>NC_090657.1:161308255-161998698 GCF_040937935.1 Hyperolius riggenbachi | reverse complement strand
TACAGATCAGTTGCCTGTGTAATGGAGGAGATAAGAGTGGAGTTTTCACAGAATATGCAGATTAGCATGCCTAGATACAGATAAGCTTGCCTGTGTGTGTAATTGTGTAATAGTGACAAGCAGAAAACATGTCTGCTCCCATTGTATCACAGGAAAAAAATATTAATATACTGTTGAAGCGGTTTGAAGATAGATTTGCTGTGTAAACTATCTAAACTTTAGATAAGATATATAGACAAGTCACTTGTTATATTTAGTTTTTCATCTCGGATCCGCTTTAATAAGAGGTCCCCAATCCTGCCCAGAGTGTGGCATACCACCAGTGGGGAGGAGCTATGCAGATAACATTAATAAGGCATCAACCAATCCTACCACACCAGCAGGGGGAGGAGCTCTGAAGATAACATTAATCCTGTAAAGAGTGTGGCGTATCACGAGAAGAGGGAGGAGGGGGGCAGCTGATACTTACTTAGAAACAATTCCATCATTTTTTGCCAGCCTGAGAATAGCATCATCAGATTCACCCTGCAAGAAGAGGAAAGCAGGTTTATAGTGATCAGTCAGAGTAAAGATTTCATATTTTTGCAGAAGTCAGAGAGGATAGCCACTACTGTTGGTATTTTTGGGATCCTGCATTGGGAACCCCAAATTATGCTGAACACCACAGTGCAGCACCTCAGCTAATGGACAGGGCCACGGGGAGGTCACCCACACCACACAACTTCAGCATTTCCTGCTTCTGGTTTAAGTGCTGGAAGAAGAAAGCACAGAGTCACATGAAGGGCGACATGGACCACAGCCCCGTGACTGTCCACTAGCCTGGGAGTTGAAGTGTGGTTTTCTGCATAATTCAGGTTTCCCAATGAAGGATCATAAAGTCTAGTAATCGCTTCCAAAGCTCTACTTTTAGCATACAGAGTGTTACGCTAGGAACTCCACTTTTTATTATTATTATTATTATGTATGTCGTGAGGGTACATTACAATTTGCCAAAACAACATTATTTATTGATTGGTTACAAACAAAAAAATACGGCGTTTTGAATCAAGATTTTACCATTTATTGGCTAACTCAGATGAATAAACAGTAAGCTTTTGACTTATAAAAAGCCCTTGTCTGGCACAAAACAGAAAAAAATACACCTTTAGTTCAAAATAATATATTGTCGCCATACACTGGCACGAGGGACATCATTTAACTGTTTTAATAAAAGGGACAAATTAGCAAATACAATCTGAGGTTTTATATACAGTAGCATTTCTTAATTTAAAACTATAGGGGATGGAATTGGAAAAATTGTGGGTTTTTTCCTTCATTTTTCTCCCCGATTTTCCTTTAAAATGCATTGAACGTTAATTACATAGTTACATAGTTATTTTGGTTGAAAAAAAGACATACGTCCATAGAGTTCAAGTAGGTGCGATAAGAAGTGATAACGTTATTGGCAAATGAAAGGTCGGAGTACTGACAGGTGAAAACTGCTCTGGTCCGTAAGGGGAAAAAATCCCTCAGAGATTAAGTGGTTAAATACGTGGTTTTTTTTACATTTTTTTAAATTATTTTTAGCTTAATTAGGAGAAAAAAAAATGGATTCATAATCCGTATCCCTTCTTCACTGGCGGATTTCTAAAAATACCAATGTTCCTTATTAATCTCAGGCAGACTCAACAAAAGACTGGATCTCCATTTGGTGAGTGGCCACCTCACACCTGTGTCAGACACTGGACACTCTGGTGGACTCTCAGATAAGAACCCAGACGGTGAGCAGTCCTGTACAGCCTTCAGACCAGTATCACTTACCATCCTACGGATGTTGCCGCAGATGGCGTACGTCTTGAAACAGCCGGTCACTCTGCCGGTTGCCTTGTCAACCTGGAAAACAAAAACATCGATTGTAAAACAAACAGCATGAAAATAATGCATAAAATCAGCTGCGTGTGACCTGCAAGCTGAGAAATCTACCCAGAGATATAAAGCAGAGGGTGTCTCCGCACATCTCAATCCAAATTAACAAGCAGGAGTAGAAACAGTGCAGCATAACACACAAACATGCAGAAGTAGGTTGTGCTGCTTCTGGAATGCCTGTATTGTAGGATTTGTGTCAGATATACAGCTTAACCTTCTGGGGACCATGTGTATTAAATCCTACGGCACACTTGTGGCTGTCTAGAGGCTCATACACACATCAGATTATAGTCTTTGGAAAATGAAAGATCAGACACCAATTTTACCCCCTTCCATGTAGTATGAGAGCCATATCTACACAGTCTATTCTATGGAGCTGAACTCCCCATCAGACAGAAATCTTTGCAAGATGCTGCACACAAAGATGCTGTAGACATTCAAAAGATCAGTATCTGCAAAAGATCTGTCCCTGCAAAATGCATTAATAGTCTATGATATCTGCAGATCATCATACACACCTTGTTTAAAGGGAAGGTTCAGGGAGGGGATTAAAAAAATAAAAATACATTTCCACTTACCTGGGGCTTCCTCCAGCCCGTGGCAGGCAGGAGGTGCCCTCGCCGCCGCTCCGCAGGCTCCCGGTGGTCTCCGGTGCCCGACCCGACCTGGCCAGGCCGGCTGCCAGGTCGGGCTCTTCTGCGCTCCATTTCCTGGCACTTCTGCGTCCCACGGTCGGGTCGGGCACCGGAGACCACCGGGAGCCTGCGGAGCGGCGGCGAGGGCACCTCCTGCCTGCCACGGGCTGGAGGAAGCCCCAGGTAAGTGGAAATTTATTTTTATTTTTTTAATCCCCTCCCTGAACCTTCCCTTTAACAGACATTCATCTGCAGATCAGATCCACCAGGATGGATTTTCAGATCTGCAGATGATTGTCTGATCTGCAGATGAATGTCAGTTAAACAAGGTGTGTATGATGATCTGCAGATCTCATAGACTATGAATGCAATTTGCAGGAACGGATCTTTGGCAGGAACAGATCTTTTGCAGATACTGATCTTTTGTGTCTGTACAGCATCTGTGTGTACAGCATCTTGCAAAGATTTTTTCTCTGATGGGGAGTTCAGCTCCATAGAAAAGACTGTGAAGGTATGGCTCTCATACAGCATGAAAGGTGATAAGATTGGTCTGTGATCTTTCATTTTCCAAAGACTATAGCTCCCAATGCGATCGTGCGTACCCGAGAGGGTAGATTAAAGGAGTCATCAGGCAAAGTATAGTAAAATGAGTGCCACTTACCGGGGGCTTCCTCCAGCTCCAAGCTCCCAGGATGTCCCTCGCCGCAGCTCCGTCTCGGTCCCCGGCGATGACGTCAGAACGACCTGCAGGTCGCTCTGTACTGCACCTGCGCGAGCGGCACTGTCCGCTCTGGCCCACGTGGCAGTGATTGACAGCTCCGCTCACGCAGGCGCAGTACAGAGCGACCTGGAGGTCGCTCTGACATAATCGCCGGGGATGGGACGGAGCTGCGGCAAACGGCTGCAGGCAGAGCTGCGGCGAGGGAGCCCCCGGTAAGTACCACTCATTTTACTATACTTTGCCTGATGACTCCTTTAAGCTGTCATATGACAGCTGACATCTCCCCTCACTGATCAGGAGGCATCGCGATTGGCTCCTGATCACATGATCACTACGATCGCCGGCGGATCATAGTAATCACTATTGAACAGCAGCGGTAGGAGGGGAAGGAGAAGACGGGACCTTCCTGACATTCCCCCGGCAATTGTCGCATGCCTCCACTCTGTCAGGCATCCCAGCTGCCTTAAGTGTCGTGTCCCGGCTTGATGGCGTTATGAGGCCACGGCACGGAACTTAAGAGTCAGTGGGAGCGAGGATACCGGTGTAAAGACAGAATGTGCAGCCCGAATGCAGCCCAGCACGCTGAAGGGAAACGTCATCACGTGCTAGAGCATCAAGCTACACGTCATCAAATTGTGACAAGTTAAAGCGCATGGCCATTTTTCTGCTGCAGCATTGTTTATAAACGTCTCTGGCCGCCTCCACCCACCACCGTCATCAGAAACCATGTCCAGCAAAAAGCAGGAGGGGGAAAAAAGGAAGAAGGCCGGCGGCGAGGGGCTGAGTATAATGATAGAGAGCAGAGTAGCACTAAAATATACACTTTTCCTAACCACTTAAGGACCAGGGGATTTTCCTGAGATCGGTGCTGCACCGATCAGGATTTAGCCAGGGCGATCAGACTTCAACCCCCCCCCCCCCCCTTTTTCCCCACTAGGGGGATGTCCTGCTGGGGTGGTCTGATCACCGCCGGCTTGCTGCGCTTTGCGGGGGGGCTCTTCAAAGCCCCCCTCCGCAGCGTTTTCTGCGCTCCCTCCCTCTCCCTTCATGTAGGATAGGCTTCAGCCTATCATATGGCAGCGATCCCCGGACAATCAGTCAGCGCCGTATGACGTAAACAGCGGGGATTTCTTCCCTGCGTGTTTACATTACGTGTGCGAGCCGCGATCGGCGGCTCGCACACTGTTCACGGAGACACCCTCCGTGAACTGGCATGGAAAGGCCGCTCGCCATGCTATACCACTAACGACCCGCCGACGCCTATCGGCGTTAGGCGGTCGTTAAGTGGTTAATTCACGCTGCAGCGAGGGGGGGATGACACGGCACGCACGTAGTACAGCCGCATGCGCAGTACCAACAGAGCTGCACAATCTGCAAAGCTGCACATTCTGTCACTACACCGGCCAGAGCTGCTAATCGCTGGAGCCTGGGAGGTGAGTAAAGGCTGCTGGCAATACAGGGGACAACTGGGGACACCATGCCTAGCTAACTATACTGTGGATCCGGCTGCCTGACCCCCCTCCCCGCAGGTAAAATGCCCTGGTCCTTAAGGGGGTTAGGCAGCCAGTCCCCAATAAGTTTGAAACAACCTCCTAATACGTCTGCATCGCCCAAACCCAGGGCTGTGGAGTCGGAGCAATTTTGAGCGCCTGGAGTCTGAGTGGGGAAAAAATGCACCGACTCCGACTCCTAATGCATTTGTAACTGTAATTAAAATAGAAAATATGATAAAATGTTCTATTTCTCAGATAATAGTCATTAAAAATAATGTATATATACACAGAAATAGCTGTGTTCAGTCCACAAAAATGAAATAAACCAATCAAAATTAGTTACTTGTGCTGCTTCAATAAGGCAGTCCCCGTATTTGTAAAGTCAGATATACATATCTGATTGCGACTGTATATATGATGTGTGCACAGGAATCTCTTATATATGTTACGGCCGGAACCCGAAGTTTGGCCACTTCTAGTTCTGGCCAGCCACTTCGGGTTCTGGCCGGCCAATGCGCGAAGTGGCCGCTGCGCTGCGGCCAATGTTAGAAATGGATTGATTCCTCTCAGGTTAATGTATCTTCTGGCCGCAGCGCAGCGGCCAAACGTATCACAACTTAGTGAATTTATTGCAATTCTGCCGGCGGCAATGTAACAATTCAAGCCGCCGGCTTTTTCTCTGCGCCTCTCTCTCTCTCTCTCCTCTTATGGGCAGCCGGCGGGGACATGCGTGTCCCCGAGAGTCGTTCGTGGCGCCAGGGCAGCAGAGCGGGGAGGCTGCAGACATTGCTTCTGCCAGCACCCGCTCTGCAAGCACGGCAGGATTCCCCTGCCGCGACGAACGACTCCGGGGGGACACGCGTGTCCCCGCCGGCTGCCCATAGAAGAGCGAGAGAGGCGGGGGGGGGGGGGGGGGGGGGGACGGGGAGAGAGAGGCGCAGAGAAAAAGCCGGCGGATTGAATTGTTACATTGCCGCCGGCTGAATTGCAATAAATTCACTAAGTTGTGATACGTTTGGCCGCTGCGCTGCGGCCAGAAGATACATTAACCTGAGAGGAATCAATCCATTTCTAACATTGGCCGCGGCGCAGCGGCCACTTCGCGCATTGGCCGGCCAGAACCCGAAGTGGCCGGCCAGAACTAGAAGTGGCCAAACTTCGGGTTCTGGCCGTAACATATATACGAAACAACATCTATGCTGTAAGTATAAAGCCTGATGTGTAGCCGTGTCACTAATAGATGGAAATAATTCTGCATTGATGCTGGTTTATGCAAATGTATGCACTCTCTTTGCTCATGAAATCAAATAATTTGATACGTTGTTAAAATTTGGTTTGGGGACTATGAATTAAAGGGTACCTGAGGCGAATTAAAAGAAAAGCTTTATACATACCTGGGGCTTCCTCCAGCCCACTTCAGGCCATTCAGTCCCTCGCTGTCGTCCTTCGCCACCTGGATCTTCTGCTAGGAGTCCAGGTAATTCAGCCAGTCAGAGCAGTCTGGCTACGTGCCGCTTCCACAGCCAGGAGCGTTCTGCACCTGCACAATAGTGCTGCGCAGGTGTAGTACGCTCCCGGCGGCGGAGTGTGTGCATGCGCACTACACCAGACTGGCTCAAGTACCGGGACTCATAGCAGAAGATCCAGGTGGCGGAGGAGGACAGCGAGGGACTGATTAGCCTGAAGGGGGCTGGAGGAAGCCCCAGGTATGTATAAAGCTTTAATTTCATCTGTCTCAGGTTTCCTTTGTTACACAGTAGTACTATACTCTACATATACACTCCCCACAGAGTTGCAGGGAATCCACTGAGAATGTTGTGCACATTGAACACAGAGGTATTGTCCATCACCCATAAACCTGGTTAAAGATTGTACCTGAAGAATGTGTAATAGAGGAAGAATCGCCTCATTCTCCTGCAGAGTACCTGCACCTCATTCTTACATGTACCCACAGTCACATTGCCTAGGGCCTGATCCATGTTCAGATGTGTAATAGAGGAAGAATCTCCTCATTCCCCTGCAGAGTACCTGCACATCATTCTTACATGTACCCACAGTTACATTGCCTAGGGCCTGATCCATGTTCAGATGTGTAATAGAGGAAGAATCTCCTCATTCCCCTGCAGAGTACCTGCACATCATTCTTACATGTACCCACAGTCACATTGCCTAGGGCCTGATAGATGTTCTTTGTTCCGGTTTGTACCTTTTACAAGTACTCTTACCAAGGACTAGTTTTAGTCTAAAGGGAATAAATATAGTAGTCTACATATCCTTCTCACTTCAGTTGTCTTGTAAAATTCCTAAGCGTTGGCAGTTAAGAGACGAATTTCATGTTACATACTTTTAATCAACAAAATTGTAATATGCAAATTAGAGGAGTCGAGGAGTCGGAGGAATCCTAAACTGAGGAGTCGGAGGATTTTTGGACCGACTTCACAGTTCTGCCCAAACCTCATCCCTGTCACTAGAGATGGGCAATGAGACGCTATCCATCCCACATTCCTGGCAAATTTACAGGGTACCTTAAAGAGGAACTGTCGCAAAAATCTTAAAAATTTAAAAAACACAAATAAGACGTACATTTCTCCCAGAGTAAAATGAGCCATAAATGACTTTTCTCCTATGTTGCTGTCACTTACAGTAGGTAGTAGAAATCTGACATTACAGACAGATCTTGGACTAACCTATCTTCTCATAGGAGGGTGCTCAGGGTTTTCTTTATTTTAAAAAAACGTAGTGAATGGCAGTTGCTCCGTCCAACTGCCAAACAAGTGTGCAGCGAGCAGGGAGGCTGGACAGCATCTTTGTATAAAACTCTTTCAGGGAAGCTCTTTATAAAGAATAAAGGCCATGCTGAGAATCCCCTATGGAGAGATGGCTACCTACTGTAAGTGAAAAAAACATAGGAGAGAAGTAATTTATGGCTCATTTTACTCTGGGAGAAATGTACTTATTTGTAGGTGTTTTAAATTTTAAGATTTTTGCGACACTTCCTCTAAGTGAAAAAAAAAACCTGACCAATTTAAATTACCTGGGGCTTATACCAGCCCCCTGAAGTCCTCCTGGTCCCTCACCGTTATCACGCACTGCTCCGTTCAGTCGCAGTATCCCTCCGAAAATGAGGAGGAGTACTCTGCCCGGTCCTGCGCCTCCTCCATTGCGCTCCCCTAGTCAGGGGTGTTCTGTGCATGCGTACATATTTGCTGTTCAAGCGCAGAACGCTCCCAGGCAAGAGAGTGCATTGGAGGCCCGCAGCACAGGGCCGCGTATGCATCTTCCAGAGTGTCAGTGCGACTGAGCAGAGCGTGGCGGAATGACTGAGGGACCGGTTCCACTTTAGGTTCCCTTTAATGAAAACAGCATGCAGCTAGGAAAATCTAAATCAGCAGGAAATGCATCCGATTAGCCCAGTTCCAAGATGTACACAATTTGCAGCAAGCCAAAAGTTTTAGCATCTTAACCATCCAGGGGTGAATCCTCACACAGTTCACATACAGCTTTAAGTGCTCACAGATAATACAAGCAGCTGTATGTACAAGGAGTAGAGGGTGATCAGGAGGTCATCAGTCACATGCTCAGTGACTTGGCACAGAGGACGGCTGGGTCACAATGTAAACCAGTTCTAATAATACTGGACTTTCACTCAATAACTCTCAACATGGAGATTCAAGTGAGCAGTGACCCACTGGCGAGCCCGAACGAGAGCCAAGGGGCCAGGGAGACCGAATGGAACAGGTCAGCAGCAGTTAGCACAGGCAAAATGGTTCAGGGCCGCAAAGGGCACTCACATCTGCAGTTACACTTTAGAGATTAACCGGAAAGAGAAGGATTACTGGAGACAGATGGGAGATAAGTGGCATTACTCAGCCAGAAGTGTGGACCTCATCCAGAGGAGGAAGGAAGATAACATTTGGTACATTCTGGTCCCTCAGACTTCAGCCACATGAAGCTAAATATTTAACATTCCCATCCCAAACTACATAAGGGACCAGAGAAGAACTCTCCCAGTTTATGTGCAGCTCGCTGCGGTTTATAGTACAAAGAAAGAAAAATGCCCCTAATTTACTAACAGTATCTTAATTTCCAGATGTAAAGGTCACAAACGTGAAGATTTTTAATTTAAAGTGGATCGTCATTGGTGGAATCTCTCCCACTTAACCTTTCCCATAAAAAAAGCATGTAGTTTAGGATTTAAAGGACACAGCAGCAGTGAAGAATGAAGACAATGAAGAAAGCGTTGAAAAAAAAAGACAAGACCCCACTAGGATTGCAGGTGGAGGGTGGCAGCACCAGGCTGTTGGAGCAGGGTCCGGGGGACCAGGATGGCCTCAGGAAAGTTCCTCCGTGGAGGGCCTGGACATGGATGGTGGCCTGGCTCACTAGGGGACACAGCAGAGACATCAGGCTCCCAGGCAGCAGAGAGCATAAGGCAGGCAGAGCATGTCGGCTGGAGACCGAGGTACCTGCATCAGGGCGAAGCAGCTCCTGGGCCTATGGTCGCAGCCACGTGGGTGGCGTCCACACAGATGACCAGGCAGATGACAACCTCAGTGGACCAGGCAGGAGGAGCTGGGCCGACAACCCCCTGTGCGCAGCTCTGTGGTCCGGTTCCGCGTGTACAGAAGGTGGGCGGGCTGGAAACCTCCGGTGGCCACCGGTGCCAGGCAGAAATGATGGCTACAGGCCTGGGGGACCACGCGGGTGGGCTTAATGTAGGCCGCTGGCTGCAATCCGGGCAGCGGTGGAGAGAGATCCGGATCCTCCTGTGGACAGTGGAGTGGCCGGGTCCCGTAGGCTGCATCAGGCAGCATGGCCTAGTTCCCTCTGCAGCAGCAAGAGCAGACCAGACAGTGGAGGACAGATCCAGAATCCCGCGCAGCCAGAGCACGTGGGTGCAATCAGCTAAGCGCCCGATCTCCTGGCCACCCGCCAAAAGGCCTGTGCATTTTCCGGTGTTCCTGCGCTTGGCAAGGCTTCCCATGCTGTGTGCCGATGATGGTGCTGCAGGTGGCTGGCTCACGATCAGCCGCCCGACAACAGTAGAGCCCCCGCAGCCAGCTGACCGAGCACATAGCTGATCAGCTGGTATTACGTGGCCTGATCAGCTGGCACTCCACAGCCCCCGGCCCATGGGAGTCCCCGCATCCATCATGCCTGTGACCCCTGCCACTTCACCATTCTCCCCAGAAGGGGAGAAAGAGCAGGTGAGGGATTCCAAGGGGGAGAAAGCAGAAAAGGACCGGAGCCCTGTGGCTGCGCCGACCTGTTACAGCGCCATGCATTTAGTGTCCTGAGGTGAGAAGAATATTGAGGCTGCCATATTTCTCTCCTTTTAAGCAATACCAGTTGCCTGGCTGCCATGCTGGTCCTCTGCCTCTTATTCTTTCAACCATAGACCCTGAACAAGCATGCAGCAGGTCAGGGTTTTCTGACAATATTGTCAGAACTGAAAAGATTAGCTGCATGCTTGTTGCTGGTGTAATTAAGTTTATTACTGCAGCCAAATAGATCAGCAGGGCCGCCAGGCAACTAGTATTGTTTAAAATGGAAATAATCCCCCCCCCCCCCCCCCCGTTCGCTTTAAATTAGTTAGCTCCGCCCTCATCCGGTCATTGCCACGTCCATTTTTTGCCGCAGGTCGTAGGGGCTCGCAATTACAATTTGGCACAGGGGCCTACTGCTGGCTGTGTCTGCCACTGAAGTGACCTAACCTAAATTTAAAACCTTGGAAGCAGCTAAGCAAAAAAAAATGTGTAACTTACATTTTGTGGGAACAGCGAGGCAAACGCCAGCGCATACCACTAAGGCTGCATCTGAAACTACCACCAGCTCATGTGTGCAGCACCTAAATAGGCTTTCTGCACACTTCGCATTGTGTGCGAAGTGTGCAGAAAGCCTATTTAGGTGCTGCACACATGAGCTGGTTGTCATTTCAGATGCAGCCTTAGTGGTATGCGCCGGCGTTCGCCTCGCTGTTCCCACAAAATGCAAGTTAAAAAATTTTTGCGTAGCTGCTCCCAAGGTTTTAAATTTAGGTTAGGTCACTTGCCCGGAGGTTTGCCTCACCGTGGCACAAGTGTCTAGTACTTTATACTTTGCATGCAAACCATATTGAAAGCTAAAGTTCCTCCTAGTGTAATAAATGTTAGCATTGTTTTGGATGCAGGGCAGCCTTCCCCCTCTGCAAGTATGTAACTATCAGGTTAGCTGCTCCCAGCCCCTCCTCCTGAGTTATCTGTTTGCATGATAAGTAATAGCAGATTTGTATCTGAATTGAATGTGAAGTGTGCAGAAAGCCTATTTAGGTGCTGCACACATGAGCTGGTTGTCATTTCAGATGCAGCCTTAGTGGTATGCGCTGGCGTTCTCCTAGATATATAGACAAGTTACTTGTTAGTTTTTCATCTCGTATCCGCTTTAAAACAAAGTGTGATCAAAATAATCCACCTCTCCCATTCACTAAAATTATATCTGATTGAAACGAATTACAATGAAATACTTAGTTCCTATCTGTGATCGTCCTGTTGAACTGAAAGTGTTATCAAATGAACACAACAGTGCGGCTGGCAGATGCAGGGCTTTAAGTTGTCCATCTACACAAGATACATCATGATCATGTAGCCACATGTGATACAGTTCGTCTTTACCCTCTAAATCGCTGCAAGATATTTAAAAGGTGTCACACCTCAACTACCACTGAATGTGGCCTTACCCACTGCATATGCGATATCAGATATCACCACACACACCCAGATAAAGCCTGACTCCATCCAGCTGTGAAGATTTGGATAAAGTGGAGACAATACAAATCTGTAGGGTTGTTATTGCTGTGTTAGCGGGACAGCTCCCATTATTTTCCTCTCTCTAACTAAAAGCAGACAGGTAGCAATGGAAAAATAAAATAAAAACAAGTCTTTCCTCTCTACAAGAGACAGTGAACCTATCCAGTCAGTTGGGCAGGAAATTAACTCTTCCTAATAGACGCAGGCAGTAATAACCCAAAAGATACTTGCCTCGGTAGGGGGAAAAGTTTGGATCCTAATGAGGCTTCCCCCAAGCCTCAGTGTGCTGAAGCCCCTGAACATCGGCGAGCTAAATATTTACCTATGGCAGCCCAGTAATGGGCAATAGCGGCTATTGGCTCGGACTGCAGCGGAAATAGCAGTGCCCAATCAACTGCTATCAGCAGCGGAGCGCTCTACTGCACAGGTGGAGAGTTGCTACTGCGACTGCACTGGAGCCAGAGAAGGTAAATATTGCAGGTGCTACTGTGCCACAGCCAATAACCTTGTCCGCTGTGGTTTCAGGGGAGCCAGCGCTGGATGCCTGAAGTTTAGGAGGAAAGGGGAAGCCTCATTAGGATCAGGGGGCTTCCCTCTCCTGAGGTAAGTATACCCCAGAGGGTTTTTTTTTTTTTTTTAAATTACAGAGTATCTTTAACCACTTGAGGACCGTGGGCTTTACCCCCCTTAAGGACCAGGCACTTTTTTTCCATTCAGACCACTGCAGCTTTCACGGTTTATTGCTCGCTCATACAACCTACCACCTAAATGAATTTTAGCTCCTCTTCTTGTCACTAATAAAGCTTACTTTTGGTGCCATTTGATTGCTGCTGCGATTTTTACTTATTATATTCATCAAAAAAGACATGAATTTTGGCAAAAAAAGACTTTTTTAACTTTCTGTGCTGACATTTTTCAAATAAAGTAAAATTTCTGTATACATGCAGCGCGAAAAATGTGGACAAACATGTTTTTGATAAAAAAAAAAACCCCATTCAGCCTATATTTAATGGTTTGGGTAAAAGTTATAGCGTTTACAAACTATGGTGCAAAAAGTGAATTTTCCCATTTTCCAGCATCTCTGACCTTTCTGAGCACCTGACATGTTTCATGAGGGGCTAGAATTCCAGGATAGTATAAATACCCCCCAAATGACCCCATTTTGGAAAGAAGACATCCCAAAGTATTTACTGAAAGGCATGGTGAGTTCATAGAAGATATTTTTTGTCACAAGTAAGCGGAAAATGACACTTTTGTGACCAAAAAAATAAAAAATTTCCATTTCTTCTAAAAAAAAAAAATGAAATCTTCCACGGACTCACCATGCCCCTCTCTGAATACCTTGAGGTGTCTACTTTCCAAAATGGGGTCATTTGTGGGGTGTGTTAACTGTCCTGACATTTTGGGGGGTGCTAAATTGTAAGCACCCCTGTAAAGCCTAAAGGTGCTCATTGGACTTTGGCACTTTTTTGCAGCCTAACTGCGCTAAGGGGTCCACACATGTGGTATCGCCGTACTCATGAGAAGTAGTATAATGTGTTTTGGGGTGTATTTTTACACATACCCATGCTGGGTGGGAGAAATATCTCTGTAAATGGACAATTGTGTGTAAAAAAAAAAAATCAAAAGATTGTCATTTACAGAGGTATTTCTCCCACCCAGCATGGGTATGTGTAAAAATACACCCCAAAACACATTGTACTACTTCTCCCGAGTACGGCGATAACACGTGTGGCACTTTTTTGCACCCTAACTGCGCTAAGGGGCCCACGGTCCAATGAGTACCTTTAGGATTTACAGGGGTGCTCAAAATTTAGCACCCCGCCCACTTGCTAGGACAGTTAAATCCCACAAATGACCCCATTTTGGAAAGAATACACAACAAGGTATTCCATGAGGGGAATGGTGAGGTCATTGAAAATTTTATTTTTTGTCACAAGTTAACGGAAAATGACACTTTGTTAAAAAAAAAAAAATTCTGCTAACTTGTGACAAAAACTAAAATCTTCTATGAACTAACCGTGCACCTCACATAATACTTTAGGGTGTCCTCTTTCCAAAATGGGGTCATTTGTGGAGTCTGTCCTGGCATTTTAGGGTCTCTGCAATCATTACATGTATGGCCAGTATTAGGAGTTTCTGCTATACTCCTTATATTGGGTATACGGGTAATGCATTCTGGGCTGAAAGGAAAAATGAATGGCAAATATACCTTGCTCCACATCAATGGCAGATCTTCCTCCACATCAATGGCAGTGATAACCTCAGGAGAGAGACACCCCGTGCCACCCTGCACTCAGGGTGAGCCACCAACTTATGTGGCTGGGCCTCAGAACTTTAGTATACAGCATTATGCCTGTAGTATACAGCAATATGCCTGCCAATAGAGATGACTGTGTGGCATTAAAGCATCATCATAGGCCCAAAGTAAATCACATATAAACCGGGGGTGTCCACACTCGGGAAATTCAAACATGCCGTCTTATATCGCCAACCCAGGACAGATCAGCAATATCAAGCATGGAAACCGATCCTTTGTCCGACTTTTATGCTTACCTGCTTGTTTGCTTTTCAAGCTTACCTCTCCTCTCCCTGGGACAATGACCTCAATTCACTAAGCTTATCTCCTGTCTTTAATAACTCTTCTAGAGTTGTTACCATGGTGATAAGGTATGTAGTATTCAGGAAACCTTTTACCTCGGGCAAACCTAAAGTTAACTCTTCTGTCTTTAAGTTAACTCTTTAATCCTTAAAATAATTCCAGAGTTAAAGACAGGCTGTTCATTAACTGCGTGTGAAAATAACTACAGAGGAGGTAATGTAAGGAATGAAGAGATAAGATAAACTTACTGTGTGGAGGTAAGTTTTCTCTTGCCTTATTATCTCCAGCATGATCTTAGTGAATTGAGGCCATTGTGCAAAAGACCACTGAGTGTGTGCCTACTCCTGTGTCTGGAGTTCCCTAGGTTCTAATAGTGTACCTGCTCGTGGTACCTCTCAAAGCACTCCCCTATGCATAGGCCAGGCTGGTCAGGACATTTGGGCCAATAAAAACTGGTGTCATTCCTTCTTATAGCACTGCTGCAGACACGACAACATTTCCTTCGGATGCGTTGACCTGGGGCACTCGGAATCGGATAGGCGTAATGCCTTCCATGCAGTCGGCTAGTTGCACCTGGGGGGGGGGGGGGGGGGGGGGGGGAATTGGCACCTCCTGGATACAGGTTGTCCAGAATGATCTGTTCCTGAAATTGAAGGAAAGATCCAGTTCTCCCAGCCTTACTGTAGAGAACAAAGCTGTTGTAAACTGCCAATTGAATCAGATAAAAAGACACCTTATACCAGCGTCTTGTTTTCCGGGAAACTAAATAGGGCGCTAACATCTGGTCATTGAAGTCCACCCCTCCCATGTTGACATTATATTCGTGGACGACAAGGGGCTTTTCAATGACCGCAGTTGCCCGTTGAATTTGGACTGTCGTGTCTGTGTGAACGGTGGACAGAAAGTAAACGTCCCTCTTGTCCCTCCATTTCACCGCGAGCAGGTCGTCAGTACGCAAGGCGGCCCTCTGCCCCTGTTCAAGTCTGGTGGTAACGAGCTGTTGGGGGGAAGCCCTGGCGACTAGGCCGCGCAGTGCCACAGCATCGGATTCCTTCTAACTTTAAGTGCTGATAGAGGGCCACACTTGTGTAATAGTTGTCCACATAAAGATGGTACCCCTTCTGGAACAAGGGTGACACCAAGTCCCACACAACCTTTCCACTGCTCCCCAGGTAGTCAGGGCATCCGACCGGCTCCAATTTTGAGTATTTTCCCTCATAGACCCTAAAACGACATGTATAGCCTGTGGCCCTTTCACAGAGCTTATACAGTTTCACCCCATACCGGGCACGCTTGCTTGGGATGTACTGTTTGATGCCAAGGCGCCCGGTAAAGCGTAAGAGGGACTCGTCTACGCAGATGTTCTGTTCAGGGATATAAGCATCTGCAAATGTTGATGACAGGTGGTCTATGAGGGGCCGAACTTTGTGGAGCCGGTCATAAGCAGGGTGGCCCTTTTCATGACAGGTTTCGTCGTCGTTGAAGTGCAGGATGGACTCAAATCGTGTCCTGGACATGGCAGCAGGGTACAAGGGAACATGATGTACTGGGTTCGTAGACCAATACGACCGCAATACATTCTGTTTCATTAGTCCCAAGTGAAGGAGAAGGGCCAAAAAGATTTTTAATGTCGGAAACTTGGACTGGTTTCCACCGGAAAGGCTGGGCATAGCTGCTCTCCGGGTGCTCGGTGATGAATTGTGTGGCTTTACGGTTGGTCTCAACCACAATTAAGTCCAAGAGAACCTGGGTGATGAACAGCTGCAAAAAGTCTAGGGCCGTTCCTAGATGAGCTGTCGCTACCTGGACTCCAGACTGGGCGGTGAAAGGGGGCACTACGGGTGCGGCGGAATCAGGGGATTGCCAATCTGGATGTGCCAGCACCTCTGGGAGTCTATGGGTACTATGGGCCCGTCTTCTTCTTGGTGGCTGCGACGGGGGTAGTACTGCACTTGCCACCGTACCAGTTTCAACTTCCATGCTGGCGCTCACCACTTCACCAGGGTCTACAGAAGTACTGGTACTAAGTCCAGGAGATGCTGCGCTGCTGGTGCCTGCCTCACCAAGAAAACTATCATCAGCGCTAGCACCACCCTGCTGCCCTTGAGGCGGATCCTGCGCCACCTGCGGTCTAACGACATGGGGTCTGGTACGCCTGGCTCTAGCCGGGACCAAAGCCTCGTCATCACTTTCGGTCAGGGAACCACTGCTTTCCACAGGTTCAAATTCGGACCCGGATGATTCGTCGGATGAGTCTTCCCAAAAGCTCTCATCCGACTGGTCCATGTACCTGTATACCTCCTCATCGGAAATCCCCCTTCTTGACATTGTGGATTGCTAAATTTATGGGGTTTTCCTCCGAGACTACCCAGAAAAAAAAGAGCACCTACCTAGCAAAAGGGAGTATTTGAGAGGTATTGGGGTTGGTGGGAAGTGGGGCCTCAGAGGCAATCAAACAATCACGAGACAATCAAGTACAATTACAGCACAATCGACTCCAATCACAGCACAAGGAAATCTGATGCACTCGGAAGGTGGTGGTTGGAGGTGGTAGGGGGAGGGGGGATTGGGTGTGGCGGGAAGTGGGTCTCAGAGGCAATCAAACAATCACGGGACAATCGAAGCCGATCACGGGACAATCAAATACAATTACAGCACAATCATATACAATCACAGCACAAGCAAATCTGATGCACTCGGAAGGTGGTGGTTGGAGGTGGTGGTGGGGGGGGAAGGGGTGGGGGTTTTTTGGGTGTGGCGGGAAGTGGGGTCTCAGAGGCAATCAAATAATCACGGGACAATCAAATACAATCGCAGCACAATCGAATACAATCACAGCACAGTCAAATACAATGCACTCGGACGGTGATTGGGGGGGGGGGGTCTGAGGGCGATTTGAGGGGGTGGGGGGTTGATCAGGAGCCCGCACGGGGCAGACAGTCCTGATCTGATGAGAGGCAGACACAGGGGGTTACTGATCGCAGATCAGTTAGTGATTGCTGGGGAGGACAGATGTAAACAAAGAGCAGGGGATGTAATCAGGAGGGGGGTATGAGGGCAATCGAGGGTCTGGGCAGGTGATCGGTTGCCCCCGCGGGGCAGTTAGGGTCTGCTCTGATGGGTGGGGGTGCTGAGGGGTGATGGACAGGTGATAGACAGGTGATCAGAGGGGGATCAGGGGGTAAGGTAGCTGTATACAGATGTATACAGTATACAGGGGGTAGTCTGGGATGGGGTCTGGGGGTGATCTAAAGGTAGGGGGGGATCAGGGGTGACTAGGAGGCAGTTAGGGACCTAAACTAAGGGATAGCGTCAAAAGTTAGTGGCAGGTGGGGGGGGGGGGGGGGGAGGAGGGGGTTTATAGGGGTGCAAGGGTGCTGGCAGGGGTCTGCTGGGTGATCAGGGGGGGGGGGGGTCTGAAGGCTGGGGTGGGAGATCAGAAGGGCTGTTAGGCAAAAAAAACAATGTGTGCTGTATACCTTCTATAGCTTCCTCCTCGCTGGTGGTCTCTGGAACAAGGAGACCACGAGGCGAGGAGGAAGCACGTATAAGGCACTTTGTTTACCTAACAAAGTGCATTATACTACTTGATTGGCTGGATTTTTATATTACTCCGCTCGCCGGCGCTGCTAAGTGGCCGGCGAGTGGAGACTAAATGCCGGGCTTCTGATCCCTGGTGGAGGATCGCGTCATGGATGACGCGATCGCTCCGCCCATGCCCCTACAAGGACCGCCGCCATTTGTCAATACGGCGGTCCTTGTGGGGTCCACTTCCCGGCCGCCAATTGTCTATACGGCAGTCGGGAAGTGGTTAAATAAAGTCACTGCCAACAAGAAAACTAAATTGCCTATTTGCTGGACTCCATATTGAAGCAGAATAAGGGCTCGTTCGCACTAGAGGCACTGTTCAATTTTTTCAAGCGCTGGCGATTTTTCGAAATCGCCCTGAAAGCGCGTACACCATGCTTTCCTATGCGCTAGTTCAGATTTGGGCCGTTCCATTCACTTTCCGATTTGAAAAGCGATGCATGGACCATTTTCAGGGCGATTCCGCCTCAATGGAAGATATAGGAAAACCGCAAAACACTCACAAAATCGCTTTGTGCAGCCATTGCATTTTTAAGAATACATTGTATTTATTCTTTTCTGGGTCAAAGAGTTCACTTTCTGACTTGCGTCAGGGAGTGAATATAAAAAAAAATGCCCAATGCGATCAGAACGCAATGTGAACAAGGCCCTTTGCTAGCTGCGTGTACAAACCAATCGCCGCCGCTACCCGCCGCGCCCCCCCCTCCCCCGACCCCTTGCGCAGCCTGGCCAATCACCGCCAGGCAGCGCTAAGGGGTGGATCAGGACTCCCTCCGACGGAATGACGTCGATGACGTTATCCCAATCGTCGCCATGGCGATGGAGGAAGCCAAACAGGGAATCCTGTTCTGAACGGGTTTTCCTGTTTGCTCTGATCGCCGGAGGCGATCGGAAGGGGATGCCGCTGCACAGCGGCTATCATGTAGCTAGCGCTAGGCTACATGAATTTCAGAACTGAATTCCATAAACAACCTGATCTACACAGTCTGTTGTCAGGCTACTGGCACAACCTTTATCCCACACAAAGCCAGAAGCCCCAGAGATGGGCACAGTTCTCACCTCAGCTACGTTCATCTGGATGCAGGCATGGTCCTTGGCACCAATGATTCTATTGCTGGCAGAGCTTAACACAAGAAATGAAAGAACAAGGTCAGGTAAGGGCTTACATTCCACTGCAGACGCCAATTACAGTATAAATGAAAAGTATGCCCCATCTCACCATCCCCCGTAACAAAATCAGAATATTTTCTTCTTTACTGTGTGTGCTGCTAAATAAGCCACAGCAGGACAACTGCCCCGAGAGGTCAGTTATAGAGGCTGCCATGTTTATTTTCTTTTAAACAATGCACATTGCCTGGCTGTCCAGGTGATTCTATGCCTAGAATACTTTTAGCTATAGCCCCTTAACAAGCATGCAGATCAGGTGTTCTACATACAATGACTGCAGCTACAGCTGGATATTCATTTTCTGAGAACTGCTGCAATTCAATAGATTCATCATGCTCTGTTTAGTTCCGGTAACCTTTCTTGTCAATAAAAGTGCCATAATTCAGACCGAGGTAGAAATTGATGGACTAGTTACTTTTTTCCAGCCTAGATAGCCACATATTATAAACAGTCACCTTTTTCTGAGAATGCACTGACTGTGTGAACTCTACCATGAAGTTCTGAAGCAAACTGAATGTATATGGAGGTTTACAACAGCACAATCTAGACTTCAACGACGGCGGTACCTAAGGTCCGAAAGTGGTTAAACACACTAAACAAAACCATTTAAAGTAAACCAGAGATCACAGCCCAAGAATCGATACCTACCTGGGGCTTCCTCCAGCCCCATAAGTACATGCATGAGTGCCTCGCCGTTTTTCTGCGGTCTGCCACGATCAGCCCTGGTAACTGGCTCAGTCAGGTCCAGTTTGGGACCCCTCGCTCATGCGCAGTAAGTAGACCAAGACTGACGCGACTGAGCCAGTTACCGGGGCTGAACAACAGACAGGACAACAGCGAGGGACTCACACGTGCTTATGGGGCTGGAGGAAGCCCCGGCTAAGTATTGATTCTTTTAAGCCTGTGATTTCTGGTTTACTTTAAAGGATACCCGAACTGAAATGTGACATGATGAGATAGACATGTGTATGTACAGTGCCTAGCACACAAATAACTATGCAGTGTTCCTTTTTTTCTTTCTTTGCCTGAAAGAGTTAAATATCAGGTATGTAAGTGGCTGACTCAGTCCTGAATCAGACAGGAAGTGACTACAGTGTGACCCTCACTGATAAGAAATTCCAACTATAAAACACTTTTCTAGCCGAAAATTGCTTCTGAGAGCAAGAAAGGAGGTAAAAAGGGGAATTTCTTATCAGTGAGGGTCACACTGTAGTCACTTCCTGTCTGATTCAGGACTGAGTCAGCCACTTACATACCTGATATTTAACTCTTTCAGGCAAAGAAAGAAAAAAAGGAACACTGCATAGTTATTTGTGTGCTAGGCACTGTACAAACACATGTCTATCTCATCATGTCACATGTCAGTTCGGGTATCCTTTAAACTGGTCATACACACATCCATTAAAACTGTTGATCAGACAAATTTTTGATCGATTTGAGCAGTGGAGGAGCGTCAGATTGACAGCCCATAAACTAGGGCTGCACGGTTTTTCGGTTCAAAACCGAAACCGCGGTTCATGCCAAGATGATTTGGTGATCGTCAGTATCCTCGGTTTTTACTGAGTGCCCGCCCGCTGCCTGCACGCTTGTCTGGCCCGCCTTCCGCTGTGCGCCGATTGGCCAAAGCCGCCAGAAGCAGTGAATATGTATTGTGGTTAATGAGCAGGGGGGGGCGGGTCCACTCAAGCGAGCGGCACACAACTTTACCAATCGCTGGATAGCGATGGAATGACGGCAGCGGTAGGCGGAGCTGTACGCTCTGTACAGCTCCGCCTACCGCTGCCGTCATTCCATCGCTATCCAGCGATTGGTAAAGCTGTGTGTGCCGCTCAAGTGGACCCGCCCTCCCCGCTCATTAACCATAATGCATATTCACTGGTTCTGGCGGCTCTGACCAATCGGCGCACAGCGGTGCAGCCAGACAAGCGTGCGGGCAGGCACTCTGAAAACTGCAGATAGGGACGATAACTATATCGTCTTCAAGTGAACCGCCCCCCTGCCCGGCTCTTTAAAAGGAACACCAGTGAACACTGCTGACAGTAGCTGCTGCATGGTTTTTGACAGTTGGTAACAGCCATTTCCCAGCAATGCAGCCATTTCTCACAGACAGCAAACTGCCAAGAGTACGTTCTTTTCTTGTTCTTGTGGGAGGGGTTTCACCACAATATCAGCCATATAGAGCCCCCTGATGATCCATTTGTGATGGGGTATCAGCTACTGATTGGGATAAAGTTCAAGAGTCGGAGTTTCTCTTAAAGCAATCGTCCGCCCGCAGTATCTGGCTAAACTATACTGGGGGCATAGTGAATTTAGTGCCAAAGCTCGATTTGAAAAAAAAAAAAAAAAATCGAAATCGCAATTTGAGAGAAAAATCGCAATTTCAATTTTTACCTAAAATCGTGCAGCCCTACCATAAACTGCATCAAACAGTACAAGGTTGCAGTTTGATAGATTTTCAATACATTGCTGAAATCTGTGTCATTTGTGGAAGGATTTGATCCATCTTTGATCTCAATCTGATAGGAGAGGTATCAAACCCTTTCCAGAACACTATACAGATTACAGTATGAAGTTATTAAAAATCAAACTGCAGCACTGCGCTTTCTGATGCAGATCAGAGAGGGATCAATCTGTTTGGCACTTAACGTGGCAATCTATGTGTATATGGTCACTTTAACCAAGGCCATTCACTTCAGCCAACCCACCAAACTGATTTTCAGAAGCTGAACTCACTACCAACCAAGATACACACTAACTACTGCCTTAACGGATTTCCTCTACATTCCTTTATATTGTAGTCGTACAAATACTTTATGAGTCCCTGTGACATTCTAGCAGTCCAAATACTCTAAAGAGCTGCTGTATATTTTAAAAGCTAGACTACCCCATTCTGCACATAATAAAGGGTACATGGCAACACTAAAGGTGGGTACACACATCAGATAAATGTCTTTGGAAACTGAAAGGTCACAGATCAATTTTACCCCCTTCCATGTAGTATGAGAGCATACTCTACACCAGTGGTCCTCAAACTAAGGCCCGCGGGCCGAATGTGGGCCCGAGGCTTTTTTTAAAGAGACACTGAAGCGAGACTAAATCTCGCTTTAGCTCTCATATATAGCAGGTGCACGTGTGCCCCTGCTAAAACGCCGCTATCCCGCGGCTAAACGGGGGTCCCTTCACCCCCAACAAAAGTTAGTCGCAAAGTTGGTCGTGGACTTTGCTTCCTTGAGGCAAGGGCTAACGGCCGCAGCCCTGCCTCCAGTCGCGTCTATCAGATGCGCATCGCCGCCCCTCTCAGTGAAGGAAGACAGAGGGGCAGGGGAGAGGCGGAGATACGCGCTGACAGACGCGCGTGGGGCAGGGCTGCGGCGGTTAGCCCTGCCCCAATGCGGAAGCGTTCCCCCGCATTACAGAGGGGATTTGGGGGGGGACAGGGACCCCCGTTAAGCCGCGGGATAGCGGCGTTTTAGCAGGGGCACACGTGCCCCTGCTATATATGAGGTCTGAAGCGAGATCTATTCTCGCTTCAGACTCTCTTTAATGGCCCCCCACACACAATGTATTATAGATGCAGTCAGCTACTTTTTTTAAATATTGATGGGCCACAGATAGAATGGAGCCAGAAAGCAATTTGCTGGTTTCCAATCAAATTCCACATCAGTTGACACGGTTGTCTAATTGGACTGCAGGTTGTCACCTGGGTATGCTTCACTGTCTGGCCCGCAAAGACTTCTACTTCATTTTATGTATACTCCGGACCCCCAGCAGTCTGAAGTATGTTGACCCGGCCCTCGACCCAAAACGTTTGGGGGACCCCTGATTTACAGTCTGATTCTATTGAGCTGAACTCCCCATCAGATATAATCTTTGCAAGATGCTGCACACATGAAAAAGATCAGTATCAGCAAAAGATCAGTATTTGCAAAACGCATTTATAGTCTACGATATCTGCAGATCCTCAAACACACCTTGTTTAACAGACATTCATCTGCAGATCTGACAATCATCTGCAGATTTGAAGATCCATCCTGGTGGATCTGATCTGCAGATGAATGTCTGTTAAACAAGGTGTGTATGAGATCTGCAGATATAGACTATGAATGCATTTTGCAGGAACGGTCTTTTGCAGGAACAGATCTTTTGCAGATACTGATCTTTTGAATGTCTACAGCATCTTTGTGTGCAGCATCTTGCAAAGATTTTTATCTGATGTGGAGTTCAGCTCCATAGAATAGACTGTGTAGAGTATGCTCTCATTATTACATAAAATTGGTCTGTGATCTTTCAGTTTTCAAAGACATTTATCGGATGTGCGTACCCACCTTGAGGGCTCGTTTCCACTGTTGCGACGCGATTTCGGCCGCATTCCGACGCTTGTAAAAACGCATGCGGATGCGTTTCCGCATGCGTTTTTACCCGCGATTTCGCATGGCAGGGTGCCATGCGAAATTAACCATGACACTGCCAGGGCTAAATAAAATTGAAAAAGGTGCGAAATCGCACGCGAAATTGCGGGTAAAAACGCATGTAACAAACGCATGCGTTTTTACTATTAAATACATTAGCGGCGATTCGCACGGATTCCCGACGCAGGCGAATTCGTTGGCTCTTTTGTGCGTTTTTTTACCGCTGAAAAAAA
Organism: Hyperolius riggenbachi; assembly: GCF_040937935.1. Classification (NCBI taxonomy): domain Eukaryota; kingdom Metazoa; phylum Chordata; class Amphibia; order Anura; family Hyperoliidae; genus Hyperolius; species Hyperolius riggenbachi. The sequence continues at coordinate 161,975,160 of NC_090657.1, read as the reverse complement.
CGCACCTCAACAACGCTACAGTGGAAACAGGCCCATCCACTTGCATTACATGTGCGGATCTGCATGCGTTGGACGCATGCAGATTCGCGATAGTGGGAACGAGCCCTGAGTGTTACGAAGAGTGCTAAAAGTACATACTTTGCACCCATACCACTTTTATTATGAAAATCAAACTAACGTGTGTAATCTTAGTTTAAATGCTTCTGTTTGTATGAATCGAGCAATGATAAGCAAAACAGTTCCTACCATTTACGGGGGACATACAAGTCCACAAATTCACCAGCGTCGTTCTGCATTTTGCACCTTGGCTTATGTCACAAGGACCTGTCAAAGACAAAATAAGAACAGTTTATAAATTGGAAAAAAGCACTGTAATACAGAAATTCACAACAACTGCTCTAAATTACATATAGGAACCCATGGAGAACATGAGAAGAGTGGATACAGATAGGTGTCCACTTGTCTAATAAACATCTACTGCCATTGCCTTTTATCTATAGGATTACAGGCCTTGCAGGAATGATTTTTTCCCCCCTAAACATGCAGATTTTGTAAAATAACCCCAGATACTGACCATAATGGATTTAAAAAAAAAACACTTGCCCATAAGAAAAGATTGAAATTAAATGTACGAATGTGGGTGCGGGAAGCGCCATTACTTAAAGAGACACTGAAGCGAAAAAAAAAAATATGATATAGTGAATTGGTTGTGTACTATGAATAATTACTAGAAGATTAGCAGCAAAGAAAATATTCTCATACTTTTATTTTCAGGTATACAGTGTTTTTTCTAACATTGCATCATTCTATAATATGTGCAGATTACACAACACTCAGCATTCAAAATTAGTCTTTCAGAGCAGTCTGTGAAGTAATGACCTCTCCTCTAGCAGAGGAAAAGTAAATAGTCCAGGAACAGTTGAGATAATAAAAGTCAGATAACAGCCCTCTCCATGACTTAAAGGGGCCCATACACTCAGCCGATTTTCTGACCGATCGATCGATTGATCGTTTGAAAATCGGTTGGCCAATCGACCGATCGATGGCCGATTTTGATCGATTTCAATGGATTTCCATCGACCAGGCAGGATGGAAAATTTAGGTCGATCTGATGAGATTGCTTATCAGTTTGCATTGGCCTTAATGGAAATCTGATGGCAAAAAAATGCCATCAGATCGAATTTCAATAGATTTCAAACTGAAATCTATTGGAATTCTATCCTGGTAAAAAATGTTCTAAAAACGCATCAGATAGATCATCAGATGCATTTCTTATCTATCTGCTGCCAATCTGACGAGTGTATGGGCACCTTAACTTAGTTGGAGAGCTTAATGGCTTGTTTGCATAGAGATAACAACTGGAGTTTCTCAACTCTTTCTGTACTGGAAACAATCACACTGATGTATCTTATCTTAATGTTTTATTTCTTAGCTGTGCTACACATACAAATCATAATATCTTTTTTTTTTTCGCTTCAGTGTCACTTTAAGCCCAGAACACACTTTCAATTGTTTGTGGCCAATCACTGACAATTTTTAAAACTTCCATGTAGTATGAGAGCTTACTTACACAATCTGCTCATAGTATTTAATATCTGTTGACCCTCATACTACATGGAGGTGGTCAAATTGGTCAGTGATTTGCCAATCACCATTGAAAGTGTGTACAAGGCTTTACCTCCAAGATGCAGCTCTTCCAGGCTCCAGCCCATACGACCAGGACTGTGGAGTTGGAACAAATATCATCCAACTCCTTAGTTTTTGAAACCACTAGCTCCAGGTACTCAAACATTGCTGACTTCTCAGCACTGCATACGACATGCACTATCTTCTTCACCTAACCTTCAGCTTTCACTGGCATCTGCAATTCCTGGCAGGGTCACACACATACCCGCAATGTATGCTGCGAGATCAAAGTACTGTACAGACCTGTTCTCACATCAACTAACTAAATTTCATGGCATGCATTGCAGCACATGGATGATTTCGCTAGGATTTACAAATGCCAGCAGAAGCTGATGGTCGTGCAAAGAAGATGGTGGAAGTTATACAGGCCATGGACCAGCACTCCATAGGTAAGTAATGATGCCCCCCAATGGCACGCACCATTATGGAGCTCAGGTACGTGGCGGTACATTTGGAGGAAAAAAAAAAAAAGAAAGTCCAGTGTTCAGTTTGATTTAAAGTTAACCTGAAGTGGGAAAAATGCCCCATGTAGTACTTACCTTGAAAGGTCAAAGCCTTTGGATACTAGAGAGGCTTTTCCCCCCCCATCCTTCCCAGCAGACCCCTGAGATTGATTGCCGTCTTAATTGCCACTGTGCAAGGGTGCATTAGTGCAGTGTTCCCCAACCCTGTCCTCAAGGCCCACCAACCGTGCATGTTTTGTGGAAATCCAGTTAGTTAGTCAGCTCTGCTGACACTAATTACCGTATATACTCGCAAGCAAGCCGAATTTTTCACCCCCCAAAAGTGGCCCAAAAGTTGGGGGGTCGGCTTGCTTGCGAGTCATGGGTAGGTGGGTGGGTAGGTGCTGCCCCTCCCCGCACTCCCCTGCGGCCGCCGCTACTATTACCTTAGGAGGCGCCGCTTCCTCTATCCCCGTCCTGCTCCGATAACTAACTAATTCACAGCAGCACGCCCCTCGCTGCTGTGATGGAGGAAACCATAGAGAGCGGCTTCCTGTAGCGGCGATGCCGTTACTATGGGAACCGCTCTCTATGGTTTCCTCCATCATCACAGCAGCGAGGGGCGCGCTGCTGTGAATGAGTTAGTTATCGGAGCAGGACAGGGATAGAGGAAGCGACGCCGCCTAAGTTAATAGCAGCGGCGGCCGCGGGGGGAAGCGGGGAGGGGCACCACCTACCCACCCACCTACCCATACTGGGGCACTATGCTAGCTATACTGGGGCACTATGCTAGCTATACTGGGGCACTATGCTAGCTATACTGGGGCACTATGCTAGCTATACTGGGGCACTATGCTAGCTATACTGGGGCACTATGCTAGCTATACTGGGGCACTATGCTAGCTATACTGGGGCACTATACTAGCGATACTGGGCACTATACTAGCTATACTGGGACACACTAGGGGAATAAGGCAGCCAGCATTTCCTACCCCCGGCTTATATGGGGGTCAATCATTTTTCCGTTTTTTTCAGGTGAAAGTTGGGGGGTTGGCTTACATGCGGGTTGGCTTGCTTGCATACTCATATACGGTACCTCACCTGTGTATTATTATTATTTATTGGATTTATATACAGGGCTGTGGAGTCGGTCCAAAAATCCACCGACTCCGGCTCCTCAGTTTAGGATTCCACCGACTCCAACTCCTCGACTCCTCTAATTTGCATATTACAATTTTGTTGATTAAAAGTATGTAACATGAAATTCGTCTCTTAACTGCCAACGCTTAGGAATTTTACAAGACAACTGAAGTGAAAAGGATATGTAGACTACTATATTTATTCCCTTTAGACTAAAACTAGTCCTTGGTAAGAGTACTTGTAAAAGGTACAAACCGGAACAAAGAACATCTATCAGGCCCTAGGCAATGTAAGTGTGGGTACATGTAAGAATGATGTGCAGGTACTCTGCAGGGGAATGAGGAGATTGTAAACAGACAACACCCTGTATTCAATGTGCACAGCATTCTCAGTGGATTCCCTGCAGCTCTGTGGAGAGTGCATATGTAGAGTATAGTACTACTGTGTAACAAAGTAAACCTGAGACAGATGAAATTAAAGTTTTATACATACCTGGGGCTTCCTCCAGCCGCCTTCAGGATAATCAGTCCCTCGTTGTCCTCCTCCACCACCTGGATCTTCTGCTAGGAGTCCAGGTACTTGAGCCAGTCGGGCGTAGTGCGCATGCACACTCCGCCACCAGGAGCATACTACACCTGTGCAGCACTATTGCGCAGGTGCAGAACGCTCCTGGCTGTGGGAGCGGCATGCGGCCGGACAGCGCTGACTGGCTGAATTACCAGGACTCATAGCAGAAGATCCGGGTGGTTGAGGACAGCGAGGGACTGATTAGCCTGAAGGGGGCTGGAGGAAGCCCCAGGTATGTATAAAACTTTACTTTTCATCCGTCTCAGGTACCATTTAATTTGTAGTCACCAAACCAAATTTTAACAACATATCAAATTATTTGATTTCATCAGCAAAGGGAGTGCATACATTTGCATAAATCAGCATCAATGCAGAATTATTTCCATCTCATTGACCATCTCTATTAGTGACACAGCTACACATCAGGCTTTATTCTTACAGCATAGATGTTATTTAGTATATATGTTACGGCCAGAACCCGAAGTTTGGCCACTTCTAGTTCTGGCCGGCCACTTCGGGTTCTGGCCGGCCAATGCGCGAAGTGGCCGCTGCGCTGCGGCCATTGTGAGGAATGGAATGAATCCTGTAACATTCATGTATATTCTGGCCCCAGCGCAGCGGCCAAACCTATCGCAACTTAGTTATTTTAATGAAATTAGGCCGGCGGCTTTTTCTCTGCCTCTTTCTCTCTCCTCCCCCCCCCGCCTCTCTCTCCTTCTCTTATTATTGGCAGCACTACGTGTCCCCCTCCAGAGTCGTTCGTCGCACCAGGGAAGCCTGCCGTTCCTGCAGAGCGGGGTGCTGGCAGAAGCGATGTCTGCAGCCTCCCCGCCCTGCTCTCCCTGGCGCGACGAACGACTCTGAAGGGGGGACACGAGTGCTGCCCATAATAAGAGAAGGAGAGAGAGGCGGGGAGAGGAAGGAGAGAGAGAGAGGCAGAGAAAAAGCCGGCGGCTTCATCTGTTTCATTGCCGCCGGCTTAATTTCATTAAAATAACTAAGTTGCGATACGTTTGGCCGCTGCGCTGCGGTCAGAAGATACATGAATGTTACAGGATTCATTCCATTCCTCACATTGGCCGCAGCGCAGCGGCCACTTCGCGCATTGGCCGGCCAGAACCCGAAGTGGCCGGCCAGAACTAGAAGTGGCCAAACTTCGGGTTCTGGCCGTAACATATATAAGAGATTCCTGTGTACACATCATATATACAGTCACAATCAGATATGTATATCTGACCTTAAAAATACAGGGACTGCTTTATTGAAGCAGCACAAGTAACTAATTTTGATTGGTTTATTTCATTTTTGTGGACTAAGCACAGCTATTACTGTATATATACATTATTTTTAATGACTATTATCTGAGAAATAGAAAGTTTTATCATATTTTCTATTTTAATTACAGTTACAAATTCATTAGGAGTCGGTGCATTTTTTCCCCGACTCCAGGCACCCAAAATTGCGCGACTCCACAGCCCTGTTTATATAGCGCCAACATATTATGCAGCGCTGTACAATAACTAGGATTACAGACAATGATAACAGGGGTGACAGCACAAGACAGGTAATAGACAATAGATACAACAATACAGGTAATAAGATACACAACACAATGCAGATAGTAGTACAATGCCAGATCATACACTGGAGTAGTAATGGTAATAATACAAGTTCTATAAATCTGGGTAAAGTGCACACAGTCAAGTATGATACACAAGGGGAGAGGGCCCTGCCAAAGGCTTACAATCTAGAGGGGGGGGGGTGTTTGCTTTTGGTTTTCTGCAAAACATGTACTGTTGGTGGGTCTTGAGGACAGGGTTGGGGAACTGTGCATTAGTGGCTTTCTACTTGGGCAGAAAAAGCCAAACCCCATCAGGTATGACCTCCTGCGCAGGTACAGTTGAGAAGTCCCCCCCCCCCCCCCCCCCCACACTCCCCTGAGGAAAGGTTTTTTTTTGTTTGTTTGTTTGTTTTTAAGAGACTCTCTTTAAGGCAGAACTGTAGTGAAAAATAATAAATGAATAGAATTGCCCATTTTAGGTTTTATTTATTGCAATATTCTGCTTTCAGGTGCATCTCTGTGGAATGTTTTGTTTACTGAGAGTTTTAAAGCCAATATAAAATATACCCGATCTCCAAGAATGCAGGGGGGTCTAGAGGAGAGCATGAATGCGCCCCCGCTGGAGCCAGGAAAGGTAAATATCAGGCTTGTCGAGGGAGGATCGCCAGACATCTCAGGGGGAGCCAGCGCTGGATTGCCTGCAGCTACAGGGGAGGGGGGAGCCTCATTGGGACCCTGAGGCTTCCCCCTCCCAAGGAGAGTACCCCCCAGGGAAACTATTTTTTTTTTGTTACAGGTTCTATAAGTATCTATGTTACACAATATTTGTTTTGCACTATGTACAGCCCTACAGAAGATGTAGGTGCTATATAAATATAAAGCCACAGGGTTACCTCAGCTTAGGTAAGTATGATCACCCCCCCCCCCCCCCCCACCCCGTAAACGTTTTCCACTGATTTGTGTTAAAAACTGATGTTATGCACTGACATTTCCAATCTATCACAGCTTTCTGTCGTGTTTCAATAAATAAAGGTTATATTAGAAATGTCCTCCCATTTCCTTCCTGGCTGTATTGGGGTGTGCCATGTCTGCAAGTGATAGGCTCCCTGACAGAGAGGTGTAGGAATAACGGGCCTCTATCAGTGTGTGACGAGTTCGGGGATTATGGGCATGCCATGAAGCATTCTCATTATCTGTACACTGAAGAGAGAGAAGCAGCTGAGGCGGCGGGACACTAATTCAGCATCTGCGCACGTGTCCCGGTTCCCCCCCCCCGCCCCCTGCAGGGCGCACGAGGCGGTTCTGACCCCGCACAGCAGCCCCGGAGCCCCCTTCATCACTCAGCCCCCCGCACACGCTGCCAGGGAAACCCCGGAGCCGCTCCAGTCACAACACAGCCGCACAGCGCCGCGCTCACCTCCGCTCACTGCTATGGCCGACACGAAAGAGAAGGAAGCGCCGCCCCGGTAGTGCTATTCTACAGCGGCCACGGGGTGCACTTCCGGGTCACTCTCCTAGCGCGTCTCCACGGCAACATGACGCCACTAGAGCCTAACTACTACTTCGGGCCACAGCAAGATGGCGGAATCGTGCTGCGCATGCACGGCGCCATACATCGCACTGTTCCGCTATACTATTATTGGTTTATAAAGCGCTAACCTCTGCCATGGCGCTTTACAAATTAAGAAACACAGTACCCCCCCCCCCCCCCCTTCCACAGCAGCATCTCCAGCTGCATCAAATTACTATGATTAACTCACATTTGCATATAATTGACTAACCCTCGTAAAAATTAATAATCAACATGGTTGAACGCATCTTCTACTTCTAGACGTATACTTATAGACTTCCAGGTCCAGTGCAGCATGGTGGCGGTGTAAGAGCAGAGCTCCGGCTGACAGCCTCACTTCCCAGCCCAGTACTCAGCGATTGCCAGCCAAAATCGCCCACCATCTCACCCATGGAGTAAAGCTGCACATCAGGGGTCCTTGTTGCAGCTGATGGACCGCTACCTGACACTAGGGTGACCATATTTTGATTTCCAAAAAAAGAGGACGATCACAATAGCATGTGGATGTGGTCATGGGTGGGGCCAAATATACAAGACCTTAGCAGTGTGCTGTCTAACTTCGTGGCATGGAGGGCCGTTTTTTTTTTTTCCACACCACATGGTGGAGGGCCCGCCGACCACAAAATGCAATGAGATTCGCATAAGATTTCCACACAAAATGCAATGAGATTAGCAGTATATTTCCCCACAAAGTGCAATGAGATTGGCAGCATATTTCCCCACAAATGGAATCAGATTGGCAGCATATTTCCCCACAAATGGAATCAGATTGGCACAGGCTCGTACTGACCCACCAAACCACCGATGGGCCCCGGCCGCCCTCCCTCCTGGGGGCCCCCCAGAGCTGAGGAGGGGGGCACAGTGCAGGAAGGGGGGAAATTGTGCACAGAGCGGCGGGGAGGGGGGGAAGCCTCCTTCCCCCTCCCTCACCTAGGGCCCCCCCTTCCGCGCTCCCCCCTCCCTCCAAAATTGCAGCAAGCCAGGGCAGCATCAAGGAATCGGCTTGCTCAGAGGAGCAATAGCGCTGCGTGCTATTATTTTTATTTGTAATAAACTTTCAGCGAGATTATTGGAAGCTAGCATACAAGACATGGTTATTTCCAACCATGCACCAGTAGTTATGGAGTTGCTTGATTTAGTGCCCAAAGGTGATAACTTTATTTGGAGTTTTCCTTCTCATCTGTATACGGATGAAAATTTTACTACTCTAAAGAACTGGTGGCTATAGTATTAGGGTGACAACTCAACATATGGACAATCCTAGCTTATTCGGGGAAGCTTCTAAAGCTGTTCTTAGAGGCAAAATTACGGGATAATCAAAGAAAAAATTAGATGCAAATAAAAGTTATGCAGATGCAGTACTAAAGGTGAGACAAGCATATACTAAGTATAGATCTAATTCCACAGATCCAAATAGAAAAGCTTGGATTACGTCTACCTGCGATACCTGGCTTAGAGTGTGTGAGGAAACTCATAGACCAAATATAAATCTCTATTATTATAAACATGGGGAAAAAAATTGGCATACTCTTAGCCTCCTTGACCAAAAAGATGTTCTTCAACACGAAGTCAGAGATAAAGGGGAGTGCTTGCTCACCATCCCTTAACAGTATGTAACCTATTTGCTACCTTCTACCAGCAACTTTATTCCTCTAACCCCCCCCCCCCCCCAACAGGTAAATATACAAACCTTCTTACAAAAAATGAACAGAAGAAGAACAGGCATTACTAAATGCTGATGTCAGTATGGCAGAGATTAAGGCAGCTATTACCTCACTGGTTTTGAGAAAGGCTCCAGGTCTTGATGGACTGTCCTCTGAATATTTTAAAATCCTCAAAGAAGATTTTTCTCTGACGCTAGCCGCAGTCTACAATAAGATACTTCACACGGGAAACTATCCTTTCGCGGGACATTTAGCTCACTTAAGCGGATTGCTAAGAAAGGGAAGGACCCAGAGCTAGTCTCCTCTTTTCGCCCTATTTCTCTTATAGATTTAGATGTAAAACTCCTCTCCAAAATTTTGGCCAATAGACTGGCAGACATCATGCCTAGGTTAATTCACCCAAACCAAGTGAGCTTTGTTAGAAAGAGAGCAGCGGTAACTAACATTAGAAAAATGATTACTATCCTAGAACAAGTAAGAGCATGCCCCATAACTCATAAATCAGCAGCCCTTCTAAGCATAGATGCGGAAAAGGCGTTTGACCAGGTGGAGTGGGACTGGCTGTTTGAGGTCCTAGGTCAGCAACATTTTGGAGGTAACTTCTTTAACCACTTGCCGACCGCCCACAGCCGATGGGCGGCAGCAAAGTGGATCCCTAAAGGACCGCAATACGCCCAAGGGCGTTGCGTCCTTTTCGTATGCCGGGGGAACTATCGCGTCATCGATGACGCGCGCTTCCCCCGGCAACTGGCTCCGCCCACCCGCCGCAACATCCCGCCGGCCATACGGAAGCGCCGGCGGGATGTTAACCCCGCGATCGCCGCTACAAAATGTATAATACACTTTGTAATGTATACAAAGTGTATTATACAAGCTGCCTCCTGCCCTGGTGGTCCCAGTGTCCGAGGGACCACCAGGGCAGGCTGCAGCCACCCTAGTCTGCACTCAAACACACTGATCTGCCCCCCCCCGCCTCCTGATCGCCCACAGCACCCCTCAGACACCCCCCTGCCCAGCCCCCAGACCACTGTTTGCACCCAATCACCCCCCTAATAACCCATCAATCACTCCCTGTCACTATCTGTCAACGCTATTTTTTTTTATTCCCCCCCCTGCCCCCTGCCCCCTCCTGATCACCCCCCCACCCCTCAGATTCTCCCCAGACCCCCCCCCCCCCCTGTGTACTGTATGCATCTATCCCCCCTGATCACCTGTCAATCACCCATCAATCACCCCCTGTCACTGCCACCCAACAATCAGCCCCTAACCTGCCCCTTGCGGGCAATCTGATCACCCACCCACACCAATAGATCGCCCGCAGATCCGACATCAGATCACCTCCCAAATCCATTGTTTACATCTATTCTCTCCTCTAAACACCCACTAATTACTGTCACTTTTACCTATCAGATCAGACCCTAATCTGCCCCTTGCGGGCACCCAATCACCCGCCCACACGCTTAGATTGCCCTCTGACCCCCCCTTATCAATTCACCAGTGCATTAATTACATCTGTTCTTCCCTGTAATAACCCACTGATCACCTGCCAATCACCTATCACCCATCAATCACCCCCTGTCACTGCCACCCATCAATCAGCCCCTAACCTGCCCCTTGCGGGCAATCTGATCACCCACCCACACCATTAGATCGCCCGCAAACCCGCCGTCAGATTACCTCCCAAATGTATTGTTTACATCTGTTATCTTCTCTAAACACCCACTAATTACCCATCAATCACCCCCTATCACCACCTGTCACTGTTACCTACCAGATCAGACCCTAATCTGCCCCTTGCGGGCACCCAATCACCCGCCCACACGCTCAGATTGCCCTCAGACCCCCCCCCCCCCCCTTATCAATTCGCCAGTGCATTAATTACATCTGTTCTTCCCTGTAATAACCCACTGATCACCTGTCAATCACCTGCCAATCACCTATCACCCATCAATCAGCCCCTGTCACTGCCACCCATCAATCAGCCCCTGTCACTGCCACCCATCAATCACCCCCTGTCACTGCCACCCATCAATCAGTCCCTAACCTGCCCCTTGCGGGCAATCTGATCACCCACCCACACCATCCGATCGCCTGCAGACCCGCAGTCAGATCACCTCCCAAGTGCATTGCATCTGTTCTCTCCTCTAAACACCCACTAATTACCCATCAATCACCCCCTGTCACTGCTACCCATCAGATTAGACCCCTATCTGCCCCTAGGGCACCCAATCACCCGCCCACACCCTCAGACCCCAGCCCTGATCACCTCGCCGTGCATTACTTGCATCTATTCCCCCCACTAATCACACCTTGAGCCACCCATCAATCACCTCCTGCTGTCACCACCTGTCACCCCCTAGCACACCTACCCATCAGATCAGGCCCTAATTTGCCCCGTGTGGGCTCCTGATCACTCGGCCAAACCCTCAGATCCCCCTCAGACCCCCTTCCGATCACCTCCCCAGTGCATTGAGTGCATCTATTTTCCCCTCTAATCACCCCCTGAGACACCCATCAATCACCTCCTGTCACCCCCCTAGCACGCCTATCCATCAGATCAGGCCCAATACAACCTGTCATCTAAAAGGCCACCCTGCTTATGACCGGTTCCACAAAATTCGGCCCCTCATAGAGCACCTGTCATCAAAATTTGCAGATGCTTATACCCCTGAACAGTCATTTTGAGACATTTGGTTTCCAGACTACTCACGGTTTTGGGCCCGTAAAATGCCAGGGCGGTATAGGAACCCCACAAGTGACCCCATTTTAGAAAAAAGACACCCCAAGGTATTCTGTTAGGTGTATGACGAGTTCATAAAAGATTTTATTTTTTGTCAAAAGTTAGCAGAAATTGATTTTTATTGTTTTTTTTTCACAAAGTGTCATTTTTCACTAACTTGTGACAAAAAATAAAATCTTCTATCAACTCGCCATACACCTAATGGAATACCTTGGGGTGTCTTCTTTCTAAAATGGGGTCACTTGTGGGGTTCCTATACTGCCCTGGCATTTTAGGGGCCCTAAACCGTGAGGAGTAGTCTTGAAACAAAAATGACCTGTGAAATCCTAAAGGTACTCATTGGACTTTGGGCCCCTTAGCGCAGTTAGGGTGCAAAAAAGTGCCACACATGTGGTATCGCCGTACTCAGGAGAAGTAGTATAATGTGTTTTGGGGTGTATTTTTACACACACCCTTGCTGAGTGGGAGAAATCTCTCTGTATATGGACAATTGTGTGTAAAACAAAACAAACAATTGTCATTTACAGAGATATTTCTCCCACCCAGCATGGCTATATGTAAAAATACACCCCAAAACACATTATACTACTTCTCCTGAGTACGGTGGTACCACATGTGTTGCACTTTTTTGCACCCTAAGTGCGCTAAGGGGCCCAAAGTCCAATGAGTACCTTTAGGATTTCAAGGGTCATTTTGAGACATTTGTTTTTAAGACTACTCCTCACAGTTTAGGGCCCCTAAAATGCCAGGGCAGTATAGGAACCCCACAAATGACCCAATTTTAGAAAGAAGACACCCCAAGGTATTCCGTTAGGAGTATGGTAAGTTCATAGAAGATTTTATTTTTTGTCACAAGTTAGCGGAAAATGACACTTTGTGAAAAAAATCACTTAAAATCAATTTCCGCTAACTTGTGACAAAAAATAAAATCTTCTATGAACTCACCATACTCCTAACGGAATACCTTGGGGTGTCTTCTTTCTAAAATGGGGTCATTTGTGGGGTTCCTATACTGCCCTGGCATTTTAGGGGCCCTAAACTGTGAGGAGTAGTCTTAAAAACAAATGTCTCAAAATGACCTGTGAAATCCTAAAGGTACTCAATGGACTTTGGGCCCCTTAGCGCAGTTAGGGTGCAAAAAAGTGCCACACATGTGGTATCGCCGTACTCAGGAGAAGTAGTACAATGTGTTTTGGGGTGTATTTTTACACATACCCATGCTGAGTGGGAGAAATATCTCTGTAAATGGACAATTGTGTGTAAAAAAAATATAAAAATTGTCATTTACAGAGATATTTCTCCCACCCAGCATGGGTATGTGTAAAAACACACCCCAAAACACATTACACTACTTCTCCTGAGTACGGCAATACCACATGTGCAGGGCCGGATTTGCGGAAAGGCACCCAAGACCCAGGACTAGGGCGCCAAAAATAGCTGTTGTCCGAGGGGCGGGTGACAGGTTAACTGCACCTGTCACCGTCCATGAATGCGCTCCTCTGGCTCCGCAAGTCCGCACCCGCTCGCCCAGCTTTGCTCTGCTACTGACTGTGTGAGCAGAGGAGCGGGTGGGGGCGGGCGTGGTTACTGGCTATGAGGAGAAGAGAAGACTCCGGAGCACATGCGGCGGTAGAGTGAAGCAGGATGGGAGTGAGCGAACCTGCATTAGCCAGCAGGCAGACTCTCGCTCCCGAATCCCAGGTAGTGCAGCTTCTAGTGGCAGCGGGCGCTTCTATGCCCCGCTGTCAATCAAGTCATGTTGCATGACGTCAGCCGCCAGAGCCAGGACACAGGAGTGTGTGTCGCGGATGGGGAGGTCTTGTGGTGCCGCTGGGGCTGATGGTTGGATAAGAGCCCCAGTGTGCAGGTGCCGAGGACATCAGGACTCCCTTCCCTACTGTAAAGTCTGCTGCCCTCCAGCCTTCAGGAGACCCGCTCCCTCAGGCTGCTGTAAGTGAACAGAACTCTTCTCTGTGACATGATGTGATGTAAAATGACAGTACTATTGATGGATGGTTAATGTGTCACCTCCCCCCACCCTTCAAACCAAATGTTATTTTTAGGTATTAGGTATATAGGTTATTTTAAAGGTATTTATATGCAGGGTTAGGCTTACTGTTCCCCATCCTCTGTCTTTGCTGTGGCCCCCTAATGCTCTGCTTCTGTCCAGCGCATGCTCAGTCGCACTTTAGTTTGCATGTGTGGTCCCTGAGACAGATGGAAAAGTTCTATTTTGTTTACCTGGGGCTTCCTCCAGCCCCTTGTAGCCTTACAGGTCCCTTGGTTTCCTCACGGTCTGTTATGTTGTGTCGCTTTTCCACTAGACTAGTCGTGGGCTACTGCACATGCATGGCCCACGCCGTGCGACTCCTCAATCAAGCTTCTGCTGCTGGGAGCGTTCTACGCATGAGTAGAACGCTCCCAGCCATAAGAAATGTGCGACCTGGGACGCACATGCACAGTAGCCTGTGACTTGTGATCTTTCAGGAGGGAATAGCCACACAATTGAATTGACTGCGCAGGAACCAATGGACTTAAGGTAGCCACTAGCGGGGGCGTGGCCGGCCATGGAGCTGTGAAGAAGCACGGATCTCCAGCTCTCTCCCACCCGTGGCAAATTCGCCGGTATCCTGCTCTCCAAGCTCGCACAGCCGCCCTCGGTCTGGTCCCAGAGACTGAGGAGTTCGCAGCGGTGTGCAGGGATGGTCTCACGAAGTTCCCAGAAGGCAGCAAGCCCAGCCGAGAGACTCGCGCGGTTCGCCCGCGCGGCAGGCCAAGATGGCGCCGACGCGCATACAGCCCACCAACACGCAGCCATGGAAAGGGAAGAAGTGCCTCCCAGCTCGCGCTCACCGGAGCACACACAAGCGGCTGACCCTGCCGGTAAGACTCAGCCTGTATCCCCCACCATGCCCAAAAAAGACAAAGGGAAAAACAATCTGCAAGGGAGAGAGGACGCACAGGGGGCGGGCAGGGCTGGAGACGCACAGGCCTCCACCTCTTCTCCTCGTGCAGGCACTCACCCGCAGCAAAAGTCACCCAGAAGCTCCCCCAGTAACCACACAACAATCCAGCCTGCACAAGCATCCACACCCAAGCAGGGAAAAGACCTGGGGGAACAGACACTGGCTGTAGGTGGTGAAGTAAGGGATGACATAATGGAGGAAGAAATCCAGGCTGCAGAGGAGCCATCAAGAGCAGAAATTATGGAGGCTATAAAGCTGCTGCACACATCCTTAACTTCCAGACTAGATTCCATTCAGTCTGACCTCTCTTTTGTCAAGCACGACCTGTCTAAAGTTAAAGATCGCACTAAAGAGATTGAGCGCAGAGTCAGTGACTTGGAGGACACTGTCGCCCCCATGCAACAAAATCTACAAAGGGTAACTGGAACTTCTTCAGCCCACTCTGCCAAGCTTGACGACCTGGAGAACAGGGCACGTAGATGTAACCTCAGGCTAGTGGGGGTCCCAGAAAAAGCTGAAGGCCCCCAACCAGAAATTTTCTTTGAGAACTGGTTTAAAGAGGCTCTACCAGATTTAACGGTCTCGCACGCCTATGCAATAGAGAGAGCGCACAGAGTGCCTGGGGGCCCGCCAAAACCGGGAGCAGCTCCTAGACCGATTGTGATGAAATTTCTAAATTTCAGGGATAAAGTTGCTATCCTGAGAGAAGTCAGAAACCAACCAGAACTCTTTATTGAGGGGGCGAAAGTTGCTGTCTACCAAGATTTCTCGTTAGAAATACAGAAGAAGAGAGCCACTTTTTTCCACGTTAAAAAGAGACTACGTGACAACCAGCTGCAATACAATATGCTGTATCCTGCAAAGCTGAAAATCATGAAAGGGAGTAAGGCCCACTTCTTCCTCACAGCAGAAGAAGTTTCTCAATGGCTCGACGAACAAGGTCTTCCAGAGTGACAAAAGGAACCAGTCTCTGCGCAGCACGCAATTCTTTCCGTAACTATGGAACTAACTATACCTTCCATTTAGGTCCTAGGATCACACAGCCTTTATCCTGATATGCCGTGACTTGTCTAGGCAGTGAGAGGCGAGGTTGCTAGTTTGATATGCTGTTCCCTTTTTGTTCCTCTCCAGTTCATTATGTTCTTTAATCCTATAACATATGCTGCCTTCTATATATATGCATTTTCCTGTGTCATAGTGCTAAATGTGGTATATTTGTCAGTCCTAATGCTCTCTTACATACGCAATATGGACCCAATTGGTCCCACATTGTCTATTTCTGTATACCATAATTTAGCTATCCCTCGTTTAATATCCTTATAAAACTTCAACTGGGACTATCACTTGATTGACAGTTATATTTGCCTGTATACCTAACCTAATAGGGGCATGGGTGTGCGAGTATAGGCTTTAAAAGTAATCTGCTTAACACGGGTGGGGAGGGCTGGCCACTTTAATCACCCAAGTTAAGTAAGTTTGGGAATGAAGCTTCCTGGAGTTACAATCAGGGAGTGGGGTGGGTTAGGAGTTCGGGGGTTCTGTAGAATAGTTGGGGATCAGGGAAGGGGGGCCCTACAACCCTGGTATTTGGCCACAGATCTACTAAATAGCAATCTAATAGTCCAGTCCTATACCATGTTATTTGATCATGGCTAACTTACGTATAGTGTCTTGGAATGTCAGAGGTCTGAACAATGCTATCAAGCGTAGATTGGTGTTTGACTATTTAAAAAAACTCTCTCCACACATAATCTGTCTGCAAGAGACACACCTAACTGGAGGTAAAGTACTTTCACTAAAAAAACCATGGATAGCTAGTTATCACGTCGCCCACTTTTCCTCCTTCTCAAGGGGCACAGCAATATTAATCAGTAAAAGCTTCCCAGGCACAATATCTAGTGTCCAGGTTGATGCGGCGGGGAGATTCACAATAATTACAGTAGCCATAGAAGGAAAATTACTCACGTTGGTATCTCTCTACATCCCCCCTCCCTTCTCCGTCTCAGTCCTTGATGCCTTGACCAGTAAAATCCGAGATAAGTTTGACAATCCTATCTTGATAGCCGGGGATTTTAATGCGGTCATAGACCCACAAAAAGACAAATTATCCAAAAGCCTGCGGGCCTTTCCCGCGTTGAAGGAGTGGATGTCAAGACTAGATTTAACAGACTTATGGAGATGGCGCTTTCCTGACAAAGCAGATTTTTCATGCTACTCTGACCAATTTAAGTCAATGTCTCGGATTGACATGTGCCTGGGCACTAGGGACTTGCTGACACTGGTAGAGGAGATAAAATATCTCTCTCATGGTATATCGGACCATTCGCCAATGGTATGTGACCTCAGATACCTCAATGAGAAGCAATCAAATCATTGGCGATTGGGTCCATGGTGGCTGGAGGACCAGACAATCCTCACTCCATGTAAAGAGTCTATGGTACTCTTCTGGTCTGAAAACACAGGATCAGCCGACTTTAACATATGCTGGGATACGAGCAAGGCAGTGCTGAGGGGGACATTCAGAGCATCTATGTCTATAATCAGACAAAATGCTCAAGCTTCACAGGAGTTTCATGAGAGTAAATTAAATGAAGCAAAATCTCAACTCATCGTCGCCCCTGGGCCTGATACATATGAAACCTGGGCTATGGCAAGAAGAACTTATGAGTTGGAAGTGGTGAGACGGGCAAAACGCAGGGAGATAATTTCCAAACAGCAATCATTCGAATTCGGCAATAAATGCAGTAAAATCTTAGCATATATGCTGAGAACGAATGAAACCCTGAATGCTATCCCGCGTATACTTTCAATGACAGGTACATTCTGCACTACCTCGGCAGATATAGCCAAAGAATTTTTTGAATTCTACTCAGATCTGTACGCTAGCAAAACTGGTGAGTGTTCGAAATCCATAGCTCTGTTTTTAAATGAAATAGATCTACCTATCCTTGATGAGCACGCCAGGTTGGAACTGGATTCGCCCATCTCAGAAGCTGAAATTTCCATGGCCATAGAATCCTTCAAAAAAGGCAAAACACCAGGTCTGGATGGAATCCCATCGGAATGGTATCTAAAAAGTAAAGCAATATCTATTCCCAAGCTAGCTAAAATGTTTGCCCACTCATTGGAAACAGGTACACTCCCTGACTCATTATATGAAGCCCTGATTATTTTACTTCCTAAACCCAACAAAAATCTTGATCTTTGCGAATCATACAGACCCATCTCGTTAATAAACACAGACGCAAAAATATTAGCAAAAGTCCTGGCCAATCGTCTTAATCAACATATTACCAAGTTAATACACGAAGACCAAACGGGCTTCATCCCCGGTAGGTCCACTAAATCTAATATTAGGCGCCTATTTTCTAATATACAATTCCCCCATAGTAATAAAGGGTCCAGAGTTATACTGTCGTTAGACACGCACAAAGCTTTCGACTCTGTGGAGTGGTCATACATGAGGGCAGTTATGGGTAAAATGGGTTTTGGGGAGACGTTTAGGAGGTGGTTTGACATTTTATATGCTCATCCCCGGGCCAGATTGAGAGTCAATTCATATATATCTAATCCATTTACGATACACAGGGGCACTAGACAGGGGTGCCCCCTGTCCCCCTTACTGTTCGCCATGGCAATGGAACCCCTAGCAGAGTACATTAGATCCTCCCAACTGATTAGAGGTCTTCGGGTGCAGAAAATTGAGGAACGTATCTCACTTTATGCGGACGATGTACTTCTATATTTGGCGGACCCAGGCCCGTCGCTGGTAGAGGTATTCAAAATTTACGACTCCTTTCAATCGGTTTCCGGGTTGAGGGTGAACTGGACTAAATCCGTCCTTTTCCCTCTGGACCCGGGGGCCGAGAGAGGAAAATAGACCCTTCCTCTCAATTGATGGTAGCAGACTCCTTTAAATACCTAGGTATAAATATATCCAGAAGGATAGAGGACTATGTCCAGTCCAATCTTGCGCCTTTAATTGGGTCCTTGGGAGATAAATTCAAAACTTGGGGCAAGTTGCCACTCAACCTGGTGGGCAAAGCCACAATAATAAAAATGGTCTGCGCCCCCAAACTCCTATATATTCTCCAGGCCTCACCTACATATATTCCTAAGCACCTCTTTGTAAAAATAGACTCAATGGTCACGGGTTTCCTCTGGGGTGGCTCCATTCCTCGCCTGGCATTATCCACGTTGCGTCTCCCGACTACATGTGGTGGCTTGGCGCTCCCCAACTTCCACCTGTACTACTTTGCTGCACAACTAACTTATATACAAAAATGGCTGAGCGCGGACAGATCAGACGCCTCCATGAACCTAGAAGCAGATATCGCCACCTCATATGAAGCTCTAACCAATATAATATTTAGAGGCATAGTCCCTAACAAACAAGGCTCTTCACTATTAAATGCATCGTTAAAAAATTACAAGGCAGTATCCAAAATGTTTCCCTCTCTAGAGGGCACCATTTCCCCTAGTACTTCACTGTGGGCAAATCCCCGTCTAACGGAACTATACAAGATGGAGGACTCCCAATTTTGGGTTAAATTAGGGATTAAATATGTCAACCATATTTTCGTAAATGGAGAATTCAAAACATTTAATAGATTCAGATCCGAGTTTGGCCTCCCAAGGCGCTCCCTGTTCCGCTACTTCCAACTCAGAGATGCTATCAGATCCCAGATGGGAACGTCGGGGGTCCGCATTGAGCCCTCCGAGCTAGAGATATTGTTGCTGAATAAAGACACTTCTAAACAAATCTCTAGGTTCTATTTAGCCTTATCATGTAAGTTGGGCTCTCAGAGATTTGAGTCCACTAAGGCCAGATGGCAATCAGAACTGTGTGAACTCACCCCAGCAGAGTGGGCAGATGTAGAATCCTCCTTTATGACCAGTGTTATCAGCGCCAACGATAAGCTAATTCAGATCAAGTGGCTACACCAAATTTATTATACCCCCCTCAAACTTTCTAAAATGGGCTGGGGTTCCGGCTCGGAATGCTACAAGTGCGGATGCCCTGACGTAGGTTTCATCCATTGTGTTTGGGAGTGTGAGCCGGTCCAGAGGTTTTGGTATCAAATAACCCTTTTACTAACTCAAATCCTACACAAACCTGTGGACCTCTCATTTAAGGCCTCAATGTTGGGAATTGTTGACAATGTTACTTGTGGTAAGCATAAGCAACTATTTATCAAACTGGCATTATTCTATGCCAGAAAATGTCTTCTTCTTAAGTGGAAATCGAGGGTTCCCCCTTCGGTAAGCAACTACAAATCTCTAATTAATCAAAGTCTCCCTCTGTACTGCCTCACGTATCAGACTAGGGGACACCCCACTAAGTTTGATAAAGTATGGGGCTGTTGGGTGGAAAACAGCAACTCTGTCATTCCCAATCTCGATATCACCGTTAGTGTTGAAGATCTACACATGTAATCTGTTTGACAAGGTAACTCATATGGTATATGCTGTTCATGATCAATGTGACTAACGTAATATTTATTTTCTGGACTATAGGATATGATTGCTATAATGGACACTGGACTGATTTATGCCCAAAGGGGCAGGGCCTCCCTGGGTGGGGTTCTTTGGGGTGATGGGGTGGGGGGTGGAGGTTTCTAGGGTTTGTTATTGTATATAACTTGTGAAAATTTCAATAAAAATTCTCTGTTAAAAAAAAAAAAGGTAGCCACTAGCGGTCCAATTTCTATCGAAAAATCATTTGAGCGATCAGAAATTCTGATCGGAAGTGAAATACATCGTTCACTACACTATCAACGAACCAATACTTCCTATCTATCACAACCAACAAAAAAATCCAAATTTTGGTTAGACAAAAATTCATTCGGGCGACATCTTTTTCACTCGTTCATAATCGATTGTGTTCACCTACGGAGATTATTTACAACCAATCAGATCAGAATTTCTGATCGCTCGAACGATTTTTCGCTAGAAATTGGACCGTTAGTGGCCACCTTTACAAGGCTATGAGTGTCTGAAAGAATCCTCAAGTTTACTTTAAAATCACACTAGTTAAAAGAGGTTTTTTTTTCCTTTTTTTGAGCAGAACTCAAATTTAACCTGATCCGCACTGCAGAAGCTCAGTTAACTCACCTTTGTCGCTGCCTTTGAGTGTTGCCCTTCATGCTGCATGCCTCTGCTCTCAATCTACTTCCAACTTTGAACGATGAAGTAGCTGGAGACCTGAAATGCTATGTGTAGGGCAGCACACAGATGTGGTGACAATGGTGAGTTAACCCCCCTCGTCACAGTGCGCATCAGTTTAAATTTGAGTTCTGTTTTAACGGACAACTGTAGTGAGAGGTATATGGAGGCTGCCATATCTATTATTTCCTTTTAAACAATACAAGTTACCTGGCAGCCCTGCTGATCCTCTGCCTCTAATAGTTTTAGCCATAGCCCCTGAACAAGCATGCAGCAGAGCAGGTGTTTCTGACATTATTGTCAGATCTGACTGGATTAGCTGCATGCTTGTTTCTGGTGTGATTCAGACATTCCTTCAGCCAAATAGATCAGCAGCGCTGGCATGTAACCGGTATTGTTTAAACGGAAATAATAGATATGCACCCTCTATATTCTTCTCACTTCAGTTGTCCTTTAAAGCATTCGGAACAGAGGTACCAATCATAACACTGATTTGACACCATGGTGGGGACAAGGCATGCGCTGGAAAGGTGCAAAAACTGCAAACATTGTTTACTGTCTGTGCACAAAGTCAGCAGAAACACCCGATGTCCCAGAATGTTCTTGGAGGAAAATTTAGCATAAAATAGCAGCCTGGGCTGATCAGCATGGGAAGGGTGGGGCTTCATATCAATATAGTGCAATATATAGAAACCTACATAATTAATGTAAAAGAGGGTAACCTGAACAATTTTCTACATTCAGGATGTAGGTGGTGGTGGTGGTGGGGGGGGGGGGGGATGGGCGGTTTGGTGACAGTGGACCTTGGGTGGAGAAAAGTACAAATCCGGCCCTGCACGTGTGGCACTTTTTTTGCGGCCTAACTGCGCTAAGGGGCCCAAAGTCCAATGAGCACCTTTAGGCTTTACAGGGGTGCTTACAATTTAGCACCCTCCAAAATGCCAGGACAGTAAACACACCCCACAAATGACCCCATTTTGGAAAGTAGACCCTTCAAGGTATTCAGAGAGGAGCATAGTGAATCCGTGGCAGATTTCATTTTTTTTTTGTCGCAAGTTAGAAGAAATGGAAACTTTTTTTTTTGTCACAAAGTGTCATTTTCCGCTAACTTGTGACAAAAAATAAAATTTTCTATGAACTCACCATGCCTCTCAGTGAATACTTTGGGATGTCTTCTTTCCAAAATGGGGTCATTTGGGGGGTATTTATACTATCCTGGAATTTTAGCACCTCATGAAACATGACAGGTGGGCAGAAAAGTCAGAGATGCTTGAAAATGGGAAAATTCACTTTTGGCACCATAGTTTGTAAACGCTATAACTTTTACCCAATCCAATAAATATGCACTGAATGGTGTTTTTTTTAATCAAAGACATGTAGCAGAATAACTTTCGCGCTCAAATGTATAGGAAATTTTACTTTATTTGAAAAATGTCAGCGCAGAAAGTTAAAAAAAGTCATTTTTTTGACAAAATTCATGTCTTTTTTGATGAATATAATAAAAACTAAAACTCGCAGCAGCAATCAAATAGCACCAAAAGAAAGCTGTATTAGTGAGAAGAAAAGGAGGGAAAATTCATTTAGGTGGTAGGTTGTATGACCGAGCAATAAACCGTGAAAGCTGCAGTGGTCTGAATGGAGAAAAAGGCTCTGGTCCTTAAAGGATACCACAACTGACATGTGGCATAATGAGATAGACATGGGTATGTACAGTGCCTAGCACACAAATAACTATGCTGTCTTCCTTTTTTTCTTTCTCTGCCTGAAAGAGGTAAATATCAGGTATGTAAGTGGCTGACTCAGTCCTGACTCAGACAGGAAGTGACTACAGTGTGACCCTCACTGATAAGAATTTCCCCCTTTTTTATCTCTTTCTTGCTCTCAGAAGCCATTTTCTTCTAGGAAAGTGTTTTATAGTTGGAATTTCTTATCAGTGAAGGTCACACTGTAGTTACTTCCTGTCTGAGTCAGGACTGAGTCAGCCACTTACATACCTGATATTTACCTCTTTCAGGCAGAGAAAGAAAAAAAGGAAGACAGCATAGTTATTTATGTGCTAGGCACTGTACATACACATGTCCTACTCATTATGCCACATGTCAGTTGTGGTATCCTTTAAGGGGTAGAAAGACTGTGGTCCTCAAGTGGTTAATGCTCTGAAGGCTATGTACTCTAATCCAAAGGCCCAAATTTCTATGCCCGGTTTCCTGTTCAGAACTATTGATTTAAATAGGGGAACGAGGCAGGGTTGCCCACTTTCTCCACTTCTTTTTATTTAGCATTAGAACCATTAGCGATCCTTTTGAGAGCTAAATTAGAGGGAATAGAAGTGGGTACCAAACGGGTCCAACAGGCATTATTTGCAGATGATATCTTTTTTGTCCAACCCAGTAACTCAAGTCCCCATAGCAATGCAGATTATAGAGGTCGGCGCTTTGTCAGGATTTGTGGTCAACCTAGATAAGAGCGAACTCCTCCCCTTATCTTCAAGAGCAGACACGACTCCTTGAACACACTTGGGAGTAAATTTAACTGTGACAAAAATCAGATATCTGGGAATAAATATCAGCAGAGACCCCACTCAACTATATGCCCTTAACTATACTCCACTAGTCCAGAACATCATAGCCCAATTGGAAAAATGGCAGAATTTTCCAATCGGCTTTGCGGGCCGAGTAGCTTAAATAAAAATGCTCTCCATGGGAAGGCTGCTGTATCCTCTGCAGACACTCCCACTCCTCCTGAAACATAAAGATGTAACGGCGCTTAATTCAGCTTGGTCAAAATTTATTTGGAAATCAAAGAAGCCCAGGGTCTCAAGAGCCTCCTGGCCGCAATAGCAGCATAGGGGGCGATATTTTGGATGGGAACGCGAAGAATCACTCGCGTTCCCATGCCTGTCAGGTCCTGATGGCGAAACCGGAAGTGGTTGCCGCCGGGGCCTGGAGCATCACAGAGGCACTGCGAGGGCACCGATCGGCTGCAGGTGGCTGAGGGAAGCCCCAGGTGAGTAAAACTCATTTTTTTTTTAGTACACTTAAGTGCCTCTTTAAAGCGGAATATAACCCTGCATTTCAACTTTGCTCTAAAACATTATTTACAGCATATTATATGCAAAAAGCATTTTTTTTTACTAGACCAGCATTGGAAGGGTTAAACACAGAGGTTTAAAGTTCCTTGGAGAGATATGCAGAAGTTCAGATTGTTACATTCTATTTAGTTAAATGTATCTATTGATAAATGTTACACACTCTTTGGCTGACCTCCAGCTCCTCAGTCAGAGAGAGTGAGTCACATTCAACACTTAGATACATTTATGTAAAAAAATGTATATCCAATCTCAAATCTTCACCTCCCACCCCCTCCCAACCAGCTCCTCCTCCACCCTATCCTCCCCTCACATCCTTCACCCCTACTACCACCGAGGAAGTCATCCACCTACTGCAGACTTCCCATACCACTACTTCCCCCCTTGACCCCATCCCTTCTGATTTACTCCAGCCTCACTTCACGGAATTGGCACCAGTCCTCACTACCCTGTTCAACCTCTCCCTATCCACAGGCACCTTCCCCTCAGACTTCAAGCTGGGCACTGTACTACCCCTGCTCAAGAAACCCTCCCTTGACCCCTCGCTACCCTCCAACTACCGTCCTATCTCCCTCCTCCCCTTTGCCTCAAAACTCCATGAGCGTCTGGTTCACAAACGCCTGACCCAGTTCCTCAATACCAACTCACTGCTAGACCCACTGCAATCTGGATTTCGGCCTGCCCACTCAACCGAAACTGCTCTCACCAAAGTGGTCAATGCTAAAGCTGAAGGTAAATACACCTTCTTGACCTTTCAGCAGCTTTTGACACAGTAGATCATCCCCTACTCCTCCAGTCCCTCCAGTCCATGGGCATCCACGATCTTGCCCTGTCCTGGCTTTCATCCTACCTCTCCAACCGCTCCTTCACAACCGCCTTCAATGAGTCCTCATCCACCCCCAACCACCTCTCGGTGGGAGTGCCCCAAGGTTCGGTCCTTGGCCCCCTACTGTTCACCCTATACACATCCTCCATTGGCAAG
This sequence comes from Hyperolius riggenbachi, assembly GCF_040937935.1. Taxonomy (NCBI): domain Eukaryota; kingdom Metazoa; phylum Chordata; class Amphibia; order Anura; family Hyperoliidae; genus Hyperolius; species Hyperolius riggenbachi. Next base: position 161,950,588 of record NC_090657.1, on the reverse strand, counting down.
GTTATCTCCTCCATGGGTTTTAACTATCATCTGTATGCAGATGACACCCAGATCTACCTCCACACCCCTGACATATCCACCACTACCATGGACAAGGTCTCCTCCTGTCTATCAGCCATCTCCTCCTGGATGTCCGCTAGGTTCCTGAAACTAAACCTAGACAAAACGGAATTTATGATCTTCCCACCCCGGACATCCATAAACCTCCCAGATGTGCATGTCACTGTTAACCACACTACCATTCATCCTACCTCTCAAGCCCGCTGTCTGGGTGTCACCCTGGACTCCGCACTCTCCTTCACTCCCCACATCCAAAACCTCACAAAGTCCTGCAACTTCCACCTTCGTAACATCTGTAAGATTCGCCCTTTCCTGACCTCTGCCACCACCAAACTCCTCATCCATGCCCTCATAATTTCCCACCTTGACTACTGCAATGCCCTGCTGTCTGGTCTCCCTATGACCCGAACAGCCCCACTGCAGTCCATCATGAATGCAGCAGCCAGAATTATCCACTGCTCCCATCGCTCCACCATGGCGGATCCCCTCCTTGAATCCCTCCACTGGCTTCCTATCCAGTCCAGAATCAGATTCAAGATACTGTGTCTGACCTACAAATCTGTCCACAAAACCTGTCCAACCTACATTTCCGATCTTACTCAGAGGTACACACCTAGCCACTCACTCCGCTCTTCCAATGAACTTCGCCTAACCGCCCCCCGCATCACCCAGTCCCATGCACGCCTCCAGGACTTCTCAAAAACTGCTCCAACACTATGGAACTCCCTACCTCCACCCATTAGGGCAGCCCCCTCCTTCAACATCTTCAAGAAAGCCCTTAAAACTCACCTTTTCACTCTGGCCTACTACCCCTCACAAGTGCTCTAAACCCACAGCTGAACTCTGGTCTCCTACCTCTCGTGTCCTTACCTCTCCCTCTAGATTGTAAGCCTTTGGGCAGGGTCCTCCTCATTTTGTGTCCAACCTGATCATGCACCTCCGTTACTGTGTATCCATGCTATGCATCTGAGTGAACCTAACTTGCCTAATCTCCATGCTCCATCCAGTGACTGACTAAGCATTACCTTGTACTCATACTGTGCTGCATGATCTGGTCTTTCTTGTATTCAGGTATTGTCATTTTGCTGTATGTCACCCCTAAATATTGTCTGTATCCCTATTTATTGTCCAGCGCTGCGTAATATGTTGGCGCTTTATAAATACAATAAATAAATATGTCAGCTTCCGATGCGTCTGCAGAAATCTCCAGGAACTTTAAAGCTCTGTGTAACCCTTCCAATGCTGGTCTAATAAAAAAATGCTGGTTGCATATAATATACTGTAAATAATGTTTTAGAGCAAAGTTAAAATGCAGGGTTATATTCAGCTTTAAGTGAACAATACTCTAACACAAAACTAGAGCAAGAGCAAGCACTCCCCTGGTCCCTAACAGGTCTTCTGCATGCTTCCCTTAAAAATGTCCCCGAGGCTAAAACATAACTATCTTTAGAGACACCAATTGCATCTTAGAAAGCTGTCAGGAAAAAAATGCCAACTTCTATATAGAATCTCTAAGTACCTTCCAATTTGGGGTAACCCCAATTTCCCCTCCTGTATCCAGCAAAAATAATTTGCTAGGTGGGAAGAAAAAGGGCTGAAATCCTTGGGTCACATGTTTAACATCGGGAAGGGAAATGGTTAGCTTTCTCTGAACTGGGGCAGAAATTTGATCTACCTATAGGTGACGTCTTAACCTATGCTCAGATCAGATCAATGGCTGCTGCGAATCTTCAATTCGATTCTTCCATCATGACACCCACAAAATTTGATGCCATATTAAAACCAACTGTCAAACATATTTCCCTGGCTGAACTATACGCAGCGATTAGGGATCTGACAAATCCCAGCATAGCATCTAATGCCATGAAAAAATGGGGACTAATATTAAATGAAGAGGGGGTGGGAAAACAGATTTTAGAAGGAAATATGGTGGTCAGAAAGGTTATTCGAGATGAGAAGTGGAGGTCCCCGCATTTGCTTTTCATTCATAGGGACAAATATGCATTCAACATCAAATATAAAATAGCACCATCTGGCTATAACCCATACTGACCGAAGTGTTCCCTAAATAATGCTGATCTCATACATTGCATGTGGGAATGCCCGAAAATTCAGTCATTCTGGGATTTGGTACTTCAATATACAAATAAAATATGTAAAAAAAAAAAATGAACAAAGTCATGAATGCTAATGCTTTTTAATTCTTTTCTTACCTCTTCCAATTCGATACAAGAGAACCCTTCTTCTTTGTGCCATATCATAATGATAGCTGCCAGAAGAGCGATTCTATGTAAATGGCTGGATTCTACCCTTCCAGATCTTGCAGTCTTAAAACAGGAACTTCTGTATATCTTTCATATGGAGAGTAAGTACCATTCAAGCCAAGGAACTCAAAACTAAAGCCTTCTTTAAAATGTGGAGGAACTTTATTTTACATCAATTCAACCCTCACCAAGTCGTGGCACTGATGAGACACTTCATATATATACACCTCTTGGTATTGCCTGGAAGATATTGGAGGCATGTTAGGCGTACTTAAAGGGAACCTAAACCGAGAAGGATATGGGTTTTTCCTTAGAGACACAGGGTCAACAGGAAAGTCAGGCAACTGGTATTATTTTCAAATACTTTCAGCCACAGCCCCTGAACAAGCACGCAGATCAGGTGCTCTGACTGGAGTCTGACTGGATTAGCTGCATGCTTGTTTCAGGTCTGTGATCCAGCCACTACTGCAACTAAAGAGATCAGCAGGATGACAGGCAACTGGTATTATTTAAAAAGTAACATCCATATCCCTCACAGTTTAGGTTCCCTTTAAGATCTTGAGTTAAGATCTTGATGACCTTGTTACTAGATTAGAATAGTAAAGAAATGGCGACACAGTGTACCCCTGGGTGGGTTTATAGGGGTTGGAGGAGGGGTATAGGGAGGGAAGGGGTTAGATACATTGGAGCTTCTGTCTTTATTACAATTTTATAATAATGTGAAAATGCTTATATAGTTCCTTTGTATCTTTAACCATCCTGTACCGCCTCTAATAGGCTTTATGCTATCAGCCGGCAGCCAATCAGAGGCCGGGGATCGCCGATCTCCTTACAGCAGCGCCGTATGGATGTAAACACGGGATTTCTTCCCCGCGTGTTTACATTTAGCCTGCGAGCCGCGATCGGAGGCTCGCAGGCTGTTCATGGAGACACCCTCCGTGAACTGACATGGAACCCCATGGAAATCCACAAACGACCAGCCGCCGCCTATCAGCGATAGGCTGTCGTTATGTTGTTAAAGCTTTCAGAGGAGCCTCAAAGACGTGTAATTTGCATGGGGGACAATGACAAGATGGAGAGGACTGGAAAAGCTCTATGGCTTCCCCCTCTCCATAGGCAAGTATCTAGCCTGAAGCAAATTTCCTCATTTCAGTTGTCCTTTAAGGCACAATCCCCCCAAGGCCCAACAACAGTACATTATTTGCAGAAAGCCATACACATTCACTGGTGAGGTAATTAGTGTCTCAGCAGAGCTGATTAACTACCTCTGTGGATTTCCACAAAATATGCACTGTTGGTGGGCCTGCCTTGAGGACAGGGTTGGGGAACACTGCTTTAAGGGCTTGTTCAACACAGTGAGCATTTTTTTTTAAAAACACTTGTGCAATGTTGCTGTATGAGTGTTCTCGCTGCTAGAGCATAAACAAGCATGCTGCTAATCTTATCAGATCTGACAATTTTGGCCTCAATTCACTAAGCTTATCTCCTGTCTTTAATAACCTTTCTAGAGTTGTTACCATGGCGATAAAGGCATGTAGTATTCAGGAAACATTTTACCTCAGGCAAACCTAAAGTTAACTCTTCTGTCTTTAACCACTTCAGCCTACAGGGTTGAGAATTTTTTACATCTGAGCAACTTTCACCTCCCATTCATTTGCCAATAACTTTATCACTACTCATCACAATTAATTGATCTATATCTTGTTTTTTCGGCAACCAATTAGGCTTTCTGTGGGTGGTACATTTTGCTAAGAGCCACTTTACTGTAAATGCATTTTAACAGGAAGAATAAGAAAAAAAAAACGGAAAAAATTCATTATTTCTCAGTTTTCAGCTGTTCTAGTTTTAGGGCTTGTTTCCACTGTTGCGACGCGATTTCGGCCGCATTCCGACGCTTGTAAAAACGCATGCGGATGCGTTTCCACATGCGTTTTTACCCGCGATTTCGCCTGCGATTTCGCATGGCAGGGTGCCATGCGAAATTAACCATGACACTGCCAGGGCTAAATAAAATTGAAAAAGGTGCGAAATCGCACGCGAAATCGCGGGTAAAAACGCATGTAACAAACGCATGCGTTTTTACTATTAAATACATTAGCGGCGATTCGCACGGATTCCCGACGCAGGCGAAATCGTTGGCTCTTTTGTGCGTTTTTTTCACGCTGAAAAAACGCACCTCAACAACGCTACAGTGGAAACAGGCCCATCCACTTGTATTACATGTGCGGATCTGCATGCGTTGGACGCATGCAGATTCGCGATAGTGGAAACGAGCCCTTAACCACTTGAGGACTGCAGGGCTAAACCCCCCCTAGTGACCAGGCAATTTTTAGCTAAATTGGCCACTGCAGCTTTAAGGCCAAGCTGCAGGGCCGCACAACTCAGCACACAAGTGATCCCCCCCCCCCCCTTTTCTCCCCACCAACAGAGCTCTCTGTTGGTGGGGTCTGATCGCTCCCCCCATGTTTATTTATTTTTTAATAAATATTATTGTTTTGTTTTAAAAAAAAAAAACGTTACTTTAAATTTCTACCCTCCCTCCCCACAGCCAGCCAATTATGGCGATTGGCTGTCATAGGCTTCTGCCTATGAGAGCCGATCACTCTCTTGTCCCCCATGGGGACAGCCGTGTCACACGGCTGTCCCCAGTGCAGCGCTGCTGCTCATCGCAGCGCTGCACCTAGTAAATAGACGGCGTGATCGCCGTCTAACAGTCCCCCGAGCGCCAATAGCCGCTCGGAGACTGAAGGCGGGGCGGAGCTCCGCCCTCCGAGCATGAGATGCGCGCGATCTCATACAAAACTGAGCCCCAGGACTTTACGCCAATTGGCGTTAGGCGGTCCTGGGGCTACCGCCGCGGCCACGCCTACTGGCGTGACGCGGGCGGCAGAAGGTTAAAATACATGCCTCCATAATTAAAACTCACATATTTGTATTTGTTCCGGGTATTACACCATTAAAATTATGTCCCTATCACAATGTATGGCGACAATATTTTATTTGGAAATAAAGGTGCATTTTTTTCAATTTGCGTCCATCACTATTTAGAAGCCCATAATTTAATAAATCATATTGATATACTCCTTTGACATGAATATTTAAAAAGTTTAGACCTTTAGGTAACTATTTATGTTTTTTTTTATTATTGTAAATTTTTTATTAAAACTTGTATGTGGGTATTTTTTGGTGTGGGAGGTAAACGGGATTTTACATGTGTAAAAATGTATTTATTCAATGTAAAGTGATTTTTGGTGTAGTTTGCCATTTGGCCACAAGATGGCCAGTCAAAAAGTCCTGGGAGCGATCGATCTCGCTCCCAGGAAGAAGATAGAAGCAGGGGAACTTTTTGATCTCAGAAAAGCCACAGCGTCTGAAGAGACTGGATGAAAATTTTAAGGTTAAGTTAACTCTCCAATCCTTAAAGAGAACCCGAGGTGGGATTTTATTATGCTAGTGGGGCACAGAGGCTGGTTGTGCACATTAACACCAGCATCTGTTGCCCCATGGTGTGCCTCAAAGACCCCCCTGCGCGCCGCTATACCCCCGCAGTGCTGGCGACACGCAGCGTGTCGCCAGCACAATGTTCATCTAAGCGCTGTCTGTCAGCGCCACTCCCCCGCCTCCTCCGAATCGGCGCTACCCGCCACATCACTTCCCTCCAATCAGCGGGAGGGAAGGGACACAGGCGGGTAGCGCCGATAAGGAGGAGGCGGGGGAGCGGCGCTGACAGAAAGCACTTAGGTAAACATTGTCGCCAGCACTGCGGGGGTATAGCGGCGCGCAGGGGGGGGGGTCTTTGAGGCACACCATGGGGCAACAGAGGCTGGTGATAGTGTGCACAACCAGCCTCTGTGCCCCACTAGCATAATAAAATACCACCTCGGGTTCTCTTTAAAATAACTCCAGAGTTAAAGACAGGCTGTTAATTAACTGCGTGTGAAAATAACTAGAGGAGGAGGTAACTTAAGGAGTGAAGAGATAAGATAACTCTCTCACTGTGTGGAGGTAAGTTTTCTCTTGCCTTATTATCTCCAGCATGATCTTAGTGAATTGAGGCCAATGCCAGAAACACCTGATCTGCTGCATGCTCATCAGGGTCTATGGTTAAATGTATTACAGGCAGAGGATCAGCAGGGCTGCCAGGCAACTGGTATTGCTTAAAAGGAAATCAATATGGCAGCCTCCATGTACCTCTTATTACAGTTGTCCTTTAAAGGAGTTATCAGGCATATTCAAAGAAAATAAGCACTGCCTACTGGGGCTTCCTCCAGCCCCAAGCTCCCAGCATGTCCCTCGCCGCAGCACTCCTTGCAGCCGTTCGCTGCAGCTCGCTCCCGGTCCCCGGCAAGGACGTCAGGCCGACCTCCAGGTCGGCCTGTACTGCGCCTGCGTGAGTGGCGCTGTCAATCACTGCCACGTGGACCGGAGCAGACTGTGCAGGTGCAGTAGATCTGGAGGTCGGCCTGACGTCATTGCTGGGGACCCGGAGCGAGCTGCGGCGAACGTCTGCGGGGAGAGCTGCAGCAAAAAGACATGCTGGGAGCTTGGGGCTGGAGGAAGCCCCGGGTAAGTAGCACTTATTTTCTTTGACTATGCCAGATAACTCCTTTAAGCTGCGCTGCTAAAGCAGAGCAGCTTAATGTGAGGAATCGCTCGTTAACAAGAGCTGCTGCTATGCACGCTTTCAAATCAGAACTAGAAAAATTCTAGTTCTGATTTGAATGCTTTGGAGTGCTCGCTGCTATGTAAGGAGCGTGCCTTCCTTAGTTACGCGTATTGCTTCATAGCAACATGGATAACTTTAAATGCAGGTGGTATTGAGAAGAACCACAACGCTTCACTAGCAGCCGCTATGTTAATTTACATAGTTACTGTAACTATGTTAACATAGTAGTGGCCACTAGTGTAGTATCACGGTCATAATACTTCACAGGGCCACCTGCATTTAAAGTTATCCGCGTTGCTATCAAGCAACACACGTAACTAAGGAAGGCATGCTCCTTACATAGCAGCGAGCGCTCCAAAGCATTCAAATCCGAACTAGAATTTGAACTGATGCAGACCGGAGGGTTATGTTGCCACCTCTGCACTGCACTCCACATCGCCTTCCAATACTTCCTCCTTCCAGCTGTGATGGAGGACGTATCAAAGAAATTGGATGTGACATGCAGGCACTTCACAGAGATGGCAACAAGGAGTTAATGCTTAATAAATACATTTTTCAAAGTTTCTTTTTAGAGTTAAACAAAATATATAATTATTTCGTATTTATATAGCGCAGTACAGAGTATATTGTCTTGTCACTTAACTGTCCCTCAGACAGGCTCACAATCAAATCCCTACCATAGTCATGTGTATATGTATGTATAATGTAGTGTATGTATTTTAGTAGGGCCAATTCAGGGTGAAGCCAATTATCTTTTGTGTTTGTGGGACGTAGGAGGAAACCAGAGTGGCCGGGGAAACCCACGCAGACACAGGGGGAACATACAAACTCCGTGCAGATGGCTGAGATTTGAACTGGGGACCCAGCGCTACAAGACAAGAGCGCTAACCACTATGCCACTGTGCTGCCCAATAGATAAACCACACACAATCAGACAGGTGAGTAAGATACCATAGTAAACATTTATGAAGAATATTGAAAAAAAAAGAAAGAAAATACAAAAACACGTTTTAAAAAGGAGTATAAAAAACCCTTTATTCACATCAATATTTCACAAATTGGTTATGCGTCGGAACACATTGGAATGAGACCACAAAACAAGGTGCTTTTATGTATTCCTTTACTGCAAAAAAAGGTGTACAATATATACACACAGTACAAATCCAAATAAAGGATAGCGGTTTCTTATCATTGGCGTTAAAAATGGAGCATTACCAACATAGCGTAGTAGCGGCCTTTTTGTGCCTCACCAACAGTCGCAGGGAGCCAATGAGATCACTAGCTCCAATTATTAGGCTGGACATTGGCTCAGCTCCACCACCTGCCGCCCACAAGCTCACAAAAGTTTAAAAACCACATTTAGATATACATATAAAAATCGGACACAAACATGGTAAAGGACACACTTACCTGAATATCAAAATATATATATAATTTTATTTTTTAGCTTACACAAATACAATGCACACTGTCCACGGTAAAATAACAGGCTTGATACTCTACAGTAAAATGCATCTCAAAGATGAGCAGCGGGAATGCCCTGCAAGAAACGGATGTGTTATTGCAGCCAACTAAAGTGCACCTGTCACCAGAACACACTAGGGGCAGCACCTTGGCATTGTGAACTATTATTGGGGAGGGCTGCCTGTTAAGTCAGCAGGAAAGTATAGGCTAGAGACACACTGGGGGTTGCGTTCGCAACATTTTACAGTCAACTGTCACTATTAATAGGAGTCTGAAGAGTGTGTGAGTGAGTGTGTGTGTGTCTCCCTCTGGGTTCTGTAAAACCTTCCTGCTTCTCCCACAGTCCCCTTGTTCTAGCGCTGGATCCTCCGTTAGTAGTCTCTGACCCACTTCCTGAGACTTTGGGAGCACTCAGGCTCTCTCGCTCATGCGCAGTACCGAGCTGCCTGTCTTTGGGAGCACTCAGGCTGCCGAAGCTTTCCATGGCGCTGGATTTGAACAGGGGATCCTGCGCTGGAACAAGTGAGAGGAACAGGAAGGCTCTATAAGACCCAGAGGTGTCCCTTTCCTTAGGTATCTTTTTTTTTTTTTTTTTTTTTCAAATGGCTTCAGACTTCCTTTAATGTGCGCATTTTGCGGTACCACACTGCATGTTATACTGCACTGGTTGCTATGTGAATGTCGCATAAGTGGTGCATTGCAGTGCGTAAAGCAGCGTTACATTGTGACCGTTCTGCCACACCACTGTGAGCATAGCCTAACAGTACTAGTTACCATCCAGTAGGGTTATACTCTGGTAACTTGGTGTATGAGGCTACATTCACAGTTGTGCATTGCAAAGTGGCATTATGGCCACGTTGTAACGCAGAACGTCGCAGTGCAGAAGCAATGCGACATTCACAGTGTGGTTGTGCGGTCTTAAAGGATACCCGAATTGACATGTGACATGAGGAGATAGACATGTGTATGTACAGTGCCTAGCACACAAATAACTATGCTGTGTTCCTTGTTTTTATTTCCTTTCTCTGCCTGAAAGCGTTAAATATCAGGTATGTAAGTGGCTGACTCAGTCCTGACTCAGACAGGAAGTGACTACAGTGTGACCCTCACTGATAAGAAATTCCCCTTTTTACCTCTTTCTTGCTCTCAGAAGCCATTTTCTGCTAGGAAAGTGTTTTATAGTTGGAGCTTCTTATCAGTAAGGGTCACACTGTAGTCACTTCCTGTCTGAGTCAGGACTGAGTCCACCACTTACATACCTGATATTTAACCCTTTCAGGCAGAGAAAAAAAAAAGGAACACAGCATAGGTATTTGTGTGCTAGGCACTGTACTGGACTGTACATACACATGTCTATCTCATGTCACATATCAGTTCGGGTATCCTTTAAGGCGTGCAGCATCCCAATGCCCTACATGCAAAGCATTACTGCACAGCATGCACGTTAATAGAAACTGAAGCATACTTTTCATAGACTGTCATGCAAGACACAACGTGCAGCGTAACTTCTCCGTTCTGTTCCTACTTTACAGGGAACGCAACGCCCCATTGTTAACCTAATGTGAACGTCCACATTTTCAAGAGGACAGTGTACCTATATGAAACTTTGACTTTTGTTACATGGCAGCTCTCGTCTGACACTCCCAACGGGCACAGTGCTGTTAGGAACCCCATGGGCTATCTGTGTGTGTCTACACAGGTATAAACAAGGTAAGAAAATGGAAATAAAGTTTTGAAATAAATGCTTTGTAAGCATATTGCTTGTTTGCTTCTCAGCAGAAGTGGAATTGTATTATAAGAGGTCGCTATCACCTACAAGAGCTACCGCCGGGCAAGCGCTTTGGGAGCAGCTGGCGCCACCATAGGCCGTAATAGGAATTACAGCTATAGCAGTGCTCACTGAGTAACTTGGGTGCCCTGTAAAGACGCTCAAATTACTTTTAAAACACTGTAATTCGACCGGCAGCAATAGCTGGAAGCTGAATTACATCATTCCCCACTATCTATAGCGGCCTGGAGGGGGGAATAGTAATTAGTGCTGCCGGGACTTGTGTAGCAGCAGGATAAGCCATATATCAGCTTTATCCTGTGCCTGATCCGCCTCCTCATTTAAGGCAAGTTCACTTAGCCAGATGCTGGCTTCGGCAATGCTAAGTGCTTTTCTGCTACCGAACAGAGAAGAGTTTGGAATCTGTTACATCCTGTAGGGGGATACGGAATCACAAAACACAGCCGATGGTAAAAGCTATCGAAAAATCTATTATCCGAGGCGTTTGCATAATTGACGGCAAATGAACCGAGAGGAACGCTTCCACTCATCTCATGGCGGGACACTGTGAATCCTGGCAATAAATGACCAGCACGGGTACAGGTATCCATCCGTCTGAACCAGCCATTACCCATGCAGGGGGTCAGTGTCTGATGCCAGGAGAGATACACAAAACAAAGAGAAGAAAGCTCATGTGTTTGAAGAGGAGGACCCCTTAATGTATAATCCATCCTGTCTTCAGTTTTCCCACAAATATTACCACATGTCCCGGTAAGTTTCTACGGTCTCAGAATCTGAATAACTTACTACAGTTACTATTCCATATTGATCACAGTCTACCAAGTATTGTAATGCTCTGGAATTCAATGGATATAAACGCAGACTCCGGAACAAAATGCCGATATTTAGCTTCGGACAGGTCTGAGGAAGGATTAGAATCTCTTTATGGTTCACCTGAGGGAGAGCAAGGAGCTTGAAAAAGTTTGTGTGCTATGAAGTGTACGATATATGATTATATAACGTGTACAATATAGGATATATAGCCAAGCAAGCATGCCTCTCTCATATTTATTGACAAAAAAAGTTGGAGTGGTGAACCACAGGGGACGCGCACCGGGGGCCAGGTAATCTCCCTGGCTGGGGGTCCGGTAATCTCCATGGCTGGGGGTCCGGTAAGCTCCCTGGCTGGGGGTCCGGTAATCTCCCTGGCTGGGGGTCCGGTAATCTCCCTGGCTGGGGGTCAGAGAATGGTCGTACAACCCAGATTGTGATGTCTCTTTATGGTTACCCTGAAGTAAAGCTGAATAGTATAGGCGGAGCATATAAAAGTACAACAACATCAGAGGTGACCTTCTGTAGCAGCTGCAGGTTATGCTGGACAGTTACAACCAGGAGAAGTGTCAGGAGGAAATCTCAGTGTCTGGAGGAAGTACCGCCACTTTGACCTTTCCAGCCTACGTCTTGCCCTTTAAATGCAAAGTGTGGTTTTACTGTACAATGGCGACTTCCACACACTCCGACAACATCTTATCCAACTTTCTCCTCACTGTTTTCACTAAAGCAGCCTCAGATTATGTAGCAGGTTGTCATTTGCTCAGTACATACTGTCCAGCTTTACTCCAGGGTCACTTTGAAACACGGACATGCTTTCCTTAAAATGTGCTTAAAATAACTCAAAGCAAGGCACTTAATACTTACAAAGCAAACACGAGCCATCAGCAGTCCCTGTTCCTGTACTGAGCATTGGTAGATGTCACCAGCACTTCAGTAAAGGGTTGATAATCAAAGAAATTAAATTCACAGATGTTTAACCAGTGGGAACCATTGGTCAAGGAGAGAGGAGGCACACACTGCAGCTAGTTTACTATCAGCATAATCACGGAGTACTAGCTCATACTGTACATACTGGGGCTGACATGCCTGTATCTAAAAACAGGAGACATAAAATGTCGCTTGCATTATTGATCAGAGCCCCATTTTAAGATATTTTAAGCACATTAACACTTTCAATGCTTTGGAATATAGGGACATGGCAGAGCAAGGTGTTTTATTGCTGGCCTGTTTCTCATCTTGGTGACATCACAAGCCCAAATTAAACTCGTTTGCCACTAGTTTCACTGTTAACATTGACAACACAGATGTGGTTATATTAATTTTCTTATTCGACCAAAGAAAAAGATTTTTTTTCCACTGAATAGCAGAGCTGACATATAATGCACTACACCCATTATGCTACTAGAGAGCAGTATTGACAAGTTTATATCAGTTCACTAAAGATTTCACCTTGTTACAAAGCATGTCGGGGAGATGTCAGAACTAACAGATTTTTCATCACAGTGATAAAGTATTTTAGGCGTTTAGGTGGACCTTCTTCTCAGGGCAAAATAAGCCAACAATGTGCCATTTACAATTCCAAACAGATGGCAATGTATACACGACAGGTCCACTTTTCACGCCTTCTTGGCAAATGCTTGGCTGAACTGACAACCCCCAAAAATCACACGAGGGTAAACACAAGGTACACATAAGAACTGGCCAGTAATGTCAGACACTCATACCACACCTCTCACGGACAGCACCACAGGTGTTCCTCGCTTATATATATATCATTATCGGATACAGACACAGTGTATGCCTAGTGGGCTCCAGACTTCTTTCACCGACAGTCACACTGGTTTATGACATTCAGAAGGCCAGAAGCACCACCAGTAATAAAATACAAAACAAAAATGGCACCAGCTTGTAATACAGACTGATGCAGCTAGGTGGCAGAGTTTGGTAAATAAGCCAATACACAATAGATCTCAAAGACCCATTATAGAGGACGGACACACGACAACTACAGACAACTCCACTGACACAAATCACTCACTGCCTTTCAGGTATTACTCGCCCAGAGGCAGTCGAGAGATGCAAGTACTGCTTTTATATAAATAAGTATTCTACAAATTGGGATTAAGGGGAACCTTTCACGTGCCTAAGCTAAGCCACTACTGCACCTTTAGTACCTTCAGTGGTCTTCAGGCTACTTCCTGTGCACAACTGAAACAGCCACAAAGAAGATGATCAGTTCCCCCCGGAGCACATATTATCCCTCTACAAGCCAAAGGCTGTACTTTCATTTTCCGTGCTGTGGTCACATGATTATGCCTACAGGAAGATGTAGACTCTGGTGTATGCTGGGAGAAAAATCCACTATTAACAGGCAGAAGTCTTCTTTCCCAGTATGCATTGGAGTAAGCAGCATCTTGTAGGCAGAATCATGAGACTGCAGCCCAAGGGACATGAAAGTAATGTACATAAGTAGTAGTATATATTTTATGCTATGGTGGGCGGGGAATTTCAATGCGAGACACTGCTCTAAAGTATTGTCGGTCACATTTTATGACCCACCAGTAAAGATAGCTGCTCACTGGCACAGCTGGGAAAGCTGCTAGTACTCTCCACCCACAAACGGGAGTCATTGTGGGGCATATTACATGAGCTCCACCCCAAAACACCTCCGCCTCCAGGTGTTGGGGAATAACAGAGCAGTTCCTCTGCAGTGCCTGGTAACAAGGGCATGATATATTCTTAACATAGCACCCTGGTAAAGATATAACAGAATGCAAAGGACGCTCTGAAAGTCCATAAATTGATCAGCAATCATGAAAAACCGACAATACTATACCTTCTCTAGGCAGTAAAGCAAGCCTGCCAGCAAACAATCACCATTGTGTCTCTGCAGCTGCCAAGTCCCACTTTATTAATACAGAAAATAAACTTACACACTACACCAGTGATCTGAAAACTTGGCTCTCCAGCTCTTAAAGAACAAGTGCATTTGCCTTTATGAATCATGACTGTGGCCGTCAGACTCCCACAATGCATTCCTTAACAACTGGAGAGCCAAGTTTGCCGATCACTGCACTACACTAACAAGAGGAAGAGGACATCTTGCCATAGGAAGACATAATCATGAAAAGCAGCCAATGGCTTCTCTGGGAATCACTGCAGCTGCCGATCATCACCCAAGGTTCTTAGGTAGCGTAGCGACAGGAACAGGTAACTGGGAGCATCTGTGCTAGACCAACCCAGGGTTGTAGCATTATCCTTCACATTCTGCATCCCTTAGATAAGCATAACCCCAATGCACATAAATGAAGTACTGGCTGCCAAGAACTGAACAAAAGATTCCTTCCTGTTTGAGACCAAACACACAAGCTGAGAAATGACATTTTGGGGCTGGTACATTCCACAGAGGACTGTTGCTACGGATGCATGGTTTGAATCATTTTATGGATCTAGAATAAAAATGCATGCAGAAATGACAAAGTAGCTTTTCATAATAAATTACAAAACTGGTTAGCGCGTATAAATAAAATAGATTTTTTTTTTTTACAAACAATGTACATGCGGTGGGAAACTGTGTGATATAGCGTAAATATAAGTTATAACAGCAAATAATATAAAACCTTGATTCTGATTGGGTATTGTGTTTTTACCCATACCGCCCTCTCATCACTGAAGCTTCTGGGAAGTAATGGGGTCACTGGGTTCCAGTGAATGTATTGGCTGCTCTGTCCTGTGACCAAAATGGCCTCTTGCACTATAAAGACAATGGCTAAAACTTACCACAGACATGTGAGGGAGGGAGCTGCTATAGCTGGATTGTTTTTAAAGGCTGTTCTGTGTTTCACTTACTAATCAGACACTAATGTGCATCTAGTGCAGTCTCAGATCCTATCTAGTGTGCTTATTCAGACCGGCAGCCTGCGCGTCCATCCCAGGCTGGCAAATGGCGCACCCGTCCCAGGCCGGTGCTGTACGATTGTGCTGCCTAGAAATTTACGCTGCGCTGCATGCACAGTATGATCCTGTACTGTGAGATTTCCTACTATTTTATGCAGCGGCCTATATCTCCACAGCCACGCCTCCTTTACTCCCCAAATTTTGAAGGTATGGAGGGGACCCTCAGAACTACCTTTGTGCCAAATTGTAGCCCCCAAAACCTGCTGGTTCTCGATATAGGTTTGTTTGACCTATCTTGGGAACCCGTGGGGTTTGGGAGCTGCAATTTGGCACAGAGGTAGTCCAGAGGGTCCCCTCCATATGCTCAACATTTGGGGCGTGTAGGAGGCATGGCTGCGGAGATAATGGATGTAATTAATTTAAATTTGCCACAGAGCATGTGTATAGCTCAGACACGGAAACCAGCTCTAAAGGCCCGCAACAAGCACGCCTGTCCCAGCAACCTGCACGCCTGTCCCAATCGTTTGACTTAAAGGACCACTATCACGAAAAATTTTAAAAATGTAAAATACATGTAAACATATACAAGTAAGAAGTAAGTTTCTTCCTGAGTAAAATGAGCCATAAATTACTTTCCTCCTATGATGCTGTCACTTACAGTAGATAGTAGAAATCTGACAGAACTGACAGGTTTTGAACCATTCCATCTCTACATGGGGTTTTTCAGCAAGGCTTTTATTCTTTATAAAGACATTCCCTGAAAAGGATTTATACTCACCACACACTTTTTTTGGCAGTTGGACTGAGCAACTGCCATTCACTAAGTGCTTTTTAAACTAAACAAAACCCTGAGAATTCCCCATGAGGAGATGGGCTAGTCCAAAATCTGTCGGTTCTGTCAGATTTCTACTACCTACTGTAAGTGGCATCAACATAGGAGAAAATACATTTATGTCTCATTGTACTCCGGAAGAAACATACTTCTTATTTGTATGTGTTTACAATTATATAAAATTTTAAGATTTTCCGATAGTAGTCCTTTAACTCCCTGGCATTCAATTTTCCCAGGATTTCTGTGCAAAAAGTGATAAAATTTATTTTTAAAACTTTTTTTCCCTGTAACTTGCCAAAATGTGTCAAGCAAGGGTCTAGTATACAGTGCAGGAGAGTATTTATGTGTATGCACGTTTATACTGTTCACAGCATGTTTTTATGGACGGATATATCTGTCAATACCGCTAGGGAGGTTAATTGATAAAGCCAGGGTCTGAACAATATTATTTAAGCTTACGAGTGAAGAGGTCATCTATATTCTATAAATACATCAGATTAGATCTGAAAAGAAATGCGTTCTAATAGTTCTCAGCCCACTGCACCTCTAGCTCGGTATCGCACCCTGCAGTGAAGAGTTTCGGTGCCCTCGCTCTCCTGCCTTACGCTCCTCAACCACCCGTGGAACTACCCACTTTATCTTACTCAGATCAGGTTTTTCTGAATTATGATCTAACAGTGAATGACACGGATGTAATTTTTAGTACTTTTTTTATATACTGTACCTGCAAAGGTAGAATTCTGCTTTAAAAACAAATGCTGCAATGGCAGCTCCCGAATTTCTATCCCAACAGGTTCTCTTTAAATATCTTAGCAACAAAACACAATAAATAATATAACCCTGGTACCAGACCAGGTTCAATTTAGGCACATTATTTTTCTGAATATTTATGCATAATATATTTAAAACTCATTTTTTGGAATGAGACTATCCGGAAGCGATTCGATATGTGCACCTTAGAAACAACGAAAATCGCTGAAATACAAAGAAAAAAAAAAAAAGCACTGGCTCCACATGTGACACAGCAATATTACAAAAATATACACACGAGTGAACAGTGCTAGTTATTGCCTATAGTGACTGCCTAGGACTATTTACACACCTACGTTTGTTTCTTGGCGGCTGAACACACAATACGGACACAAGGCAGAATTATCTGCAGCAAAGGGGACGTTTCCTGGGTTATTCGAAGGGCCAGCCGCCCCGAAGATCTCATTTCTGGGTGGAGCCACGGCTCGCGTCTTGTGACGTCTGCATGGGATTTTTTTCACCACTGTGCCGCTTTAAACACTGAGTCAGTGGCACAGAACAAGCAAGCATGTAATCCCGAACCACTAATTTGTTTTGTGCCAGTGAGCAATATGGCGGCCAGGGAAATGGTACTTTCTGAAGCTCAGACAACGGTAACTTCCGTATTTCTCTCATGACAGGTTTTCTTTACAGTCTGCTAGGCAGAGGGTTTAAAATCAACCTAAAGAGCATCGCAGAGTTAAAGTGGTTCTCCACCTTTGTATTCCTGTATCATACAGAGCAGGGATTGGCTGACTTCCACTGTACTGCACTGAATACAACAGTGATTGACTACAGGGAAGAGTAACAACCCTATCCGAACAAGGAATCCACCCAAGATGAGGAGTTTCGCTTTACATGTGCTTGTTGATGCATCCTATAAAAAGGATTGTCCTTTAGAGAGTAAGAAATAAGGGAAAGGCGAGGCTCCTGCAATTGGACACACGTCACATGACCTATTCTTGTCCAATCAACCTTCCGGGCATCAAACAACAAAGATGCTAAGGGACACACTAGAGAACATCTTTCATCCAGCACAGGTTAAAGGTCACATGTTAAAAGGAGACTGTGTAGAGATTCTGATTGGCTCATCCATCTTGAACTGTATTATACAGATGACTGAACTGATCAATGCAAGGAGTTACCTCAGCCGAAACAGCAAAATTGCCCTTAAAAATTACACGACGGACATTTTATGTAAAAAATAAAAAACTGGGATTGGCAGGAGCCTAAGGGAGGAGGATTTTCCCAATGTGCAATTACGCAAAGATCAGAAAAATACAAACTATTCTCAGTACTTTGATTGCAACCTGCAGTTGTGCTTGCCTGTCATGTATTAAACACAACATAACCACCCCATGGCTGTTGAGAGCGACCCAGCGACGCCACGGATGCCGGCGCGGTGTAACCGGCCTCAGTCTCTGCAGAGAGCACTACTGCTGCTTGGTCAGGCGTCTGAAATGAGGTAATACTTGGGCCTCGGGGAGGTAGAGCGCCAGCTCCATCGCCACCAGCACAGTCAGCTCAAACGCCACCAGGTCTCGTCTGTTGGTCCGGAAGCGCTCTTCAAGCTTCTGTAATAACACAAGGTGGTAAAAATATTTACTGAGGAGCACAGAGGAGATACAAATACACAAAGTTCTTTATTCACAGCAGGAACTTTAAGAAAGCATTGAACTTCATCTCAATCAGTACCCGATATCCCCTTTCCCACAAGAAATCTTTATCCTTTCTCAAATAGATCATCAGGGGCTCTGTATGGCTGATATTGTGGTAAAACTCCTCCCACAGTGTCATATCAGAGCCCTGACAGCTTCCTGGCTGTGAACACCGTTGCATTTTGTGAGTGAGTGACCCTCAGGCTCACAGTGGATAAAACAACATGAACAAATTACTTGGCGAGTATCAATCTCCTCTTAATCTCTCTTCTAATTTTGCAATGTTTTGATGTATTCCCCCCCCCCCCCCCCTTACTTATATCTTTTGGTAAAGTTCCCCCTTGACTTGTAATTTTTGCACACCCCCCCCCCCCCCCTTCACGCAGGTACATGGCCAAATACATTACCATACAAACTGTGTATACACAGCCAGAGCCACCCAGCCCTTTAACCCCAACCCAATATTCTTTATTAAAGTGAACCTAAACTCTTGCACAGGACAGAAGGAAAACAGAGAAATGTACCCTGTATGTATTTAGAGTTTAGCCTGCCTAATTCCCTCTCATCTGTGACTAATCACAAATTGTAATCTGATCTCCCCGTGTCACATGACTGCCTATAGCAGATAAGCCCATTTGAAAGCACAGGCTGTAAACAATATGTCTGCTGCCATTAATCAGGAAGTAGAAACTGCAGATTTATTGTAGGATTTGTATCGGCTGTAACAAAATAAATGTTTTTTGTTTGAAGGTTATTATGCTGTTTATCTTTTAGAGCAGAGAGGACATTCTGAGTTCAGGCCCGCTTTAAGTAGATCTTCTTTTATATTTAGTAGGACTCTGACAATTTTAGTGCATTTGTAATGAAAATATGAATCTATCAGATACCAACGCCATAATCATGCGCCATGCTAAATTCACGACACTGTATATTTTAGGATTCTACAAACTTGGCACTTTGCCTTGATTCATAAAAGGCTGTGTGATAAAAAAAAATCTGGACGTTAAAATACCGCATTTGGTATTTTAGACTTTGGTGTTCTAATTTATAAAGATGTTCACAGGTGCGGTAGAAAACTTCAATAGACAATAACAAGTAACAGCAGAGCAGCGTGAAGCGGTCTGTGTTGTTCCATGCCGTTCCACGCAGTGACGGCATTTCAATAATAAGTGGCATCCCGACATCCCGTTAGAATGTACGTTTGTTATACTGCCTCTGCTCACTCTGAATCTATTAGTCTTTCTTAACATTTTGATTTAACTGCCACAGCTTAGATTAACTTCCAGGAGACATTACACATTCCATGCTTAGGTGATTTCCCCACTAGCTCCTCCGCATCTTCAAATAGAAACCAAAATAGTTAAAGCGGCCAAAGGGCTCCAGGAGAAAGTGCTTTTGCTACCATCTCTCTGCCGGGGCGGTAGAAAAGCTGGAACCTCCCGAGAAGCCTGCACAACCATTCAGCGGGACTTGCAGGAGACAGGGGCTGCTTCTATCCCTCTCTGCTTGTGCGAGTCACAGCTGGCTTCCCACAGTCTCCGTACTGATTTCGCCACACCAGAGGTGCTGTTAATTTTTGGGTTTTTTACAGCATGTTGTAGTCTTTATGAATTGACATTTACTGACATGCTTTTAGGTACTTACCGCACAAGTCAGTAATTTACCTCACTGCTCAGTAATTTCATGTTTTCATACAGTAACAGCCTTTATGAATTGACCTTTTCCTAAGTGCTCAGCAAAATCAGCTGTTTTCTGCATTACCGTATGCAGTAATGTTTTATGAATTGAGGCCTTTGAAAACAAAAATTTTTTTTTTAGGAGACCTTAGTCGGTAAGGTTTGTTTTCTTGGTGCGTTTGCAAATGGTAAACGCCAGCTCTGGCTGCCAGGAGTGCGATTTGAGGACCCGAGCCTGGTAGTGAAGTTAATTGGAAGTTAAAATGCAGGCGTGTTACTGAAACCTGGGCTTGAGACAGGATGTGGCTGGCTCTAGGATGCAGCTGAACCCCATGAAGTGGCTCATAGTCACCCTGTGTGTGAAGCAAAGCCTCAGAGAAAAAAGGTCCCGTCATACTCACATCCAGCAGATGCTTGAGTTCCGGCTTCTTGAAATCGCTGCTGATCTTGGCAGCCAGGAGGACACAGGCTCCGACGCACAACTTGCGGTTCTGCTTATTAACCTTCCCCTGCAGCACCAGCTTCTCAAAGTAGACGTAGGACATGGCCACTGTCACCGGCTCCAAGTTACACTCCACGGCCACGTTCCTCATCTCACGCTTCAAGCTGATGGGAAAGAAACAGGGCAGAGAATTACGGTGTCAGAAATACAGCTTTATTATTAGGAAGTGGACATGTTTAACTGGAACCTGAGCAGAGGCATAAAAAAAAAAAAAAAATCTGGACTCACCTGGGGCTTCCTCCACCCTCTTTCCTCGTAGCCCACAAGGTCCCCCGGCATCCTCTAGGTCCCTTTCTCGGTCCTGCTGGTGGCTCGGGTAATTTCGGCTGAAGTCGCCGTAAGCGTCCTGTGCGGTTCTCTAAAGACTGAACCACGCATGTGCAGGACACTTATGGCGGCTGGCTTTATGATGTGTCGGGTGCGCGCATGGGCCACACAGGCGGATTACCACAGCTGCAAGCGCAGAAGGTACCCAAAGAATTCCGGTGGACCTTGAGGACTATGGGGGCTGGAGGAAGCCCCAGCTAAGTACAGATTTTAATTTATGCCTCTGTTCAGGGTCTCTTTACATTGGCATGACAGGGCTGGTGCCCGATCGGCACTGCACCGCTTGCTGGCCGCCTCTTCCACCTCTTTAACAGCCGCTAGGCATTATTTTGGGGGTAGGGCTTATATTTCGAGCATGCTTGACATTCCAGTTAGGGCTTATTTTCAGGGTGGGGCTTAAACGTACAGGATAACAGTGGTGACTGAAGTCGGGTGTTTTTCTCACCTGCGGATCTTGCTCAGTGTGAGCTTTACATGGGGAAACTTTTCTTTGAACATCTCATTCATATCTTTCTTCAAGTCAGATGGTTTCACATATTCAATGACTGTTGTCTGGCATGAGTAGGAAAAAACAATCAAGTTAAAGAGGAACTGTAGCGAAAACATAATGAATGAAAAATTGCTTATGTTCCTTACAATATTCCTTTATAAATTAGTCAGTGTATACCCATTGTAAAATCCCAGATTTTCATCACAGGCGGCAACATTTTTAGTCCCGGCAGGTGCATCACTGCGGAATGTTTTGTTACTGAGAGTTCCAAAGCCAGTGAAAATAATGCCTGGCCTCCCAGAATGCTCTGGGAAAACTCTGTATAGCTTATCCACCTGGGTGTTACGGACGAGCTCAGCTCGTCCAGTAACACCGCAGTAGATTGCTCAGGCCCTGGTGGGCCGATTTGCATATTTATTTATTTATTTTTTTTAACCCATTCGCGTTGCGTCGTTTTCACGTGAGAAATGTTCACCTCCCATTCATTAGCCTATAACTTTATCACTACTTATCACAATGAACTGATCTATATCTTGTTTTTTCCGCCACCAATTAGGCTTTCTTTGGGGGGTACATTTTGCTAAGAGCCACTTTACTGTAAATGCATTTTAAACAGGAAGAAGAAGAAAAAAATGGAAAAATTCATTATTTCTCAGTTTTCCACCATTATAGTTTTAAAATACATGCCTCCATAATTAAAACTTACGTATTGTATTTGCCCATATGTCCCGGTTATTACACCGTTAAAATTATGTCCCTATCACAATGTATGGCGACAATATTTTATTTGGAAATAAAGGTGCATTTTTTCCATTTTGCATCCATCACTATTAACAAGTTTAAAATAAAAAAAATAGAAATATTTCATCTTTACATTGATATTTAAAAAGTTTAGACCCTTAGGTAAATATTTACATGTTTTGTTTTTTTTAATTGTAATGTTTTTTTTTATAGTAAACATTTTATTTGGGTAGTTTTGGGAGGGTGGGAGGTAAACAATAGATTTATAATGTAAATGTGTGTTAATTTTTTTTTTTACTTTCAGTTGTAGTATTACTTTTTGGCCACAGGATGAGTTTGTTTACATGACGTCACTCTAAGCGTAACACACGCTTAGAGTGACGCATCGGGGAGGGAACAGCCAGAAAAAGCACAGCTTCCGAGAGAAGCTGTCGCTTTTTCAGCGGGGGAGAGGAATCAGTGATCGGGCACCATAGCCCGATACATTGATTCCGTGGCTACCGAATCCGCGGCCGGGAGTGCGCGTGCACGATCGGCCGCGGGAGTGCTCGGTAGCGCGCATGGTTCCTGGACGTAGTTTCTACGTCCAGGAACCAAAATAGGTTAAAGGGACTCCGAGCAGTGCAGAAACTATGGAAAGATGCATATCATTTTAAAGCTCTCTTTCTCCTCTTTCCAATGATAAATAAACCGCCGCCCTGCGCCTTTTAGTTTTCGCTATTGAAATTGCAGCGGCCGCATTTTCGATCGCGAAAATAGAGAAAACTAAAAAGGCCTAAAGTCAGCAGCTCCATTCTGCTGAATGGAGCTGCTGACTTTGAGAAAAAGTCGCCCTGTGTAATACAATGTAACTATGGAAAGATGGATATCATTTTAAAGCTCTCTTTCTCCTCTTTCTGGCGACACCTAAATCATCACCCTACGCCTTTTAGTTTTCTCTATTTTCGCGATCGAAAATGCGGCCGCGGCAATTTCAATCGCGAAAATAGCGAAAACTAAAAGGCGTAGGGCGGCGGTTTATATATCATTGGAAAGAGGAGAAAGAGAGCTTTAAAAGGATATGCATCTTTCCATAGTTTCTGCACTGCTCGGAGTCCCTTTAAACACGCAGCTAGCACTTTGCTAGCTGCGCGTTTTCCAACTTGCCGCCGATCCGCCGCGAAAGAGGCCCCCCCCCGACCCCTTGAGCAGCCTGGCCAATCACCACCAGGCTGCGCTATGGGGTGGATCGGGACTCCCCCTGAAGTCAGTCCAATCGGGGGAAGACCTTCAGGAAATCCGGTTCAGAACGGGATTTCCTAATGGGTATTATTGCCGGCGGCGATCGGAAGGGTGGGAGGGAGCAGGGAGGGGAGAATCATGTAGCTAGCGGTAGGATAGCTACATGTAAAAAAAAAATTAGTTAAAAAACCCTCTCAGCGCCGCACATAATCAAAACGCCAGGGAGGTTAACAGCCTAGGCCAAGCATCACTGGGAGGCTGGGACGACATACCAATATACAGCAATATGTATGTATGGATGGATGGATAGGAGAGAAAGTGTTTTTGATGCTGAAGCCAGGAAAATTACAGTAAAAGTGGGCATCCTAAATACTTTACCACATTCTACTGTATGTCACTACAGGGCCTCTTTAACAGTAGATGACACTTGATGGGCAGTTAAAGGTTGCAATATACACTTTAATGGAGCTAATAGCTGGCAGCACTGGGCTCGGCACATACTGGGCAGCAGTGATGTGTAAAGCCTGTAGTTTAGTGAGGACTGTGGCAGTGTACACAGCGGTGTTCTACATAGTAAAACACAAATAAAGGGAAAGAAACCGAGCGCCCCACTTGTATAATATGTTATGGTAAGGGAAAAGGAGTAATGACATCCTCTGATGACGGCGGAAGGCCAAAACCTGGTCAGGAAGGAGAACGGACGTTCTCTAAACTACAGTCTGGTGGACTTTCTCAGCACTTGGCACTGTACTGGTTCTTGTGCAATAGTGTATTGATGCATTTTAAAGCAAAAGGGTGCAGCGTGCATGGGCCCACAATGCGAGTTTGTTTTATTATACTGACCCCGAGATGTTGCAATAAAGTGTATCCCCCGTGTATGAACTTAGCCCTGACTCCTGCATATATGTTTTTGGTGACGGTCACTGTCTCCAGTATTGAGCTTAACCACTTGAGGACCACAGTCTTTCTACCCCTTAAAGGGAAGGTTCAGGGAAGATAAAAAAAAAATTAAAAAATCCATATCCACTTACCTGGGGCTTCCTCCAGCCCGTGGCAGGCAGGAGGTGCCCTCGGCACCGCTCCGCAGGCTCCCGGTGGTCTCCGGTGGCTGACCCGACCTGGCCAGGCCGGCGGCCAGGTCGGGCTTCTTCTGCGCTCCATTCTGCGTTTCACGCCGGCGCACTTACGTCATCGGACCTCCTCCGGGCTGTACTGCGCAGGCTCAGTGGTTCTGAGCCTGCGCAGTACAGCCCGGAGGACGTGAAACACAGAATGGAGCGCAGAAGAAGCCCGACCTGGCCGCCGGCCTGGCCAGGTCGGGTCGGCCACCGGAGACCACCTTGTGCCTGCCACGGGCTGGAGGAAGCCCCAGGTAAGTGGATATGGATTTTTATTTTTTTTTATCGTCCCTGAACCTTCCCTTTAAGGACCAGAGCCTTTTTTTCCATTCAGACCACTGCAGATTTAACGGTTTATTGCTCGGTTATACAACCTACTATCTAAATGAATTTTCCCTCCTTTTCTTGTCACTAATACAGCTTTCTTTTGGTGCTATTTGATTGCTGCTGCGATTTTTAGTTTTTATTATATTCATCAAAAAATACATGAATTTTGTCAAAAAAATGTTTATTTTTAACTTTGTGTGATAAAATTTGTCAAATAAAGTAAAGATTTCTGTATACATTTTTGTCCAAATGTATTGTGTCTTTGATAAAAAAAAAAAAAAAAAAAAACATTCAGTGTATATTTATTGGATTGGGTAAAAGTTATAGTGTTTACAAACTATGGTGCAAAAAGTGAATTTTCCCATTTTGAAGCATCTCCGACTTTTCTGAGCACCTGTCATGGTTTCATGAGGTGCTAAGATTCCAGGATAGTATAAATACCCCCCAAATAACCCCATTTTGGAAAGAAGATATCCCAAAGTATTCACTGAGAGGCATGGTGAGTTCATAGAAGATTTTATTTTTTGTCACAAGTTAACGGAAAATGCCACTTTCTGACAAAAAAAAAAAATGAAATCTGCCACGGACTCACCATGCCCCTCTCTGAATACCTTGAAGTGTCTACTTTCCAAAATGGGGTAATTTGTGGGGTGTGTTTACTGTCCTGGCATTTTGGGGGGTGCTAAATTGTAAGCACTCCTGTAAAGCCTTAAGGTGCTCAGGGCTCTTTCACATTAGAGCAGACTTTGTGCGTTAACGCAAACGGAAGCCGTTTGCGTTAACCAAGGTAAGATGAAAGTCCATAGACTTTCATTTTACCTTTCACACGACGCTGCGTTTCGATGCGTTGCGGTTCCGACGCACCCGGGCGCAGTTTTTCCTCCAACTCACCCGGCAGCCGGCGTTTTCCGTCGGGTTTAATTACCAGCTACCGCCGCTGATTGCGTCGCACCGCAGATACCCGACGACACGCCGCAGGCAGACAACGCGTGCAGGAGAACGGCTCCTGTTCGCGTTGTCTGATGTGAAAGAGCCCTTATTGGACTTTGGGCCCCTTAGCGCAGTTAGGGTGCAAAAAAGTGCCACAAATGTGGTATTGCCGTACTCAGGAGAAGTAGCATAATGTGTTTTGGGGTGTATTTTTACACATACCCATGCTGGGTGGGAGAAATAACTCTGTAAATGACAATGTTTTGATTTTTTTTTTTACACACTTAATTTACAGAGAGATTTCTCCCACCCAGCATGGGTATGTGTAAAAATACAAAAAATAATATCTTCTATGAACTCACCATACCCCTCACGGAATACCTTGGGGTGTCTTCTTTCTAAAATGGGGTCACTTGTGGGGTTCCTATACTGCCCTGGCATTTTAGGGGCCCTAAACCGTGAGTAGTCGTCTTGAAACCAAATTTCTCAAAATGACCTGTGAAATCCTAAAGGTACTCATTGGACTTTGGGCCCCTTAGCGCAGTTAGGGTGCAAAAAAGTGCCACACGTGGTACCGCCGTACTCAGGAGAATTAGTATAATGTGTTTTGTGGTGTATTTTTATATATACCCATGCTGGGTGGGAGAAATATCTGACAATTTTTTTTTATTTTTCACACAATTGTCTATTTACAGAGATATTTCTCCCACCCAGCATGGGTATGTGTAAAAATACACCACAAACATTATACTACTTCTCCTGAGTATGGCGATACCACATGTGTGGCACTTTTTTGCACCCTAACTGCGCTAAGGGGCCCAACATCCTATGGGTACCTTTAGGATTTCACAGGTCATTTTGACTACTCCTCACGCTTTAGGGCCCCTAAAATGCCAGGGCAGTATAGGAACCCCACAAGTGACCCCATTTTAGAAAGAAGACACCCCAAGGTATTCCGTTAGGGGTATGGTGAGTTCATAGAAGATTTTATTTTTTGTCACAAGTTTCCGCTAACTTGTGACAAAAAAATAAAAGCTTCTATGAACTCACCATACTACTAACAGAATACCTTGGGGTGTCTTCTTTCTAAAATGGGGTCACTTGTGGGGTTCCTACACTGCCGTGGCATTTTAGGGGCCCTAAACCGTGAGGAGTAGTCTGGAAAGCAAATGCCTCAAAATTACCTGTGAATAGGACTTTGGGCCCCTTAGCGCACCTAGACTGCAAAAAAGTGTCACACGTGGTATCGCTGTACTCAGGAGAAGTAGTATAATGTGTTTTGGAGTGTATTTTTACACATACCCATGCTAGGTGGGAGAAATATCTCTGTAAATGGACAATTGTGTGTAAAAAACAAAATAAAAAAAATTGTCATTTACAGAGATATTTCTCCCACCCAGCATGGGCATGTGTAAAAATACACCCCAAAACACATTATACTACTTCTCCTGAGTACGGCGATACCACGTGTGACACTTTTTTGTAGCCTAGGTGCGCTAAGGGGCCCAACGTCCTATTCACGGGTCATTTTGAGGCATTTGGTTTCTCGACTACTCACGGTTTAGGGCCCCTAAAATGCCAGGGCAGTATAGGAACCCCACTAGTGACCCCATTTTAGAAAAAAGACACCCAAAGGTATTCCGTTAGGTGTATGGAGAGTTCACAGAAGATTTTATTTTTTGTCACAAGTTAGTGGAAAATGACACTTTGTGAAAAAACAATAAAAATCAATTTCCGCTAACTTGACAAAAAAAATAAAATCTTCTATGAACTCATCATACACCTAACGGAATACCTTGGGGTGTCTTTTTTCTAAAATGGGGTCACTTGTGGGGTTCCTATACTGCCCTGGCATTTTACGGGCCCAAAACCGTGAGGAGTAGTCTGGAAACCAAATGCCTCAAAATGACTGTTCAGGGGTATAAGCATCTGCAAATTTTGATGACAGGTTGTCTATGAGGGGGCAAATTTTGCGGAACCGGTCATAAGCAGGGTGGCCTCTTAGATGACAGGTTGTATTGGGCATGATCTGATGGATAAGAGTGCTGGGGGGGGGGGGGGGGGGGGGGGGGGGGTGACAGGAGGTGATTGATGGGTGTCTCAGGGGGTGATTAAAGGGGAAAATATATGCAATCAATGCACTGGGGAGGTGATCGGAAGGGGGTCCGAGGGGGATCTGAGGGTTTGGCCGAGTGATCAGGAGCCCACACGGGGCAAATTAGGGCCTGATCTGATGAGTAGGTGTGCTAGGGGGTGACAGGAGGTGATTGATGGGTGTCTCAAGGTGTGACTAGAGGGGGGAATAGATGCAAGCAATGCACTGGCGAGGTGATCAGGGCTGGGTTCTGAGGGTGTGGGCGGGTGATTGGGTGCCCTAGGGGCAGATAGGGGTCTAATCTGATGGGTAGCAGTGACAGGTGGTGATTGATGGGTGATTAGTGGGTGTTTAGAGGCGAGAACAGATGTAAACAATGCACTTGGGAGGTGATCGGACGTCGGGTCTGCGGGCGATCCGATGGTGTGGGTGGGTGATCAGATTGCCCGCAAGGGGCAGGTTAGGGGCTGATTGATGGGTGGCAGTGACAGGGGGTGATTGATGGGTGGCAGTGACAGGGGGTGATTGATAGGTGATTGACAGGTGATCAGTGGGTTATTA
This sequence comes from Hyperolius riggenbachi, assembly GCF_040937935.1. NCBI lineage: Eukaryota > Metazoa > Chordata > Amphibia > Anura > Hyperoliidae > Hyperolius > Hyperolius riggenbachi. Next base: position 161,922,368 of record NC_090657.1, on the reverse strand, counting down.
CAGGGACGAACGGATGTAAATAATGCACTGGCGAATTGATAAGGGGGGAGGTTTGAGGGCAATCTGAGCGTGTGGGCGGGTGCCCGCAAGGGGCAGATTAGGGTCTAATCTGATGGTTAACAGTGACAGGTGGTGATAGGGGGTTATCGATGGGTAATTAGTGGGCGTTTAGAGAAGTGAACAGATGTAAACAATGCACTTGGGAGGTGATCTGACGGCAGGTCTGCGGGGGATCTGATGGTGTGGGTGGGTGATCAGATTGCCCGCAAGGGGCAGGTTAGAGGCTGAGTGGTGGGTGGCAGTGACGGGGTGATTGATGGGTGATTGACAGGTGATCAGTGGGCTATTACAGGGGGGATAGATGCATACAGTACATGGGGGGGGCTGTCTGGGGAGAATCTGAGAGGTGGAGGGGTGATCAGGAACCCCCAGGGGGCAGTTAGGACCCAACCTAAAAAAATAGCGTTGACAGATAGTGACAGGGAGTGATTAGGGGAGGGATGGGTGATTAGGTGTAAACAGGGGTCTGAGGGGTGGGCAGGGAGGGGGGGTCTGAGGGGTGCTGTGGGCGATCAGAGGGAAGGGGGGCAGGATCAGTGTGTTTGGGTGCAGACTAGGGTGGGTGCAGACTAGGGTGGCTGCAGCCTGCCCTGGTGGTCCCTCGGACACTGGGACCACCAGGGCAGGAGGCAGCCTGTATAATACGCTTTGTATACATTACAAAGCGTATTATACGCTTTGCATGCGGCGATCGTGGGGTTAACAACCCGCCGGCACTTCCGAACGGCCGGCGGGTTGTCATCGCGGGTGGGCGGAGCCAGTTGCCGGGGAAGCGCGCGTCACCAGTGACGCGATCACTCCCTGGGCATGCCGAAAGGACGCAACGCCGATGGGCGTATTGCGGTCCTTTCTGCGTCCACTTTGCCGCCGCCCATCGGCTGTGGGTGGTCGGCAAGTGGTTAAGGTGTAGTGTGCGGGAGTGCACTAGAGAGTGCTGAGGATTAATGTTTAGCTCTGACATACTGTTCCATGGTGGATTGAAAAACCTCTGGTTGCTGATTGATTATATATTTATACACTGCGCTTATATTACATCTACATATCTCTAACAATACAAGTTTTGGTAACCTCCCGGAAAATGGAGGACGGAGAATTCCATTGATTGCAGTGGACAAACAGGACGCAAGAGAGGAGAAAGGTTGATGAATAAGTATGACGTGTGGTTATTCTGACTTTTATTTTTCAGTTCAGGTTTGCTTTTAAGCAAACTTTTTTGGGGAGAAAAAAAAAATGCAAAAAAATTAAATACTTACCTCAGTAGAGATATGACTCTGGATGATCCACCCCAGTGCTGCTTGCCGGAACCTCCTTCTTGATGGGTGCACTCCTGGCCGCACCACACAGGCGCGATGAAGGCCAGCGCCTGCGCAGCAGCATGAAGCAGCTTGTGCACAGAGGAAAAGGCCATGAATTAGTGGCTCCTTGCAAGTGCGGTAGCTTACCTCAATGAAGACTAATTCATGTAGATAATGAATATTAATATGTACTGGGGGTCTATGCCCACTTCCTCTGGTGGAATAAAGTGCCAAAGTTCGCTATTATTTATTAATTTAAGCATTTATATAGGGCCGACATGTTAAGCAGCGCTGTACAGAGTATATATTGTCGTCACTTTACTGTCCCTCAGAGGGGCTCACAATCTAGTCCCTACCATAGTCATATGTCTATGTATGTATTGTGTAGTGCATGAGTCATAGTCTAGGGCCAATTTAGGGGGATGGCAATTAACTTATCTGTATGTTTTTGGGATGTGGGAGGAAACCGGAGTGCCCGGAGGAAACCAACGCAGACATGGGGAGAACATACAAACTCCTTGCAGATTGTTGACCTGGCTGGGATCCGAGCCAGGGACCCAGCGCTGCTAGACGAGAGCGCTAACCACTATGCCACTATGCTGCCCCCTATGAGCTGAGTCTAAGGCACCTCTTAGTGAATATGTTCAGAGGGTCCCAGCGCTGGATCAGTGAGGTGATGGGAGAGGCCTTTGTACTATCCAGGAGCTTCCCTCTAAGGAGGCATCTTATTTGTTGATTTTTTTTCTCACAGGTACAATTTAATCATTTTGCACATCAAGCTTTCTATTCTTATAGATATGATTGTTACTAATTCAGTCTGATCACATTGTAAGGTGTATGGCAGCACCGGTAGTAAAGAGACATTTACCATATAGGAAGCGAAGATGAGGACCCGCTTGTGTTTCCCGCAGGGCCACTGGGGGTCGTCCAGGATATCTGGGTTATATTCAGTGTTGTCCGTCTCCGCACCTACATGAATAGGCAATCAGGTATACTGCAGTAACCAGCAACATGCGCCTATCACGTTCAACCAGAAAATAAGATACAACACCAGCCTGCTCCCTCACATATCCCGGTTGATCCAAAGGAAGGTAAAAAACCCTTACAAGGCTTAGACCAATTAGACCCAAAAGGGGAAAAATTCCTTCCCGACTCCAGATGGCAATCAGCTAAAATCCCAGGATCAACACCACTGGGCATTAGATAGTAATTATAGCCATGGATGTCCTTCAGAGCAAGAAAGCATCCAAGCCCCCCTTAAAGGCGTTATCAGGCAAAATAGCCCAAATGGGCTTTACTCACCTGGGGCTTTCTCCAGCCCCTTGCAGCCGGCCGTCCCACGCTGACCGCTCCACTCCCCGCCGCTGTCCCGGTCTCCCCGCTCGTTACTCAGACCGACCACGGCGTTGGCCTTACTGCGACTGCGCAAAGCACCGCTGTCATTCATGGCCACCTGGTCTGCGGTGAACTGCGCAGGGGCAGTAGTTCGCCGCGGCCCACTTGGCCATGATTGACAGCGGCGCTTCGCACAGCCGGAGTAAGGCCAACCCCGCGGTCGGCCTGAATAACGAGCAGCGAGACCGGGACAGCGGCAGGGAGCGGAGCGGTCGGTGTGGAACAGTCGGCTGCAAGGGGCTGGAGAAAGCCCCAGGTGAGTAAAGCCCATTTGGGCTATTTTGCCTGATAACTCCTTATAGTATATGCCATAACTACTTTCTGTGGTAGTACTTTCCACATTTGAATCACTCTTATGGTACCCATACACAAAACAAAAACATTAAAATTTTCCCATTTTTTCGACCAAAACAATCAAATCAAATGAAAGTTGAAAAAAAATATTTTTTTCGATCAAGAAAAATGAACGATTATCCCATTTTTTCTATAAAAATTTGATCAGACAGGTTGGAAAAATCTTTATATTCGATTTAACGGAATAATTACTTTTACTGTAAATAACACTTTCCTAAATAAATGGCTAAAACTTTTTTCCTCCAAAAATATTTTGTAAATAAAGACAACTTTGTATCTCTGAAACATTGTAACTTTAGTCGTTTGTAAATAGGGGACTGCCTGTATATCTTTATTATGGAGCTGGTATTATTAATATAACTGAATTCAATTTGCATTTTTGAAAAAATATCCCCTTCCCATTTCCTTGTACATTTATTGAGAGCCCAGCACTTGTCACCACTTATTGTTTTGGTACATCGAGTGTGATTCTCTTGGAGGCGTCTGCTTTCCTCAGTGAATGATCTGTCTGTCTTGCTGCATTCTACAACCAATTCATTTGACTTTATTACTGACTCGGGGCCGGTTTTAGCCACACCCCCTGTGCCCCCCCAGGGCAAAAGCAACCTGAGCCCCCCTCCCACCAATGAAAGTCAGCCCCTGAGTACCCCATGCCACCAGACCCCCCAGGTGGCCTCCCCAATTGCTCCCTGTGGCCCTCATTCGTTACTTCAGCTGCCTTGAAATCTCTCCCCTGTCCTGGAGGGTGCTCCATCCCGATCTCCGTCTTTAGCCCAGTTGCCTGCATCTTCTCCATCCGGCGCATGTTATGTGTAAATAAGGCATAGAGAAGATGCAGGCAGCGTGGCTGAAGACTGAAAAATAATCATGCAGGGCCACGGGGAGCGGCCGGGGGAGGCCATCTGGGGGGGTCCGGTGGTGCAGGGGCCCCTGGGGCAATTGCCCCTTTGCCTCAATGGCAGCATCGGCCCTGTACTGATTGGACATCATTAACACTGACTTTTTATGAACTGTAACCAAGGCTCATATTTGGAGTAGGGATTATATTTTGAGCATCCTCAAAAATCCTGAATAAATCATGCTAGATCTTATTTTAAGGGAAACTGCAGAAGCAGACATTGTAAGGGGTCAGGGTAACAATTTTGGTGTAGTTTTGTCAATAATTACAGATCAAATCAAGCAGGTTGTCTCGCACTCACTAGTGGACTAAACCTTGTGATATTTCACAAGTGCTACAGCAGAAGAAGGGGATGACACACCTATAAGACAGATATATGCAGAAGCTGGCACTTCCCATGCAATTTTTTTTATTGTTTCCTGTAAAATCTTATGCCAACATTTCGGAAGCTCACAGGGTCCCTTTGTCAAGGCGATATTTGCCAAAGCCAACCATCTGTTTAACGCTTTAACTATAAATGTAGTAGCTTGTCGGGTGAATCACCTCAAAGAACTCACTGACATGATGTGCATAACACGGGCTGCTGCCTTGAGCAAAAATGGCCTTAACAAAGGGACCCTGCCAGGTTCCGAATCATTGGCATAAGATTTTATACAAAACAAAGAAACTGCATTGGATGTGCCAGCTTCTGCATATATGAGTATTTGATTCATGCAATCCTCATAACTGCATATGTATTCATGCAAAACCGGCTCCAGGAAATGTGGGCGCAGGGTAAAGCCGAAAAACTGCTCACACTGCTCCTGTGAAAGTCCCGGTGTTAATTACTATTCCCCCTCCAGGCCGCTGTGGACTCAGGTGGCAAGACGTAATTTGGCTGCCAGCTATGGCTAGGGGGTAAATTACGCAGTTTTTAAAAAAAAGTAATTTGGGCTCTGTCTTTTGACAGCGCCAAAATTACTGACTGAGCACTGCTATAGCTGTAATTCACATTACAGCATATGGCAGAGCATGGTGCGCCTAACTTTCCCAGCACCATTTTGTGCAGTTTTGGACTGCATATCGCGGTTACTCTGTACAATGAAATTATCACTGCAGCTTTGTACTTTGTGGGAAGATTATGTTCCACAGTGCCCCCATAATCTTAAATATACTTTTCTCAGCTATGTTGGCGGAGGTTTGGCAGATCTGGGTTAGTGCACGTCACTCAAGCCTCTCAGGAAGGCCCCGGAGACATGAGAAAGTGGTGGCAGAACTCGGAGGTAGTTACCCAAGTCGGGTCCAGAGGACACAGGTATGAAGCGGGTGTTGGACATGTTCCTTTTGGTGGATTCATGAGAGCTCTGCCTTCCCAGGTTCTCTTCTTTCTGGCTGACCAGGGCGTTTGTCGGATATAAAAACTTTGCATAGGACACAACCTGGAAAATATAAATTAATAAAAACAAATTAAAAACAGCACACGGAGCACAGAATCCAGGGCTGACCTGAGGCCAGGGGAATATCTACTGTGCATGCAGGGAAAACATTCTGGAAACCCAAGTAATGAACTGGAGGATATTCCCATAATCAGATCAAAGATACTATATACAAAACAAAAGATAAGAAAGAGTTAATGACATATCAGCAATAGTAACAACTGTTACTTGTGGCAAGGTGTGAGGAGTCTACCAGGCCTTAAGCTGGCCATACACTGGCCCGATTTGCGCCCGTTTCGACAGCAGATTCGATCACTGGGATCGAATCTGCTGCCAATCGTTCACGCTACACGCCGAATTTCGATCCATTTCGTCTGATCCCGTCGATCGCGCCGTGCGGAAAATAACCGGCGATCGCCCGCGGGTAAACAGCGCATCGCTGGCGGCGTTCGAGTGCCCGACGACCGACGCAATAGAGCCCGCATACATTACCTGTTGTGGTGGTGCTGCTGCTACCCCCCGCCCGCATACATTACCTGCTCCGCCGGCGCGACACCAGTCCCCCGGTCACCGCTGCTCTGTCTGTGCTCTGGTCTCCAGGTCCGGCATGCATCACTTCTTCTAGCCCGGCAGGAAGTTTAAACAGTAGAGCGCCCTCTACTGTTTAAACTTCCTGCCGGGCTAGAAGAAGTGAGGCATGCCGGACCTGGAGACCAGAGCACAGACAGAGCAGCGGTGACCGGGGGACTGGTGTCGCGCCGGCGGAGCAGGTAATGTATGCGGGCGGGGGGCAGCAGCAGCACCACCACAACAGATTGTGAACGGTTTCAGGCTGAAATCGGTTCACAATCTGTTTGCAGTAAAGGTAGCCAAACGATCCCTCTCTGATCAGATTCGATCAGAGAGGGATCTATCTGTTGGTCGAATCTGATGGCAAATCGACCAGTGTATGGCCACCTTAATGCTGGGAATACACCATGAGATTTTTTTAGCAGACAGATGGTTCGATAGATAATTTCCGACAGGTCCGATCTGATTTTCAATTTCTCATAGAAGTGTATGGAAATCAATTAGTAAAATGATCGGAAAAGCGATCGGACACTAAATCTGCTAAAAAATCCTATCGTGTATTCCCAGCATAAAGCCTCATCTACACAGTGCAATTTCCCATCAAATAGATGGATCTGTTAGATAGATCTAATAAAAAATTGCATTGTGTGTAGACAAATTGTTTCAGATCAATTTTGCGATAGATTTTGCTTTGACAAGTACCCAAAATCTATTGCAAAATCTAACGCAAACCGATTAGACTGGTTGGAAATTATCGAATTGATCCGTCTAATAGATCCAACCTGACTGAAAATTGTACCATGTCCACGAGGCTTAAAGAGAACCTGAACTGAAAGTAAAAATTCTAAATAAGTAAACAGCAGAATAAGTTTTGCAAGTTTTGAATACAGGATTAGCATCTTTATCACTTAATACACTCAGACCAGTTGCTGTTGAAATTTGATTTTTATGGCGACAATACAGCTTTAACCACTTAAGGACTGCAGTCATAAAAGCCCTTAAAGTGAAAAAAAATATATGATATAATGAATTGGTTGTGTACTATGAATAATTACTAGAAGATTAGCAGCAAAGGAAATATTCTCATGTTTTTATTTTCAGGTATATAGTGTGTTTTCTAACACTGCATCATTCTCTAATATGTGCAGATTACACAACACTCTGCATTCAAAATGATTCTTTCAGAGCAGTCTGAACTAATGACCTCTCCTCTAGCAGATAAAAAGAAAACCGTTCACTTATAGTTGAGATAATAAATTCAGAAGACAGCCCTCTCCAGACTTTGAAAGTCATAGAGATTAATGGCTCTTTTGCATAGAGCTAACAACTGTAGTTTCTTAACTCTTCCTGTACTGGAAACAATTACACTGATGTATCTGATCTTAATGTTTTATTTCTTAGCTGTGCTACACATACAAATCATAATATCATAATTTTTTTTTCACTTCAGTGTCTCTTTAGGGACCAGAGCCTTTTTTCCATTCAGACCACTGCAGCTTTAACTGTTTATTGCTCGGTCATACAACCTACCACCTAAATGAATTTTACCTCCTTTTCTTGTCAGTAATACAGCTTTCTTTTGGTGCTATTTGATTGCTGCTGCGAGTTTTACTTTTTATTATATTCATCAAAAAAAGACATGAATTTTGTCAAAAAAATTACTTTTTTTTACTTTCTGTGCAGACATTTTTCAAATAAAGTAAAATTTCCTATACATTTGAGCGCGAAAGTTATTCTGCTACATGTCTGATTAAAAAAAAACAAAAAAAACATTCAGTGTATATTTATTGGTTTGGGTAAAAGTTATAGCGTTTACAAACTATGGTGCAAAAAGTGAATTTTCCCATTTTGAAGCATCTCCGACTTTTCTGAGCACCGGTCATGTTTCATGAGGTGCTAAAATTCCAGGATAGTATAAATACCCCCCAAATGACCCCATTTTGGAAAGAAGACATCCTAAAGTATGCACTGAGAGGCATGGTGAGCTCATAGAAGATTTTATTTTTTGTCACAAGTTAGCGGAAAATGACAGTTTGTGACAAAAAAAAAAAAGGAAAAAAAAAAAGTTTCCATTTCTTCTAACTTGCGACCAAAAAAAAAAATGAAATCTGCCACGGACTCACTATGCTCCTCTCTGAATAACTTGAAGTGTCTACTTTCCAAAATGGGGTCATTTGTGGGGTGTGTTTACGGTCCTGGCATTTTGGGGGGTGCTAAATTTTAAGCACCCCTGTAAAGCCTAAAGGTGCTCATTGGACTTAGGGCCCCTTAGCGCAGTTAGGCTGCAAAAAAGTGCCACACGTGGTATTGCCGTACTCAGGAGAAGTAGTATAATGTGTTTTGGGGTGTATTTTTACACATACCCATGCTGGGTGGGAGAAATATCTCTGTAAATGACAATTTTTTTTTTTTTTTTTTTTTTTTTACACACAATTGTCCATTTACAGAGATATTTCTCCCACTCAGCATGGGTATGTGTAAAAATACACCCCAAAACACATTATACTACTTCTCCTGAGTACGGCGATACCACATGTGTGGCACTTTTTTGCAGCCTAACTGCGCTAAGGGGCCCTAAGTCCAATGAGCACCTTTAGGATTTCACAGGTCATTTTGAGGCATTTGGATTCTAGACTACTCCTCACGGTTTAGGGCCCCTAAAATGCCAGGGCAGTATAGGAACCCCACAAGTGACCCCATTTTAGAAAGAAGACACCCCAAGGTATTCCGTTAGGAGTATGGTGAGTTCATAGAAGATTTTATTTTTTGTCACAAGTTAGCAGAAATTGTCACTTTGTAAAAAAAAAACCAATACAAATCAATTTCCGCTAACTTGTGACAAAAAATAAAATCTTCTATGAACTCGTCATACACCTAACAGAATACCTTGGGGTGTCTTTCTAAAATGGGGTCACTTGTGGGGTTCCTATACTGCCCTGGCATTTTAGGGGCCCTAAACCGTGAGGAGTAGTCTTGAACCCAAATGTCGCAAAATGACCTGTGAAATCCTAAAGGTACTGATTGGACTTTGGGCCCCTTAGCGCAGTTAGGCTGCAAAAAAGTGCCACACATGTGGTACTGCAGTGCTCAGAAGAAGTAGTATAATGTGTTTTGTGGTGTATTTTTACATATACCCATGCTGGGTGGGAGAAATATCTCTGTAAATAACAATTGTTTGATTTTATTTACACACAATTGTCCATTTACAGAGAGATTTCTCCCACCCAGCATGGGTATGTGTAAAAATACACCCCAAAACACATTATACTACTTCTCCTGAGTACGGCGACACGACATGTGTGACACTTTTTTGCAGCCTAGGTGCGCTAAGGGGCCCAAAGTCCTATTCACAGGTCATTTTGAGGCATTTGTTTTCTAGACTACTCCTCACAGTTTAGGGCCCCTAAAATGCCAGGGCAGTATAGGAACGCCACAAGTGACCCCATTTTAGAAAGAAGACACCCCAAAGTATTCCGTTAGGTGTATGGTGAGTTCATAGAAGAGCTTATTTTTTTGTCACAAGTTAGTGAAAAATGAAACTTTGTGAAAAAACAATAAAAATCAATTTCTGCTAACTTTTGACAAAAAATAAACTCTATGAACGCTTCATAAACCTAACAGAATACCTTGGGGTGTCTTTTTTTCTAAAAAGTGGTCACTTGTGGAGTTCCTATACTGCCCTGGCATTTTACGGGCCCAAAACCGTGAGTAGTCTGGAAACCAAATGTCTCAAAATGACTGTTCAGGGGTATAAGCATCTGCAAATTTTGATGGCAGGTGGTCTATGAGGGGGCGAATTTTGTGGAACCGGTCATAAGCAGGGTGGCCTCTTACATGAGAGGTTGTATTGGGCCTGATCTGATGGATAGGAGTGCTAGGGGGGGAGACAGGAGGTGATTGATGGGTGTCTCAGGGGGTGGTTAGAGGGGAAAATAGATGCAATCAATGCACTGGGGAAGTGATCGGAAGGGGATCTGAGGGTTTGGCCGAGTGATCAGGAGCCCACACGGGGCAAATTAGGGCCTGATTTGATGGGTAGGTGTGTTAGGGGGTGACAGGTGGTGACAGGAGGTGATTGATGGGTGTCTCAAGGTGTGATTAGTGGGGGGGAATAGATGCAAGCAATGCACTGGCGAGGTGATCAGGGCTGGGGTCTGAGGGCGTTCTGAGGGTGTGGGTGGGTGATTGGGTGCCCTAGGGGCAGATAGGGGTCTAATCTGATGGGTAGCAGTGACAGGTGGTGACAGGGGGTGATTGATGGGTAATTAGTGGGCGTTTAGGGTAGAGAACAGATGTAAACAGTGCACTTGGGAGGTGATCTGACGTCGGGTCTGAAGGCGATCTAATGGTGTGGGTGGGTGATCAGATTGCCCGCAAGGGGCAGGTTAGGGGCTGATTGATGGGACAGGGGGTGATTGATGGGTGGCAGTGACAGGGGGTGATTGATGGGTGGCAGTGACAGGGGGTGATTGATGGGTGATTGACAGGTGATCAGTGGGTTAATACAGGGAAGAACAGATGTAAATAATGCACTGGCGAATTGATAAGGGGGGGGGGTCTGAGGGCAATCTGAGCGTGTGGGTGGGTGATTGGGTGCCTGCAAGGGGCAGATAGGGGTCTAATCTGATGGGTAACAGTGACAGGTGGTGATTGATGGGTAATTAGTGGGTGTTTAGAGTAGAGAACAGATGTAAACACTGCACTTGGGAGGTGATCTGATGTCGGATCTGCGGGCGATCTACTGGTGTGGGTGGGTAATCAGATTGCCCGCAATGGGCAGATTAGGGGCTGATTGATGGGTGGCAGTGACAGGAGGTGATTGATGGGTGATTGACAGGTGATCAGGGGGGATAGATGCATACAGTACACAGGGGGGGGGGGGGGGTGTCTGGGGAGAATCTGAGGGTTGGGGGGGGGGGGGGTGATCAGGAGTCCCCAGGGGGCAGTTTAGGGACAAAAAAAAAAAAAATAGCGTTGACAGATAGTGACAGGGAGTGATTGATGGGTGATTAGGGGGGTGATTGTGTGCAAACAGTGGTCTGGGGGGTGGGCAGGGGGAGGGGTCTGAGGGGTGCTGTGGGCGATCAGGGGGCAGGGGGGGCAGATCAGTGTGTTTGGGTGCAGACTAGGGTGGCTGCAGCCTGCCCTGGTGGTCCCTCAGAGACTGGGACCACCAGGGCAGGAGGCAGCCTGTATAATACACTTTGTAAACATTACAAAGCGTATTATACGCTCCCTATCCGGCGATCGTCGGGTTAACAACCTGCCGGCGCTTCCGATTGGCCGGCGGGTTGACGTCGCGGGTGGGCGGAGCCTATTGCCGGCGGATGCGTGCGCATCCTAGCGCGCGATCCCCGGCAAAACAGTGCCCCAGGACCTGACGCCATTCTGCGTTACATGGTCCTGGGGCTGCCACTTTGCCGCCGCCAATATGAAGTAGGCGGTCGGCAAGTGGTTAAGATAAATATTCACCACCCGACAGAGGAAAAATGGATCCCGCAACGTCCCCCGATCCATCTTCCGGCCGCCGGGTATGTGCCATGTGAGACGGCGCACAACAGGCGCAAACAGGAAGTCAAGCAATCGCGGTACTTTGCGGGGAGTCGTCTGGGATTATAAAGATCTGATCCGCCATGATGGTCATTAACACCGCATGACATTCCCGTGATCACCCGCCTGTACCCGCGTAAACGATCGCTTGTCGCTCAAAGTATTGCCGATCGTTGGGAAAACCATGTCATGGGTACAGAGGCCTTAAGAACAGACACCACCACAATCGACCAATAATTTCCACCCTTCTGGATCAAATAAACTTGTTGATTCAGGCAGATATCGACCAATTTCCATTTATCAAGCAGAATGGAACATAACTGATTCTCTGCCGACAAAATGATCAAATTGAATGGTTGATCAACAGAAGAATAGAGCAATGTATGGGTACCTTTACATATACCAGTGTTTTCATGCTGGCTTATATCAATTAGGATGAAAAGTGAATGGAATTGTGACCCAAATGTGTTTAGAAACTGCATTACATGGTCAGAGAAATAATGAGGTGCAGACTACATTTTCCAGCATCTGGAAAATGGAAAGCATAAAGCATTTGTCCTTGTAAAATTTTAGACCGCTTTTAGGATTTGCATTCAAGATCGTATTAAAGGACGACTGAAGCGAGCAGCATATGGTGGCTGCCATATTTATTTTCTGTTAAACAATACCAGTTGCCTGGCAGCCCTGCTGATGTCTTTGGCTGCAGTAGTGTCTTAATCACACACCTGAAACAAGCATGCAGCTAATCCATTGCAATGGAAACAGAAGCGCCAGCTGAGTAAAAGCTAACATAGGTAAAATCAGAAAAGTTGGGGGGCAAGGATGGACTTACCTCCCCAAAACCAATCACAACCACTATGTATGGTTTAAACAAGATTTAATTCTTACTCCAGAACAAATGCTGCATTTTGTGTGTCTCTAGCCCGCTTCCTCAGGCAATAATACAGATAGTAGTAACTATCTGCAATAGATAGTAGTACACAAGTTGTGTAGCCAAGTACAGCACCTCTGGCATTGCTTGGCTACACAACTTCCGAGTTACTATCCGCAGGGCCGGATTTGTACTTCTTACCGCCCAAGGCCGACTTTTACCAGCCGCCCATAACCACACAGTATCCTACCACAATTGGACAGTGGTTGGAGTGGGCAATGCGTAAAAGTCCCATACCCACTGCAGTCTGCATGGTAAAGTGACGTGGGTTACCACGGGCCAATCAATAGCCAGGAAATGGGGACTATGATAGGCTGCCTTCTATATTTGGTACTATTCGCTGGTGCTGCCCCGGGTCCTTTCATCCCCCACACCCCCACAGCATGTGCGTGCCTGACCCAGCCTTCAGTAACTGCCCGCAGCTTCTGCTGTGTCATTGGACCACATTCTTAGCTAACTGAGTGCAGCTGCCTGCAGAACAGCACAGGCAGCTGCCAGCTGGTTGAAATAGTGAGGTTGGCCCGACAGCGTTCATTTGTTTGGAACTTAAACTGCAAATAAAGCCCACTGGCTACCTTCAGCCCGCCCCTTGTTTATCTGGTGCCCTAGGCCATGGCCTATGTGGCCTTGCCAGAAATCCAGCCATGACTATCTGTATTATTGCCTGAGGAAGCGGTCTAGAGACCCACAAAGCGCGGCATTTGTTCTGGAGTACTACTTAAATCTTGTTTAACTACATAACAACCGCGTCACGATGGGCGATTGGCGTCAAGTCCTGGAGCTGCAGTTTCCCAGGGAACGGCCACGCGCATGCGCGATCGTTCCCTGACGGTTCACAGAGCGGAGCTCCGTGATCAGCCTGCTAGCCGCATAGCAGGCTGTTTGTAAATGAAAGGGGAAAAAAAAAAAAATCACCTTTGTTTACATCTGTACATCGATTCGGTCTCCGGCAGCGCTGTACGAGATCGGCGATCCCCGGCCTCTAATTGGCTCGGGATCGCCGCGCTCTCATAGGCTGATGCCTATGAGAGGCGGAACAGGATGGATCGCCGTCCTGTTCCATACAGAACACGGAGGGGAGGAGAGAAGAGGAGGGAGGGAGAAAAAGCCTCATACAGGCTGAATTAAAAAATAAAAAGTCAGATCGCTGGGCTCCATAGCTGAACTGGGCTGTGCAGGCGGCTAAAAAAAAACTGCACAGCCCAGCTGAGCAAAAAAGAGCCTGTCGTTAGGGGTGGGGGGGGGGTTAAGCTTGGGGACCTTAAGTGGTTAAACCATACAAAGTGGTTGTGTTTGGTTTTGGGGTTGGTAAGTCCATCCTTGCCCCACAACTTTTATCTTTTTTTTACCTATGATCAACTTTTACTCTGCTGGTGCCTCTGTTTGCATCGCAATTATTGTTATCCACCTGGTGGATGGGTGAACACCCCTTCTTTCCTTCTACAGAGAGCGACTTTTTAGGCTGAGTGGGGACAGGCCCAATATCCCCATAAGTGCTTTAAGTGGCTGCCTTGGACCGGCAACCCATACTTGTTAGTATATTTCTATTTGCTGCTACCTTGGCATTCCTTCATCATCCATATTGGGGGCTCTCGATTGTGTTTTTTCCTTTCTTTGACATGCAGCTAATCCAGTCAGACTTCAGTCTGCCACAGATCCTGAACAAGCATGCAGATCAAGTGGTCTAAGAGTAATAACCCCCTTGGCAGTATGATTCTTCTGCTAAAAGCGGTGCAATTGTTTTGCATGCTTTCAGACCCTAAAACCTGGAAAAAAATGATGCCGCTAAAGAGATCTGCAGCAGCCCCAACAATCACTCACCTCTCTGGGCTCCAGCGCTGCAGTGTTCCCTCCATCCTCCGGGCGGCGCTACCCTAACCCTAAAGTGAGATTGCCGGCTATCGTCATGACGACAGACGGCGATCTCACCAGGGGGAAGCAGAGCCTCGGAGGAGTGGAAGAAGAATGGCGGCCAACGTCCGGATCCTCCGGGAGGTGAGTTGAAACGCACGCTACCCACATTGCTCTGCATAGAGCCTCTGGCGACTACCCCGAGTGCAGGTCGGGGTTACCGCTCTGAGTCTGAGCTGCGGTTTTCGGCCCCGACTTTAGCTCGGGGTTACCACCAAGGAGGTTAAAAGGCAGAGGATCAGCCTCCATATCACGCTTTGGCAAGTCCTGCAATGCTGTGCAAGTTTCATGTGCACCCATAGTTTATAGATCACAGATTACATCATTCTCCCACATTGCTGGGCAGACCTGATTGTTGCCTAGGCAATCCCCCTCCAATCAGATGGGACAGAGTAAGTGGCACAAAGCAGTGGTGGACAAAGCCAACGATGGGCTCCTGTGCAGAATAAATGAAGTGGGCCCCATGTGAGTGGGCGTGGTCATAACAGATTATAGTTGGATCCAAACAATACCGATAAGATAAAAGCGCACATTTTAAACTTATATGACAAGAGCACAATTTATCATCGCCGTTTCTCTTGAGTTTCAGAGAGAAATACACGGAGAAAAGCCTAGAGGATAATCAGGCCCTAAGTGGTGCAACTGCATGGGCCCTAGAGGACATGGGGCCCCTGTGAGGCTGCACGGCCTAGGCCCGCCTCTGGCACAATGCCCCACCCTGAAGTAAAAACAGGCGGGGCTGTCGTGATTATGTAGTGATACCTTCCTTGTCAGGATTCTGTGTGAATGTAACAGTCAGAGCCAGGCCTCTTTAGGGTTAGTAGGTGTATCGTTTTTCATTGCTTACCTCTCCCTCAGCTCCGAGCTCCACCCCTTCTATCCCAAACACGGGATCCGGACAGGACGAGGCTCCAGACGCGTGCCGCTGCTTCCCCTCCACTCGCAGCTCACTGCAGGGGGAAGAAAAGCCAAGAAAGCTGGTTACAGTAAGCTTTACCTGAGAACGATGAAAGCTGCCATTACCACTGGAAAATACAGCAAGCAATGGGCAGCGCTCACAGGCTGCAAGTGAAGTGAAAGCTCCAGAGATATGCCCAGCCCCTTGGGGCTAAATACATACCTTGAATACAAATCAGATGCAAATTATGTGCTAACACTAATCTAAATTCTAAAATTTGAATGCAAGCTGACACCCCTGGAGGCAGCTAGCCCGAAGTATACTTAAGTTCTGTACAGCAGAAGGAAATGGCAGCGCTGGAAAATAAATGGCCCTTTCCTGGCCGTCAGGTCACTAAGCTTTCAATCTGAACAGATGCTTTGTGTCAATATTAAAGGCCAAGTAAATAAAGAATATCAGTAAAACACACAGCAAGATGTCTTCCTACATGAAAAGATCTGTGTTGCCACAGTACAGGAGTCCTATAGATCTGCAAAATGAGCTACTCCCAACTTTCAATGCAAACACGTTAAACTGAGGCAGGAGTGTGGACAGTGCAGTATGGATCGTACCATGGCGAAACAGAGCAGGAATACCAGCGGCTGCTCCAACGCTGGATGGGAAGCCGCAGAACACTACACAGGCTTTGTTCTACGGGACAATACCCTTCCCACTGCTACTAAACGTCCCCTTCCTTCCTGCTCTTCCACAAATTATACACTGCACATAATACACAAACACTGCAGCGCCATTATTAGCCTATTCTCTCCAAAAATGTCAAGGACCTACAGAGAGTGCGAGGCTGGGGAATCCCTCCCATTCATAGACCTACAGAGAGTGCGAGGCTGGGGAATCCCTCCCATTCATAGACCTACAGAGAGTGCGAGGCTGGGGAATACCTCCCATTCATAGACCTACAGAGAGTGCGAGGCTGGGGAATACCTCCCAATCAGAGACCTACAGAGAGTGCGAGGCTGGGGAATACCTCCCATTCATAGACCTACAGAGAGTGCGAGGCTGGGGAATACCTCCCATTCATAGACCTACAGAGAGTGCGAGGCTGGGGAATACCTCCCATTCAGAGACCTACAGAGAGACCTACAGAGAGTGCGAGGCTGGGGAATACCTCCCATTCACAGGCGAGAGTCCAGGCACAGGATCTGCTGTAAGCTCTACAGGAATAAGTTTAACATATAACTCAATATGACCTGTGCAAGTGGGGGCGCTGCCTGAGCACTGCATACAGAAGCCCTACGCCAGAGGTCCCCAAACTTTTTTGGTCAAGGGCCGGGTCAACATACTTCAGACTGCCGGAACATACATAAAATGATGTTGAAAAACATTACATTGAATCTAGGTATTGATTCCCCCCCAGTCATGCCCGGAGGAGAACTCCCAGCTGCAGCCATTCAGTCATGCGGCACCCAAAGAACGTCTTTGTGCACCAGACAGTGAAGCATACCCAGGCGACAGCCTGCAGTCCAATTGGACAGCAGTGTC
The DNA here is from genome assembly GCF_040937935.1 of Hyperolius riggenbachi. Classification (NCBI taxonomy): domain Eukaryota; kingdom Metazoa; phylum Chordata; class Amphibia; order Anura; family Hyperoliidae; genus Hyperolius; species Hyperolius riggenbachi. Next base: position 161,905,552 of record NC_090657.1, on the reverse strand, counting down.
ACCTGATGCAAAATTGGATTGGAAGCCAGCAAATGACTGCTCACTGGCTTCTACAGTATGTGGATGGGGGGTGCCAGCACTGCTATTCTATATGCAGGCGTCCAATATTTAAAGGTATAGTGGGCCGTATCTATAAGTTTATACATTTTGTTTGGATTGCCAGTAAAAAAGCCTTTGAGGGGCCGCATTCAGCCCACACGCCTTAGTTTGAGGACCACTGCCCTACGCAGTCAGGAATACATATAACACTGCAGTACCCCATGTGACCTGTGTAAGGGGTGGTGCTGCCTGAGCACAGCATACTGAAAGCCCGATACAGACAGTAGAATGTATAACACTGCAGTACCCCAATGTGACCTGTGTAAGGGATGGCGCTGCCTGAGCACAGCATACTGAAAGCCCGATACAGACAGTAGAATGTATAACACTGCAGTAACTTAATGTGACCTGTGTAAGTAGTGGCACTGCATACAGAAGCCCTAAACAGACAATACATACAGTATGACACTGCAGTACCTCAGAGGCAGCCAGCTGACGCAGCTGAGAGATCACATTATAGTTGTGATTAGACACAAATGAAGGGGAGTTAGACAGGCTAAACTCTCTAAATACATACAGGGTGCATTTCTCTCGGTTTTCCTTCTGTCCTGTGCAAGAGTTCAGGGCCACTTTAAGTCACAGATTTACTTATCTCTAGCTAGCCTCAGGCTGGAGTGATCTGTGTGAAATCAGCAGACAAGCAGAGATAGAGCCTGGGATATAATGGCTGGATAGTGTACTGGTTAAGAGCTCTGCCTCGAACACAGGCAATCTCTGTTTACCATATTTTTCGGACTATAAGACGCTCCGGACTATAAGACGCACCTAGGTTTAGAGGACAAAAACCAGGGAAAAAAAATAATATATACTAAACCTGGTGCGTCTGTGGTGCAGGCGTCTTGTGGACCTTTCTACCACCAATTATGTCCCTGCGTGCCTTTCTTGTGTCTTTTGTGTCATCCTGCATCCCATTGTGTTATTCCTGTCCCTCTGTGTGGTCCTCTGTTCCACTGTGTCCTCCTCCATCCCCGTGTCCTCCTCGGTCTCTGTGTCCCTCTCTGTCCACCTGCTTACCTCAGTATCCTCCTCCATTCCATGTGTCCCTCTGCAGCTAATGAAGCAGCTAATTTGTAAACACAAGCTTTTAACCCTATGTCTGCTTCCATGAAAGCAGGAAGTAGACAAACTGCAGATTTATTGCAGGATTTGTATCAGCTGTAACAAATAATTTTTTTTCTTTAAAGGTTATTATGCTGCTGCTTATTTTTTTTTTTAGAGCAGAGAGGAAGTTTTGAGTTTTAATAACTGCTGTACTGGTTCTTATTACAGCCAGCTTGCACTCAATCCACGTTGCTGCTCTCATCCCATATGTAACTGCAGTAACAAGATGCCCCCACTGACAATGCCTGCACGCTGACCTGCACTATTTACATCATTATGATGGGCAAGTTAGTCTCATTGACTGGCACCCCACAGACAGACGCTGCGCAAAGCCGTTCATCTAAACAGCACGAACCACCGTCATAGACACAGGAAACGCGTGAAAGACACACATTAGCCAGGCTTGCCCGCCGAGATTCTGTTGCAGAGCGTGCAGCCGCTACTTGTCCGCCCAGTCTGTGTTACTCACGAATGTCAGGGGTGCCCTCAGGCTGTCTCCTCCTGTGACTCCACTCGCTTCAAACCGCGCAGCTATTGTCATGCACGCCGCTGCTTATTGATCAGTGCAGAGCGTTCACCGGGTTTAACGGGCTTAAGCAAGCATTCCACCAATCAGGTGGGAGGCGCTGCCCCTGACCGCCTATCATGGCCGCCCACTGCTCCCTGCTTGCTTGATAGGAACTTGGGAAGGCGGGACCAGAGCTCCGTCATTGGGGCCAATTACTGCAGGGAGCAGTGGGCGGCCATGATAGGCGGTCAGGGGCAGCGCCTCCCACCTGATTGGTGGAATGCTTGCTTAAGCCCGTTAAACCCGGTGAACGCTCTGCACTGATCAATAAGCAGCGGCGTGCATGGCAATAGCTGCGCGGTTTGAAGCGAGTGGAGTCACAGGAGGAGACAGCCTGAGGGCACCCCTGACATCCATGAGTAACACAGACTGGGCGGACAAGTAGCGGCTGCACGCTCTGCAACATCCGTGAGTAACACAGGACAAGTAGCGGCAAATGGTTGCAAAACGTTTGGCATGTGTTAGGGGGACTTTATTCGTAGCATTCGGACTATAAGACGCAGTGACTTCCCCCCCCCCCACTTTTGGGGAAGAAAAAGTGCTTCTTATAGTCCGAAAAATACGGTAAATCTCAGTTCTTACTATACAGTAAGTGGGCAAGACTCACTAATACTGCTACAGCCTACTGAGCGCCTTGAGTCTGCCAGGAGAAAGACGCTACTCAAATACTGGATTATATAAGCACAGCAATAACTGACAGCAGATGGAAGCCTCACCTGATCCGCAGACTGTCTCCATAGGGAAGGATAGAAAAGGCAGCACACAATGAGCGTTTGGCGCAGATCAGAACAATCCTAGAAAACAGAATACAATGGCGTGCTTTAAGAATACTGTATCGGTGTTATAACAGCAAGCAATATAATCAATATGCAGCAAAGGAAAAAAAAGTGTTGCCTGTAGTAATCGAATCCTGTCTGAAGGGAGAATAGCCTTGTATACACTAGATGGTTCCTGACATGCACCAGTGAGAGACATCAGGACTGCCAGATCATATCATCCAAGCACTGGCCTAGCCTACTGTTACCCCTCCCACTCTGACATGTGCTGCGGCTCCTCCATTCACCCCTACATACAGGACACTGCAGGCTAGCAACGTGTCTGTACAGCACTGGTCCCCAAAGTAGTCCTGATAACTACAGGTGACAGTACTCGCGCATGTGTACACTACGCACAAATGGAGTACCCCCTTCACTCGTTACACCTAGGCACAGTGAAAAGCTAAAAGGAAATCCTACTGATTAAGAAACTTTGAAGTTCTAAGAACTAAACCCAAAATTGAAGCTGTGAAATTCTGAATTCAGACATTGTCTAATTTAAAGTATACCCAAGACTAGTACACCGAAGGATTTATACTCGCCTGAGGCCTCCCTATAGTCCGTTAGCTCCCTCGCCATCCTCTTGGCTCACTCAGTGATGCCACTGTGAACTCCATAAATTTGGTGACCCTTGACCACACTTTCAGCTCATGTCTATTATTGTAATGGTGGGAAATATAGCCACGCCCATCTTCTTATTTGGGAGTTACTCCTGACTGACCCTCCCACCAGCTGGAGAGACACAAAGCAGGAAGCTTGCTGTACTGCAACATCACTGCTTCTGTACATGGTTTACTGACTGCCCTTAGCATTTGCCTTGTTCATTTCTTATCTTACTGAGTGAAGTCCCTGCATTTCACATTTGCTTACTCTGTCAAATTCCTTCATCTGCCACAAGTATTTCATATATATATTCCATATGTAAACAAAGTCCTGTGACCACTGTTGCATCTGGTTAGGGCAATGGATGATCAGGTGGTGAGCTTGTCATCCAAACCATACCACCACCACTAGCTGTACTCCACTTCCAATACTAACCCCATCCGGAAAACGGGAGGGAGGAGTTGAGTGGTATCTTGGCCAGAACCCCCAAGTCCTAATGGGGAGGGGAGATTAGCAGTACTTTCATACTCAGAAAGCATCTCCACTCCATTAGTACCAGAGTGAGGGCCTACATGGTGGCTCTTTCGGGTAGGACTTGAAGCATCCAAAGTTACAGATTACCCAGCAAGCACATGGTGAACCAGAACTACTAGGAGTGTGTAAGGGGCTATAAAGGCTCAAAAAGGACCAAGGCACAATTATAAAAAAATAGATCTATTTTATCTGAAAACTGGCGACATGGAAAAGAAGCTGGCAAACAGGAAAAAAAAAATGTCATATATACATTTATGCAATCACTGTGGGAGGTAGTGTGTCCGGAGTACATAGTGAAACCATACCTGCTGTTCCGGGTATCATATTGCCTCATGCTTTTAATAAAATGTACTTTCTTCAAGTTTCTCGGGGACTCTGCAGCCTGTTTAGACCTGTGAAGAGATCAGAAACTGTGAGAAAGCTGCAGAGTGAAGTCTGAGGAGAGTCAGGAGACAGAGGATGGCTTGTGCTGCAGAGATGACAGTTTACAAGCCACGTGCAGAGGGGTGACAGATTCAGCTGCATGCTGCTCAGAAATGGTGACAATGATGCAGAGTCACCTCTGAGGAGAGTCAGGAGACAGAAAGGACGGCTTATGCTACAGAGCTGACAGTCTACAAGCCACGTGCATGCAAAGGGGTGACAGATTCAGCTGTACGCCGCTCAGATACAGACAGGGAGGAGCAGAGATAGGCATGCCAGCAGCAAGAGGCAGGACAGTTAGTAAGCACTGGACACAGGTATATCTGCAGGGCTTATCCCAGAGTAACAACATGATCTGCTGGCATAAGAGTGTCTACTGCAAATCTCCCACTACTTCCTCTTCCTCACAAGCCTTTATTATTATTATCCTCATCTACTGCAGAATATAGAGCAGCTACACACACACACACACACACACACACACACACACACACACACACACACACACACACACACACACACACACACACACACACACACACACACACACACACACACACACACACACACACACACACACACACACACACACACACACACACCAAGCAGAGGCATAACTCACATCTGTGTCATGCCTGGACCAATCAATGTTCTCTGCAATCCGTGGTCACATCACTAGTTTCCGCTGATGTGAAGATAGCAGATCACATATAGGACATGATCTCATCAGACAGTGGTGGAGGAATTGTAGGGGACACTGTCACCAGAAGAATGGGGCTCTGAGGGGCTAATGGTAACAGGGAAGCCACATAGTAACAGGCAGATGTGGAGCAGAAGAAGTAATGGAATACTTAAAGGGAACCTAAAAAGAGGGATATGGATGTATCCTTTTTAAACAATACCGGTTGCCTGGCAGTCATGCCGATCTCCTGATGCTGTGGGAGGCTGCTGGTCAGACATGTAACATGTATGGACTTTTAGTGTTTGAGCTCACACAAGTCTAATATAACTATGGTTCAGGGAACGAGTACATGGAAATTCCTAATATCAACTAAGTACTGAAAACTCAATGTAAAAAAGGTAGCAGCTTCAGTGTTCTCCCCAGAATTTTTTTCTAGACGGGTGGCATGAAAAAGTAGCCGGGTGGGGCAATATGAGAAAATGCTGGGCTGGTACTTCTGTGTGCAACTCTCCTTATAACATAGGAGGAGGTGAGCAGATGACAGCCGGGTGCTCATCAAAACTAGCCGGGTGGAGCACCCGGGTAAAAGAGCCTGGGGAGAACACTGACCCTAAAGTACATCTGAAGTGAGAGGGAGGTGGAGGCTTCCATATTTATTTCCTGTTAAACAATACGAGTTGCCTAGCGATCTCTCCGACTGCAGTAGTGGCTGAATCACAGATCTGAAACAAGCATGCAGCTAATCCAGTCTGACTTTAGTCAGAGCACCTGATCTGCATGCTTGTTGAGGGGCTGTGACAAAGTATTAAAGACACAGGATCAGCAGGAGACCAGCATTTTTTTAAAAGGAAAAATCCATATCCTTCTCAGTTTAGGTTCCCTTTAAGTATACTTTATAATTCATTCGGTGCCAGTTTGTGGCTGAAAGAGTATAAAAGTCTCATTTATCACCTCCCCTCCCTTTGATTTATAATAGTGTGCTCCAGATAGCTGGACTTAAGTCCCATACACACGCTCAACAGCGGTCTTTTATGCAGTTATCAAACAACTTTTGTTGTGAAACAACCCAAAAAAGTTGCTTGCTATTGTTCACACCACTGATAATGTTAGGTACACACAATGAGATTTTCTCTCAGAACGATTATTTCCAACATGTCCGATCTGATTTCCGATCGATCTCAGATTATTTTCCGTTCGCTTTCTGACTTTTCCGTTCATGGCTATTGGAAAATGATCGGGAATCGATCGGAAATTAGATCGGACATGTTGGAAATAAATCGATCTGACAGTAAATCTGCCAGAAAATCTCAGTGTGTACCTAGCATTAGACTGATAAGACGTCAATCCGACTGTCCACTGAGGGCACATTTTAAGCTTCTAAATGCAATTACTCCTTTGTTGATTTACAGTTTTACACCATTGACTTTGGTTGTTTACTGTGTTCTCTCCCCCTGTTTATGCTATACGCTATGTACAGTACATGGGTTATATCTGAACTGCTTGTCTTACATTTCCCCCATGTCGGTTTCCTTTCTGTACTCTTATACATTTTCGATGAACACTTTTAAAACAAATAGTCTCATTTATCATTAAGAGACCAACTAAAACAAACTGAAAGCTGGAAAAATCCCAGCAGATGGGAAGTCAGGTCTTCTTAAAGAGACACTGAAGCGAAAAAAAAAATTATGATATTATGATTTGTATGTGTAGTACAGCTAAGAAATAAAACATTAAGATCAGATATATCAGTCTAATTGTTTCCAGTACAGGAAGAGTTAAGAAACTCCAGTTATCTCTATGCAAACAAGCCATTAAGCTCTCCGACTAAGTTAGTCGTGGAGAGGGCTGTTATCTGACTTTTATTATCTCAACTGTAAGTGAACTGTTTACTTTTTCTCTGCTAGAGGAGAGGTCATTACTTCACAGACTGCTCTGAAAGACTCATTTTGAATGCTGAGTGTTGTGTACTCTGCACATATTCTAGAATAATGCAATGTTAGGAAAAACACTATATACCTGAAAATAAAAGTATGAGAATATTTTCTTTGCTGCTAATCTTCTAGTAATTATTCATAGTACACAACCAATTCACTATATCATTGTTTTTTTTTCGCTTCAGTGTCTCTTTAAAAGGAAACTGAATTGAGAGGGATATGGAGGCTGCCATATTCATTTCCTTTTAACCCTTTAGCAGCCAATCTATTAAGTGGCTTGCAAGTGTTCCAGACCTATTTATTTTGGCATTTTTTTTAGTGTCCTGATTAACCCAAACAGCCAAACGCAGAGAGGACAGACAGACTGTACTGCAGTGACCAGCACATTTGGCCCATGAAAGTTTTCTGCCCCCCGCTTTGCTCCTACATACTGCTAATATGATGGAGATTAGAATTGGCAATGCTCAGTTCTGGGTTAGTTAGGATGTAGCAGGAATGAGAATCAGTGCGATTAGTGGAGAGCAGAGACTTCTGGGTAGAGGGATACCTTGGCACTGATGTAAAAGCTTCAATATCGTCTAGAAGCTCTAGGGAGCAGCGCTGAGACGGGTGACGGCGCCTGCAAGAGGAAGGCAACCATTCAGGTGTCATCACAAATATCGGAATACAAAAAGTTTAGTTTCACAATTCTAGAGCTCCGCCCCAAACTTGTGTAGTAACAGAAGTCAACATTGAAACAGTTTCAGAAGTTAAAAAAAAGTTTTAATTTTTTAAAGATGGTTACACAAGTTAAACATACATATTATTTACTGTATATAGTGCCAACATCTTTCACAGTGCTGTACAGAGTACATAGTCATGTTACTTAAAGAGGAACTCAAGTGAAAACAACATAATGAACAAAAGTGCTTCATTTTTACAATAATTATGTATAAATGATTTAGTCAGTGTTTCCCCATTGTAAAATATTTCCTCTCCTTGGTTTACAGTCTGACATTTATCACATGGTGACATTTTTACTGCTGGCAGGTGATGTCTATGAAAGTAGCTGCTGCTTGCTTTTTTTGGCAGTTGGAAACAGCGGTTATTTCCCACAATGCACAAGGCTCCCACAGTGTGATGTCAGCACCATGGTCCTAACATCACACTGTGGGAAGTGTTTCAAAACAATATCAGCCATTCAGAGCCCCCTGATGATCCGTTTGAAAAAAGGAAAAAATATTTCTCATGGGAAAGGGGGTATCCGCTACTGATTGAGCTGAAGTTCAATTCTTGGTTACGGTTCCTCTTTAACGGTCCCTCAGAGGGGCTCACAATCTTATCTCTACCATAGTCAAAGGAAAATTTTAGGGGGAAGCCAATCAATGTATCTGTATGTTTTTGGGATATGGGAGGAAACTGAATTGCCAAGAGGAAACCCACACAGACACAGGGAGAACATGGAAACTCTATGAAGATAATGCCCTGGTTGGGAGAGTGCTAACCACTATGACATACAGAGGTAAACATTACAGCTCAGGCACATTACCGTAGTATTCATTGAAATGAACAATGGAAGAATCCTGTAAAGCAATAAATTATCACTTTTTAAAAAACAAAAACCCAAGATGTGATGCGTTTTGCAGGTCGTAGCCCGTTTCATCAGGCAAAAAGGGAGTATATTAGCTGGGAATCCAGTTTGCTGGGCACCTCTTTTTTAAATAGACCGAGTCATCAAATAGGAGGGACGTTCACCAATATCTCAATTTTTGAGACACACACACACACACACACACACACACACACACACACACACACTAATGATACCATATTTATTGGTGCCTGCGTTGCATCATTTGCTTACCCTAGCCTTAACCTTGCCTGGGAAGTACACAAGGTGCTATTCACTATCCCACAATGCTATACGTGCATGAAAGGATAACCGGTTTACTTTTCATCTTCCCTGGGAAACATTTTAGTCACTGAGCTCCACACGGTTCTCAGAGCGGAGGAGACATACTGAGGGACTCGGAGCTTCTGGATAGAAAGCAGTGCAGTCTGAAAAGGGCAGTGTGCAACACACACATACACCCACACCATCCTGTTTCCAATGCCTGTGTCAGTGCAGGACATGTTCAGTAGTACAGAAGCACTGACACACAAACATGGGACACTTGTACTTTGTTTTGTAGGATGGCTGCTTCCAATACAGTTAACTTTATAACTGATAAGCAACAGAAAGACCTGTTTTCAGTTCTGTGCTATGCTAGAGGGGTAAACTTGTCCTAGTATGGATGCAAATAACATTTCATGTAAAATTATATGCAGCTTGAAATTGAACCAATCAGAATAGCTTCCTGTATTTTACTGGTTCATGTTAAACCTGCATAAAATTTACATGAAATTTGAAAACAATGAGAAATAATTTGCATTCATTGATCATCCCTAGCAATAAGCCCACAAGATAGGCTGGTGTAAGTAAGCCTATGGCAGCGGGTTTTTTTTCTGTGTTGCCTGCTTACCGAATTAACAGTGTAACAACCAAATAATGAGCCAGCGATGAGAATTTATCAGGTGCATAAATTCTGTTTAATTGCACATTTAGTTGAAAGTTTATAAAACGTGACCTTTGAAAGGAAGTCTTGGCAAATTTAAACCCCTGTCAGAAATCCATTAAAGTCTTATTTCACAACTGCAAGCGGCGTTCTCATTAAGTCCAGAATGATGAGGTGCAGTGTACACGGGAATAACGTCCACTCATTTATCAGTGTAGCAGAGGGGATGAAATGCAGCGATAACATCAGCGCAGAGCCGCAACATGGAGCGCGGTATCCCGTTGCAGGTAATCCCATCTCATCCAGCGTGACTCCGCCCCGTCACACCTCCTCCACTCTCTCCTCCCTTTAGGCCTATTTCAGACGGGAGGCTGACCTGCGTGTTTGCTGCGTTCACAAGCGCCATTCACTGCTTGACACGTGGAGGCATTACCCGTGGGAGAGAACCGCACACCTGAACCACACCTGAAGTAAGATGAATATGGAGGCTGCCATATTTAGTTCCTATTAAACAATACAAGTTGCCTGGCTATCCTGCTGATCCTCCTGCCGCTAATACTTTTAGTTATAAGCAAGCAAGCATGCAGATCAGATGCTCTAACTAAAGTGTTACTGGATTATCGGCAAGCGTGTTTCAGGTGTGTGATTCAGACACTACTGTAGCCAAAAAGATCAGCAAAACAGCCAGGCAATTGGTATGGCTTAAATGCAAATATGCCAGCCTCCATATCCCTACAAAACAATCTTAAAGGGAACCTGTACTGAGTAAAATTATTTAAACGCATGAGGTAACTTCAAATGAACATTAAATAGTTACCTTGCCATCAGTTCCTCTCAGAAGCTCACCATTTTCTTCTGAAAATTACCCCTTCCAGTTCTGACAACATTTTGTCAGAACTGAAATATATCAGTTGCTGTCAGTTATTTATCAGTTGCTGTCAGTTATAGCTGAGTGGACAACTGATGTGGCCGGTAATGTCTATGTTTTCCTATGGCTCAAGTGGGCGACGTTACAGTTTTAACAGTGTGCTGACCAGAAACCTGTTATGGGGTAATGGCCATTTTCAAAATGGAGGACGGAGAATTCCCTTGATCACAGTGAACGAACAGGACAAGAGAGAGGAGAAAGAGATTGAGGAGTATACTACACGAGAGGTACGTATGGCCCGTGTATGTTTATTTTGACTTAATTTTCAGTTCAGGTTTTCTTTAAACAGGTGCTTTTATATGGAGGTGCAGCCTAGGGGTGATATTTCTCCTGGATAAGACACCTGAATCTGGTTGCTAGGGAACCTGAATCTGGTTGCTAGGCAGCTGAACATAGTTGCTAGGGGTAATAGTACTTCTGGATATGAAGCTGAACCTGGTTGCTAGGGGTGATAGTTCTTCTGGATATGACTGCGGAATCTAGTTGCTAGGGGTGATAGTTCTCATGGATACAACAGCAGACTCTTGTTAGGGGTGATAGTTCAGTCTCTATAGATGTATAACGGCAGCTGAAAGAAGCAACGTTCCCCCATCCCCTCAGAAAAGCCGCAGTCATGTCGGGGAAGGAGCGGGTCAGTAAATCTGAGGAATAGCAGCCTCCTCTGTGTTCCCACAAGATGACAGCTGGCGAGGCGCTTGATAGCTCTGTATATCAGCACCTTAGAATAGCGGCGGGTCGGCGGGCTGAGAGTGCTCTGCGTCTGTCACTGCTGTGGAGGAGCTCAGATCTCCAGAGAGCCCAGGTTGGCCGCCGTACAACTCTTTATGGTTTCGTGGTCTATAATGGGACTTTGATTCATAACATGTCAGTTTTCTCTCGTACTGTGCGCTTCGCAGAAAGACAACGCGGCTCGTATGGAAAGGTGGAACAGAGGAGACCTGCTCGCTGCCTGGTACCGTACAAAAGCACCGAGAGACATCTGAAATAAGAACTGTCTGTGACACTAGGTCATCCTGCACCCTGCGTAATGCAGACTATACCAGAGAAAAAAAATAAATAGAACTTTAAGAAAAGAAAAAAAAAAAACTCCTTCAATGTTCTCTCCAACGCTCAATGCAACTTAGCTAGGACTGCACCTAGGAGTAACCTGAGCACTCTCCAACACCACTAAGGGCTCGTTTCCACTAGGCACTGAGCTGGTGGGCGGGATCGCAGGCGAATCCCATCCGCCGCGAATTCTGCGGTGGGTTCCGGCCGAACCACTCCCGCAAGCGATTCCGCCGCGGCCCCGTCATCCCCTATGACAGAGTTTCCCCTTGCGAATCATGTGCGGGGAAACGCTGCAGAATCGCCGGCAAAATCGCCGAAGTGGAAACGGGACCTAACAGAGGAGAATTTTTCATAATTTTACATCAGGCTTTCCATCACAGGGACAGATTGCCTTTTTTTCTGGTGGCCCCCAAAGCTCTCTACAATGTTAATTCCATGCAGGCCGTAGCTGTGGTGCGTCATGCAGGGCCCACCTTTACTTGCCTATAGGATATTAGCCACCACTGTAGCAGTAGCAGCCACTGATTAGCAGCTGCCACTGTGCTAACTGTACATGGTATATATGGGTTATTTCCAGTGTAGAAAGGTTTTACAGTATTTGACAAAATGTCACAGGAATAGTGTACCTTGCCACAATCAGTTTCATTTCATTAGTTTGGCCCTTGGCCTAAAACGTTTGGGCACTCCTATTCTACATAAATTTTGAAACTATTAAAAAACAAGTTCGTACTGTAGGTGTTTGCAGAGAATTGCAATCGCCTCAACCGCTAATTCCCGAAAATCTTTCTGTGCCCCTCCAATACAACCCAGGCAAAGGTTGCAATCTTCTGTAACTTAAAGCGGAATGAAACCCAGCATTTCTACTTTGCTCTAATTATAGATTATTTACAGCATATTATATACAACCAGCATTTTTTTTTACTAGAACTGCATTCAAAGGGTTAACACAGGCTTTAGAAGCTTCCCTTCCAGCAGAGCTGCTTCTGAAACTTTACATAATGTGATCTAGTGTTTAATTGTATCAAGTCAGGAATGTAAATGAAGCCTTCTCACACACCAAGGGGTCTCACAAAGACAGTGAGACAAGCATAAATGCTTTCCGATTTAGGCCCAGTGCACACCGAGCGGATTTGGATGCGATCCGCTGGCCGCATCCGCCTGTAAATCCGCTTGGCTATTGTATTTCAATGGGCTGGGGCACACCGGCGGTTTGAGGTTTGTAGCAAATCGCAAACGTGCCTCCTGCTGCATGTTTGCGGTTTGCTAAAAACCTCAAACCGCCGGGGTGCATCAGCCCATTGAAATACAATAGCCAAGAGGATTTACAGGCGGATGCGGCCGGCGGATCGCATCCAAATCCACTCGGTGTGCACTGGGCCAAATCTCTGAAATCCGCACAAAAAAAACGCTAGCATTTTGTGGATATGCTAGCGGTTTAGGTGTGCACTGGGCCTAAGTTAGAGAATAAATAAAGCAGTTATAAATAAAATGCAAAGTCAGCTCTCATAGTAAAATTAGTGTATTTTAGGAATGTATAATTTCCAAATGAATAATAATACTTATGCACAAAAGCAAATATGCTAACCGTATGGCATAAAACATAGGAAACCATGTTTTTATTGATTATGTCAGGGTTTTATACCGCTTTAATAGTGGACAACATTGAATATATCCAGAGCAGATGCACTGGTTCAATTACCCAACATTTTTGTTTTGCAGTTCTAGAGAACCTCGGCGGATCAGGCCAGATCAGTGGATCTGCTTACAGATGCAGTTACTCCAAAAGATCAAACTAAGGAGGGAAGGTCATGGAGTACACCCTCAAGGACACAGTGTCCTACAAAAGGAAGGACAGACAAACAAAAAACTTGCTATACAAGCAGAGGGCCATTTAAACGTCACGGCAAGTAACTAAAACCATTCAAAGCATGCTATGTAACCCGTTCCCAGCCGGGTGGCCTATGCGTCAGCTCGTGCCAGCAACAAGGCTAAATATAGTGCCCATTACCCCATCACCGCAGACGTGCAGAGTTCAGGGTTGTGTCTCATTAAACCAGGAATGTCAGTTATCTCAAAGCACCTACCATGTTTTATGTATAAACTAAACAAACGGCAATAGCTGCATAGCGCACATAACCGACTTCACTCAGCTCAAACTCCCAGGTCCTGTCTGGCAGGTTATAAACACTCGTTACAAGTTCATTCGCTACAGGTCATTCTGGGACTTTCCCAACCTCTCCAGAAAACGCAGGATGTCAATGTCACAGGGGCTTCACGAGTGAATGAAAACACGTCTATATGAGGTTAGCGTGTCTGTTCCAAGGTATCATGTGCAGCCTGCGAGGTTCACATGAGAGGCCTACAAACACTGATGCTTTTGTCAAACTTCTAACCACAGCTATGTCCCAACTCCGCTCGGGTAATAAAGCCAAAGCCGGGACAAGGAAATAAGGTTCTGCTTTTTAAGTGGCCAAAAATAAAAAGAAATCTTAGAACACAACACAACTACCAATCCCTAAAGACTTGCTGGGATCAGAGGCGTAACAATAGACCCTAACAAAGGCGTGGTCTAGCCCCTAAACATGTCGTGACGTCAGACGGCTCCAGCGCGACCAGGCCCCGCCCACCGCCGAACATCGCCCCTGCAGCTCTGGGCAAGCGCAGGAGAGGAGGGAGGACTTGCTGGCAGGCCTTTGATGCGCCCATACACCATTTGAACACTAAGTGTAATTTTAAACGCAATTATTGAAAAATAAAAAGGTTAATGCACGAAGAGGAGCGCTCCTTTCTGTTTTTGATAACAATAGACCCTGTAAGGGATGCCTCCGCAGGGAGGCCCAGAAGACACAGGGGGCTCCGTAGGGGGAAATGTTTGAGAGACTGACAACTAAGGGCATGGAGAGAAAACGTATTCAGCTCTCATACCATTGTTATATTGACTGCATGTGTCCACCACATAGATAAGGAATCATACACACTTTGGAATTTGTACACTGTCCCTATTCCCTAGGGTTCATAAAAAAAATCTGTTTCACACTGCAGCAAAGTTTTGATGACTTCATGTACAACATTACACACAAAGGAGTCACAGGTTGAAAAAAGTTGTAGACTGGCCCTTATTCAGCAATCCTTCAGAAGAGATTCCTAGATTCTTATCACACACAGGCTAGTGACCTTATGGTGTCGGATTATGGACACAGTGGAGTGGATAAGATTGATGTCTAAATGTGGCTGCCTCACTGAGAGTTGGTTGTCTCATACTGAGTCCAAGATCCTGTATTAACAGTATCAATCAGTGACATTCTGAATATTTTGCCAAAGTTACAGTGAATACTATATTTTATGTTCAGCATGTCATTGTTGTTCCTTCATATAGCATGTGCTTTCATGTAGTAAAATAATATGGCTGTGTGTGTATGTATGTACTGAGAGCAGAACTGCGACGAGGGACTTGTCGGCTGCAATGGGCAGGAGGAAGCCCCGGGTAAGTAGATCTGGGGGTAGCATAGATTGCCTGACATTTCCTTTAAGTAAGTGTTTTTATCAGCATGGGAAAAACACACTGGTTCTCAGTTTTATTGTGCATAAAGCGAGGGAGCTGGGGGGCTCCATCCAAAAGTTTTACAGGGGGGCCCAGTGATGTCTAGTTACGTACCTGGCTGGGATACTTTTTTTATATAACATGGCCGCTGCGATTGGAGAAAACATTAATGCGTGTTCATATTTATTACAGCATAGATGTGCCTATTGGTTCAAAATTGGTTTGAAGCATTGTGGCAGCGATGGGCTAAGCTGGGAGCTAATGCTCGGCTACTGTACAGCCAAACAAAGGACTGTCACTGTCATATTGCATAGACATCTTTTTGGGGGTGAAGATTACAAAGAGAGTACTGGTTAGATTTAGCACATCTTTTCCTCCCTTATCCTGGGCACTCAACAGGATGAGTATAGCTTCCCTAGCTCAGATTTGCTTTTTTTCCCCCAGGAAAGGGGATACCGTGAAGAGAAGTTTAGAATTTTGCCAGAACAGGAGATAATGAGAAATAGAAAAATGTAGGGTATGGCCAGTAAAAGAGATAATGTGATGGAGATAAGTTTAAAATCTTGCCGGGAAAAGAGCTAACGTGAAGGAGAGAGGTTTAGGTTTTTTTCCCAGGACAGGAGATAACGTGAAGGAGAGAGGTTTAGGTTTTTTTCCCAGGACATGAGATAACGTGAAGGAGAGAGGTTTAGGTTTTTTTTCCCAGGACAGGAGATAACGTGAAGGAGAGAGGTTTAGGTTTTTTTTTCCCAGGACAGGAGATAACGTGAAGGAGAGAGGTTTAGGTTTTTTTTCCCAGGACAGGAGATAACGTGAAGGAGAGAGGTTTGGGGTTTGTCCAGGAAAGGAGAGAACTTGAAGGAAAGAAGTTTAGGATTTTACTAGGAAATGGGAGAACGTGAAGAAGGGAAGTTTAGGGGTTTTCCCCAGGGCTGTGGAGTCTGAGTTAGAGTCGAGGAGTCAGAGCAATTTTGGGTACCTGGGGCCATGCAATTACTTTACTCCTGAGTTTTCTCCTAGGAGATATTTTTTTCATTTTCAATTTAATTTTTCAACACTTTGCAACTGAAAAAGTACCAAAAAGTCATTGAAAAAGTACTATCAAAAATATTCTGAGTATTATCTTGCTTGCTGGTGGTTTAAAAGACATTTTAATGACAATTTTGAAAATATCACCTAGGAGAAAGCTCAGGAGAAAGGGTGAATTTCATATGGGCCCTGGAGTCAGTGGTTTCATAAACTGAGGAGTCGATTTTTGTACCAAATCCACAACCCTGGTAAGTATTAGACTAAGGAGTCGGCGTTGAGGAGTCAGAGTCATTTTGGGTACCTGGAGTTGGAGGTTTCATAAACTGGAGTAGTCGGAGTTGGATGACCTATATTTCCCTAGGAAAGGAGATACCGTGAAGGAGAGTGGTTTGGAGTTTGTCCAGGAAAGGAGATGATGTGAAGTACAGAAATTTAGGATTTGGCCAGAAAAAGGAGAGAATGTGAGAGGAGTTTAGTGTTTGGAAAGGAGGCAAAGTAAAGGAGAGAAGTTTAGGGGTTCGCCAGGAAGTCAAATGGCTGATGACCAAATCAAACGTCCTCATGACAGGATAGAGAACATATTTACAAAGAACAGAGTGACCATTATGTCACAGTGGATTGAGCTGACAAAATATACTCTCCAAGTACTAATCTTTTGGGACTACCTGTCATTTTACCACCCAGCATCGCCCAATTTCAATCAGAATTCTCACGGATCCACCTCTGATAGCTTTGCACTGATTGATGGAGCACAAAAAAAAAAAAAAGGGTGGATAGAAGTCCACGGTTGCTCCTACCCATGTGCCACTAACAACAGTAAGCAAATTAACCAAAACCGATGCTAGAAAAATTGTTGCCAGGATAATACACAATTAGAGCAGACCCCCACATCAATCATGATAATCTCTCCCAATTCCCTCTAATTTTACTAGCACCAGCTATGATGGCTTTGCCCCGGAGTCTTTATGGTCGGCTGGCCATAAGTGCTTACCAGTCCACCATGTCTAGAATTAAGCTGAAAAGCTATGGCCATCTTTAGATCTGGTGTCTCCTTTTTACCAGATAAAGCAGGCAGCACATTACACTTGTGGACAGAGTTTGCCCCAGTCAGGCTCTGCCCCTAACAAAGGAAAAACAGCACCTCTCCCCTATCCCTCCACCTAGCACTACCGCCCATTGCTGCCACACAGAGGAGACTAACGCAAAGCATCATGGGAAACTGGCAGCCGTACAAACACAATACAGGTGATGGATTTGTTTTCCTTACAGTAATGACCACAGCGGTTTCACTGATACTGCTGTAATTACCTGCGTATACAATGCAGAAGAGGTGACCTGCTACATCACTAAAAACAGGAAATTGGTTGCACCCCAAAGAATCCTATATAATAAACCCATCCCTGTGTTGCCCTGTGTCCGGTCCTGACAGTTTGCTGCCTAATAACCTCATTGTATTGTGGGAAATAACAGCTTTTTCCAAATGCAAAGCAAGCAATATTTCCCTCTGTGCATAGACTTGGGACAGCAGTGAGGGATGGGCGTGCAAGGCTAAACGCCTGCTAAAAGGGGTACTTCATGAAATGACAATGGACCTCCAAACCACCCTAGGCTAACTACAGCCTTGTTCATGAAAGTGGTCTCCACTGCAGAGGCTCTACATCATAACTTTACTGCGTACATAGAAGAGTGGGTTGTCTTGAAACCCTGGACCCCAAGACACAGAGACAATAGGAGCTCAAATAGCGCAGCACGTTAGTACAGTCCTGGCCAGAAGTTTAGAGACTGTCAAAAATATTAATTTTCACAAAGTTTGCTGCTAAAGTGCTTTTAGATCCTTGCTTCAGTTGTTTATGTGATGTACTGAAATATAATTATAAGCACTTCATACGTTTCAAAGGCTTTTATTGACTATTACATGAGATTTATGCAAAGAGTCAGTATTTGCAGTGCTGGCCCTTCTTTTTCAGGACCTCTGCAATTCGACTGGGCATGCTCTCAATCAACTTCTGGGCCAAATCCTGACTGATAGCAACGCATTCTTTCATAATCACTTCTTTGAGTTTCTCAGAATTTGCTGGTTTTTGTTTGTCCACCCGCTTCTTGGGGAATGACCACAAGTTCTCAATGGGATTAAGATCTGGGGAGTTTCCAGGCCATGGACGCAAAATTTCAATGTTTGTGTCCCTGAGCCACTTAGTTATCACTTTGGCCTTATGACACGGTGCTCCATCGTGCTGGAAAAAGCATTCTTCACCAAACTGGTTTTGGATTGTTGGAAGAAGTTACTGCTGGAGGGTGTTTTGGTACCATTCTTTATTCATGGCTGTTTTTTTGGCAAAATTGTGAATGAGCTTACTCCCTTGGATGAGAAGCAACCCCACACATGAATGGTCTCAGGATGCTTTACTGTTGGCATGACACAGGATTGATGGTAGCGCTCACCTTTTCTTCTCCTGCCAAGCCGTTTTCCAGATGCCCCAAACTATCGGAAAGGGGTTTCATCGGAGAATATGACTTTGACCCAGTCCTCAGCAGTCCATTCACCATACTTTCCGCAGAAGATCAATCTGTCCCTGATTTTTATTGATAGAGAAGTGGCTTCTTTGCTGCCCTTGACACCAGGTCATCTTCCAAAAGTCTTTGTCACACTGTGCGTGCAGATGCGCTCACACCTACCTGCTGCCATTCCTGAGAAACCTCTGCACTGGTTGCACTCCGATCCCGCAGCCGAATCCTCTTTAGGAGACAATCCTGGCACTTGCTGGACTTTCTTGGATGCCCTGAAGCCTTCTTAACAAGAATTGAAACTCTTTTCTTGAAGTTCTTGATGACCCTATAAATTGTTGATTTAGGTGCAATCAGGTAGCCATACACTGGTCGATTTGCCATCAGATTCGACTAACAGACAGATCCCTATCTGATCGAATCTGATCAGATAGGGATCGTATGGCTAACTTTACTGCAAACAGATTGTGAACCGATTTCAGCCTGAAACCGTTCACAATCTGTGGTGGTGCTACCGCCGCTTCCCCCCATCCCGCATACATTACCTGCTCCGCCGGCGCGACTCCCGGGTCTCCGCTCTGGTCTCCGGCATGCTTCCCTTCTTCCTGTCTGGGGGAAGTTTAAACAGTAGAGCGCCCTCTACTGTTTAAACTTCCTGCCGGGAAAGGAAGAAGGGAAGCATGCCGGAGACCAGACCAGACAAGAAGAGCGGAGACCCGGGAGTCGCGCCGGCGGAGCAGGTAATGTATTGCAGCTCTATTGCGTCGGTCATCGGGCACTCGAACGCCGCTAGCGATGCGCTCTTTACCCGCGGGCGATCGACGGTTATTTTCCGCACAGCGCGATCGGACGGAATGGATCGAAATTCGGCGTGTAGCGAGAACGATTGGCAGCAGATTCGATCCCAGTGATCGAATCTGCTGTCGAAACGGCGGCAAATCGGGCCAGTGTATGGCCAGCTTTAGTAGCCACAATATCCTTGCCTGTGAAGTCATTTTTATGCAACGCAATGATGGCTGCATGTGTTTCTTTGCTGGTCACCATGGTTAACAATAGAAGATAAAGGGGACACATGAGGTACAAACGGACACCATAATTGGGGAGAACATCGACAAGACGCTACTGGGTCATGGGTGCACCAGGTTTAGTCTTTTTTTCCCACTCATTTTTGTCCTCTAATCCTGGATGTGTTTAAAAGTACAAAGCATCTGTCTTATATGCCAAAAAATATGGCTCTGCTGTTCCATAAAGTCTGTATAAGCTGGAGCTCAATAATAGCTCTATACCACAGCTGCAAAGCACATTGCATTTATTAAATAAGAGCAGGAATCTGCTTCATCCCTAAGAAAAACAACAACTCCATTTTTGGTCATTTTAAAAATCCACATTGCCCCGCCACTAATACAACCAAAACCCGTCGCTATAGGACATATCACAGCAAGACAATTCAAAGCAATTGTAGACATGATGCACCCATTTACCTAAACATACTAAATATTATAAAAATGCCCAATCCAGAATCTAATATCCAGGGTGCTCTGAAAATACTTGGGAGTAAATAAAACAGAACGAACAACTAGATTGCCATTTTCTTTTAACTTCATGGTGTAGAATAAGTGGGGAAAGATGCAGACAAATCATACAAGCAGAGACTGCAGATTATTTCAGGGCTGTGGAGTCGGAATTTTGGGTAGCTGGAGTCTGTGGTCTCAATAAACTGAGGAGTCAGAATTCGAGTCGGATGATTTTTGTACCGTCGGCCGGCAGGGGGGCAGCGTTCTGTCACGGCTGGAGGGTGGCAGTGGGCAGCCTTGGCCAGCAGTGGGCTGTCTCGGCTGGCAGGTTGCAGTGTGACATCTCGCCTGCAGGTGGCAGTATAACCTGAATAATGAATCATAGCTGAAGGCAATCTTCATAAAGGAGAGGCCGGCCCTGCAGACTGATCTATGTGAGTAATGCCATTTATGTCAGCAGCACAGGCACAACTCAGCTGTCAGGACATCTGTGGCAAGGAGTTCAGCGGGTTCACAAGTGACACAAGAACGCTCAAGGCTTGGGTTGCCAGGTGAGAGGAATCTGCCTGGCTACAGGCGTACTCTATGGCACTGAAGTCCTGGACAGGCAGTTTACAGGCCGGCAGTGGCAGAGTTTCTACATAATTCTGCTATCTAAAGGATGAGTTTGCAGCAGACCGTCATCACTATGGTTGTGTGTGTGCGCCAGGTTGGACAGATCTGTATTGATTCAGCTGTGACAGCAGGACATAAAACACATTCCTAACTATGCAAACATGACATCATAAAGACAGATCCCCATTGAGGGTCTATGGAGAAAAGGTGAACAGATTGTGAAACTGCTGCTTCTCATTTATCCTCAGTACACATTCCATCCTCATAGGGAGGGCTGTCTACTATTACAGATCAGTTCCAGCATGCTTGTAGGCAATCCCCTCCCTCTCTAAAATAGTTGTCTCTGCAAACACCTCTCTGGACCTGAACTTTTGCACAGGACAGAAGGAAAGCAGAAATGCACCCTGGATATATTTGATTTGAAAGCAAAGGATGTTTAAGTCTGCTTCCATGAAAGCAGGAAGTAAATGCACTGCAGATTTGTTATAGGCTTTGTATCAGCTGTAATAAACAAATGTTTTTCTTTAAAGGTTATAATGCTGCTGCTTATTTTGAGCAGAGAGGTAGTTCTGAGTTCAGGTCCACTATAAAGCAGAATTAACGCAGTAAACGTTTTCTCTCTGCTTTGACAGATGAGGCGCACTAAAAAAACATCTACACACACGGCTGATGAAGACTGATTTAAAGAGAACCAGAACTGAAAATTTAAAATAAACATAAAAATGTCATACATACCTCCCGCGTAGTCTACTCAATCTTTCTCCTCTCCTGCGTCCTGTTTGTCCACTGTGATCAATGGAATTCTCTGTCCTCCATTCTGAAAATGGCCATTACCCTATAATAGCTTCCTGGTCAGCACACTGTTAAACTGTAATATTTCCCACTTGAGCCATAGGGAAACATGGACATTACCTTGCACATTCAGTTGTAACTGACAGCAACTGGTATATTTCAGTTCTGACAAAATATTGTCAGAACTGGAAGGGATCGCTGTAAGAAGAAAATGTTGAGCCTCTGAGAGCAACTGACGGTGAGGTAAGTATGTATCATTCATTTGCACTTACATCATGTGTTTATTTTAAATAATTTTACTCAGTTCAGGTTCCCTTTAAGCAACAAGCTGGGGCAATATACCGTCTTTCCCCTAAAGGAAGACATCCCCTGAATATAAGACCTAGCTGAAATTTCACCTATTCTCCAAATATAAGGCATCCCCCGAAAATAAGACCTAGCCCCAGGCCACATGACCTCCCCATCAGCCGCATCACTGAGACACATACCGCTAATGAGATACTGTATCTAGTAACTACCGGTAGCTGCAGTCTCTGCGAGGTCACTCTCCATTCATGGAGGCTGCATGCTTGCACGCTGAGCTGCTCATTGCCTCCTGTCGCTCATTGGAGCCCTCAGATTACACAGGCTGCTTCTAATTGGATCAAGCAGTCTCAGAGGCTGGATCATGCTCCGTTTTTGGGCCAATCACTGCACTCGCTTCTACTCCGCGAGTGCAATGATTGGCCCAATCACGGAGCCATAATTCCAAATAGAAATCAGCGGTACTTGTAATCACTACATCGGCTTCACACAGGCAGCCAGCATGGGGACACATCGTGCATTGCCGATCAGGCACCTGTCATGTCATCCTTGCACACAGCAGGTTTATCAACTGTGTGCAGGGATGACATGACAGGTGTCCGATTGGCACTAACAATACAATGAGCAGCAATAAGAGGCTGCCAGCATGGGGACACATCGTGCAGTGCCAGTATAAGACATCACCTGAAAATAAGCCCTAGCACACTTTTTGGAGCAAGAATTAATAGAAGACACTGTCTTATATTCGGGGTAACACGGGTAGCAATATATTCCTTCAGACTGGAGAAATGTACAACGCAGGCACAAAATATTCCTGCAGGCCAGGGAAATGTACAGCACAGACACAATAAATTCCTGCAGGCTGGAGAAATGTACAGTGCAGGCACAATATACAGTGTATTCGGCCCCCTTGAAATTTTCCACTTTTTGTCATATTACTGCCACAAACATGAATCAATTTTATTGGATTTCCACGTGAAAGACCAATACAAAGTGGTGTACAAGTGAGAAGTGGATCGAAAATCATACATGATTCCAAACATTTAAAAGTAAATAACTGCAAAGTGGGGTGTGCGTAATTATTCAACCCCCGAAGTCAATACTGCATGCTGGGCGTTATAAGCGTTATTATCTGCGTTGGACTGTTTGCACATGCTCAGTAATTTTTTTTTTTACAAAATGTGACGCATGCGCCATTTTCGTTCCATCAGTATGCAATGAAAACGGCACACCAAGAGACGCAAAGCAGTTTAAAATAACGTCCAACTTCAAAACCAACATGTGTTGCGTTAGGGGCACGTTGTGCGACTTTAACGTTACATCAAACGCAACGTCCCACTGGGAAAGAGGCCTAAGGGTATGTCTCTACCAGCTTTGCACATCTAGAGACTGAAATCTTTGCAAAACAGCTCAAGCTCAGTCAGATTAGATGGACAGAGTTTGTGAACAGCAGTTTTCAGATCTTGCCACAGATTCTCGATTGGATTTAGATCTGGACTTTGACTGGGTCATTCTAACACATGGATATGTTTTGTTTTAAACCATTTTATTGTTGCGCTGGCTGTATGTTTAGGGTCGTTGTCCTGCTGGAAGGTGAACCTCCGCCCCAGTCTCAAGTCTTTTGCAGACTCCAAAAGCTTTTCTTCCAAGATTGCCCTGTATTTGGCTCCATCCATCTTCCCATCTGACCAGCTTCCCTGTCCCTACTGAAGAGAAGCACCCCCAGAGCAAGATGCTGCCACCACCATATTTGACAGTGGGGATGGTGTGTTCTGAGTGATGTGCAGTGTTAGTTTTCCTCCACACATAGAGTTTTGCATTTTGGCAAAAAGTTAAATTTTGGTCTCATCTGACCAGAGCACCTTCTTCCACGTTTGCTGTGTTCCCCACATGGCTTGTGGCAAACTGCAAACGGGACTTCCCTATTTATTGTCCAGTGCTGCGTAATATGTTGGCGCTTTATAAATACAATAAATAATAATAATAATAATTATGCTTTTCTGTTAGCAATGGCTTTCTTCTTGCCACTCTTCCATAAAGGCCAACTTTGTGCAGTGCACGACTAATAGTTGTCCTATGGACAGATTCCCCCACCTGAGCTGTAGATCTCTGTAGCTCGTCTAAAGTCACCATGGGCCTCTTGACTGCATTTCTGATCTGCGCTCTCCTTGTTTGGCCTGCGAGTTTAGGTGGACGGCCTTGTCTTGGTAGGTTTACAGTTGTGCCATACTCCTTCCATTTCTGAATGATCGCTTGAACAGTGCACAGTGGGATGTTCAAGGCTTTGGAAATCTTTTTGTAGCCTAAGCCTGCTTTAAATTTCTCAATAACTTTATCTCTGATCTGTCTGGTGTGTTCTTTGGACTTCATGGTGTTGTTCCTCCCAATATTCTCTTAGACAACCTATGAGGCTGTCACAGAGCAGCTGTATTTGTACTGACAGATTACACACAGGAGTGCAATCTATTTAGTCATTAGCACTCATCAGGCAATGTCTATCGGCAACTGACTGCACTCAGACCAAAGGGGGCTGAATAATTACGCACACCCCACTTTTCAGTTACTTATTTGTTCCACTTCTCACGTGTACACCACTTTGTTCACATATGGCATACATGTTGGGGTGTCTGTGTGTGAGGAGAGGGGGGCTGTATGTACACATGGGCATATAGGAGCCTCACCTATGCCTCTGGCAGGGGGAGACCTACTGTTCAGATATTGCATACATATAGGGTGTCAGTATGTACATACAGGGGGTCTCACCTGTGTCTCTGAGGTGCATACTGTACACATATAGCAAACATATAGGGTGTGTGTGTGTGTGAGGAGGAGGGGGGGGGGCAGTATGTACATACAGGGGTCTCACCTATGTCCCTGAGGTGCATACTGTACACATATAGCATACATATAGGGTGTCTGTGTGTGAGGGGGGGGGGGGGCAGTATGTACATACAGGGTCTCACCTGTGTCTCTGAGGTGCATACTGTACACATATAGCATACATATAGGGTGTCTGTGTGTGAGGAGGGGGGCAGTATGTACATACAGTGGTCTCACCTGTGTCTCTGAGGTGCATACTGTACACATATAGCATACTTATAGGGTGTCTGTGTGAGGAGGAGGGGAGCAGTATGTACATACAGGGGTCTTACCTGTGTCTCTGAGGTGCATACTGTACACATATAGCATACATATAGGGTGTCTGTGTGTGAGGAGGAGGGGGGGCAGTATGTACATACAGGGGTCTCACCTGTGTCTCTGAGGTGCATACTGTACACATATAGCATACATATAGGGTGTCTGTGTGTGAGGAGGAGGGGGGGGCAGTATGTACATACAGGGGTCTCACCTGTGTCCCTGAGGTGCATACTGTACACATATAGCATACATATAGGGTGTCTGTGTGTGAGGAGGGGGGGGGGGGCAGTATGTACATACAGGGTCTCACCTGTCTGAGGTGCATACTGTACACATATAGCATACATATAGGGTGTCTGTGTGTGAGGAGGGGGGGGCAGTATGTACATACAGGGGTCTCACCTGTGTCTCTGAGGTGCATACTGTACACATATAGCATACATATAGGGTGTCTGTGTGTGAGGAGGAGGGGGGGGCAGTATGTACATACAGGGGCCTCACCTGTGTCTCTGAGGTGCATACTGTACACATATAGCATACATATAGGGTGTCTGTGTGTGAGGAGGAGGGGGGGGCAGTATGTACATACAGGGGCCTCACCTGTGTCTCTGAGGTGCATACTGTACACATATAGCATACATATAGGGTGTCTGTGTGTGAGGAGAAGGGGGGGGGCAGTATGTACATACAGGGGTCTCACCTGCGGAGCAGTGCTTTTCAGCGCTGCTAGATTTGGGCGCAGCCGGCGCCTCCATAGACTTCAATAGGAATCATTCCTATTGAAGCGCTCAGTGAGTAACGTCGGCTCCGTCAGAAGACGGAGCCGAAGTTGCTTAAAAACATAATAATTTGGCCTCCAGCAATCGCTGGAAGCCGAATTATTTCATTCCCCCACTATCCATGGCGGCCTGGAGGGGGAATAGTAATTAAATCGGCCCGGACTTGTGCAGAAGCAGGATCAGCCATATACCGCTGTATCCTGCGCCCAAGTCTACCGGCGCCGATTTCAAATGTACTCCTCACCTGTGTCTCTGGGGTGCATACTGTACACATATAGCATACATATAGGGTGTCTGTGTGTGAGGAGGAGGAGGGGAGCAGTATGTACATACAGGGGTCTCACCTATGTCTCTGAGGTGCATACTGTACACATTTAGCATACATATAGGGTGTCTGTGTGTGAGGAGGAGGGGGGGCAGTATGTACATACAGGGGTCTCAACTGTGTCTCTGAGGTGCATACTGTACACATATAGCATACATATAGGGTGTCTGTGTGTGAGGAGGAGGGGAGCAGTATGTACCTACAGGGATCTCACCTATGTCTCTGAGGTGCATACTGTACACATTTAGCATACATATAGGGTGTCTGTGTGAGGAGGGGGGGGGGCAGTATGTACATACAGGGGTCTCACCTGTGTCTCTGAGGTGCATACTGTACACATATAGCATACATATAGGGTGTCTGTGTGAGGAGGGGGCAGTATGTACATACAGGGGTCTCACCTGTGTCTCTGAGGTGCATACTGTACACATATTGCATACATATAGGGTGTCTGTGTGAGGAGGGGGGGGGCAGTATGTACATACAGGGGTCTCACCTGTGTCTCTGAGGTGCATACTGTACACATATAGCATACATATAGGGTGTCTGTGTGAGGAGGGGGGGGGGGGGCAGTATGTACATACAGGGGTCTCACCTGTGTCTCTGAGGTGCATACTGTACACATATAGCATACATATAGGGTGTCTGTGTGTGAGGAGGAGGGGGGGGGGCAGTATGTACATGTCTCACCTGTTTCTCTCGGGGGGCGCAGCAGCAGCGGAGGTCAGGGGGGCCCCGGGGGCCAGCAGGCTCCTCCCCGCACACACGGTGGCCGGAGTCTCGGGCAGGACGATACGGGGCCCGTTGAAGGCCGCTATACGGGGGGACGGGGTGGCGGGCACCCATGCTGGCGGCTCCGGGGAACACAGCGGCCGCCCATCCAGGGAGATGTTATTCAGGAAGTAGAGCGCCGCCTGCCGCCTCCGGGAGTCCCGCCTCCTCCGCTCCCCGGGCCCCGCCCCCGTTACACCGGGAGAGCCGCAGGTCGCCGCGGCCATTCTCTTACTGAGACCCCGGAGCGGGGAGCGGCCTGCCCACCGAGCCCCGCCCATCCCCCCGTCGCCGTCCCGCCCATCCTCACACGCCATTGGCTGGTGCTAGGGCAACAGCCCCAGCATCCTCCCTGATTGGCCGGGAAGTCTGTTTGTCAGGCTGGTAAGAGAAGAGGTGGGGAGAGCAGGGAGGTCACATGTCAGTCGAGGACATGAGACTGTAGAGGCGGTGACGTCATGGGAGCTTCTGCTAATGATTACTGCACAGGATTACGTATCAATCTCTCTCCATGTGAAAATGACAAGTAATGTTGCCTCTGATAATGCTGCCGCCTCAGCAGAGCAGGGTCATTCACCAGACAACCTAGGCAGGTGCCTGGGGCCTAGAGGGTGTCAAGGGGCCCACCTGCCACCTTTTCTAAACTCTCTTAACTTCAGATTTCCAAAAGGAACACAAAGGGGAATCAAATCTATGACCATGCCAAGGGCCCAATTACATCTTATTAGTGCTGATCTCTATGAGTAGCTATGACTATGCAGCTACTCCAGAAAAGAAGGGGTGCCATGGGACGCCCCCCCCCAACTCAGGACAGTCCTGCTGAATTTGGGGTCTGTCCTGCAGCAGTTTCTCCTGGCTGGGCAGAGAGGAGGAAAAATGATCGAGGCACCAGACACACTGCTGAGTAATGCAGGAAGGGGGCCCAGCGTCATTCCTTCCTTCTCATGAACCCCCTTCCAGAGTATTGGTGCAGCAGTGCAGGCGTTTGTCTCACCTGTCCATGCATTCCAGTAGCAGGCTCCTCTACTTCCTGTTTTTCAGCATGACGTGTCACGGGAAAAGGGAAGTAGAGAGAAGACAGCTGCCAGAACGCATGGACAGGTGAGATAAACGCCCCCACTGCTGCGCCAATACTCTAGAGGGGGGGCCATGGAGATGACTGATGATGGCCTCCCTCCCTGCATCCCCACATTACTCACCGATGCGTGGCTGGTGCCTCGATCTGTACCCAATGGCACCTTCCTCCCCACCCAGAGTGGCACCCTCCTCCCCAACCAGTGGCACCCTCCTCCCCACCCAGAGTGGCACCCTCCTCTCCAACCGGTGACACCCTCCTTCCCCACACATGGGGACACTTCCTCTACCCACTGAAACCCTCCTCTCCTCTTCCTACCCACTGGCACTTTCATCCCCACCCAGAGTGGCACCCTCCTCCCCACTCAGTGGCACCACCTCCCCACACACTGGAACACTTCTCCCCACCCAGTGGCATCCTCTTTCCTACCCAGTGTTACCCTCTCCAACCCACTGGCACCCGCCTCCCACCCAGTGTTACCCTCTCCCACCCACTGGCACCTTTCTGTAAAAGTAGGGGTGTGGCTTAAGTGTCCCTCTTTACCTTCTTCAAAACTTGGGAGGTATGGCAACTTGTAATCGAAATTTAAATTAGATTGTGCTGCCCCTCCTTCAAACCCGGAAAGAGGAAGTAGTGGAGTTACGTGGCCCGTGAGTGGAACACATCGTCTATAGGTGGCGGCACAGGCAAGTTCATTAATCTCCCACTTGGCTACGGGCAGTGCAATCTAATTTAAATTTTAGATTATGAGTAGCTCCTAGTAATAGGCTCACGAGAAGTAACGAGTAGCTACGTACTCAAAAATCGTGTTTCAAATGTGAGATGGGAGGTTAATTACCCAGAATTCTGTCGGCTTCTATGCGTCCCAAACGTCTTGCACGCGGCCTATGAGATGCAAAACTCATTACCGCGCACTTCCTCCTTCCGGCTTGAAGGAGGAAGTGCTTGTAGTTACGTGATGCGCTTGGAACGCAGCGTGGGAGGCGCCGTGGGACAGATTAAAGAAGACGCCTGCTGGGTAAGTTTAAACCCCCCTCGCCCACCCACCCGCACAGGTGCTTTAATTACCTGGATGAAATCCGAATAAAACCTGTTCGGATTTCATCCGGTGAACATCACTGAATGCTGCCTCCTCTGATAATGCTCTTACCTCAGATAATGCTACCTCCTCTGATAATGCTGTTACCTCAGATAATGCTGCCTCGTGCCTCCCTCAGATAATGCAGCCTCCTCTGATAATGCTGCTTCCCTCAGATAATGCTGCATCCTCTGATAATACAGCCTTCCCCCGAGGGCTGGAGAACATTATTTGTGATGCATTATTTAGCCCCCAGTACAGGTTAGCCAGGTATAGGTGCCCCAGTATAAGTTAGCCAACTTTAGGTGCCCCAGTATAGATTAGTCAGGTATAGGCGCTCCAGGTTAGCCTTAGTCATGACAGCAGAGGGAGTATTGCAGCGCAAGATTCAGGGGAGGTGAGTAATGTGAAAGGCTGCTGCAGATCTATCCAGCGGTATGATTTTTTAGGGTCTGTAGCAGTAGGGTATTGTACCGTGATAGCCATCAGTAAAAGCAAGAAGTTTTAAACCAGGATGATACCATTTATTGGCTAACTAAAAATGAATAAAAATAAGCAAGCTTTCGGCCTTGCAGCCTTCGTCTGGCTTATACAGGGCCGGCCCGCTCATGAGGCGGGGTGAAACTTTTGCCTCAGGCGGCAAATTTCCAGGGGCGGCACCCGCCCGTCCGTGGGTGCGGGGAGCCGGCCCGCCGAGCTGGAGGGGTAGCTGGCAGGACGGGGGTATTGGGCCAGCGGCGGGGAGGGGGGTCGGACCCCCCCTCCCTCGCCTGGGTCCCCCGTCCTCCGCTCCCCTCCAGCCTAAATAGACGCAGCCGTATATGTAAGAGGCACGGGCGGGGAGACACTCACCTCCTCCTCGCTCCAGCGTGCGCTCCACTGACATCACTTCCTGCAACGCTGCAGGAAGTGATGTCAGTGGAGCGCATGCTGGGAAGAGGTGAGTGTCCTCCCCGCCCGTGCCTCTTACATATACGGCTGCGTCTATTTAGGCTGGAGGGGAGCGGAGGACGGGGGACCCAGGCGAGGGAGGGGGGGTCCGACCCCCCTCCCCGCCGCTGGCCCAATACCCCCGTCCTGCCAGCTACCCCTCCAGCTCGGCGGCCCCCCAGAGCGCCCCCCCCCCCCCCGAGGGGGGGGAGGGGCGGCGGTGGCAATTTTTTAAAAAAAAATTGCCTCAGGCGGCAAAAAGTCTAGGGCCGGCCCTGGGCTTATATCTTGTTAGTTTGCAAACTGATGGTACAGACAGCTTATATACATGCAACATCAAAAGGGAAAACAGATATTTTTTCAAGCATAAATACATGTCATTAAGATGCCTTAATTCACACAGACCATGGACCTGGGGTTAGAGGTTGTAAGCTAAGATAAGTATCCTTGCTTAACACCTGCTCACAGACCTGGGAGTTGGACTGACACAGAGGTATCGTAAATTCTTAGTTCACAAGTTCAGCTATAATGGCTGTTAAAAGTTCAAATATCATCAATCTCACACCAATATAGAAAGTTGTTGTCCTTATTCAAACCGTTCTGCACAGCTTTGAACCAATTTATAAATTTTGTTTCTGCTATTAATCAATCATTTGACGTTTTGAAGCCACCCTTCAGGGCAGTGACACGAAGATCATCCATGCTGTGTCCGTTGGAGCGAAAGTGTGTAGCAACTGGGAGTCCAGATTTGGTATCATTAATAGTGTGCCTGTGTCCATTCATACATTTGCGCAGAGTTTGTCCAGTTTCTCCCACGTACATAACATTGGGGCATTTAGCACACATGATCAGATATACCAGATTGGTGGAACCACAGGAAAATGTACCTTGTACTCTGTACTCCTGTTGTGAACCTGGTATCGTTACCCTGTCAGTGGAGTAAATGTGTCTGCAGGTCCCACATATTTTTTGTCGGCAGGGTGATGTTCCGTTTTGTTGAGGCCTATTCAAAGAACTCCTGACAATCAACTGTTTTAGATTGTGTGGTTGCCGATATGACAAGAGTGGATGTTTAGGGAATATCGTTCTCAGTCTGTGATCCTTGTGTAAAATGGGATGTAGTTCCTTAGCAATCCTCCTTAAGATTTCCAGGTGTGGGTTGTAGGTGACAACCAAAGGGACACATTCCTATTTCTGGTTTTGCTTATATTTCAGGAGTTCAGTCCTGGGGATGTTGCTAGCTTTCCTGATTTGGGCCTCAACCATAGGAGGACTGTAACCTTGTTTAATGAAAGTGTTCTTAAGGCGATCCAGGTGCTTGTCTCAGTCCATCCTGTCAGAACAAATCCGGTTGTACCTTATTGCTTGGCTGTAAATTATAGAGTTCTTAATGTGCTTAGGATGAAAACTGTCATATCTTAGGTATGTGGGACGGCCTGTAGGTTTGCGATACACAGAGGTTTGTATGTTGTTACCCCTGATGTATATGGTGGTGTCCAGAAAGTTAATCTCTGTGTGAGAGTAGGTAAGTTTCAATTTGATTGTAGGATGGAAGGCATTGACGTTCCTGTGGAACTGGAGAAGATCACCCTCACTTGCGGACCAGATGATTAAAATATCATCAATGAAGTGGAAGTAGGCCATGGGTTTTATGCCACATGCATTGAGGTATTCCTCTTCGATTTTGGCCATGAAGAGATTTGCATACTGTGGTGCGAATCGCGAACCCATTGCCACGCCCATCTGCTGTAAATAGAGGTCCTGTCCAAAAGTGATATAATTATGAGTGAGAATGAATTTGATCAGACCAGCAATAGGCTTTACAGGTTGCCCTGACCCTGAAGATATTTACGGCAGGCCGCAATACCATCATCATGGGGAATGTTCGTGTACAGGGACTCCACATCCATCGTGGCCAGTATGGTTTCCTCAGGTACTGGGCCGATGGCTGTCAGTTTGTTCAGGAGGTGGGTGGTATCCTGTATGTAGCTGGGTCTTTTACAGACAAGAGGTTTCAAGATGTTTTCCAGGGTCTAAAAGTGTGTGAAAAAAATTGAACTGCTTTTAGATCCTAAAATCCAGAAATAATCATACCACCAGGGATGTCAAGAAAGTCAGTATATCATTTGCATATTTCATTTTCAAGGTTTTAGGACTTCTTGAACACTGGGCATGGTACGTGAGAATGTACATAGATATGTGTTTGTCATAGGTGCAGTTCCTTAACCCTGAGACATGCAAGCATTACCTGATCTGGCCTTCTTTAGCTCAGTCAGGCTAGATACCATTCAAATATAGACAGAGATCCTGCTACAGGAAGCTCCTTTGCTATGCCAGCAGCAATCAAGGATTGTATTCATACCTGATGACCTGATACCGCAATGCTCGTCAGAGCCTCAGGGAAGCAAGTGCAAGGTGACCTATTCAGAATTATAAAGAGCCACTATGACAAGCAGAAATCCTGAATTTAACCCATAAACTGCTTTTGGCTACCTATACTGGCTGGCTATCTAAACTGGGAATTGGCCACCTATACTTGGTGGGAGGGGGTTACTTCTGGCACCCTCTGCTAGGGAAAACCTAATACTGGTGGACTCTCTGATGACCAACTACTGGGGGGTAACTAATACTGTAGGCCCCTCTGGCTACTGATACTGTGGGGTTCATCTGGCTACCTATACTGGGGGTCACTTCTGGCTACATATACTGGGGGAAGCAACTTAACACTGAAGCCCCCCTGACTATTCATACTGGGAGGCTATCTAATATGGGGAGTTAACTTCCTATACTGGGGGGCACTTCTGCTTCTGGCTACCAATTTTGGGGGCAACCTGGAGTTACCCAATACTGGTAGTTGGGGGAGGTGTAACTCGTACTTTGGGACTCCTCTGGCTAACAAAAACTAGTGCGGGGGGGGGGTC
Organism: Hyperolius riggenbachi; assembly: GCF_040937935.1. Classification (NCBI taxonomy): domain Eukaryota; kingdom Metazoa; phylum Chordata; class Amphibia; order Anura; family Hyperoliidae; genus Hyperolius; species Hyperolius riggenbachi. The sequence continues at coordinate 161,872,965 of NC_090657.1, read as the reverse complement.
ATCCAAACGTGCCTAATTGCAGATCCCCTGCCAGCAGCATTCATGCAGCCCTAAACCATGACACTCCCTCCACCATGCTTGACTGCAGGCAAGTCAAGCTTGACTCCAACCACCATGCTTGACTCTAGGCCGCACACGCTTGTCTTTGTACTTCTCACCTGGTTGCCACCACACAAGCTTGACACCATCACAACCAAATACGTTTATCTTGGTCTCATTAAACCACTTACATGGTTCCAGTGTCCATAGAGTGCCCATACATCGCTAGATCGATCAAGAGACAGACCTCCCTCTCTTATTGAATCTGCCCATACACCACAGGCTCATTTTCAATCAATATCAGCATGAAATCTATCAGTAATCGGCCCTGTGATGCCACTGGTTCTGCCCGCTTGGCCGGCCCTTAGATGTTATCCCCAGGGCTGTGGAGTCGGTCCAAAAATCCACCGACTCCGACTCCTCAGTTTAGGATTCCACCGACTCCGACTCCACGACTCCGACTCCTCTAATTTGCATATTACAATTTTGTTGATTAAAAGTATGTAACATGAAATTCGTCTCTTAACTGCCAACGCTTAGGAATTTTACAAGACAACTGAAGTGAGAAGGATATGTAGACTACTATATTTATTCCCTTTAGACTAAAACTAGTCCTTGGTAAGAGTACTTGTAAAAGGTACAAACCGGAACAAAGAACATCTATCAGGCCCTAGGCAATGTAACTGTGGGTACATGTAAGAGTGATGTGCAGGTACTCTGCAGGGGAATAAGGAGATTCTTCCTCTATTACACATTCTTCATGCACAATCTGAACTAGGTTTATGGGCGATAGACAACACCTCTGTGTTCAATGTGCACAACATTCTCAGTGGATTCCCTGCAGCTCTGTGGGGAGTGCATATGTAGAGTATAGTACTACTGTGTAACAAAGTAAACCTGAGACAGATGAAATTAAAGTTTTATACATACCTGGGGCTTCCTCCAGCCACCTTCAGGATAATCAGTCCCTCGTTGTACTCCTCCACCACCTGGATCTTCTGCTATGAGTCCAGGTACTTGAGCCAGTCGGGCGTAGTGCACATGCACACACTCCGCCGCCAGGAGCATACTACACCTGTGCAGCACTATTGCGCAGGTGCAGAATGTTCCTGGCTGTGGAAGCGGCATGCGGCCGGACTGCGCTGACTGGCTGAATTACCAGGACTCATAGCAGAAGATTCGGGTGGTGGAGGACAGCGAGGGACTGATTAGCCTGAATGGGGGCTGGAGGAAGCCCCAGGTATGTATAAAACTTTACTTTTCATCCGTCTCAGTTACCCTTTAATTTGTAGTCACCAAACCAAATTTTAATAACATATCAAATTATTTGATTTCATGAGCAAAGAGAGTGCATACATTTGCATAAATCAGCATCAATGCGGAATTATTTCCATCTTGTTGACCATCTCTATTAGTGACACGGCTACACATCAGGCTTTATTCTTACAGCATAGATGTTACAGCATAGATGTTATTTAGTATATATAAGAGATTCCTGTGTACACATCATATATACAGTCACAATCAGATATGTACCGGTATATCTGACCTTAAAAATACGGGGACTGCTTTATTGAAGCAGCACAAGTAACTAATTTTGATTGGTTTATTTCATTTTTGTGGACAAAGCACAGCTATTACTGTATATATACTGTATATATACATTATTTTTAATGACTATTATCTGAGAAATAGAACATTTTATCATATTTTCTATTTTAATTACAGTTACAAATGCATTAGGAGTCGGAGTCGGTGCATTTTTTCCCGACTCCGACTCCTGGCACCCAAAATTGCCCGACTCCACGACTCCGACTCCACGACTCCGACTCCACAGCCCTGGTTATCCCCCCGCCTGTGCCTGTGCATTGTAAACCTGTCCAGCTGACTCCTGGTCTGCTCCGCTGTCTCCCCCAAGCACCTTCATCACATTTAATAAAATTATGGAATCAGATGTTCGTTTAGATCGCAAAATTACTAGATGTATGGGCACCTTAACAGCTCAGCTGTCTTCAGAGACCAACTGGGCTCAATGCAGATTTAGTTTACAAAAGCCATGAATTTTAGGAAAAACTGCATAGCTTCTACCCATCACTTCCTATTCATGTTACACCACTGCCTTAACACGGACCTGATCACGACTCACAAAAGTGTAAAACTCCAAATTAGAACTTCTTAAGCCACACCACCTAAATCATTGACTTCCTGATCTTTTTCTGGAAAATAAACATCTCAGCCTGGCTTCCCCATGGCAATCCCTATAGTGAGAGTCACAGAGGGAATCTGTTGGGCTGCTCATGGCATCCATACTAACTCAAGCTACATACACCCGCGTGATGAAAGATGGCTGGGGTGGCCAATAATGACCACCTCAGCCAACAACCAATGAAATAACGGCAAATTTCATCACAACACACATTCTATGGATTCCAGCCAGTAGCCAATTCTTCAACACTAGCCATGACAACCAATCAAAATTCTGCATTTGTCGTCACATGATTTGTCAGTGGATCACAGCTGGGTGCAGACTGAGGCTCCCTGCACACTGCAAATCTGTTTTCCGATTCTGTTTCTGATTTTCCCTGAATACATTCAACAGAAAAACGGATCAGAAAACGCAGCATGCAATAAAGATTAAAAATCGGAATCGAGTGTAAAAAACAATTAAAAAGCGGAATCTGAATCGGAAATGCATGCAGTGTGCAAGAGGCCTGACAGTTTGTCCTTTGCTTCAGTTTGGGTAAATAAATTCCAGAATGAGGCAGTATTGTGTCAGAAGGTTATTATTACTTTTTCATATTTATATAGCGCTGACATCTGCAGCGCTTTACAGAGTACATAGTCATGTCACTAACTGTCCCTCAGAGAGGCTCACAATCTAATCCCTACCACAGGCATATGACCATTGCAGTTTAGGGCCAATTTAAAGGGAAGCCAATTAACTTATTTGTATGTTTTTGGGATGTGGGCGGAAACCAGAGTGCCTGGAAGAAACCCATGCATGCAGAGATGGGGAGAACATACAAACTCTGTGCAGATAGTACCCTGGTTGGGATTCGATCATATGTATACAAGTGCTATTTTTATCGCGACTGAATTTTCTTATATACATATCTATAGTATAATCTTCATATAAACATAGTTCTGTCCTCTCTCCTAGGCCAAATCTATACATCGTCATCCTGGGAGCTGTCGCTCTCTGCCGCCTGGTCTGGATCCTTCCTCTTCTTTCGCATTGACTTTTTGGAGGCTAGAAACCAGAATAGAGAAACTTATTGAGAAAGCTACATGGAGAGAACAAGCACCACAGTAGCAATTATAACACAAGCAGTTGCTATGGGCTGGCAACAATTAGAGGGTGACAAGAGACGGCTCCCCTGCCCAAATGTCCCCCTCCTAGCACTCCCTGTCTCCCCCTCTCTAGATGTGCGGCGCCGCTTCACTCACCTGCTCTCCGTGTTCCAGCAATGGGATCTCCATCCGTCCGTCTAGCATCCTGTATCCATGGCTACAGCGGTGCCTCATGTGACCTGTTACGTGCTGCTGGGTCACATGAGGGGCCGCTGTAATCAGAGAGGAAGCAGGACTTCATATGTGGTTGGTGATCCTATCGCTAATCTGCTGAGAGTGGGTGAGGGATGCGGAGCCGGTGCAGCACATACCCGGCATCCTGGGAATCAGATGCTGCGTGCCAGCAGGAAGGAGATGCTATGGAAGGAGGTGCAGCACATACCCGGCATCCTGGGGATCAGATGCTGTGGGCCAGCAGGGAGTAGATACTATGGGAGGAGGGAGGAGGTGCAGCACATACCCGGCATTCTGGGGATCAGATGCTGCGGGCCAGCAGGAAGGAGATGCTATGGGAGGAGGTGCAGCACATACCCGGCATTCTGGGGATCAGATGCTGCGGGCCAGCAGGAAGGAGATGCTATGGGAGGAGGTGCAGCACATACCCGGCATCCTGGGAATCAGATACTGCGTGCTAGCAGGAAGGAGATGCTATGGAAGGAGGTGCAGCACATACCCGGCATCCTGGGGATCAGATGCTGCGGACCAGCAGGAAGGAGATGCTATTGGAGGAGGTGCAGCACATACCCGGCATCCTGGGGATCAGTTGCTGCAGGCCAGCAGGGAGGAGATACTATGGGAGGAGGTGCAGCACATACCCGGCATCCTGGGAATCAGATGCTGCGTGCCAGCAGGAAGGAGATGCTATGGAAGGAGGTGCAGCACATACCCGGCATCCTGGGGATCAGATGCTGCGTGCCAGCAGGAAGGAGATGCTATGGGAGGAGGTGCAGCACATACCCGGTATCCTGGGGATCAGATGCTGTGGGCCAGCAGGGAAGAGATGCTATGGGAGGAGGTGCAGCACATACCTGGCATCCTGGGGATCAGATGCTGCGGGCCAGCAGGGAGGAGATGCTATGGGAGGAGGTGCAGCACATACCCGGCATCCTGGGGATCAGATGCTGCGGGCCAGCAGGGAGGAGATGCTATGGGAGGAGGGAGGAGGTGCAGCACATACCCGGCATCCTGGGGATCAGATGCTGCAGGCCAGCAGGGAGGAGATACTATGGGAGGAGGTGTAGCACATACCCGGCATCCTGGGGATCAGATGCTGTGGGCCAGCAGAGAGGAGATACTATGGGAGGAGGTGCAGCACATACCCGGCATCCTGGGAAGCAGATGCTGCGTGCCAGCAGGAAGGAGATGCTATGGAAGGAGGTGCAGCACATACCCGGCATTCTGGGGATCAGATGCTGCGGGCCAGCAGGAAGGAGATGCTATGGAAGGAGGTGCAGCACATTCCTGGCATTTTGGGGAGCAGATGCTGCGGGCCAGCAGGGAGGAGATGCTATGGGAGGAGGTGCAGCACATACCTGGCATCCTGGGGATCAGATGCTGCGGGCCAGCAGGGAGAAGATGCTATGGGAGGAGGTGCAGCACATACCTGGCATCCTGGGGATCAGATGCTGCGGGCCAGCAGGGAGGCGATGCTATGGGAGGAGGTGCAGCACAAACCCGGCATCCTGGGGAGCAGATGCTGCAGGCCAGCAGGGAGGAGATGCTATGGGAGGAGGTGCAGCACATACCCGGCATCCTGGGGATCAGATGCTGCGGGCCAGCAGTGAGGAGATGCTATGGGAGGAGGTGCAGTACATACCCGGCATCTTGGGGAGCAGATGCTGCGTGCCAGCAGGGAGAAGATGCTATGGGAGGAGGTGCAGCACATACCTAGCATCCTCGGGATCAGATGCTGCAGGCCAGCAGGGAGGCGATGCTATGGGAGGAGGTGCAGCACATACCTAGCATCTTGGGGAGCAGATGCTGCGGGCCAGCAGGGAGGAGATGCTATGGGAGGAGGTGCAGCACGTACCCGGCATCCTGGGGAGCAGATGCTGCGGGCCAGCAGGGAGGAGATGCTATGGGAGGAGGTGCAGCACATACCCGGCATCCTGGGGATCAGATGCTGCGGGCCAGCAGTGAGGAGATGCTATGGGAGGAGGTGCAGCACATACCCGGCATCCTGGGGAGCAGATGCTGCGGGCCAGCAGGGAGGAGATGCTATGGAAGGAGGTGCAGCACACACTTAGCATCCTGGGGATCAGATGCTGCATGCCAGCAGGGAGGAGATGCTGTCTTGGAGGAAGCAGAGGGAGGTAAGCATAGTGCCAGTGCCTGCAATGCACAGCCCAATGCATCTCTCCTCTCTGGTCTGGGTCCAGCAAAAAGTCTACAACTGGCCCTGGGTCCAGTTGTCCGTAACCTCCACCCTTCTTTTGTGCCCACTCTGTGACCACCAGGCACTGGAATACAGGCAGCAGATCTCAGTGAGGGTGTCAGCAGGGAAACCGTTCTCAGTGTTGCAGCATTTCTCCTGACCAATAATCGCTGGCTGTCTGGCTCTCCGGTCTGTGAGCTCCCTACTATGCAGCAGCAATTATCACTGGTGTTCACTGCAATAGAAGCTGCCCTAAAATCCTTCCAGCTGTGACTGACACTCTCCTGCTGCTTGTGACAATCTGTGGCTCAAACTGTGACCTGCAGGTTCCTCCGCTGGTGGTGACAATAAGTGACATACAGTATGTGCAGTTAGGCGCTGCATTTGTATTGATATGCATCCTTGCAGCAGCAGCGTACCCAGAGACAGCCTCTTCTTCCAGCGCCCCTGGCCGTGACTCTTATAACCGTCTCTAGATGTTTCCGCCTGGGAATGCTGGGATCTTTCCATCTGTAACACAACAGAATCTCAATTAGAAACAGGATGTGAATTCAAAATGATTCTGCCAGCTGCTGAAAAACGACAAGTTCTCACAAAACATGCAATGCATTTGCATGCGCTTTTGCTATAAGCATCACACATCATTACATTGCATCTTTGGCCATTTTTATTTGCATTTGCAACGATGTTCATGTTTCAATTGAAGAGATACCAACAAAAGTATTTTTCCATGCGCCGCTATTCACTATGACTAATAGAAATGCAAAGTACATCCAGATGCAGCATTTGTGTAGCATTAGAAATCGTGACACCTAAGTGAGAACGCTACATTAGATTGCTAAGAGAAAATACATAGGGGCCCCACAAATCAGGGACTGTAGCTGTGGCTGCTGGTTAACTAATGTTATTAATATGTTCTTGCCAAATGTTTGTTTTTATTGTTTATTTCATTCATTTATGTAAAAACAAAAATTGTTTTCTTTATTAATTTTTAACTTCTACATAGGGGGCGACACATTTTACACTGGGGGGACAATGGCCTGGGGATCATTGTGTACGTCGGTCATTGCGATATTGAGCGTCATTACCGCTGCGCACCTGATCGAACACCTGTGACCGAGATTTCCCAGCATATCCAATCAAAGCATTCGACCAATTTCGGCCAGAAATTGATTGAACCGGCATGTTGCAGCACCGATTTTTATCTGAATAGTATGGCCGATTAGGCCGTAAAATCATTAGATGTTTATCCAACTCTAGCCTATAACAGAAATGGTCAATGAGATTGTAATAAATGCGAGTTGATGCAAATTGTACATTCATAATCTACAAGGGCGTTGCCTACGCAGATTTGGGGAAAAATGGTTTGTTCATGTTTTGCACAGACATTTCATTTGTTGATATCATATTTTGTATTTGCTTTTATTATATAATGCTAACTGTTGATATTACTGTCTCCTTGTTGGCGATGGAGGCTCAGATGGAGACCATGGGGTTGTTATGTATATGTTATTGTACTATTTGTTGAAAACTCAATAAAACTGTAAAAAACAACAAAAAAAACAACCTATGCAGATTTGGTCTTACATGCATTTCTAGAATTCAACCCTTTATATATTGTAACCAATATTCGTGGACAGGGTGCTGTACTTCAAGGAGAGCTATAATACCATATATACTTGAATATAAGTAGACTCCAATATTTGACACTCTTACGCTGGAATTTTTTATTGACTCAGGTATAAGTCTAGCCAGCAAAGTTAAAGACTGCACTTGGGGACCAGGAAGAATTAAAGGGAACCAGAGGCCCCAGAAAAAAGATTTTATACATACCTCCAGCCCCATATGCACGGATCGTTCCCACGCCGCCATCCTCCGCTTCCTGTATCCGGCCGGACCGGGTCCCGTACTTTCGGTGAGTCAGCCAGTCGGCGGTAGCACGCGGCCAATTGTCCGCATCACAGGGGCTCCCGGCATACCCTTACGCGTGCGGCTGCATACTGCGTAGCCGCACGCGTAAGGGTATGGAGGGAGCCCCTGCTCATGCGGACATTTGGCCGCGTCCGCCGGAAGTGACGGGACCCGGTACCGGCGGATCCAGGAAGCGGAGGATGGCGGCGTGGGAGCGATGCAGGCTTATGGGGCTGGAAGAAATCTTTTTTCTTTTTACAAGTTTGGCGTCTCTGGTTCCCTTTAACAGCTGCACTTGGGGACCAGGAAGGGTCAATGACTGCACTGCATACAGTATTGCAGCCAGTAACCCCTCCAGGCCCCCAAGTGCAGCAATTATTTACTCCGCTTTCTGCGGCCCAGTATTTCTCCCCCCCTCCCCCTTCCCTGTTAATTGTTGTGGCCAGGACTTCCAGACCTGTGTTTTCTTGGCATTTCCTTTATCAAGAAAGTGTGTTGCTTACCACTAGGTAAATTGCTGCAAATGGGAACGTCACTAATAATACACACATTACTCAAGTGTGCTCAGTGTTGCCCATGACTTGTGTATAAGTCGACTCCCATACTTTTATTTAGTTAGTCAGACCTAAATTTCTAGACTTATAGTCGAGTATATATAGTATCGTCCAGCATGGTGATTCTCGGTTTTATAGCATTATTACACACCTCACTATCCGATGTGTCCGGCTCTTCCGCCATGTCCCGTTGCGGTGAGTTACCTCGTGCATCCTCCTCATCTAAACACACAATACAGAGAGTCACAACACCAGACATATCACTAACATGCAGTTCTTTCTTTATCCAATCCTGTATGACACGTGTAGTAATTGTCACAGGGTGGTGAGGGTCATAATACAGCTCCATCTACAGACTGGGCGCATTCCAATTCACTTTGATATTTTCACACCTTATCAATAAAATGCCTTTTACGACACCAGCAAGCACGAAAATACTCCGAATTATTTTTGCGTTACTTCTTCACCTACTTTGTGCTACTTTTCTAATTGCCAAGTGCTGAAAAGTTATTTTAAAGTAAGCCCAGGATGTTTGCAATCTATATTTACTGACACTTACCTTGGGAGGGGGAAGCATCCGGATCCTAAAGAGACTCTCCCCGTCATCCTCAGCAGCCCCCTTCCACCACTAGCACCCCCAAAGTAATGTGCCTGTGCGCATGCGTACTGCCACCATCCCACTTGAGTTCTGGCAGTAACTGCCGAGCCCATTCGGGTCTATGCTACTGTGCAGGCGCAAACCCGATTCGGCCTGGCTATTGCCACAGGGAGCCAAGCGGGAAGGTAGCACTGCTCATGCATGTGGCGCCGACAAGTGTCGAGATGGAGACTTTCGGGGGTCCCTCGGCTACAATGGGGCTGCGGAGGAGGAAGAGGGCAGCATCTTTGGGATCCTGCGGCTTCCCCCTCCTGAGGTAAGTACCCCCTAGGGGCGCTTGAGGTAAGTACCACCTAGGAGCACTGTTTTTTGCTACAGGTTCCCTTTACACAGAAGATGAAATATTATCTCCAAGGAGAAAACTTAGGAGAAAATGAATTGGATCAGACCTGATATTAGCTGGCTTCAAATATATATGCTTTTTGCTCTAGAAGACGTTTTCCAGAATGAAAATGGTATCTACCCTATATAATAAATCCAGTGTCTCTGCGTCCTCCTTTGTCCCTGTGTCCGTGCGCTTTGCCCAGTGCGCATGTGCGGCATGCAGGCGGACTTGGGACAGCAGGAGGACGGGCGCAGGGACGGGCGCGTGTGCAATGGTCTAATTGAATGAGTCTTCAAAAAAATCACAGTTCAGTTGTTGTAAAGATACAGGGTAAAACAGTTGAAATTAATTAGGCCTGAAAAGCTTTTGTAAAAAAAAGCATTAAATAGTTTGCTAAAGAAAAAATAAAAAATCTGAGTGCATTAATTCATGTATCCTCAGAAAAGCTGTCTCCCCTTTCCTCACAGTCAGATTTAAAGTGTAACTGTCGGTCATAAAAATATTTATATTTATAAATTATTTATTTTCATCTGGTAAACTAGTAATAAGGATGCTCACCAGGCAACACAAAAGTTAAAATCACGATTACTTTTCTTGTTGATAAATGATCATTCCCCAGTTTACCTGACTCTTATTTGGTACACACAAAATTTGGTACACAAAAAGGAAGTTGCAGGGCATGCTGGGTTGTCCTTGTTTGCCTCTCTACTTTCCCTTAGACTTAACTAATGCAGCCTGATTGGCTCAAGCCTCTTTCCATTCTGTTTTCCCCTCCCACACCTCTGTTCCTCTCTGATTGGCCAATATTTCTCATGCTGAGACAATGCACTTTCTATAGTAAAGGGCGGGCAAATAAGGCAGAGGAGAGTAAGGGAGGAAATGACATCAGGATTGGCTTCAAAATAGCCACAATTAAAATGGGAAATGCTAAGAAGGATTTTTTTACTGTAGAAAAATCACTAAAATCTAAACGTTGACAGTGCAATACATATGTTATGTAAGTAGAGCAAGTATTTATCTACTTATATATGTGGTTCTTTTTTTCTGCGATAGTATGGCTGACAGCTCCTCTTTAAGTCATAGTTCTGGATAGGCTATCATGTGACTAAAGGGGGAGTGTTTTAGACTGGCTGAAGGTGAGCAAGAACTAGGAAGCTGAAGGACTATGAGGAAAATATGTTGGAGAGGGTATTTTCCTGGTTTCATTTTTATTATTTTTTACTCTTTCTTTCTTTCTTTCTTTCTTTTTAACAAAACCTTTTTCTATGTGTAAATAATTTAAAATAATGTTATGTTAAAGAGACTCTGAAGCGAGAATAAATCTCGCTTCAGAGCTCATAGTTAGCAGGGGCATGTGTGCCCCTGCTAAAACTCCGATATCGTGCGGCTAAACGGGGGCCCTTCACCCCCAAACCCACCCCCGCAAAACTTGGTCGTCAACTTGGTCACAGATTTTCTCTTCCTGGAGGCAGGGCTAACGGCTGCAGCCCTGCCTCTCAGCGCGTCTATCAGACGCGCATCGCCGCCTCTCCCCCGCCCCTCTCAGTGAAGGAAGACTGAGAGGGGCGGGGGAGAGGCGGAGGTACGCATCTGATAGACGCGCAAGAGGCAGGGCTGCGGCGGTTAGCCCTGCCCCAATGCGGAAGCGCTCCCCGGCTGTACGGAGGGGATTTGGGGGTGAAGGGACCCCCGTTAAGCCGCGGGATAGCGGCGGTTTAGCAGGGGCACACATGCCCCTGCTATCTAAGAGGTCTGAAGCGAGATTTATTCTCGCTTCAGACTCTCTTTAATGCAGATAAGGATGCTGTGGCAGAAATCTAGCTGTGATTTCCTGCTGTATTGCTCACCAGGCTCAGAATCTCGATGTCTCTTGTGTCCCTTCACTGCCCTGGTGGCCGCAAGTGACTCTCTCGCCATTTCCGGGTCCCCACTGTGATCCTGAAAGAGAAGAAAGTCAGAATTAAATCTGAATGTACACAGAGATGCCTGTGCTCCTTTGCTCCTTTGCACATAAAAAACGTTTAAAAAGAAGGTAAGTGTTGGCCTACCTGCATGAAGACAAATGGTCAAATTTCAGTTTGCTATAATGACGCAACAGACAATACATTTCACAGTGTAAACATCGCTCCATTTGAGTGCCAAGAAAGCAGCCATATAAAGCCAATCTGACCAGTTGTCTCTATGGAATCGGCCAACGTTTGTCTTCTTATTCTTTTATTTTTATTATTTTCTATCAATTTTTATATAAAAATGTTAGTTTATTTTTATACAATAAAGTTTGCAGCTTGAAGAAGAAGCATGTCGCTTCGAAACAGCGGGCTGTAGTTGCCCTCAGCCTATTTTTGACATGTGATTTTACCGCTTTAATAAAAGCTATTTTTCATCTAAGCGGTGCTGCTGACTTCATTTTTGCTATCAATTTTTATAGAATTTTCAAAAAAGAGTACCGTAATACACCATTGGATTGTAACATGTAAAATTTTACAATAAATCAGGTAAACATGACAGCTTCTCTTGAATGAATACAGGTGAGAGTTATCATGAAAACAAGCATTTCTTTTTTTTTTTTTTTAAAGACCACTGAAGTTAGAGTTTTATGGAAGCGCCAATATTTATTTCCTTATAAACAATACCGGTTGACTGGCTGTCCTTCTGTTCTATTTGGCTGCAGTAGTGTCTGAATAATACCAGAAACAAGCATGCAGCTAATCTTGTCAGATCTGACAATGAGGGCTGTGGAGTCGGTACAAAAATTCACTGACTCCGACTCCTCAGGTTAGGATTCCACCGACTCCGACTCCTCTAATCTACATATTACAATTTTGTTCATTGAAAGTATGTAACATGAAATGCATCTCCTAACTGCCAACACTTAGGAATTTTAAAATACAACTGAAGTGAGAAGGATATGGAGGCTGCCATATTTATTCCCTTTTAAACAATACCAGTTACCTGGCTAGCCAGCTGATCTTCTGCCTGTAATACTTTTAGTCATAGACTAAAACTAGTCCTTGGTAAGAGTACCTGTAGAAAGGTACAGACAGGAACAAAGAACATCTATCAGCCCCTAGGCAATGTAACTGTGGGTACATGTAAGAGTGATGTGCAGGTGCTCTGCAGGAGAATGAGGCTATTCTTCCTCTATTACACATTCTTCAAGTACAATCTGAACCAGGTTTATGGGTGATAGACAACACCTCTGTGTTCAATGTGCACAACATGCTCAGTGGATTCCCTGCAGCTCTGTGGGGAGTGCATATGTAGAGTATAGTACTACTGTGTAACAAAGTTAACCTGAGACAGATGAAATTAAAGTTTTATACATACCTGGGGCTTCCTCAGCCCCCTTCAGGCTAATCAGTCCCTCGCTGTCCTCCTCTTCCACCTGGATCTTCTGCTATGGGTCGAGGTACTTGAGCCAGTTGGGTGTAGTGCGCATGCACACTCCGCCGCTGGAAGAGTACTACACCGCAGCATGCGCGCAGGTGCAGAAGGCTCCTGACTGTGGGAGCGGCACACAGCCGGACTGAGCTGACTGGCTGAATTACTGGGACTCATAGCAGAAGATCCAGGTGTTTGAGGAGGACAGCGAGGGACTGATTAGCCTGAAGGGGGCTGGAGGAAGCCCCAGGTTTGTATAAAAAAATGTTTTCTCATCCGTCTCGGGTACCCTTTAATTCGTAGTCACCAAACCAAATTTTAACAACATATCAAATTATTTGATTTCATGAGCAAAGGGAGTGCATAAATTTGCATAAACAGCATCAATGCAGAATTATTTCCATCTCATTGACCATCTCTATTAGTGACATGCAGGGTCGGACTGGGACACTGGGGGCCCACCAAAGAAATTTCAACCTGGGGCCCACACATCCCATGATTGCTGTGAAAAAAGGGCGTGACCATGCACCGAAAGGTGGGCATGGTCATGATGTATTATGGACAGGGCCAAATGTACATGATCTTAGCAGCATTGTAATTCAGAGACACTGCTGCCCAGCAAAACTTTGCATAGAGTCCCCTCCTTCAATATAAAGTAATGTCCTACTTTGCAGAGGTTGCGACCACAGAGGTTGCGACCGCATCGGGGCCCTTGGGCCAAAGGGGCCCCGAAGGGCCCTCCCTCAACTACAGTATTACCTCTCTTATTGGTCCTGTGCTCATAATAATCACTTCTATAGATACTCTGAATAGTGGTAATCATTAACAAGCTATTTCCCACCCCCTTCTTGCACCTCTGACACTGTAGTTGGCATTGGCAGGTTTTGGTGTGTCGTATCAATTGTTATGTATAGAGTGCTTGTGGGGCCCCATTGTAACATTTGCATCGAGGCCTACAGCTCCTTAGCTACGCCACTGCTCTCAGCATGAGTGATTACAGCACTGAAAAGAGAATTTTTGTGCTGCAGGCCGAAATTGGAGCTCTGTCAGACAAGGAGGGGGCCCACCAGAGACCTGGAGGGGGGGGCCCACCAAGGGAAAAAACTGTACTACTGTGGCCCGGTCCGACCCTGGTGACACGGCTACACATCAGGCTTTATTCTTACAGCATAGATGTTATTTAGTATATATATATATAAGAGATTCCTGTGTACACATCATATATACAATCACAATCAGATATGTATATCTCTGACTTTTAAAAATACGGGGACTGCTTTATTGAAGCAACACAAGTAACTATTTTTTGATTGGTTTATTTCATTTTTGTGGACTAAGCACAGCTATTACTGTATATATAAATTATTTATGATGACTATTATCTGAGAAATATAACATTTTATCATATTTTCTATTTTAATTACAGTTTAAGTTCATTAGGAGTTGGGGGTGTTGAAATGTTTATGGTTTTAAGTCATAAAGTTTAATTTTGTTTGGAGCAGCGACCGCTCATCACTGTCGAGGCTGAGTAGGGACAGCACTTACCCACATGCTATCATAGCGGTTGCTTGGACGAGCAACCCACAATCGTGAGTGTTTAATTGTTGAATGACATAATTGTTCCCTACTGTACGTGAACATACTATACTAGATGGGGCTCCCAGTGCTCCTTTTCACTTTTTCCATACCTGGTGATGGAAGGTATGGTTACATAAAACAGATAACCAGAGAGACATCAGCGATCTATGAACATAAATTCTGCTTCAGTGACATCCCTACCTTCTAAAATACAGTAAGTCTGACCTGAAATTATAACAAGTCACATTTTACAGTAAAAACCTACTTTATATGTACAATTTAATATCCTATTTCTCCAATTCTATTAGGATGTATTTTAGATGCTTCTTACCAGAGCCGGGACAACTCCAGCACCCAAGGCTGATACACCAAAGTGCACCCCTCCATCCCTCCCACCCCAGCCATCACACATTGACTGCTGTTAGACTGCTGGGTAGAGATGGGGAATGAGCTGTACTGGGTGGCCACGCTACTAGACCCTCGGTATAGGCACAAAGTGCTGGACATGTTACCAACTCACCTGAAGGCAGAAAGGATGCTGCACATACAGAACAAGCTGGCAACTATGCTTTACAATGCGTTTAAGGGTGATGTCACAAGTCACAGCACAATGCAATAAAGGTACCACTGCCAGTAATCCTTCTCCCATGTCCACACAGGCAAGGACAGGACGCTCCAGCGATCTCATGGTGATGTCAGACATTCGGACATTCTTTAGTCCAACGCGTACGTTAAAAAGGGGCGCTGGGAAAAAAGGGCGCTGGGTTTTTAACGATAAGCATGGATAACGTTTAAAAATGTATTGTACTGTATTTCGTTTAAAATTAATGTTTTATAAAGTTATAAATCATTAAATAATGTGCATTAAATCGGCAATTGTAAAAACGTTAATCTTTCGTTTAAATAGTGAAACGTATAATAACGTTTAAAAAAAAAAAATTACTAAGTAACTCTCCCTGTACCTACCCCTAACCCCTAGACCCCCCTGTTGGTGCCTAAACCTAAGACCCCCCTGTTGGTGCCTAAACCTAAGACCCCCTGTTGGTGCCTAAACCTAAGACCCCCCTGTTGGTGCCTAAACCTAAGACCCCCCTGTTGGTGCCTAAACCTAAGACCCCCTGTTGGTGCCTAAACCTAAGACCCCCCTGTTGGTGCCTAAACCTAAGACCCCCCTGTTGGTGCCTAAACCTAAGACCCCCCTGTTGGTTTTTTCGTTTAAAAATAATGTAAAAAAAAAAATTACTGTTTTTCGTTTAAAAATAATGTTTGAAAAAAAATATTGTACTGTTTTTCGTTTAAAAATAATATTTAAAAATGTATAAATCATTAAATAATGTGTAATCATGAGAAGCAGTAATAAAACATTAAGTCTCCGGGTGCCGCTTTTAAAACGTTATTTTTCTCCGGCGCCCTTTTTTCCTATCGGGCGCCCATTAAACGATATTTATTATAGGAGTGAATGGCGGCGCCCGATTTGTCCACTAGCCTCAGGCGCCCGAATTTACAGTTCCCTAGTCCAACGCCTCACCTTAGCCCTTCCGGATCCACCCTCCCCCAACGCCTGGACCGGCAGGTAGTCCACTACCTGGTCTTAATTGTGGATGTAGACACTGTGAGCAGCAATGAACCCTTGGACTACTGGGTGCGCAGGCTTGACCTGTGGCCAGAGCTGTCCCAATTTGCCATCCAACTTCTGTCTTGCCCTGCCTCAAGCGTCCTGTCAGAAAGGACCTTCAGCGCAGCTGGAGGCATTGTCACTGAGAAGAGAAGTCGCCTAAGTCACAAAAGTGTTCAGTACCTCACCTTTATCAAAATGAATGAGGAATGGATCTCGAAGGGCTACTGCTCGCCCAAAGACTAAGTCAGTCCCCACACACAGCATCTTTGCCTGCACGCCGTGTGACTGGCTGCTTGCCCCAAGACTAAGTCAGTCCCCACACACAGCATCTCTGCCTGCAGGCCGCTTCACTGCCTTCTCCGCCACCACCAACAGGGTCCAGGACTCCAGGCGGATTCCTGAATTTTTAAGGCCGCTGCTAGCAGCGGCCGCTATAGTAATTTTTCTGGTGCATATACATGCCTGCCTAATTTTTCTGGCTCCAGTGCAGCTGCAAGAACAAAACAAAAGGCATATACATGTGCCCATTCCCCTTCGTGGTCATTACCTTGCCGCGGTGAAGGGGCTTGCGTATCACAATGAAGCAATGACCGCCGGCTATATAAGTGTCTCGGGGGGCGGCACACCAAAGATAATAAGGTCGTTGCTTCATTATGGACAGACCAAATTTGATCAGCTGGACAGTCACTGTTGTTCTATCATTGAGCTACCACAGCCCAGCGACCATATGGGCTTGAAAACCGCCACGGCTTGCACTCTGGCCATGGTGCGCACCAGTCCAGCACAGCCGTCACTACACAAACAGCTGTTTGTGGTGCGTTACACAGTGAGTTTGGTGTGTCAGTGTGAAGCAGTACTCTAATTGCACTCCCTGATTGATGTATACACATGCAAGATGTTTTAAAGCACTTTAGGCCTGCAATTTAGCATTCAATGTGATTTCTGCCCTTAAAACGCTGTTTTGCGTCCAATCCGGATTTTTCCTGGGGACTTTTGGCGTGTATCCCACTCCTCCATGCCCCCCTCCAGGTGTTAGACCCCTTGAAACATCTTTTCCATCACTTTTGTGGCCAGCATTAATTTTTCTAGTTTTCAAAGTTCGCCTCCCCATTGAAGTCTATTGCGGTTCGCGAAAGTTCGCACAAACCGAACTTTCGCGGTAGGTTCGCGAACCCGGTTCATGAACCTAAAATTGGAGGTTCGGGCCATCTCTAATGCTGGGTATACACCATACGTTTTTACCCCCGATAGATGGGTTTGATAGATTATTTCCGACATGTCCGATATTCCTTCCGATCGTTTTTGGCTCGATTTCTCATAGAAGTGAATGGAAAAACAAGCAGAAGATAAGAGAACCGAGCACGTAATTGAGCACAGAATCGAGCGGAAAATACAATTGGTGGGAAATCGATCAGAAAAACGTATCATGTGTACCCAGCATAAAAGGCGCCCCAGGGCCCCCAACCCCCGAACACCTTAATTTGAAGTCACTGCCATGTATCCCCTTTTCTTATTTCTCTCTGCTACACAATAGGGGAATGATAGCTGACTGAGTGCACCCCCTCCTACACTTTGCCCTAAGGCTGGAGCCTCTCTCGCCTCTGCCTCGGCCCGGCTTCTTACCATGTCTGCCTCTCGTGTGTCTTCCGTTGAATGCCTCTCATGTTCATTCTTGGCCACCGATATGTGGTCCGCTGTGGTGGCTCCATGTACGTGATCAGACTCTGAGTCCCTGGTTGGAGGTGAAGAGTTATTTCTAGATGCTGGCCTTGCCATGTGGGTCTCATACAGACACGTATGCTCTCTCTTGCTGTTTTGGCCTCTCCTGGTGTCAGAGAGGTCGAGGGGCTTATCAGGAGTAGCATCCTCCTCATAATGGCTTCTTTTCTCAGGCTCTGCAGCCTTCATGTCCTTCTCTGGCCAGTCCTGCTCTTCTCTGTGGCTGGTTAAACCCTTGTTGTTCTTCCAGCGTGCACTGAGGACCTGTATCAGGGACAGCTCCTTCTCTGGGCTTTCCCTCATGTGGCATTTTGGCACATCCCCCGGTGAAGTGGGCGATCTGAGTCCTTGATTTTGTTTGTTGAACAGATAGTGAATCTTCTCTCTTTGGTCGGTTGGGTTGATTCTGTTTTTGTACTCCTGATCCCTGACATATAACACAGCGCCTTGTAAGTCGGCCATAGCAGCTTTTTCCTCCCAGTCGTCTTCAGAGCGTTTTCGCTCCATGGCCGACTCACGATTCTTAGCCAGTAAATACCGCATGGGTAAGTCATTGGGCATCCCCGGACTGCGCAGACGCTTCTGGGCAAAGTGCTGTCTTAGAAGTTGAAGTTGCTCTTCAGGGATGACGTGTTTCAGGGAGTCGAGGGGAGAGGGGGCATCATACAGTTCTGTACGACCTTCATTACTGTGTCTGCAAATGAGATAGGATCAGTAAAATGGAATTACCTCTATATTTTTAGGAGTGTATGGATATTAGAAACAAGAATTTCTACTCCTTCACTTCAACCTGCTGTTGAGGTTCTGAAGGAAGAAAATCTTTTAGCTTTGCTGCTGCAGTAAACGAGTCTAAAGCTAACTATATAGAGGTATGATAATGGCCTGGCGAGTAATCTTTTACTCACTCTACACACTCAACCTTGATTAGATTTCAGCAATAAAGAGAAACTCAACTGAAAATAACGTAATTAACAAAAGTGCTTCATTTTTACAATAATTATGTATAAATGATTTAGTCAGTGTTTCCCCATTGTAAAATCTTTCCTCTCCCTGATTTACATTCAGACATTTATCACACGGTGACATTTTTACTGCTGGCAGGTGATGTCATTGGAAGGAGATGCTGCTTGCTTTTTTTAGCAGTTGGAAACAGTTGTTATTTCCCACAATGCAACAAGACTCCTACAATGTGATGTCAGCACCATGGTCTCCTTATCAAAGTTAACACGCCTTATCAAAGTTAACACACCTTATCAGAGTAGCATAGCGAGCGCTACAAACCCGCAGGGGCTCAGGGCAGGACGAGTGGAGCTTGCCACTTACCAGGCATAAGTTCGTAGTGCTCGCTATGCTACTCTGATAAGGCATGTTAAACTTTGATAAGACGTGGTATCTCTGATAAGGAGTGTTAACTCGGATAAGGCATGCTATTTGTCTTAGTGAATCAAGCCCATGAAGAAACAGCGCCGGGGGGTTTGTCACAATCAACGCTCGTCCCAATATTGCTCGCCGTTACCGCCGCGCATTCGATTGAGCAAGTTGGCCCCACATCTTGCAGCATGTCCGACCGATTCATGTGACCAATTTTTCGCTGATCGGGCATGCACTTGGCAGCATCGATTTTCATCCAATTCAATTTTAATAATGAAGTCTGATGGTCGATGGGCTGCCAAGTCGTCCAATGTGTGGCCACCTTTAGTGTTGATCAAACCATGCTTCACTTGAAGCATGGCCAGATTGACCATTATGTAGATAGCTTTCTGATTGAATCTGATCAGAGAGGGATCTATTGCCTGGCCACATGAAATCTATTGGGAATTGTCTTGCTGCCGCATGCTAGGCTGCCCCTCAAGTGTATAAGTGTCACCCCTCCCATGCCCTGTGTTAGGTCTAAAAGGCTCATACACACATCCAACATGCACACAACCACATGACCAACATGACAAACCACACAAAACATTTTTTGACTGTGGCCATCTTGTGGCCAAATAGTAAAACTACATCTACATACATTTTTCAATTAAATAAAAACACATTATTACATTTAAAATTAACCATTTCAGCCGCTGGGATTTTTCACCTTATGCATCAGAGCAATTTTCATCTCCCATTCATGCGCTAATAACTTTATCACTACTTAAGTTATCACAAGTTATTGATCTATTGAATATTTCATCTTTACACTGATATTTAAAAAGTTTAGACCCTTAGGGAAATATTTACATGTGTTTTTTTTATTGTAATGTTTTTTGTTTTTTTTTTATATTAAACATTTTATTTGGGTATTTTTGGGAGGGTGGGATGTAAATAGTATTTGTTTGGGGTAAATATATGTGCATTTTTATTTTTTTTTACATTTAGTTGTAGTTTTACTTTTTGGCCACAAGATGGCAGCCATGAGTTTGTTTACATGACGTCACTCTAAGCGTAACATATACGCTTAGAGGGACGCATGGGGGCGCAAGAGCCAGAAAAAGCGAAGCTTCCGAGAGGAATCAGTGATCGGGCACCATAGCCCGATTCATTGATTTCTGGGCTAACGATCCGTGGCCGGGAGCGCGTGTGCACGCGTGCGATCGGCCGCGGGAGCGAGCGGAGGCGCACATGGCCTCCTGGACGTAAAAGTGCTTAAAGAGGAACTTCAGCCTAAACAAACATACTGTCATTAAGTTACATTAGTTATGTTAAATAAAATATAATCTATTACCCACCCTGTTTTAAAAGAACAGGCAAATGTTTGATTTCATGAGGGGAGCCATCTTTTTGGTTGAAAGGAGGTGACAGGGAGCATGAGACACAGTTCCAACTGCCCTGTGTGCTGATCACCCCTCCCAGTTGCTAGGCAACGTGAATAACAACATAGGAAATCCCATCATGCTTTGCACAGCATCAGGGGAAAAAAGCCCGGGCAGTTTTCTTTGATGGGGCGGAGCTTAGCTTTTGTGCAGCAAAAAATAAGGCTTATGTAAGAAAAACAAAGTTCTGATGCTGTGAAACTGTTAAACAAAAACCAAGCCTTTTCAGTGCTGCTGAGTAGATTTTTAGTCTGGAGGTTCACTTTAATATTCCTGTGAAAATGCATTTAGAAAAAAATAATTCTTAGCAAAGTGTACCACCCAAAGAAAAACAAGATATAGATCAATTATTTGTGATAATTAGTGATAAAGTTATTGGCGAATGAATAGGAAGTGAAAATTACCGGCGGGCTGAAATGGTTAATTGAAAGATCGATCGGCAGGCATGTTGTGGCACTGATTCTCTTCCGATTAAATGATCGAATCAGAAGGTCGATAGGGCTGCAATATCGAGAAATGTGAGCACCTTTAGCGTTGTACCTCTGAATGCAGTGTCAAGGCTCAGTAGGTTACATCTGACTTACAGGTCATTGCAGGAGCTGCGTTTATGAAGGGGTGATGGGTACATGAGGTGCCCACTCTTGGCTCCAGCTCTCATCACAGCAATTGTTCCATGAAGCTGGTTGGAAATTCTCTGCTGGTTATGATTACTCAAGAGAACTTTCTGTACCCCCGACATAGTCTAGAACCAGAAAAAAAACCTTAGTGTTAGAGTTAGAACAGAAGACTACATGAATAGGTCTGAAGAGATGGCACTGCTTCCCAAATGTTAACATTGCACACAGCTAGAGAACATAGTTTAACTTCTAAATTTAGGTAAAATGTTAATTAATGATATGAATTAAATTTGACAGCCACAGGTATTGATTAAATAGACATTCAACCTTGGAAAATCCCTTCCATCTTACAATGAAATCGGGTTTGGTGGCGGACAGAGAACTCTGGGGTCTGTCTGGACATTTTCCCTTTCTTTCCTGCTTTTTTATGGCCTCTTTCATCTTTTCTTTACCATGCTTTCTCCCTGGGTTGCCCCTCCTATATTCTACAACATAATTATAGACGCCCCATGCGCAAGTAAGGTTTGCACATGAGCAGCAGAGGAAAAAAGCGGAGTACGAGCGGCTTCATTCTACTGGGCATGCTCAGACCTTACTCGCGCATGCCCAGTCTGCATACGTTCATATCGTCCACAGCTGGGAGCTCTGCCAGAAGAATGAAGAGGGGCCCTTTGCTTGAAAGGTGCAATCTACAAGAATCCGAGAAGCCTCTGGACCACCCAGAATATTCCATCTAATGAGGTATCTAGCTTTGTTTTTTGTTTTTGTTTTTTTAACTTAGGTGCATTTTAATCCGTCCCTGGAACTCATGAAGCCCCACAATCATGGGCCCATGCTCACCTTTCTGATGGGATGATCTACGCAACCTGTTCCTGTCTTGGGCAAACCAAAGCGAGTGCTACTACTTGCATCTTGGGTGCCCACACTGGGGGTTGCATAGGCAAACACAGGGGGGGATTACAGCTGCTCAGAATTTCCCCTCAGACCAGGGCCGGTGCAGTGTCTGAGGACAGGCACAAGTTGAGACACCAAAATATCTGCAGGTGTCCTGCAGCTCACAGCACTGCCCCCTTTCTTTCCCTGCTACAGTTGACTTTGGATGGTGCAGCAGTGTGTGTACAAAGCATGGAGCAGCAGTGTGTGTACAGACAGAGTCTGATATGAGCACAGCCCTGTGCCCTGCTGTGTGAATGCTCTCCCCTTCAATAGCAATGTCGACTGTCCTCATATTATCTGTATCCAAACTGTTCCTGATCGATCCCGTTGTCCATCGGGAGCAGATCGGACATTTAGGAAATAATCGTCAGATCCTGTCAGTCGGACAGGAAATTGCATTGGGTGTACCCAGCATGATGTCCTACCATATTATTATACTGTATTGTGCGTGGTTGAGGATTACCTTTCAGGAATCCCTCCTTGAAAATCCTAGGTTTGCCCCTGGGTTGGATGACATGTAGAAATGAAAGTCCCATGTAAGACAGGGATGTCACATTCCATTCCTCAAGGGCCGAGGTCCTCACACATTTTTGGTACTGCTCAGAATAATTGATGAGACTTAATCAGGTAGAACACATTTCTCCATTTCTCAGTCCATCCTAAACGCCGGCAGGAATATGTTTGTAGAAGAACAGAGGCGCCAGCAAGTTTAAAATAAATTGATTGAAAATGCAATAAAATTGAGGGGGTAGTGGTGGACTTACCTCCCCACAAGACTCGACAGATAAATATTGACAAACAATATTTGTTTTATTTCTTTTTACTCCAAAAAAGAAAGGGGGGGCTGCAACATGTTTTGCAGGTCCACAGCACGCTCCATCAGGCAACAATATTGGAAGCAAGTTACAAACCAATAATGTCCTGGAATGAATATGGACCTAGAGGACTGGAGTTCAGTACCTGAGATGTAAGAGTGGTCTAGGCCCTTATTTCGATTTGTACCTTCGGCACACGGTATGGCAAGTATGAGTACATTTTATGGCAGCAACACTAAGAAGTGTAAATTGCGATATAAGGACACAGCACCCAAAAGGCTATGTGCAGCAACAAGCTGTATTGGAGCTTAATAGACACACACACTACATATTTTGCGTGCCCAAAACATGTGGGCCCCTATGCAATTCACTTTTTCTCCTGAGTTTTCTCCTAGGTGATATTTTTTAACTTGTCAATAAAATGCCTTTTAAGCCACCAAAAAGCAAGAACCTGCTCAAAATAATTTTGATAGTACCTTTTCACCTACTTTTTGGTACTTTTATAGTTGAGAGGTTCAGGAAAGTTATTTTAAATCGAAAATGAAAAATTATCTCCTAGGAGAAAATTCGGGTGAAAAAGTGAATTGCATATGGGCGTAGTGTTGGTCCATTAAGCTCCAATACAGCTTGTTGCTGCATACAGCCTTTTGGGTGCTGTGTCTGTATTTTGCAACTGTCCATTTGGTTATCAGGAGTGGCGTACCTATCAGACGCTAGTCACCGACTAGCTGGTTAATTACTGGTTCTTTACCCAAAAAGTCTGAAGCCGTTTTCTACTAAGTAGTGTCAGTCAAGCCCTAACAGCAGAGAGGCATTATAATGTAGGGACAAATGCGTTATTCATCAGAGGAGGCTTTGGCTTGTCCAATTTATATGTTACTGAAGGTTTTATCCTCTCATATTTTTTCGTTATTGCCCCTCATTTGCTTTGGTGTCCTTTAGAATGCAAATCTGCATCAAATTCTACAACAATTGGATAGCTGTTCCTGGTCCCATATAGTCCAGGCAGCCGGCAGAGACTAGCAGTTCCTGACACATACCATTTCAGCTTGCCGAGTATCATGACCCGCAGTCTGCAGGCTCTTCACCACCGGAGACAATTTCAGGACAGCAGCAGATGATGTGTCTGTAATGAGAAGAGTGGAAACTCGGTGAGCACATCTAGCAGTGGACACAGTGGCAGTGGCATAGTGACAGTGGACACAGTGACAGTGGTGATAGTGACAATGGCATAGTGACAGTTGACACAGTGGCAGTGGCATAGTGATAGTGGACACAGTGACAGTGGCATAGTGACAGTGGTTACAGTAACAATGGCATAGTGACAGTGGACACAGTGGCATAGTGACAGTGGACACAGTGGCAGTGGCATAGTAAGGATGGGGAGCCACATGAAAGTTGGCCTAGGTTAGGGGAAACTGTAAACTTGACCTTGTTATCTGTTTAACCTCAAAATGGCGTACATTTTAGCAATCACATTTTTTACCAAGGACGAAAATACACATGGATAATAACATGGAATTACACTGGGTACTGAGGGGGTAGCATGGTAGCGGATCTTCATACTGTACCTCATTCTGGTGGTAGAACAGTTCCTCTTCACTTCCTCTTCAGTGTAGTTGCCATGCAGCCAGTCATCTAGCAGCTTGCAGTGTCGTAGGTGATTGACTGCACGAGGGTTGTACTGAAAAGGAAGTGAAGAGGACCTGTCCTGCCGCTTCAACGAGGTGTAGAATGAATATGCGCTACTATGCTACTCTGCAAGAACGCACCATGTGGGGAGGGGACGGCTGAATTTTGTAGGGTGGGTAGATTGCTGGATAGTTATGTCCCTGAGATTGGGCATGTGCAAGGTCAACACTCGCCCGTGCTTTTTACCACCAGGCATTGGCTTGCACAGACCTCGTGCATGCCCAGTCCAGATGCAGTGCATTATCCACCAATAGAGGGACTCTGTACTGGAATGGTGGGCTGTAAAGGAGCGGGGAAGCCGCTGGACCATCCAGAGACTTCCCGCTAGTGCGGTAAATATTATTTTTCCTCCAGAAACATGTTTTATTGAAGTTGTTCATGAAGAGAATCCATTACGTGCATTGTACACTCAAAAAAGTTATTCAGAGTGGTTTAACAGGAAGACGTGCTTTACATTCTAGCAGTAAAATACGTCATTACCTGTGCAAATGTTCAGGACAATTACAGGTCTACTAAGGTATGTTAATTTTTTCATTAGTTACTTCAGGTTTTCTTTAATAAATAACTTGTCTTCTCTGCATAGTGTACTGGTTAAGGGTTCTGCCCCTGACATAGGTGACCTGGGGTCAAATCTCGTCTCTTCCTGTTCAGGAAATGAGCACATATTCAGTGAAGAAACCTTGGGCAAGACTCACTATCACTGCTACCACTTATAGAGCGCGCCCTAGTGGCTGCAGCTTAAGCGCTTTGAGTCCGCCAGGAGAAAAGCGCAATATAAATGTCATTTGTCATTTGGACAGAGTCTCCATATTGTAATGTTCTAACATAGCTACCCACAGGCAGATACTCCTAAACATTGGTGCGATGCGATCGCATTTTTCAGCATACATTTAGCAGCTATTATGTGTGTCATCGATGGGTTTATTAAAGCCATCTTTCAGCATGGGTATGATTACGACAGGAAGTTTTCTTACATGACCAGGCATTTACTAAGTTATAATGTATTGTATGTAATACATAAACTCAGCACTGGCATGGGTTGTGCTGTGTAGGCGAATCTACAGGGGTGCAGGCATGGCATTTGCCATGGGCTTCTCTTACTGGGGGTGCTGATCCATAGCATCCCAATATAGTTTCTACTTTTTATCTGGGGGATTCTTCTGCCTGGCTACATTATTTGGGGGGACAAGCTGCCTAATTTTTATTTGGGGATATGTAGACGCTGACCTATTGCCATGCTTCATTCTTACAGGCCATGCTTCGCTTGAACTTGAATACAAGCAGCTCAACTGAAACTAGATCTTACATTTTTTGATGGTGCCTGGGCGGATTTTAGTGTTAGCCATAGTTGTGGTTTTCCCTAGATATGTCTCTGAGATGTAGTGATGTGTGGGGCTGAAGGCTCTGGATCGTTTTTTTTTCCTATAGGCTCCTGGGATGTTAACCCCACCCTGGTTGTAAACCCTGAGGACTGCGTTCAGTGAGAATCCAGGATCCCTCATTGGTAAACCTGATGCAGAGCTATAACTGACCTTCTGGCATGTGATAATCTGAAATGTACTCCTTGGATTCCCCATCTTTACTCGTCTTTTCTGGGCTGATTTTGGCATTTGTGCAGGGCAGAGCTGGGTGCTGTACCTCTGGGGTGGAGTCATTTTCAGGGGTGTTGCTTCTAGATCTGCTCCTCTCCATCCTAGGAAAAAGGGACAAGTCATTAAATTGAAAGGAGCATCACATGTTGGCGAGAGTGAAAGGAAAGCAGGAGGAGGAAGTGAAACTGTAATGCGAAAGAGGAGAAGAACAAACAATGCCTTGGCAAGCAGCAGTAACAGTTGTACGGAATGTGGATTTATGAAGATTCAACACTTACTCCAAACACTTAAACTTCCTCAGCTCATCCAGCAGAGCTTTGTTCTCCTCTTTCAGAATATTGATTTCATTGGCTGAAATAAACAGTAGCGAGTTAGTAAAGAAAGTAAAAATCCCAAATAAAGTACTAATTCTCACCTCAAACAATTACAAACAGAACCTGATTCTAGTACAAAAGCAGTGTTATACTTGAAAGAGAACAGTAAAACATAACTTTTACTATATAAATGTAAAAAGTGCCTGCATATACAAATATACAAATACTATTCTGGGAAAAGGGTAAATATCAAATGCATAGACCATTCGTATCTCATTATTAGCTTGTATATGTAGTAGATCTACTCTATCCCTTTTACCCAGACTGAGTTGAACTAATTATTAACACATCACCCCACCAAAACACAACATGTTTCACCCTGTAAGAAAAAGGTGCTTTGTCAGGGGGAAATACAAAGTGCAAAGTGCTTGTAACGTGCAGTGACTACAGATTTGCACTGAATGTGGTTTGTCACTAATTGCAGAAATACTGAAGTCCAAACCAGGGGTAAAAGTGAAATAAGGGAAGGTTTATTTACAAAGTGCAAGATATATACAGGTGATAATGCAATTGGTGCATGAACATAAATACAAGCGTATTCACGTGAACTGTACAAGTAGCAATATGAACTGTACAAGTAGCAATATGAACTGTACAAGTAGCAATATGAACTGTACAAGTAGCAATATGATTGCAAACTGGCAATACAATTGCAGGACGCACGCACGCACGCACGCACGCACGCACGCACGCACGCACACACACACACACACACACACACACTGAACCCCCAAACCCTATCTAGCTTGTCTAACTAACAAGTATATATATACATAAGATAATATACACTCAGGCATAGGACAAAATGCAGCAGGCAATTGGTTAGTCATACAAGCCGAGATCAGATACCAGGATGTCAAGCAATACAATCAGTAAGCAATAGAATAGTCGGGCCCAGCCAGTATCATACACCAGGGAGTCAAACAATCAGGAAAACAGGTAACAGGTATGAGGAAACAGGAAACAAGTATCAGGTAACCGGAGCAGTGACCAGAACACAGGCTCTTGGGCAGAAGCTGGACTTATACACTGGGCAGGATGGTCATGTGACATCTTCCAAGAATGCAGAGACACAGTTCTTGAATACAGAGATCTCTGCTGGTGGGCAGAGAGAACTTCATGAGAATTACAAAATGTTCTTGGAGTGAGATTGGACATCTGCAGGTGAACAGACGAAGTCCATGCAATTAGTTCACAAATATCACCAGTAGGAACAGATCGTGACAGTGCTTTACAATGCTATAACAATGCAACATAATAGAAAATAAAAAATCTGGATCATAGCCTCAAGGCTATCTGTGCAGGCTAATGCTTGTGAGGCTATGATGCAGATTTTTTATTTTCTATGATGATGAAGCCCTTTTTTTCTTGTGGGGTGAAAAATGTAGGCTTGTGGTGGGGTGATGTGTTAGTAATTAATTTAACTTACTCTGGGTAAAAAGGATAGACCTACTACATATGCAAACTAATAATGAAATACTAAATACTAATGGTCTATGCATTTGACCGTACCCCTTTCCCATAACAGTATTTGTATATCTGTATAAAGCAGGCACTTTTATAAATGTATACAATAAAAGTTACATTTTATTGTTCTCTTTGACGTATAACACTGTGTTTTTTACACCTCAAACAATAAAGGGGGTAGGTGAGAGGCAAGTACAAAGCTATTACCCGTCACCAAGTTGATCACTTACCGGGCTGCAGCTGGGGCTGCTGTATACACACCAGATTATCGGCTAGAGGGGTCGTTATTGGCTGTCTCAAACAACTTTAATTTAGTAGGGAGAGAAGAAAAGAACAATCGAGAGCCCCCGATAGTGTAATATTGTAAAATCAGTTGACGTCAAATGAGAATAATAGAGATATACTCACAAGTGTGGGTTGCCACGTTCAGGCAACCACTTATAGCACGGACGGGGAGATTAGGCCTGTCCCCGCTCAGGCTAAAAAGTCGCTCTCTGTATAGAAGGAAAAAAGGTGTCCACACCTATCCACCAGGTGGATGATCATGTAATGAAAGAAACAGAGGCGCCAACAGGATAAAAATGATGCCAATTAAAACCAAATAAAATGTGGGCGGCACTGGTGGATTTGCCTCCCCTACAAAAACAACCAACCACTGTATATGGTAAAAGATAAAAAATTTGAATCAATTTCAAGCTCCCAAAAACAATTAATCTGCAACGCGTTTCACGGGACACAAGCCCGCTTCATCAGGCAAAACACATAGAAAGCAGGAGCAACCAAGTAGTTGTCAGCACTAGCGTGGCGCCAGTGCCGCCCACATTTTATTTGGTTTTAATTGGCATCATTTTTATCCTGTTGGCGCCTCTGTTTCTTTCATAACTTTAATTTAGTGTGTACAGGCCTTTGAGCTAGACAGTTAGATCATGTCACCAAAATCTGCCAGAAATCGTTTCCTACCAGCATGCCTGACTCATCAACTCCTAATCAATTTTCGAATAATCAAAATGGTGACTGGGCAAATTGGAAAATCCTCATTGATGGCTGCTTAGTGTTGTATAGCATTGATTGGTACATTGCTAGCAGTGGCTGAATAGCGTACTGGTTAAACGGAACCAGAGACGGAGCATATTAAAAAATAGGAAAATATTTCATACATACCTGGGGCTTCCCCCATAAGCCTGGATCGCTCCCACGCCGCCGTTCTCCACTGCCTCTATCGCTGGTACCGGGTCCCGTCACATCCGCCGGATGCGACCAGTCTTCCGCATGCACAGGGGCTCTCTCCGGCTCTGTACGCATGCGCCTGCGCAGTACGGAGGGAGCGCACTACGCTTGCGCCGACTGGACGAAAAGACGGGACCCGGACAGAGGCAGCGAAGGACGACGGCGTGGGCGTGATCCAGGCTGATGGGGCTGGAGGAAGCCCCAGGTATGGATAAAACTGGTAGGTAGCTCGTCTCGGGGTCTCTTTAAAGAGACAC
This sequence comes from Hyperolius riggenbachi, assembly GCF_040937935.1. NCBI lineage: Eukaryota > Metazoa > Chordata > Amphibia > Anura > Hyperoliidae > Hyperolius > Hyperolius riggenbachi. The sequence continues at coordinate 161,843,685 of NC_090657.1, read as the reverse complement.
TGAAGCGAAAAAAAAATATAATATAATGATTTGTATGTGCAGTAAAGCTAAAAAAAAAAACATTAGGAACAGAGACACAAGTCTAATATTGTTTCCAGTACAGGAAGAGTTAAGAAACTCCAGTTATCTATGCAAAAGAGGCATTGAGCTCCATGACTTTCAAAGTCGCAGATAGCTCTGTCTTCTGAAGCTTGTTATCTCAACTGTCAGTCATTGTTTCTTCTTTTTCTCTCCAGAGGACAGGTCAATAGTTCACAAGACTGCTCTGTAAAATAATTTAGAATGCCAAGTAGTGTGTAAACTGCAAATATTAGAGAATGATGCAATGTTATAAAAAACACCATATAACTGAAAATAAAAATATGAGAATATTTTCTTTGCTACTAATCTTCTAGTAATTATCCGTACTACACACCCAATTTATATTAACATACGGTAATTTTTTTATTTCGCTTCAGTGTATCTAAGGGCTCTGCTTCTCACACAGGCGACCCAGGTTCAAATCTCGGTACTTCCTGTTCAGTAAGCCAGCACCTATTTAGTGAGGAGACATTGGGCAAGACTCCCTAACACTGCTACTGCCTGTAGAGCGCGACCTAGTGGCTGCAGCTCTGGCGATTTGATTCCGACAGGAGAAAAGCATGATATACATGTTCTGGTCTGGTCTTGTGAATTGACTCTCGATCAGAATTCAACTGAAATCTAATTGAGTCTGCATGGACAAGGTGATAATATTGATTACTATCGCCTGATCGTACTTGGATTGGGGAGCGATTGATGGCTTGCAGGACCCATGCCAGGCTATCTGACATCTATTTTATACATCTGGTACAATGTATAGCAGCCGTGGGGTCATGTTCGGCTATCGCTCATTGCAGGAACCGGGAACAAGGAAGTCTAGTGACATTCCCTTCACTCACAATACTCCTTTGTGTGAAGTATCAGTGTGCTATTATATATCTGTGCTCCACAACAGGCCACTTGTACAGGCCAATGGGATGGCTGAGAAGCAGCCTAGCTATTATTTCATTATTTCCCAATGAAAGAGAACTGTGGGTGTTACCCAAAGCAACCACTTTCTCAGTCCACACTACAAGTGTTCAGTGCTCTGGACAGTGCCAGCATATGGAGGGCACAGTGCCACAGTGGTTAGTGTTCTCGCCTTGAGTGTTAGCACTTTCGAATCCCAGCCAGGGCACTATCTGCACAAAGTTTGTATGATCTTGCTGTGTCTGTGTGGGTTTCCTCCAGGCAATCTGGTTTCCTCCCACACGCCAAAAACATACAGAAGTTAATTGACTTCCCCCTAAAAATTGGCCCTAGACTACGATGGATAAAGTGCTGCAGAAGATGTCAGTGCTATATAAATACATAATAATGATATGGAAGGACATTAGACTATGACTATGGTAGGATTAGATTGTGAGCTCCTCTGAGGACAGTCAGTGACATGACTATGTACTCTGTATAGTGCTGCAGAAGATGTCAGTGCTATATAAATACATATTAATAATATGGTAGGACATTATTCTATGACTATGGTAGGATTCAATTATGAGACCCTCTGAGGACAGTCAGTGACATGACTATGTACTCTGTAAAGTGCTGCAGAAGATGTCAGTGCTACAGTCATGTCAATAAATATTGGGACATCGACACAATTTTAACACTTTGAGCTCTATACAGTAGAAAACCACAATAGATTTGAAATGAAACTAACATAATGTGCTTTAACTGCAGACTGTCAGCTTTAATTTGAGTGTATTTACTTCCAAATCAGGTGAACGGTGTAGAAATTACATCAGTTTGCATATGTGCCTCCCATTTGTTAAGGGAGCAGAAAGTAATGGGACAATTGGCTTCTCAGCTGTTCCATGGCCAGTTGTGTGTTATTCCTTTATTATCACAATAACAATGATCAGATAAAAGGTCTAGAATTGATTTCAAGTGTGCTATTCGCATCTGGAATCTGTTGCTGTCAACTCTCAAGATGAGATCCAAAGAGCTGTCACTATCAGTGAAGCAAGCCATCATTAGGCTGAAAAAAACAAGGTATTGTACACACTGGTGAGCTAAGCAACACCAAAAGACCCGAAAGACCACGGAAAACAACTGTGGTGGATGATAGAAGAATTCTTTCCCTGGTAAAGAAAACACCCTTCACAACAGTTGGCCAGATCAAGAACACTCTCCAGGAGGTAGGTGTATGTGTGTCAAAGTCAACAATCAAGAGAAGACTACACCAGAGTGAATACAGAGGGTTCACCACAAGATGTAAGCCATTGGTGAGCCTCAAAAGCAGAAAGGCCAGATTAGAGTTTGCCAAACGACATCTAAAGAAGCCTTCACAGTTCTGGAACAACATCCTAAGAACAGATGAGACCAAGATCAACTTGTACCAGAGTGATGGGAAGAGAAGATTATGAAGAAGGAAAGGAACTGTTAATGATCCTAAGCATAACGCCTCATCAGTGAAGCGTGGTGGTAGTGTCATGGAGTGGGCATGTATGGCTGCCAATGGAACTGGTTCTTTTGTACTTGTTGATGATGTGACTGCTGACAAAAATAGCAGGATGAATTCAGAAGTGTTCTGGGCAATATTATCTGCTCATATTCAGCCAAATGCTTCAGAACTTATTGGAAGGAGCTTCACAGTGCAGAACCCAAAAGCATACTGCAAAAGCAACCAAAGAGTTTTGGAAGGGAAAGAAGTGGAATGTTATGCAATGGCCAAGTCAATCACCTGACCGGAATCCGATTGAGCAGCATGCATTTCACTTGCTGAAGACAAAAGTGAAGGGAAATGCCCCAAGAACAAGCAGGAACTAAAGACAGTAGAAGTAGAGGCCTAGCAGAGCATCACCAGGGATGAAACCCCAGCGTCAGGTGATGTTCCAGACTTCAGGCTGTAATTGATTGCAAAGGATTTGCAACCAAGTATTAAAAAGTAATAGTTTGATTTATGATTATTATTCTGTCCCATTAGTTTTTGTCCCTTAACAAGTGGGAGACACATATGCAAACTGTTGTAATTCCTACACCGTTCACCTGATTTTGGATGTAAATACCCTCAAATTAAAGTTGACAGTCTACAGTTAACCACCTTAGCGGTGTGGACGAGCTCAGCTCCTCCATGACCGCCGCGGTGGACTGCTCAGGCCTTGGTGGGCCGATTTTCACAAAAAAAAATGTCATACACACAGCTAGCACTTTGCTAGCCGCATGTCTTACGCGATCGCCGCCGCTCGCCGCCGATGCGCCGCTACCCGCCGTGAAAGAGGGCCCCCCCGCAGACCCCTTGCGCAGCCTGACCAATCACCGCCAGGTTGCGCTATGGGTTGGATCGGGACTCCCTCTGACGTCACTATGTCGATGACGTCATTCCATTCATCGCCATGGCGACGGGAGAAGCCCTAATGGAAGCCCTGATGGGTTTGATCGCCGGCGGCGATCGGAAAGGTGGGAGGGATTTGGCAGGGAGGGGGGAATCATGTAGCTAGCGCTAGGCTAGCTATATGATTTGAAAAAAAAAATCAAAAAATACTACTGCGCAGCCACCCTGGCAATCTTAATAGAACGCCAGGGTGGTTTAAAGCACATCGTGTTTGTTTGTTTTCAATCCATTGTGGTTGTGTCTAGAGCCAAAAATGTTAGAATTGTGTCAATGTCCCAATATTTATGGACTGTATATAAATAAATAAATAATAATAATAATATAGGACATTAGACTATGACTATAGTAGGATTAGATTGTGAGCTCCTCTGAGGATAGTCAGTGACATGACTATCTGCTCTGTAAAGTGCTGCGGAAGATTTTAGTGCTATATAAATACATAATAATAATATGGACATACTGGAAAAAGCTGTTATTTCCCACCATGCAACAAGGTTCACAAACAGCAAACTGTCAGGACCATGGTCATGACATCACACTGTGGGAGGGGTTTCACCACAATATCAGCCATACAGACCACCCTGATGATCTATTAGAGAAAAGGAAAAAGCTTTCTCATTGGAAAGGGAATATCAGCTACTGATTGGAATGAAGTTCAATCCTTGGTTACAGTTCCTCTTTAAAGCTTTTTTACAAAAGGTTTTAAAGTGATCAGATTCATTTTCTTCTGGTGAGCGCTGTTATTCATGTAATTATGTTATTGAACGTTATTATTTTATTATGAGGCGTGAAGAGTATAACAATGTTGCTGTTTTAACTTTTCCCTGCTCCCTGTATGACTAGTAAGAAAGGTAAACAAAGTTGAGCAGACGGGACTCTTAAAGGAATACTGTAGGGGGGTGGGGGGAAAATTAGTTGAACTTACCCGGGGCTTCTAATGGTCCCCCGCAGACATCCTGTACCCGCGCAGCCACTTACCGATGCTCCGGCCCCGCCTCTGGTTGACTTCTGGAATTTCAGATTTTAAAGTCTAAAAACCACTGAGCCTGCGTTGCCGTGTCCTCGTCCCCGCTGACGTCACCAGGATCGTACTGCGCAGGCACAGACCATACTGGGCTTGTGCTATACACTCCTGGTGATGTCAGCGGGAGCGAGGCCAAAGTCTGAAATTCCAGAAGTGAACCGGAGGCGGAGCCGGAGCATCGGTGAGTGGCTGCGAGGGCACAGGATGTCTGCGGGGGACCATTAGAAGCCTCGGGTAAGTTCAACTGATTTTCCCCCGACCCCCCTACAGTATTCCTTTAAAGGTGCCCATACATTTCCTGATTTTCCTGCTTCACCGACCATTCTTTTTGATCACTTTATCAGATTGGGAGAGAATCTATTATGTTCCATTCTGCTTGATCGATGGAAATTGGAAGATATCTGGTGGAATCGGCTAATTTATTCAGTTGGATAGGATGGAAAATATCGGTTGATCACACAGGAATCGGCTACTGCTCACATGGTTTTGATCGGCACACAATGGATTTGTTGCGTCAGAGCATAGAGACACAAAATCGTTCAAATCGATGAGTGAAGGAGAATCACTAGGATCTCGCTTGCAGTATGTGGGTTACTAGCTGATCGACCACACTATTGTTGATCGCGTAATAAAGTTGATTGCTTAATCATTTGGTGGAAAATTGAGTAATGCATGAGCAACTTAAAGATGCAAGGACTGAACCTCATCCCTAACAGTAGCTTCATCCCAATCAGTAGCTGATACCCCTTTTCCCATGAGAAATCTTTTCCTTTTCACAAATAGATCATCAGGGGGTTCTGTATGGCTGATATTGTGGTGAAACCCCTCCCATAGTGTGATGTCATGACCATGGTCCTGACAGTTTGTTATCTGTGAACCTCGTTGCATTGTGGGAAATAACGGCTATTTCCAACTGCCAAGCAAGCAGTATCTCCCTCTGTGCATAGAAGTCTCAGTAATGAACATTCCGTACAGATCGCCTGTCAGAACTAAAGATGTCACCACCAGTGATACATTTTAGAATGTAAATCAGGGAGAGGAAAGATTTTACAATGGGCAAACACTGACTAAATAATCTACAAATGAATATTGTAAAAAATAAGTTTTATTAAATACAGTTCCTCTCTAAAGATGATGTTGTCCCTCCCGGATTGGTGTGGCGTGTACTCACTGAGAGAGGAGATCTGCTGCAGACTATGGAAGTGACAGCTCTCATACTCTTGCTGCTTCTTCTTGGCCAGTTCCTGTGTCACTGTGCACCTGTCACACAGACCGGCTCGCAACCTGAAAAACACAACCAATAGCCACAATCACTGACCAGCAAAACCTTTGCTGAAAAATGTATATAACGTGCTACACAAACCATCTTCTAATCTAGATCAACATCATTTAAACTGGTATTGTCAGCCAAATGTTATTTACCCTCTAAAGTATTAAACACACTAACACATGAATACTGTATAAAGCACTATAAGACTGTTCTGATGTCTTTTGAGTGCATGTTTGCACCTCACTGAAGCCATTGCTGATTGCAGGACCAATTATTGGATGTACTCCTAGAGAAGTAATCGGTGAGCAAATAAAAAGAGAAATTTTGAAACACGCAAACTGGGAAATAAAATCATGAGATGCTAGTATACTGCCCCCTCTATAAATCACAGTGAAGCGAGTCTAGGCCACAAATTGCACATGCAGGAAAGAAAGTTTCACAACTTCTAAAGAAATTTCGAGGGACAGCCACAACTATGATTAGTAAATGTTGGAAAGTGATACCACAATACCAGTCATGCTTTCTTCCCTTGTGGGTTTTCTCATCTGTGGTCTGATGAGCAGTGAGGCTAATGAGGTTAAACTTGATGGATGCAATTCTTTTTTTCAACCTAGATGACTATGTGACCGTGGTATTTTTGTACCTTTGCCTGCTACCTCTTGTTTGTTCCTGCAGAAGGTTGTAAAACAAAATCCACATGGCTGCACTTCCTGGTTGTTTGACAACAAGGGTTACTGTGATTGTGGCCATCATGTGATGGCCAGTTGAACTACAAACTGTGGCCTGTAAAGAAGCGTGTTATTAAATTATCTTTCTCTTTTTCCAATTAATGTTCCTCCTTTCCCTATCCACCTGACCTCCTCCCAGTACTAGTCTAATCCTATGTACTAATCTAAGGTTGTGACTATGCATGGACCCAGACACATCTGTGGGCCATGGCTTTTGTGTGGGTACAGCAGTTGTGGATGGTGGCTTAGTGTGGGTAGTGCAGCTGTGAGCAGAAGCTTAGTGTGGAGGCCAGCTTCAGTTGCAGACGGTATGCGCAAGCAGCTGCATCCATGCTTACTTAGACATGTTCGATGCGCCTGTGGGCGGTGGTTTAGTGTGGGCAGCACAGAAGTGGGCGGTGGCTTATTGTGGGCAGTGGCTAAAAAGTGTGGCAGATCTGGTGTGGGGCTTTTCCTGGTGTTTCTTCTAAGTTCCAACTACTATAGTAAGACTTTTGGGGCATGACCACCTGCAGACACCCCAGAAAGACTACTACCTTGAGCGGAAGAAGGTCATATCCTCTACTAGCTTGCTTTCAGGTAACCCCTCTCTGTGAGTATTTTACTTTTTGTATTATCTCATCTGGTTTATACTATATATCTGGTATATATCTAGTGGCTCAAAGGAAGGTATTTTCTTGTCCTCTTTAAAGGTGCTTGTTCTCCCTCTTTGGTGTACATCAGACACAACTGATACTGATCATAAACCAATATTGATTCATTAATAATGGTCTGCTACTGATGTCCCTGGGACCTTGTAGCAGACCTCGCAGTACTGTGGGTCCTGACTGCAGACTCTCTGGCTGGACATGGGCTGGCATTTCCAGAGACACCCTTCCCCATCATTCGCTACTCTACATCACATGATGCAAAGACCGGAGGAATGTAGATGTGTTTGGAGACCTTAGTTTGGACTGCAAAATGCAGCCTTCCCCCCCACCGCACCCCACCCGCCTACTTTTTTATGCCACCCGGTCGGAAAAAAAATCTGGGAGTTCACTGTGCAGGATAATTTTCGGACCTTGAAGAATGGACAGGTGGAGCCCTGAAGAAGAGTTGTGGATGGCAGTGAAGAAGCTGTGGCTGGCAGAATTCTATGAGTTTGTTAGCTCATTCAGAGAATGTGAAAAAACTAGGACCTGACTGAATCACCTTCTATTACATAATATATAGTGTGAGGCTAAACCAGAGTAAATATTTACTTGATTCCAGAAGATTCATGCAGTGAGTTCACATACATACTGTAGAGAATTTTTTTTAGAAATCTCCCATCAGATTTCCATGTGACTAGCATTAGACATACCTGGGCTCTATTCAATTAACTTTTCTCCTGAGTTTTCGCCAAGGACATGTTCTCACATCTTATCAATAATAAACTCTTAAAGCCCCCAGCAAGGGAAAAAAAACCTACTAAAAATAATGTTGATATTACTTTTTTTCACCTCTCAAACTCAGGAGAAAAGTTAATTGAATGGGTACCTTGGTGTCTCCACATTACTCACCTGTTCTCAAGCACTTTAATGTTTTCATTGAGGACTTTGTGCTGCTCCCGCAAGATGTGATTCTTTGAGAAGAGCTCCTCGATCCTCTGTGCATCCCTGATATCAGAGAGAAAACAACAGAACTGTAAGAGTGCAAACGCTCCTCTAGCCTTAAGGGAGTTGTGCATTTCTCTGTAGGTTTACCCTGAAGAGCAGTGGAGGATGGGATATACATTTCTAGAGGAGACTATGAGAGGATAAAATAAACCACTGCAGCCACATTAAGTAGGATTTTCACAGTACCTCTGGACGGAGCAGATAAAAATGGCCCAGGACGAGTGCCGATAAAAATTGTGGCAGTACTAAAAGCCACAATTAGGGTTAAAGAGAAACTCCAACCTAGAATTGAACTTTATCCCAATCAGTAGCTGATACCCCATTTTACATGAGAAATATAATGCTTTTCACAAACAGACCATCAGGGGGCGCTGTATGACTGATTTTGTGCTGAAACCCCTCCCACAAGAAACTCTGAGTACCGCGGTACTTTTGGCAGTTTGTTACAATGTAACAAGGTTCACAGACAGGAAATAGCTGTTTACAGCTGTCTCTAACAGCCAAAACAGCTAGGAGCAGCTACATAACCTGCCCACAGTAAAAATGTCACCATGTAATACATGTCAGACTGTAAATCGGGGAGAGGAAAGATTTTACAATGAGCAAACACTGACTAAATCATTTATACATAATTATGGTAAAAATGAAGCACTTTTTTTACTACATTATTTTCACTGGAGTTCCTCTTTAAGGTTAGGTGGCGGGGGATTTGGGGTTAAGGCTAGGCAGCAGGGGTGGAATGGTTAATGGCAACATACATGTGATGTATAATATGCTGGGAGTTGATACCGCCTGCAACAGATGCATTCTTATTATGAAGAGATTCTTTAACCATTTGAGGACCAGAGGTTTATACCCCCCCCCCCCCCCCCCCCCCCAGTGACCAGGCCAGCTTTTACAATTCGGCATTTCACAACTTTAACTGTTTATTTCTCGGTCATACAACTTAGCACCCAAATGAATTTTACATCCTTTTCTTCTCACAAATTGATCTTTCTTTTGAAGGTATTTGATTGCTACTGCTATTATTATTTTTTTTATTTTTATTATTAAAAAAATACTGACATTTTTGTAAAAAAAAAAATATTTTTTTTTATCCTGCCCAAATATGCCCTAGACTACGTTACATACACCACTCGCTACATACATAGATATATGGCTATGGCAGGGATTAGATTGTGCGCCTATAAGAGGGATAGTTAGTTACAAGACAATATACTCTGTACAGCGCTGCACAAGATGTCAGCGCTATATAAATGTTTATTTTGTTAATAAATAAAAAACAGCCTACCAGCGCTGATCAGCCGCTGGCAGGCTAATCACTGGGGCCCGCTCTTTACAGTGACGGGAGCTCGCGCTCTTCGCGAGATGGCGTCATATGGTGGTGCTGAGGAACAACAGAGCCTCTCTGCTGCCGCCAATGTGCGTTAGGCAGCCGGCAAGAGGTTAAATCAGAGTCCCCAACTCTGTCCCCAAAGCTCACCAACGGTGCAACTTTTGCAGGAAACCACAAACATGCACAGGTGAGGAATTAGTGTCTCACCAGAGCTGATTAACTCCTTCTGTGGATTTCCATAAAACATGCACTGTTGGTGGGCCTTCAGGACAGGGTTGGGGGACATGGCTTTAAAATATATAACCAGCAGTCTAAAAAGAAAGCTGGGCATACTTGCACTATGTACTGGTAGTTGGCATCCTGCTGTACATTGCTAAGGCATTACTTTGTTCAATACTCACCGACATTTTTCCATTGTCAGCTCTGTAAGCTTTGCCTGCATCCCTGTAAAAAAGCAAGACATATTTCTTAGCTCTTTTGCTGCGGGACTACACATCATCACAGCATACCCATCTCTTTACTGTTGTTCTGCTGGACTACACATATTCACATCATAGCCATCTCCTAACTCTTGTGCTGCTGGACTACACATATTCACTTCATAGCCATCTCCTAACTCTTCTGCTGCTGGACTACACATGATCACATCATAGCCATCTCCTAACTCTTCTGCTGCTGGACTACACATGATCACATCATAGCCAGCTCCTAACTCTTCTGCTGCTGGACTACACATCATCACATCATACCCATCTCTTTACTCTTTCGCTGCTGGACTACACATATTCACATCATAGCCATCTCCCAACTCTTCTGCTGCTGGACTACACATATTCACATCATAGCCATGTCCTAACTCTTGTGCTGCTGGAATACACATATTCACATCATAGCCAGCTCCTAACTCTTCTGCTGCTGGACTACACATGATCACATGATAGCCAGCTCCTAACTCTTCTGCTGCTGGACTACACATCATCACATCATACCCATCTCTTTACTCTTTTGCTGCTGGACTACACATATTCACATCATAGCCATCTCCCAACTCTTCTGCTGCTGGACTACACATATTCACATCATAGCCATCTCCTAACTCTTCTGCTGCTGGACTACACATCATCACATCATACCCATCTCCTAACTCTTGTGCTGCTGGACTACACATTAGCACATCATGATTACAAATACAGGAGCACCTCAAGGGTGTGTCCTGTCGCCATTCCTGTTCTCCCTGTATACGAACGCCTGCAGATCCACAGCGGAATCCGTCAAAGTGATCAAATTTGCTGACGACACCACCATCGTCGGCCTCATCACCAAAAATGATGAGGAAGCGTACCGCCACCAGGTTGAGAGCATCTGCCAATGGTGCAGGGAGAACGGGCTGGTCCTAAACACGGCAAAGACTGTTGAGATGATTGTTGATTTTAGGAAGCACGCCAACCCCCCTCCTCCAATCCGTATTGATGACAAAGAAGTTGAAAGAGTTCCCTGTGTACGACTTCTGGGCACAATCATCTCCAACGACCTGAAATGGAAGGCAAACACCTCCACCACCCAGAGGAAAGCCCAGCAGAGGTTATTCTTTCTCCGCCAACTGAAGAAGTTCGGTATGTCCCCAAAACTTCTGACCAACTTCTACTCCGCTACGATTGAATCTGTCCTCTGCTCTTCCATCCTAGTCTGGTATGCCAGCTCCTCCGCTAGCGACAGACACAAATTACAGAGAGTCATCAGATCAGCAGAGAGAATCATCGGTAAACCTCTACCTGCTCTGGATCTCCTCTACCACTCAAGGCTGCGCTCCAGAGCTTTGAGGATTGCAAATGACCCCTTACACCCAGGAAACCGGTTATTCAGCCAGCTCCCTTTGGGCCGGAGGTATCGGTCCATCTACGCCAGGACCACCAGACACAGAAACAGCTTCTTCCCCTCAGCTGTGAACTCACTGAACTCTCTCCACGCACTCCCCACTATAACGTGATTTTGTGATTATAGAAGAATTGCGCGTTTTTTTCGATTGTATGCTTTCTCTGTATGTAATGTGTGATATAGTGCTGTCGATCCTTCTGATGTTTTCTGTGTGCCCTATCCTGCTTTCTCTGTATGTAAATGTGTGATATAGTGTTGTTGATCCTTCTGATGTATTCTGTGTGCCCTATACTACTTGCATCCTGTACGTGCCAAAACCAATTCCGGGCACGACCCAGTCGTGCTTGGCGAAAATAAAGATTCTGATTCTGATTCTGATCATAGCCATCTCCTAACTCTTGTGCTGCTGGACTACACATTATAACATCATAGCCATCTCCTAACTCTTGTGCTGCTGGACTACACATATTCACATCATAGCCATCTCTTAACTCTTGTGCTGCTGGACTACACATTATCACATCATAGCCATCTCCTAACTCTTGTGCTGCTGGACTACACATTATCACATCATAGCCATCTCTGGTTAACACAGGAGATGTGAGTGTCTTCAATAAAGAAGCCCGTTAGAGGGTTTCTCTGTCCCCCAAGAATGGGCAGCTCCACACTGCAGTTGAAGCAATACCCATCACAATCACCTCTGGTGCAGAGGAGTAAATATTGTGAAGGAGGAGGATTATGTCAAATCCTCTCGCATGTTTATCAAAGGCGTGGTTAATAATTGGTGCAACGGCACAATGGCTGCAAGCAAGACACAGACTGCTGCTCGATAAACAACATGTGTACTTCACGGGACAGAGAGAGATGTCACAAAGTGGAACATCAACCTGAGAAAAACAAAATGTTTCCCCAGATCGACAAAATCATTGTCCAGACATGCGGATGCACTGTAAGCTCGGCAGCCTGATGTAATCAATGGAGAAAAATATCTTATGCTGGGAATACACGATGAGATTTCTCAGTCGATTTACTGTCCGATCTTATTTCCGATCGATTTTCTTATCTTTTCTTATCAATTTCCATTCACTTCTATGAGAAATCGATCAAGAAAACAATAGAAGATAAAAACATGTCGGAAATTATCTGTCAAACCATCTATCTAACACAAAATCTAATGGTGTACTCCCAGCATTAGGGACAAAGATCATCTGGCTTAGACAACTGGAAAAAAGAAGCCATTGATTCAAAGTCATCACAAATAGTCCTTCCAAGCAACAAAAATGTGGCTGTGCCCTCCCCAGCTTACACCTCTCTGACACTGCATCTGTACCCTCCTCTGCTTACACCTCCCTGATACTGCAGCTGTACCCTCCCCAACTTACACCTCCCTGACACTGCATCTGTACCCTCCCCTGCTTATACTTCCCTTACACTGTAGCTGTACCCTCCCCTGCTTATACTTCCCTTACACTGCAGCTGTACCCTCCCCTGCTTACACCTCCCTTACACTGCAGCTGTGCCCTCCCCTGCTTACACCTCCCTGACACTGCAGCTGTACCCTCCCCTGCTTACACCTCCTTGACACTGCAGCTGTACCCTCCCCTGCTTACACCTCCCTGACACTGCAGCTTTACCCTCCCCAACTTACACCTCCCTGACACTGCATCTGTACCCTCCCCTGCTTATACTTCCCTTACACTGCAGCTATACCCTCCCCTGCTTACACCTCTCTGACACTACAGCTGTACCCTCCCCTGCTTACACCTCCCTGACACTGCATCTGTACCCTCCCCTGCTTATACTTCCCTTACACTGTAGCTGTACCCTCCCCTGCTTATACTTCCCTTACACTGCAGCTGTACCCTCCCCTGCTTACACCTCCCTTACACTGCAGCTGTGCCCTCCCCTGCTTACACCTCCCTGACAGTGCAGCTGTACCCTCCCCTGCTTACACCTCCTTGACACTGCAGCTGTACCCTCCCCTGCTTACACCTCCCTGACACTGCAGCTTTACCCTCCCCAACTTACACCTCCCTGACACTGCATCTGTACCCTCCCCTGCTTATACTTCCCTTACACTGCAGCTATACCCTCCCCTGCTTACACCTCTCTGACACTACAGCTGTACCCTCCCCTGCTTACACCTCCCTGACACTGCATCTGTACCCTCCCCTGCTTACACCTCCCTGACACTGCAGCTGTACCCTCCCCTGCTTACACCTCCCTTACACTGCAGCTTTAACCTCCCCTGCTTACACCGTAGCTGTACCCGCCCCTGCTTACACCTCCCTGACTGTGCAGCTGTACTCTATCCTGCTTACACCTCACTGACACTGCAGCTGTCCCCTCCCCTGTTTACACTTCCCTTACACAGTAGCTGTACCCTCCCCTGCGTACACCTCCCTGACACTGAAGCTGTACCCTCCCCAGCTTACACCTCCCTGACACTGCATCTGTACCCTCCCCTGCTTACACCTCCCTGACACTGCAGCTGTACCCTCCCCAACTTACACCTCCCTGACACTGCATCTGTACCCTCCACTGCTTATACTTCCCTTACACTGTAGCTGTACCCTCCCCTGCTTATACTTCCCTTACACTGCAGCTGTACCCTCCCCTGCTTACTCCTCCCTGACACTGCAGCTGTACCCTCCCCTGCTCACACCTCCCTGACACTGCAGCTGTACCCTCCACTGCTTATACTTCCCTTACACTGCAGCTGTACCCTCCCCTGCTTACACCTCCCTTATACTGCATCTGTACCCTCCCCTGCTTACACCTCCCAGACATTGCAGCTGTACCCTCCACTGCTTACACTTCCCTTACACTGCAGCTGTACCCTCCCCTGCTTATACTTCCCTTACACTGCAGCTTTACCCTCCCCTGCTTACACCTCTCTGACACTACAGCTGTACCCTCCCCTGCTTACACCTCCCTTACACTGCAGCTTTAACCTCCCCTGCTTACACCGTAGCTGTACCCTCCCCTGCTTACACCTCCCTGACTGTGCAGCTGTACTATATCCTGCTTACACCTCCCAGACACTGCAGCTGTACCCTTCCCTGCTTACTCCTCCCTTACACTGCAGCTTTAACCTCCCCTGCTTACACCGTAACTGTACCCTCCCCTGCTTACACCTCCCTGACAGTGCAGCTGTACTCTATCCTGCTTACACCTCACTGACACTGCAGCTGTCCCCTCCCCTGCTTACACTTCCCTTACACAGTAACTGTACCCTCCCCTGCTTACACCTCCCTGACACTGCAGCTGTATTCTCCCCTGCTTACACCCCCCTGACAATTACTGCAAATGGCTCTCCGATAACTATACAGCAGTGGACAAACAATAGAGGAGGGAAACAAGCCCTGCAAGCTAACACTCTAATTGATACTTGGTATAAGGAATAAGCATGAGGCCTCAGATCAGTATTGTTAAATTTAGAGTTGGTGTCAGCAAGACTTGATTGGTATGGAGTACTGCTTCAGTGGTGCTTGTTGAGTAATTTGGGAGGGTGCGGATGGGTCCTGGTGGGGGCAATACTTGATGGGTTTGCACTAGGTTGACCAGTACAAAAAGTGCCAGATGTCAGAATCTGATTCCTCTTGAAACGGTTTCCTCAATGGCGTCTCCTATAGGTATGCTTTGCCAGGCCTATAAATGCATTTTGCTACCGGTTTAGAATCAGAAAATATTTATTCGCAAGCATGACTAGGTCGTCAGAGTAGAGAGTGTAGATAGTACACAAATCACAAGTAAGCAGTGACCTCCAAGATGCATAACAAAACAAAAGCAGCATTTCCCCTAGACAGTCAACTTTGTTCAGCGCCCACGACCTGGGGAAGGGGGGGGGGGGGGGGGGAATAGTGAGATGAGTGGGCGCTGGAGGAAGGGCATGGAGGGAGTTCAAGAGGTTTACCACAGAGGGGAAAAAAAGCGTTGCTGTGCCTGCATCTATCCAAAATATTATGACGAAACAGAAGGGAGCTCACCAGCTTGTGTGACTTGAAATGATGGACTTAAAGGGGCACTACAGCGAAAAACTGTAAAATTTAAAATATGTGCAAACATATACAAATAAGAAGTACATTTTTTCCGGAGTAAAATGAGCCATAAATTACTTTTCTCCTATGTTGCTGTCACTTACAGTAGGTAGTAGAAATCTAACAGAAGTGACAGGTTTTGGAATAGTCTATCTCTTTATAGGGGATTCTCAGGGATATATTTATTTTCAAAAGCACTTGGTGAATGGCAGTTCCTCTGTCCAACTGCCAAAAAAACTGTAGGGAGCAGGGAAGCCGGCCAGCATCCTTGTTTAAATACTTTTTCTGGAATATCTTTATTAAGAATAAAAGCCTTGCTGAAAATCCCCTATGAAGAGATGGACTAGTCCAAAACCTGTCACTTCTGTCAGATTTCTACTGCCTACTGTAAGTGACAGCAACATATGAGAAAAGTAATTTATGCCTCATTTTACTCCAGAAAAAATGTACTTCTTATTTGTATATGCTTGCACATATTTTAAATTTGACAGTTTTCGCTGTAGTGCACCTTTAAGAGTGTGGAACGGCACCAGCTTGTCAGGCCCGTGTGTATAATATAGACAGAGGCATACTAAAAAAAATTGCATGTAATATTGCAATGTGCTAAACTGCCTGCCAAAAGCATTGTTAAATGTCTGCTCAGACTCATTAAGCTGGGAATATTCATTGCGGTAACGACTCAACCAGTCCGTCCGGTTTCTGCCTTTTTACACAACTCAAACAGGTATTTGTACTTCAACTAAACTTGTGTTTGTGTTATAAGAATATGTGACATTGAGAGACAGCCAAAATACCTGTTCAATGCCATTTGTTGCAGGAACTGTGTCCTCCTAGGCTTATCTGCTTTGCTATTGAAAGCAAAAAATATAATTATTCTTTGGTAACTTTTTAAAGATTATACTGAATGATCTCTGTTAAAAAGAAACTAAGTACAAAACTAAAAAGTTTACTTAAAAAAAATGGAAAAAATTGACCGGGCACATTGCAAGGGCATCGATAAAAACAGCCTATTAAAATTATAGTATTTTGTAGGTTTAATGCACAAACATGTTAGCTGTGTATTCATCATATTCACCCCTCTTCAGCATAGTGAGGGGGCACACACAGTATGTAAGCGACAACAGTGGGTGGTAGATCAGTGACAACAACAGCTCAGGATTTGAAACAAAGGTCATTCAGGATGGGACCATTACTGATGTAGTCAAGTTCCCAATATCTTCAGTGAAGGATGTCTTAATATGTCAGCTATTTATAAAATAAAAGACACTGTAGTTACTGAGACTGTACCATATGCTGGGCTGGTTTGTTTGCCTGGCTTTCTTTCGGCTGTATAATTGTCTTATAAATAAATATTACGTGGGATAACAACCGTACTGTTTGCCTGCACTTCCTAATGTATGACGGGTGTTGCACACAACATATATGAGGAGGTCTGTGGCTGTGCTGGGTCAGGGCCGGATTACCGACCAGGCAACAAAAGCAGTCGCTTGGGGCCCCATTCAGAGTCAAAGGGGCCCCATTAGCACATAAACCAGCCCTTGCCATCCTGTCAGCGGTGGTTGGATGGTATAATGGTTAAAGGGACTCTGAGCAGTGCAGTAACTATGGAAAGATGCATATCATTTTAAAGCTCTCTTTCTCCTCTTTCCAATGATATCTAAACGGCTGCTCTATGCCTTTTAGTTTTCGATATTTTCGCGATTGAAATCGCGGCCACAGGACGACTTTTCTCCAAAGTCAGCGGTGGCTGGATGGTATAATGGTTAAAGGGACTCTGAGCAGTGCAGTAACTATGGAAAGATTCATATCATTTTAAAGCTCTCTTTCTCCTCTTTCCAATGATATATAAACAGCTGCTCTATGCCTTTTAGTTTTCGATATTTTCGCGATCGAAATCGCGGCCACAGGACGACTTTTCTCCAAAGTCAGCGGTGGCTGGATGGTATAATGGTTAAAGGGACTCTGAGCAGTGCAGTAACTATGGAAAGATGCATATCATTTTAAAGCTCTTTTTCTCCTCTTTCCAATGATATATAAACGGCTGCTCTATGCCTTTTAGTTTTTGATATTTTCACGATCGAAATCACGGCCACAGGACGACTTTTCTCCAAAGTTGGCAGCTCGATTCAGCACAATGCAATGAAATATAAGGAACCCAGGGGGATATAATTACAAACATCATGCTGGTAGGTGTGAGGATGTAATGAATTAGTTGTGGGTATGCTTAAAGGCATATCCACAGGCACTGCTTGGAGTCCCTTTAAGGGCTCTGCCGCTGACACAGGAGACCAGGGTTCGAATCTCAGCTCTGCCTGTTCAGTAAGCCAGCACCTATTCAGTAGGAGACCATAGGCAAGTCTCTCTAACACTGCTACTGCCTATAGGGCGCGTCCTAGTGGCTGCAGCTCTGGCGCTTTGAGTCCACCAGGAGAAAAGCGCGATATAAATGTTATTTGTCTTGTCTTGTCAAATGATGCCGTGCGCTGCTGATTGTCTTCAGAGCCAGGCTCTCCTCCTAGGTCCCCCTCCTGCTACTGTGCGCTCTGCCGCTGCCCACTCCACCCTCCCTTCCCACAGAGAACCACAGCTGCAGCAAGAATGATAGCAGCAGATGGCAAACGCTCACTCACCTATCCATGATCCAAGCAATAGAGATCCCGTCATCTGAAACCCATCTGTCTCTTCTACAGTGCAGCCGCTCGCTCTGAACTTCCTGATTCTCAGATCAGACATGAAGTAGGAAGTAGTAATAGTAGTAGTAACAGAGCGGCAGCACTCTAGAGGAGACAGATGGGCTCCGGATGACGGGACCTCTATTGCTTGGATCGCAATAGGTGAATGTGATTCATCTGGTGCTGTCATTCTCCCCCACTGCGGCTGCCTTCTCTGCTGGACTATCGTATTCACTGGGATGGAGGCTGCATGGTGGCTGTCTAGTTTGGGAGGAAATTGGTTGTTCGGTGGTGAGAGTGGTTATGTAATTCTGTCTGGGGAATGGCTTCCGGTTTGGCGGTGTCCAGAGTTTTCTGCTATTGCCAGGCTGGAGATGCAGGGGGAAAGTGCTGCTGCTGTGATATCTGGCGCCCTCTTCACAGGGGTGCCCCAGCCCCTGAGTGCAAATGTCCCAGCCATTCATCTCTCACTCTGCATTTTGCCGCTGCTATTCCCTGCATTGTGCACCCACAGAGGAAAGCGTGCTGTTGCCCATAGCAACCAGTAGCTCGGCTGCCCGGTGTGTGCGACATATTGCTGTGCAGCTGCATCTTCTGATTCTATTACGACATGATGGGGGGGCCCAAATCAGTTACTTTGCTTAGGGCCCCATTTAGCCTTAATCCGGCTCTGTGCTGGGTACAGGGCTACTGGCTGATTGCAGCAGAGTAAAGTGAGCCATTCAGAGCAATGCAGTTCACCCATAGTGGACAGTTAGGGATACTCTGAGAGGATTGGGGATACTCTGTGAAGGTTAGGGCATTCTGTGAGGGTCGGGGGTTCTCTGTGAGGGCTAGGGGCACTCTGTGAGGGTTGGGGGCACTTTGAGGGTTGGAAGTGTTCTGTGAGGGTTGGAAGTGTTCTGTGAGGGTTGGGGGTACTCTGTGAGGATTGGGGGGCACTCTGTGAGGGTTGGTGTCACTTTTTTAGGGCTAGGGGTGCTCTATGAGGGTTGGGGGTCCTCTGTGAGGGATGGAGGTGGTTGGGAGTGCTCTGTGAGGGATGGGGGCACTTTGTGATGGTTGGGGGAGCTCTGTGAGGGGTTGAAGGCGCTATGTGAGGGTTAGGGGTGCTATGTGAGGGTTGAGGGTGCTTTATGAGGGTTGGGTGTGGTTGGGGGTGTTCTGTGAGGAATGGGGCACTTTGTGAGGGTTGGCGGCACTCTGTGACGGTTGGAGGTGGTTAGGAGTACTCTGTGAGGGTTAGGGGCACTTTGTGAGGGTTGGGGGTGCTCTGTGAGAGTTGGGGGTGCTTTATGAGGGTTGGGGGCGCTCCTGCCCTTGCACTAACATTCTATCCTATATACAGTTTACGTAGCTGGGCAGGTGTGGGGTCTTTGCCTACATAAACATGAATGTTATTCTGAGTTATGGTCACTTAATCTTGTCATACTGCGTTCGGTGAACTGTAAAGCCATAGCTCAGATTCCTGGCCACATATTTTAATGATCAGGTATTAAGCAGAGTAAAGGCAATTTCCTTGAAAGGACAGTTACACCCAGAGAGTGAAATGTTCTCTATAAGGCATGTAGATAATGGGCTTGATTTACTAAACCGTGATAACTCAAATATCACACCTTAGGAAAAGATATCACACCTTATGAAAAGATATCACACCTTATGAAAAGATATCACACCTTATCCAAGATAACACATCTTATCAAAGCTAACACGCCTTATCAGAGTAGCATAGCGAGTGCTACGAACTTATGCCTGCTAACTGGCAATGGCACTCGTCTTGCCCTGAGCCCCCGCGGGTTCGTAGCGCTTGCTATCCTACTCTGATAAGGCGTGTTATCTTTGATAAGGTGTGATATCTTTGATAAGGTGTGGTATTTGAGTTATCACGGTTTAGTGTTCTGACTTAACATGATGCTACTTTACAAGTGCTCCGTAAAAAGGCACAGTGACCAAACTGCTTGACTTACAAGTTATGTCAGTCCCCAGAAGTGAAGCCGCATACACAGGTTTAGTTAAGTTAGGTACACACACTGGATTATCCTCGGCCGGTTAGATACTCCCCTCTGTAGGAGGATGGCTCTGGTTCCCATAGTGCCTTCCCTGTCCTTTCTCCGTTCCTTCTTTCCACTGATATCCCCCATTCAAATGATGCACCTTTGGGACTCCTTGGAAAGCTTGAGAAGCAGTCTGGGACGTGTGTGCGTCTGAAGTTGGGTGCATCCATACTGCTCATGAGGGAGTCTAGGCTCACGCACGTGCAGAATGCGAGAGCTTCCAAAGCCAGCCCAACGAGGGATGGAAACATATTTGCCCGGAAGCAGGTAACTTTGGCACCCTTTATCGGTGGAGTTTGGGGCGCCACCGCCACCATAGGCACCCACTGAATTATCGCTCAATGCCGTGATGAAAACTTTTTTTTTTCATTTTTCTGGCGGGGGCGGCGAGAGGGAGGAGTTAAAGGGAACCTTAACTTAGAGGGATATGGATGTTTCTTGTTAAACAATACCAGTTGCTTGGCAGTCCTGATGATCTATTTGGCTGCAGTAGTGGCAGAATCACACCAGAAACAAGCATGCAACTAATCCAGTGTGACTTCAGTCAGAGCACCTGATCTGCATGCTTGTTCAGGGGCTGTGGCTAAAAGTCTTAGGGACACAGGATCAGCAGGAGAGTCAGGCAACTGGTATTATTTTAAAAGGAAAAATCCATATCCTTCTCAGTTTAAGTTCCCTTTAATGTTAGGCATGGGAGGTGTTAGGGTTATGCTTCAGGTTTGGTGTCTGTGCGGGGGATTGAGCGGTGGTTAGGGTTAGACTTCAGTTAGGGTGTTTATGTGTGTGTATGTGTGTGTGTGTGGGGGGGGGGGGGAGGAGGGTGTTAGGTGTCAGGTAGGGTGTTTGTGCGGGGGGAGGAAGGACTGTTAGGGCTAGGGGTCAGGTAGGGTGTTTGTGCAGGGGAGGGGATCTGTTAGGGTTAGGCATCAGGTAGGGTGTTTGTGCAGAGAGAGGAGGGGGCGGCGGATAGGGTATCAGGAAGGGTACCTGTGCGCAGGAGGTGGGGGGTTTGTGTTTAGGGTTAGGCGTCAGGTAGTGTGCTTGTGCGGGGGGGGGGGGGACTGTTAGGTTTAGGTGTCAGGTAGCGTGTTTGTGCTGGGGGAGGGGGGAACTGTTAGGGTTAGGTGTCAGGTAGGGTGTTTGTGCGGGGGGAGGGGTGAACTGTTAGGGTTAGGTGTCAGGTAGGGTGTTTGTGCTGGGGTGGTTAAGGTTAGGTGTCGGGAAGGGTGACTTTGGGGCGGGGGTTGTGGTTAGGGTTAGGGCGTTAGGCATCAGGTAAGGGTGTTTGTGCGGGGGGGGGGGGCTTAAGGTTAGGTGTCGGGGAAGGGTTCTGTATGAGAGTAGGGTTAAGTTTAGTTATACTAAAATATCGGTATTTAACCACTTTACCCCCGCGCGTACGTATTTCTCCGCCCCTTTTTCCATCCTTTAAAAACCAGGGACGGAGAAACACGTACTTTCCGCGTTCCCGACGCTGCCCGCGCTCCCGCTCGTAAACACGCCGCCCGCCGCTAGTAAACACGCCGCCGCCCGCTCGCCCAGAGATCAATGAACGGGAAAATCCATTCCCGTTCGTTGATTTAAGCCCCGCAATGATCAGCTGCTCTCCTATGGGCAGCGCGATCATTGTGAGAAAAAACTCACGTGTCCAGCCTCCTTATTCTTCCTCCAAGCTTCCGGAAGGAAGCTTGGAGGTCGCATTAAAACAAAAAGTTACTGTCGCCATCTTGTGGCCAAATAGTAAACTACACCCTACACATTTTTCACATACAAATAAATGACTTTTACACATAAAATTAACTCATTACCTCCCACACTCCCCATTTTATTTTTTTTTGTAATTAAAAAAAAATTAAAAAATTTACAATTAAAAAAAATACATAAATAGTTACCTTAGGGACTGAACTTTTTAAATATTTATGTCAAGAGGGTATAACACTGTTACTTTATAAACTATGGGCTTGTAATTAGGGATGGACGCAAAACTGAAAAAAATGCACCTTTATTTCCAAATAAAATATTGGCGCCAAACATTGTGATAGGGACATAATGTAAATGGTTTTATAACCGGGACAAAAGGGCAAATACGTTTCATGGGTTTTAATTACAGTAGCATGCATTATTTAAAAACTATAATGGCCGAAAACTGAAAAATAATTATTTTTTTCCCCACATTTTTCCTATTTTCCCATTAAAACACATTTAGAAAAAAATAATTCTTGGCATAATGTCCCACCTAAAGAAAGCCTAATTGGTGGCGAAAAAAACAAGATATAGTTCATTTTATTGCGATAAGTAATAATAAAGTTATAGACGAATGAATGGAAGGAGCGCTGAAAGGTGAAAATTGCTCTGGTGCTCAGGGGGTAAAACCCCTCAGTGGTGAAGTGGTTAATACTGATATTTAACAATCCTATACACTTCAGTAGTAGAATATCAGTGTTCTACTATTGGCTTTCCTGGGTGCCCGAATTTCCAGGCGCCCCTTTATTATGTATTTGACCTGCTAGTCCAATCATTTCAATGGGGTGAGGGAGGAGACAGGGGTGGGATGAGGGCACAGAGAGAGGACTGGGAAGGCTCTATGGCATCCAGGGCCCCGATTGTAAAGCTGGCAGGTCCTGCATGCTGTACTGGATTCACTGTACTTCCTGTTCTTGCATATTATCTCCTTGTAATAGCGCCCAGGGGGCACTGTTTCAGGGAAATAGGATGCAAGAACAGGAAGTAGAATGAAGCCAGTACAGGGTGCAGGACCTACCGGCAAGTGAGTATTTATTTATCCCCACAGTTGTTCGTGCATCCTCTGCTATGTCGCCCCGCCCCCAGAAAAAAAATGAGATTGTACATGGTATGATTACCATGCACAATCAAACCGCGGTATACCATCATACAGGTTTCCCACGGCCAGCCCTAGACTTTTTGCCGCCTGAGGCAAATTTTGAAAAAATTGGCGCCCTCCCCCCCCCCCCGTGGGGGGCCGCCGAGCTGGAGGGGTAGCGGGCAGGACGGGGGTATTGGGACTAGCGGTGGGTCCCCCGATCTGCGCTCCCTTCCAGCTTTAAATAGCGAGTAAGCAGCCGACAGTAAGAGGCACGGGCGGGGGATCACTCACCTCTTCCTCGTTCCAACGTGCGCTCCACTGGCGTCACTTCCTGCAACGCCGGCCACGTACAATACAGTGGGCGGCGTTGCAGGGGGCGGCGTTGCAGGAAGTGACGTCAGTGGAGCGCACGCTGGAACGAGGAAGAGGTGAGTGATCCCCCGCCCGTGCCTCTTACTGTCGGCTGTTTACTCGCTATTTAAAGCTGGAAGGGAGCGCAGATCGGGGGACCCAGGCAGGGCCGGGCCAAGGCATAGGCTGGAGAGGCTCCAGCCTCAGGGCGCAGTGTAGGAGGGGGCGCAGAATTCATTCAGCTGTCATTCCTAATTGTGTTTGAAGCAGAAATAAATAAGAAAAGGGGATACATGGCAGTGACTGCATGCCAGATAACTAGATATTAAGGTGTTGGGGGGTTGTGGGCCCTGTGGCGCCTCTTAGTCTAATAGCAATCAGTGTGTGACGACTGGGGTGGGAGGGATGGAGGGGCGCACTTTGGTGTCTCAGCCTTGGGTGCTGGAGGACCTTGTCCCGCCTCTGGACCCAGGCGAGGGAGGGGGGGTCCGACCCGCCTCCCCACCGCTAGACCCAATAGCCCCGTCCTGCCCGCTACCCCTCCAGCTCGGCGGCCGGCCACCCCGCACCCACGGACGGGCGGATGCCGCCCCTAGAAGTTTTCCGCCTGAGGCAAAAGTTTCACCCCGCCTCATGAGCTGGCCGGCCCTGCCCACGGCAACCCTAGTTGGCAGTATCAATAGAATTACCAAAACTGCAGTATATTAAAGCAACCACAAGATGTCACTGTCTGTAAAGTGAGGTGATGATCTCTATGGTATGGTGATTTCCTGTATTTATTCTATGTTCCTCTCTGTTCTAAGTTGCATTGTATGATTTATCTCTGCTTGGGGCTGATTCACAAACCTGTGCTGCTATAACAATGTGAGCTCCATGACAGCAGCGTAAGCTAAATTCAAGGCTGCGCGCTATGCTCGCTCTTGCAGCATAGTATACGTTTAGTTACGTGCCCTGCTTACATAGCAACGCAAAGAGAGAAAGGAGCGCTCCTCCTTGTGTATTAACTTTGTTTAATTCCAATAAAAGCGCTTACAATTACACTTACAGTGTTGTAGCGGTATAAAAGGCGCATCAGGGTCTGCCGGCAAGTTCTCCCTCCTCTCCTGCGCTTGGCCAGAGCTGCAGGGGCGATGTTTGGCGTGGAGCGGGGTGCGGTGGGCGGAGCCTGGTCGCGCTGATGCCGTCTGACGTCACAACGCGTTTCGGGGTATAACCACGCCTTCGTCAGGTGACGCGACGGCGGGGACAGCTAAAATTTATACACTCAATGGGAGAGGCTGGATGGGGGGGGGGGGGGGGGCGTGGCAGGGAAATCCCTGCTGCCCACTAATAAGGAGCAACATTAACACAAACATTTATTCAATTGTAAGATAAGTTGATACAAATAAAAATAAATTATCCAGCCTCTCCCATTGAGAGTATAAATTTTAGCCGTCCCCGCCGTCGCGTCACCTGACGAAGGCGTGGTTATACGCCGAAACGCGTTGTGACGTCAGACGGCATCAGCGCGACCAGGCTCTGCCCACCGCACCTCGCTCCACGCCGAACATCGCCCCTGCAGCTCTGGCCAAGTGCAGGAGAGGAGGGAGAACTTGCCGGCAGACCCTGATGTGCCTTTTATACCGCTACAACACTGTAAGTGTAATTGTAAGCGCTTTTATTGGAATTAAACGAAGTTAATACACAAGGAGGAGCGATCTTTTCTCTCTTTGCTTTCTCAGACTTACTGGCGCCACCCAGCACCAAGAGCAGCACCCAAGACTTTAACTTCTTACACCACCATCTCCTACACCGAGGCAGCGCAGGGTGACTTTCTCCCTTGTATTTACATAGCAACGCGTGTTCCTTTAAATGCCGACTGCTGCTTTGAAGAATCGCGACCGTGATACTTCACTAGAGCAGCCGCTACTAATTGACATAGTTACTGTGTTAATTACATAGTAACTATGCCAATTAACATAGTAGTGGCCGCTCTAGTGAAGTATCATGGTGGCGATACTTCAAAGCAGCAGCCGGCATTTAAAGGAACGTGCATTGCTATGAAAGCAACGCACATAACTAACGCTGCAAGAGCAAGTGTAGCGCGCAGCCTTGAATTTAGCTTGCAGTGCTGGTCATGGAGCTCACGCTGCTATGGCAGTGCAGCTTCATGAATCAGCCCTCATGTTTTTCTTCAGTAAAGAGTTTTAACGTGTTATACTGGGTGCCTATCTGTACACAACACTCTGCTCCATCAAGGGGAACTCTGGTGAAAGGCAGAGAGTTGTGGGCGTGGCATGCTTTACACCCGAGCATGTGGTGTGGCGAGAGATTTTCGGGGTTGTCATGTAAAGTCTGTGTGATGAAGGGCTGGATATAAGACTAGTGCCGGATGGTACACAGCAAACAACTGAAGCACGGGACAAGTTTGTTCATGAGAAGATCTCCTGCGGCCTGTCTGAACGAGAAACACAACAATGTGGCCTCGCCACCAGCTCTACTCGTTCCACCAACACAGCCCAGCTCGCTCGCTCTGCTTTCCCAGGACATTTTTCTCATGGTTCTTCTAAAGACTTGCCTCATCCTGTCCTTCAATACCTGACAAAGCATTAAAGCTGAAAGAGAGATTAACTCGCAAGCGCCAAACACTCTCCCCAGATAGAAACAGAAATGTGTGAAGCTTCAAGGTTTTAACACAAAACAGGATGTCTTATAATGTCGCTGAAGAATATAAATAAAATCCCACCAAAAGGTGCGCACTGCAGTAGATTCCTTCCCCAACACCGCCGTTTCCCCAAAATTTACACGTGATATTTGGATAGGACCCCTGACCCTCATGTAACAACACTTGGGCCAGGGGCGTAGCAATAGCCATGGGGCCCTGGAGCAGAGGGGGCCCAAGTGGTACTTGATGTATTCATCATTAACTTTCTTGTGTTCCACCACCCTCTGACTGTGTCTCAGTGCCCATGAACTATATGTAGAATTGAATGAATGAAATTGGCCACATATCCATAGGGTAGGGGCAGATGGCACTACTCAAAAATGCTTATGTCTGATGGCCCCATGACATTTTTGCTATGGGGCCCCATAATCTTTAGCTACGCCACTGACTTGGGTCTTCATGTGTTATGCTGGTGGAAGGGGAAGGGGGGGGGGTGGTCTGGCTGCCTGAACATTTATAGAATTTAAAGGAAACCTGTGACTTGACCAGATAGCTCTGGCCCCTTTAAGACCAGAGCCGTCCGTGCCCTTTTAAGACGTGATTGCTGTGATTGGCTCACAGCAATCACGTGGTTAGGAGCCCATGGAACCTTTGCTGTCAGTGTGACAGCAGGGAGAATGGGTGCAGCGACGCAGACAGCGGCGGGAACGGTGAGAGCGAGAGAGTGGACGGCGCTGCAGTGGTGATTGAAATGTACGCCCTGGCAGGAATAAGCCGCCACAAACAGGGCAAAGATTTCATTCACAGCTGTTTGGTGCCCATAAGTTGTTAAAAAAAAGTAAAAATGAAAGGGAAGCCTTTGGATCCTTCACAGGCATACATCAAATAAATGCGACTGGAAATGCACCCAGTATAAAAGTGTAAAATATCAGTATTCAATACTTAAATATTTTATATATTTTACTATGGCCAAACCTACCCTACTCTCCCACAGAACCCTCAGCCTCTGACGCCTAATGCTGTGAGCTGGCCTCTTTCTTGAAAATAATTAGATTTTCCCTGAAAAATCAAATTTTTCTGCTAGTGATTATGGTGACGGAGGTGGTCCGCTCTAGTTATAGTGAGCTGATTGTTACATTCCTGGTATGTAAAAATCAACTCACTATAACTAGAGCCGGCAGAGTGGGTGGACGTTCTCTACAACGGCACCCAGGCACCACACTGCTAATCTAAAGGTTTTCTGTTTTCTATTGACCTGAGGAAGCGGGCTTGGTCCTGTGAAACGCATTGTCAACAGTATAACCGGTTTTTAATAAAGACTCCCTGTTATCCATCCTGGTGAGTCATCAATAGAGGTAAGAGACCTCTTTTTTTTATTTTTATTACGTTTTAAAACTCACCCAGTATCTACATCTTGGACGCCTCCCCACAACCCCTATCCAGTCCCCCTTAGGTTGCCATTTATGGTCACTATTTCCTTTTATCCACTTCACCACTGAGGGGGTTTTCCCCTTCTGGACCAGAGCAATTTTCACCTTTCAGTGCTCCTCCCTCTTGTTCGCCAATAACTTAATCACTATCACAACAAAATTATCTATATCTTGTTTTTTTTTTTTTGCCATCAATTAAGGCTTTCTTTGGGTGGAAGATTATGCTAAAAATTATTTTATTCTCAATGCATTTTAATAGGAATATTTAGGGGAAAAAATGGAAAACAAAATCATTATTTCTCAGTTTTCAGCCATTATAATTTTAAAATAAAACTTTCTACTGTGGATAAAACCCACACATTTTATTTGCCCATTTGTCCCAGTTATTACAATGTTTAAAATATTTCCCTAGTAGAATGTATGGTGCCAATATTTTATTTGGGAATAAAGGTTCATTTTTTCAGTTTTGCACCCATCACTTATTACAAGCCCATAATTTAAAAAATAACATTAATATATACCTTCTTGACATACATATTAAAAAAGTTCAGTCCCTAAGGTAGTTATGTATTTTTTTTTTAAATTGTCATTTTATTTTTGCTATGCAAAAGTTTAATTTGGGTAACTATGGGAGAGTGTGGGAGGTAAGGAGTTAATTTTAAATGTATGTGTAGGTCTTTTATTAAAAAAAAAAAAAGGATGTA
This sequence comes from Hyperolius riggenbachi, assembly GCF_040937935.1. NCBI lineage: Eukaryota > Metazoa > Chordata > Amphibia > Anura > Hyperoliidae > Hyperolius > Hyperolius riggenbachi. Next base: position 161,815,702 of record NC_090657.1, on the reverse strand, counting down.
GGTGTAATTACACTATTTGGCCACAAGATGTCCTCGTGCATACGCTAACAGGAAGTAATGCGTGGACATGTTACTTCCGTAATTACGACTACAGGCATCTCATTAAGGCCGGCAATCATTGACACGGGGACTTACTGCCCAAGGTGCAGTAAGCCAGGTATAATGCACCTGATCCCCCTAACGGAGTCAGTTGACAAGTGGCTTTTCGGTTATTCACTCATTCCTTATATTCGGTCCTAGTTATAGGTTTTGTGTCAAGATCTTCATTATTATGTCTTTTGCACTGATCATATTCTATTTTCTTTGTATAGGATATTGTGAATATTGTTTTGATGATTGTTAAATCTGCAACTCAATTTGCTGTCTTATGGATGTTCATTGTTTAAACAGATGAATCATCAGTTGTATTTCACTGTCTTGATTTTTTCATTATTTCAATAAACACTTCGAAAGCAAAAAAAAAGAAAGAAAGACAGAAAGACAGGGCGGTAGACATTTCTTATCATTTTGTCTAAAGCCTGGTGCACACCATGCGATTTCCCATCAGATAGATGGGCCGATCTGATCGATTTTCTGATCACTTCTATGCAAATCGATCAGAAAAATGATCGGATAGCAGATCAGACCTGTTGGAAATTATCTATTCGACCCATCTATCTGACGGGAAATTGCATGGTGTTTACCAGGCGGAAGAGACACAATAATGTTCTCTGGGCAACCAATATGGCGTTTGTGTTTGCAAATGGATTTCTAGCTGTTGAATTTTTTTTCTATATGCCAATAAAAAGAGTTTGGAGAGTAAAAGTATCCAGAGTATATTTATACGTAGGGCAGTTGCCCTGAAAGAACATAAGATGTACCCCCTCACCTAGAACTTCTTTCTCATGGATCTCCTTCAGTCTGTGTAACGCTTCGCTAAACAGCTCAGTCGCCATGTTGCCGTCCACAGTGGCCGCACGTTTCGCTCACACTATGTGTGACAACCATTTACTTGACCTAAACAAAAAAGATAGACAAATACAAAAATCTATATTATTTCTACAGATCTGGACCGCTGATGCAAAGCCAGTACAAAATTGTAATATCCGAGGCAGCTGCGGCGAACAGCACCGCCGCTGCAGCTGCCTCCATGCGGCCATCCATCCATTCGGCGTGCAGGACGCCGAGGACGGAACGTTCTCCCGGGCAGGGGGCTGCCATAGCGCGTGGGTGCGCGCATAGACAAGAACTTTATGCGGGGAGGAAGCCCGTCAGCTGACCTGCTGACGTCAGGGGAGACCCACGGCGCCCAGGATTGGCTGATGAGAGGGGGGCGTGCCAGTGAGGTCTCCTCTGTTTCATAAGCCTCCAGCCTGCATTACCACTTCGTCTGTTGTCGTGAATACTTGCGTGTTAGCGCACAGACCTTAGATAGCTTCCCTGGTGATGATGCTACGGATTTCACACCAAGTTAGGAATATTACTCTTATTGTTGTTATTGTGTGTAGACTAGATCCGGGGTGTTGATACCAAGGACGTCACACCCAGACTAGGATATTACTATTGTATTGATCTCCTATATATGACTCTGGCTAGCACTCTGACTTTGTATCTGTCTTCTGATCTTGTACTTCTGCCCATCTGTCTTCCTGTTGCTGAACCTCTGCCTGATTACCGATTACTCTCTTGCCTCACGATTCTATACCGATACGTACCTTCCTGATGCTGAACCTCTGCCTGATTACCGATTACTCTCACGATTTTGTATATACTTACCTCACTGTTGCCGAACCTTGCCTGCCTGACCACTCTACTCACCAGTGGGCCCTCGCCACTGGTGAGGTACAGGTTACACCAGCTCCTCTGGTGGAACCGTTTTGTTAAGCTGTAGTACAGCCCCAATTACCTGCTCTATTAGAGCATCTGTCATTTCACTTGTATTGTATCTCCTTGGCTACTGTTCAGTCTGGGTCACCCGCCCGACGGATGTCCTCGTGCCTGCAGTAGTATCTGAATCACCCACTTCCCGGGAGATTCAGCCTCTTTGTTACTGTACTCTCCAGCCTGCTGGAACTTACGCTAGTGCACGTATAGTGTACTGATAGTACCTCACCAGTCCTCTGGTGAGGTCTGGTCAAACTATTAAAGTTACTGTTGCACCCAAACACTTACACTTGTTAGGTGTCCAGAGGTTAGTCATACTTGTATTATTGGTGATTCTACAGATCATTAATAATCAGGTATACGTCTGTATTACTGGTGATACTGCAGATCATCAATAATCAGACACTCTCTGTGTGCAGACACCCATCGTCACAAAAATATACCTGGTCTCCCAGAATGCTTGAGGGGTACAAAAATTCCACATATATAAACAGCCTAGGCTAAGCATCACTGGGAGGGCGGGGCTACATACCAATATACAGCAATGTATAGATATAGGAAGTGTTTGTGATGCTGAAACCAGAAAAATTACAGTAAAAGTGGGCATCCTGAATAATCATTTATTACATTCTACTATGTCACTGAAGTACCTCTTTAATGTTCATACATTATGAATAGAGCGATGAAGATACAAGAGACACTCCTAAAATGTCCAGTGCCCCAGGCTGTGACCCATGTTGCCTCAGCAAACGGTTGGTGAGTTTGGAGAAAGGTGGAAGGTCAGGATGAAATGGGACACAATTGTTGGGTACTGAAGGGAGAGTAAGCAGAGTAAATACTTGTCCTGGAGTTATGGATGTGACTTGCTAACTTTCCTCACCTGCGTTGTTCTGACATGCCAGAGGCGGTTCACCCTGGAGACCTGGCTGCGGGTATGGGCACAGCCCAGGCTGAGACTCACACCCTCACCCTCAGATATACAAAGGTATGACGCCAAGGATTTCATCTACCTGACCCATTCTACAGAAAACCGACACCACACAAAACTCGTTCTTTCACTTCTTGTTGCTTGCCTGGTTAAACTTGTGGACAATGAAGTTTAACTCCACCTCATACACACAACAATGCTAAACAGGAGAAATACTGCATGCTTATTTACAAATTCTTTTGCTGAGGAGTTTCTTGGGAGCTGAAAACAAGGTTTCCACTCATAGATCAATTATTTGGCTATTCTGATAGGTTGTGTGGACCCTCTGTGTCCCCAACAGTTATTGTTGGCTTCCTTATAAAATATCTGATGTTCATCAAGACCTCCATAATGTGGTTTGGGGTTTCTGGGTGAAACTCAAAGATCTTGATTCTGGAGGTTTTTACTCCTCTTGGATAAAGTTAAATGGGTCGGGTTACAAGACAAGACCCCATACAGAAGTCAGAGGGCCGGGTAAGTGGCATTTAGACAAGGTTAAGACAGAGGCAGAGGTCATGGGCAGGGAGCACTCAACACCTCAGTGATGTCCAGAAGACAGGTGGAATCATACAGAGGATGACAATACAAATCCCAAAGACAGAAGATAAATGCCGGGTACACACATTCCATTTGCGTCATCAGAAACAATCTTGCTTGTTATCCCCTAATATATAATACTGTATAATATTAAAGTGGACCCAAATTAAAAATACAAGATTTCAGAAATAAAATCTTCTAAATTATATTAATAAATAGCAGCCTATTTTCAGCTGCATGATGACAAATATAAAATATTTTACATTTATTGGATGAACCCCTTCCTTCCTTTCATATTGCCGGGACAGAATCCAGCAAACTGGTGGAATAGGTGGTGTCCGGCAAAGGAGGAATTGCTAATGGCTGCCACCTGTATAACCCTAGTTATGAAAAGAGTAGGGTGAAAATATGCACTGAAATGCTTATAAGCTTGAAGGAGTGTTTATTTATCTTTGTATGTGTCAGAGTGGCGCAACTAAATATTTTGAATTAAAAAAATGTTTGGTTTGGTACCGCCAAAGAAAGGGGGGGGGGGGGGGGGTTGGGCGGTACCAAATTTCAAGTACTATTATGAAGCCGCGATATTGACAACATTAGTAGACTGGCATAAGCATGCAGAAGAAAAGAGATGGGTATCTTTAGAGGAAGATATAGCAGGATGCCCCTTGACAAAGTTACTGTGGACTTCAGAGAAAAATAAAAATATACAAGGCAAAGGAATAGAAATTATAAAATATACGGTAGGGACCTTTGAAAAATATAGGGTAAAGCAACATATTTCCCCCTGGCCAACGCCCGTTATACCAATACTGGGAAATAAAAATTTTCCTCCAGGAATACACCCAAGTAGTTATCCCAATTGGAGGGGAGAAAAGGAATTAATAGCCCGAGATCTAGTGAGTAACGGAGAATGGGTCCCCTTGCAGGAGTTGGAAAGGAAGGAGGAGAGGAGAACACTAGATGAATGGAGCCACATCCAATTTCAATCTTTTTTGAAAAGATGCGGTACTAAAGAGGCCCTAAGCAAGAAAAATACCCCATTTGAAGAGATGTGTAGGGGAAGGGGCCAACAAAGAAGGACCCTTTCAAAGATATATGCCTTATTGAATGGGACAGAAGACCCTGTGGCCTCAGTGCGGGCTGGTTGGGAAAAGGACCTGGAAAGACCATTCACTGAGGAACAGTGGAAGACAATAACTAAAATGGCAAGCAAGTCATCTATATCTACAAGGGGCCAGGAAGCAGGATATAAGATATTTGCTAGATGGTACCTCACCCCGGAGAGGCTGAGTAGGATGTTCCCAGGTACCTCAGCGCAGTGTTGGAGGTGTGGAAAGGAAAAGGGAGATATATTACATATTTTTTGGGTGTGCAAAGAAATACGAGAGTTCTGGGAGGCTGTGAAAAACTATACTTCCCAAATAACGGGAGAGGAACTCCCGGATGACACCGCCTTTTTTCTACTACATAGCAATGAGTGGCCATCAAAGAAATATGAGGGGTCTTTGGTGGGGTTCTTGATTAATGCAGCAAGGACCCTCATAGCAAGGCACTGGAAATCGTCACAAGGCCCAAGTGTCTGGGAATGGTTTGTGGAACTGGAAAGGGTCTGGAAGATGGAGGAATTAACTAGTTTTGTACATGGAGATACAGGGAGACATGAGGAAAGATGGAGGCAATGGTTTGAATTCAAAACCTCAGATGAATACGACAGAATGAGGAAGAAATCGGAATGAGATGAGACCCCTGGGGTTTTGATTGACAGGAATTAAGAAATAAGGAGAAGTTAAAGTAAGAACGAGACGGACTGACCCTTGGGGGAGGGGGGGTGGGGTGGGGGGAGAGGGAAGTGAATGGAGGCTTGTATGGTGGGAATTGGCACTTGTGTGTGGGGGTTATAGGAACTTAAGATACGAGAAAGGTCATATAAAAGACACAGTGCTATAAATTCATATACATGGTGGAAGGTATGACATTAGAATATGAAACAGATCTATAGGGAAGGGGAAGGACACCTGTTGTGCTGGGGGCACGCCGTTCAGTTTTCTGTTGGATTCTCCTGTTAGATTTACCTACAGCATGAAAAAAGCTATCTGGCGGGTGGGTCTGGGAGAGAGCCTGGCAGAGAGTTGTGTGCTGTGTACCTAGCATTATATTGTAAGCTAGTGATAGGTCACTGTGTATAGGAAACATTTGGAGACTATTTTCTTAGATTTTTTTTACTGTATTTGTATGCTATTTATATTTTGAAAAAAGTTGAAATAAAGATATTTAAAAAATTTTTTTTTTTGGTTTGGGTCCGTTTTAACATTTAACTCCTGCCGGACTCAAAGCCACTAAGGATGCGCTCAATAGGCCACCCTGCAGTGTTAGAGAGCCTTGCCCAATGATTCCTTACTGAATAGGTAACTAGCTCCAGCCGGGATTGAACCCGGGTCTCCTACATCAAAGGTGGCATCTTTAACCAGTACAATATATGAGATTGGCTACAATGCACCCAAAATCAGTACCAAACTGAGTGCTGTCCCTAATGCTTGTCGTGCAGCTCCAATCATAGCAGAACTAAATTTAAAGCTCAGCTACATGATAACCGATTGATTGGCCTTCTCTTAGCCGAGCAAAAACTCAGGTCCCCGGCTCCCTTTAGCCACAAAGTTACACTGCAGATATGCAACAGGTACCCCCTTGTGCCAAAAACAATTGCTTTGGTCCAGAGACCCTGGTGCAGTCACATCCTCTGCATCTGCTACTGCTGTGCTACTGCATGAGTGATTCTTGCAACTGTCTCAAGCTAGGATGGACAGACCTAATATTACTTAAAGAGACACTGAAGCGAAAAAAAATATATGATATAATGAATTGGTTGTGTACTATGAATAATTACTAGAAGATTAGCAGCAAAGAAAATATTCTCATACTTTTATTTTCAGGTATATAGTGTTTTTTCTAACATTGCATTATTCTATAATATGTGCAGATTACACAACACTCACCATTCAAAATGATTCTTTCAGAGCAGTCTGTGAAGTAATGACCTCTCCTCTAGCAGAGAAAAAGTAAGCAGTTCAATTACAGTTGAGATAATAAAAGTCAGATAACAGCCCTCTCCACGACTAACTTAGTTGGAGAGCTTAATGGCTTGTTTGCATAGAGATAACAACTGGAGTTTCTCAACTCTTCCTGTACTGGAAACAATTAGACTGATGTATCTGATCTTAATGTTTTATTTCTTAGCTGTACTACACATACAAATCATAATATCATAATTTTTTTTTTCCGCTTCAGTGTCTCTTTAATGTAATCTTCTACGTGTGCCCACTTGGGACATGTGTGGCTGGATATCACTTTTTATCTGTAATCAGGGGATACACAAGAGATATGCCATATCTGCAATTATCATCTCAACACGTTTTACATGAAAACCATTATTAGTCACAAAGACATAATATCCTGATTTCTGGATAAAAATTAGGTTAACTGAAACAGACAAAAAGTCTTGCACAGATTAATAGGCGGTGAATTATCCTGCATGTTCTTAAACCTGTTTAGCAGCTCCTGAGTAAGCATAACAGTATCACATAACAGATCCCTGCTGTCGGGTGGGTAGTACACCACTCTTTTTTGCTACAATTATGCACACTCAGGTGCTGGGCACACACTGTATTATGCACACTCATGTGCTGGGCACACACTGTATTATGCATACTCAGGGGCTGGGCACAGACTGTATTATGCACACTCAGGGGCTGGGCACACACTGTATTATGCACACTCATGTGCTGGGCACACACTGTATTATGCATACTCAGGGGCTGGACACAGACTGTATTATGCACACTCAGGGGCTGGGCACACACTGTATTATGCACACTCAGGGGCTGGGCACACACTGTATTATGCATACTGAGGGGCTGGGCACAGACTGTATTATGCACACTCAGGTGCTGGGCACACACTGTATTATGCACACTCATGTGCTGGGCACACACTGTATTATGCATACTCAGGGGCTGGGCACAGACTGTATTATGCACACTCAGGGGCTGGGCACACACTGTATTATGCACACTCAGGTGCTGGGCACACACTGTATTATGCACACTCAGGGGCTGGGCACACATTGTATTATGCACACTCAGGGGCTAGGCACCCACTGTATTTTGCACACTCAGGGGCTGGGCACACATTGTATTATGCACACTCAGGTGCTGGGCACACACTGTATTATGCCTACTCAGGGGCTGGGCACACACTGTATTGTGCACACTCAGGGGCTAGGCACCCACTGTATTATGCACACTCAGGTGCTAGGCACACACTGTATTATGCACACTCAGGGGCTGGGCACACACTGTATTATGCACACTCAGGGGCTGGGCACACACTGTATTATGCACACTCAGGTGCTAGGCACCCACTGTATTATGCACACTCAGGTACTGGGCACAGACTGTGACTGTATTATGCACACTCAGGTGCTGAGCACACACTGTATTATGCACGCTCAGGGAATGGGCACACACTGTATTATGCACACTTAGTGGATGGGCACACTGTGTATTATGCACGCTCAGGTGCTGGGCACACACTGAATTATGCACACTCAGATGCTGGGCACACACTGTATTATGCACGCTCAGGGAATGGGCACAGACTGTATTACAGACAGATTGTACAGACTGTACAGACACACAAAAAAATGTCCACACCGCTGAGCCCTGGGATGATGGCACTTTTGTGGTGGCGGCAGACTGAGTGTTAAGTGGGGTGCCAGAATCAGAGCAGCTTTTGTGTGCTGCTTTTCCTCATGTGGCAATCCCATTGCAGTTTGTGCTTTGTCATTATGTGCCTTCATAAGGAATTTGTCCCTACGCAGGTCTTTCCAAAGCTCAATTTTCGGTGGCAGAGAGTACAGATGGCATTGCTCTCATTTGAGGCAGACACACAAACAATTTCTACACCGCTGAGCCCTGGGATGATGACACTTTGATGGCTGCCGACTGAGTGTTAAGTGGGGTGCCAGAATCTGAGCAGGAGGAGGAAGATAGGTCACGGTTTCGTGCGAAAGATGAGGTGTTCTGTGTTAAATAGTCGACTACATCCTGACAATCTTGGGGGTTGATGGCACGTACCTTCTGAACGCTGTAATTTGGTCTAGGGCTGCACGAAGTCATGACAGCACGACCTCGAACAGACCTGCCGGGTGGCCTGCCTCTGCCGGTTTTGTCCATATTGGGGGGGGGGGGGGGGGGGAGTGTGAAGTGAAAGGTATGCACTGACTTGACTAATACAATGTGCAGTCACACAGGTACAGTGAACAGGTATGCAGTGACTGGTATATAAAACTGCGTGCTGCCACCCAGGTGCAGTGAACAGGTATGCACGGACTGATATCAATATAATGTGCAGCTGTCACACACACAGGTGCAGTGAACAGGTATGCACGGACTGGTATTACAAATGTGCAGCTGTCACACACACAGATACCGTGAACAGGTATGCAGTGACTGGTATATAACACTGCGTGCTGTCACGCAAGTGCAGTGAACAGCTATGCACAGACTGGTATTACAAATGTGCAGCAGTCACACAGGTCAGGTGCAGTGAACAGCTATGCACAGACTGGTATTACAAATGTGCAGCTGTCACACACACAGGTGCAGTGAACAGGTATGCACGGACTGGTATTACAAATGTACAGCTGTCACACACACAGGTACCGTTAACAGGTATGCAGTGACTGGTATATAACACTGTGTGCTGCTGTCACACAGGTGCAGTGAACAGGTATGCACAGACTGGTATTACAGCAGCAGTCACACAGGTCAGGTGCAGTGAACAGGTAGGCACTGCTGGGCCTGGCACAGTATTGCAATTAGCAAGGGCCAGCTGCGACAGACAGGGCTGTATATGCAAGTGTCAGTAGGCCACACAAAAAAAAAACAAAAAACAGATCACCAGAACATTAGCTCCCAAAAGAGCTGTTTTGGGGTGCTTTTTAGCAATAAGTATCATCAAGGAGCAAGCTAACAAGCCTAACAAGAGCCTAACTAAGCTTTCCCTAATCTCTGCAGCAACCTCTCTCCCTTCTCTCATTAATTCTGCAGCACACAGAGTGAGAACTTGGCCGACGCTGCTGCCTTATTTAAGGGGGGGGGGGGGGGCTCCAGGAGGGAGTGCAGCCTGATTGGCTACCATGTGTCTGTTGACTATGATGTAGAGGGTCAAAGTTTAGCCCAATGATGTAGTATAAGGGGCGGGTCGAACTTGCATTAAGTTTGCGTTCAATTGCGCACTCAAACCCACGATGTTCGCGCAAATAAGTTCGCATGCGAACCATTCGGGCCATCTCAAATCAGATGTTTTACTCGTTAATATCTGAATGTCTGTAATTCAAATCTAACACTAACTATCTGATTTCTACTAAGCTTTTCACGTCACGTTAAGCCAATAAAGTCACCCTAACACTAACTTTAGCCCCCTAAAATACCCAACTTGAGTCTTGTGCACATGCTAGATGGTTCAGGACCACCTCTGGTGAGAATCTAATGTTTTATAGCGCCCTGACGCTCCCTATGCATCACAGAGAGATCCAGATGTCATTGCTGCCCCCCTTATACCTACTGCTCCATGCCTCTATGTCATGCACTGCACCACCATTCCTCTTTCCTTCTTCATAGCAACAGTACATGTTGCTAGTCTAGAGGCTAGTGATGCGTCTGTACAGCACTCGCCATCAAGCTGTTTCCTGAGGGATGAAGTCCCAGTCTCTGCAGGTTACAGTACTGCTGCCTGTGTACAGACCTTTAGCGTAACAATAATTAGCCTATTGTGACACACAATGCTAACCTTAGAAGCTCCTCTTACCTAACCTCAACTATTTATCTTCACACTGGCATAAACAAAGTTAACCCATAAACTTTCCTGGCAACAGGGCCTTTAGGAGAAGCTCTCTAGCTGTCATTATATACCCATCCGACAATACTGATGGCTGGTGCCGGTTTGTGGTGCTCCTGGCCACTTAAAGAGAAACCATAACCAAGAATTGAACTTCATCCCAATCAGTAGCTGATATCTCCTTTTACATGAGAAATCTATTCCTTTTCACAAACAGACCATCAGGGGGCTCTGTATGGCTGATATTGTGGTGAAACCCCTCCTACAGTGTGATGTCAGGACCATGGTGCTGACATCACACTGTGGGAGCCTTGTTGCATTGTGGTAAATGACAGCTGTTTCCAACTGCCAAAAAAGCAAGCAGCAGCTCCTTCCACTGACATCACCTGCTAGCAGTAAAAATGTTACCGTATGATAAATGTCAGAATGTAAATCAGGGAGAGGAAAGCTTTTACAATGGGCAAACACTGACTAAATCATTTATACATATCTCTATTTATAAAATAAAAGTGTCCCTGCATCCCATGTCCCTGTGTCAGTGCTTTTGCGCTACTGCGGATGTCCTGCTCCAACACAGCCGTTGGGACAGGATGCAAGACAGGCCAGGAGGTGGGCCGGCCAGCTGAGTGGGCGGGCATGTGTGTGTGCGCGCGTGTGGCAGGCGGGTGCACGTGATTGGTGGGTGCATGCTTGCATGGCGGATGGGTGCGCTTTTGGCAGGCGCTGTGGCAGCGGTGACAAACCTAGATAGACTGATACGACCGGCTCTGCTGAGAATCTAATGTGTGTACAGTGAACTGCCTTCCAAAAGAAATCCAACAAGAACTTGTCAGATATCTGATGATCCGCACACCTCTTTATGTACCAGCGGGCTGTACTATGCCTGCCACTAAGCAGGAGCTGCTTGTGCATAAAGAGGAGAGTGCTTTCACTCTTCATGAGGGTCACAGGAATCCGCAGTGGTCTTGGCAAGGACATGGGGAGATTCTGGAGGATCTGTTTTTTTTACTTTAGGACAACATTGGGTGAGAAGAATATGGAGGCTGCCATATTTATTTCCTTTTAAGCAATACCATTTGCCTGGCAGCCCAGCTGCTCTTTTTGGCTGCAGTTGTGTCTGAATAACACCAGAAACCAGCATGCAGCTTATCTTGTCAGATATGACAATAATGTCATAAACACCTGGGGCTTGATTCACAAAGCGGTGCTAACCTACTTAGCACGTCTAAAGTCTTTAGACGTGCTAACCAGGGTGCTAAGTAGATTAGCACCGGAGTTCTCAATCGGATCACGCGCTAATTTTGCGCGCGTAAAACTTTGTGCGCGCAAAGTTTTACGCGCGCTAAGTCCCATAGGCTTTAATAGGCACTTCGCACGGAGCACCCTGCACTCTGTGCAGTACGCGCGTAAAGTTTTACGCGCATAAAGTTTTGTTTAGACGTGCTAAGGGGGTTTTCACAGGCGTGCTAACAGTTAGCACCGCTTTGTGAATCAAGCCCCTGATCTGCTGCATGCTTGTTCTAGGGCTATGGCTGAAGGCATTAGAGATAGAGGATTAGCAGGACAGCCAGGCAACTGGTATTGCTTAAAAGGAAATACATATGGCAACCTCCATATAGCTCTAACTTCAGGTGTCCTTTAAGAAACAGCAAAGGAGTAGAATTACATAAAAAAAAACAAAAAAAAACAACAACACATATCACGCTTTCTTCCCGGCAGACTCAAAGCGCTTCAGGGCTGCAGTCACTCAGGACATGCTCCACAGGCGACCAGGATCATTAGTGAGCCTTGCCCAAAGAATCTTTACTGTTGAGCTTGAGCCGGGATGCAAATCCTGGTCAAACGCTCAAAAACCACATCAAAGGCAACAGCCTTACTATTATGCTATCCAGCTGACCCTCTCACCAGTAACTAGCTCTTTTTATTATCCCAACACAGGAAGTGCAGCCATATTGATTTGTTTTAGTAACTTCTGCAGGAAAACACATGAGATAAGAAGTGAGCAAACATGAGTTCTTCTAACTGTACATTTTCCTCAGAGTTACTCTTTAAAGGACAACCGAGGTGACATGTGATATGATGAGATAGACATGTGTATGTACAGTGCCTAGCACACAAATAACTATGCAGTGTTCCTTTTTGTCTTTCTCTGTCTGAAAGAGTTCTGGGTCAGACTATAGCATAACCCTCAATGATAAGTAATTATAGCCATAAAACACTTTCCTGTCAGTAAATGGCTTCTGAGAGCAGGAAAGAGATAAAAAGGGTCAATAATTCATAGATTTGAGCTCTGGCATACTTCCATGAAGGTGTCATTGAGCAGAGACAACAATAAAATAAAACTGTGGGATAGCTAAAAAAAAGGCATTTTAGGAGAAGGAGGACAGATACAATTGTTTTTCCCATCATTTTATTTTCAACTCGGATATACTTTAAAGAGGAACTGTAACCAAGGACTGAACATTCATCCCAGTAAGTAGCTGATACCCCCTTTTCCCATGAGAAATCTTTTCAATGTATCAAATAGATCAACAGGGGAGTCTGTATTGCTGATATTGTGGTGAAAGTGAAACCCTTCCCATAATGTGATGTCAGGGTACAGGTCCTGAAAGTTTCCTGTCTGTAAACCGTGTTGCATTGTGGGAAATAACAGCTTATTCCAACTGCCAAGCAAGCAGTATCTCCCTCTGTGGATATGTATATCTATAAAAAACCCAACCTTTTAGCCTATCACGTTTTTAGAGGGTGTGTTATAAATAATGGCAGTTGGCGCTGTCTAGTTTTTTTTTTGTCTCCCAGCAGTAAATATGATGACGTTCAGGCTGATTGTGGATTAAAGGGAAGGTTCAGGGACAGTTAAAAAAAAATAAAAATCCAAATCCACTCAGGGCCGGTTTAAGCAACAATGGGGCCCCAGGGCAAAATAAACCTGGGGGGGCCCCAACATATACCCCGGAACAAAAATCGGCATTAGGGGACCTTTTTTGCAGCTGGTATAGTCAGGGTGTGAAGTCCCAATCGGTCGGAGCTCCACATTCTGGCTATCCCAGCCTGCATGGGGGACAAAGGGTTAAAAAGTTTCAGGAGGGGGGACCCACATAATTTAAAAAAAAAAAAATTCCCACACTCTAAACATAAAAAAAAATTGGTAAAATAGGAAAAAATGCCAGGGATCTTCATACAGCCATATTGTGGCTGTATAGCGATCCCTGGCCAAAGCGCTGCGGCTGCGTATAGACCGCCTGGAAACCCCGTCAGGAAATTTATTGCGCTTTCGTTTGATGCATGTAAAATTACACTACCGTTAGGTTTGCTACTAAAAGTGACATTTACCGCATTTAAAAGTATACTTTTTTCCTTCGAAACTTTAAAATCGATTTTCTCAAAAACTATAAGGTCTTTTTGAAAAATTGTTTTTTCCTCTTATTCCTAATGATCTCCTTAACATATCCTGCAAATTTAAGGTTTCTAGCATTTAAGGTGGATTTGCTATTAACCATTAAAATTGGCAGGTTTTTAAATGTGTATTTTTTTTCCTTTGAAACTTTAAAATCGATTTTCTCAAAAACTATAAGGCCGATTTGAAATTTTTTTCCTCTTGTAGCCACTGGGGGCCCCTACAAGCTCTGGGGCCCTGGGGCAGCTGCCTCCTTTGCCTTAATGGTAGCGCCGGCCCTCAATCCACTTACCTGGGGCTTCCTCCAGCCCGTGGCAGGCAGGAGGTGCCCTCGGCGCCGCTCCGCAGGCTCCCGGTGGTCTCCGGTGGCCGACCCGACCTGGTCGGGCCTCTTCTGCGCTCCATTGTGCGTTCCACGCCGGCGCGCTGACGTCATCGGACTGTACTGCGCAGGCTCAATAGATTTATACTGGAGACTCTGAGGATGCAAAACCTCCTGAGTGGCGTAACGCTCAGGAGGTTAACTTCTCAGTTTGCAATGTATTGATTTATTCCCCCCACCCCCCTTTTCGCTAAAGTTCCTCTTTAAGTCTCAGCTTAAAATGGAACACTAGTATGACATGAAAGTTCTGTTATGTGGTAATAATGATAATAATATAATATAAAATGAGAGGAGAGGCTTCCCGTGATCTTATCTGACAGACCACATGACATTTTCCCTGTTTGGTATCCTGGCAGTGACTGGCGTGTCGTCACTCTTCATGGAACCTGGAGCACCAGGAATGGGCACAGGCAGGTCTGCCCGGGACAAGTGCCCTGTGAATCAGTCATGTGTGCAGAGCTGGTAGATTGTGTCCGACACACAAACAGACCTGTCACGCTGCCAATCTAACCACCCCGGAAAACACACACACAGCAGGGCTGAATCAATGCTGTTGTATATACAAGCGGTACAGGCCTGCGACAGCAAACCCTGCTCTTCCAGTATTAGGGTGCGGCCCGGCTGTTGGATCTCATTAGCAGGAAACATGATTACTTTTTTTAAAAAGCTTGTGGGAAAAAAAAGAGAGCCACTATGCACAATGCAGCACAGTGAGCAGCCTGGGCCCTGAGCTTCACAATACAATGCAGCAGCGTTAGAGCAACATTTTCCTCTTCACAGATCATCACTTGTGATCGGCTCAGGCAAAAATCTTTTCTACTGGCAGCTGTGTTCTCTTGTGTGAAAGGTTAGCACGGTGGTGTAGTGGTTAGCGCTCTCGCCTTGCAGCGCTGGGTCCCCGGTTCAAATCCCAGCCACCACAGTTAGTGACAAGACAAAATACTACAGCGGTGCATGGTATGTTGGCTCTATATAAATACTTAAAATAAATAAATAGTTTGGACTCCTCTGTTACTTCCTGCTGTGAGTTTTCTCTGCGTTCTGTCTCTGTCGGCGAGTCACGTGGGCCACACTGACAGTTTATGAACCGGCCAGACCTGAAGAGCCAGAGAATTTCACAAAAAGCTGCGATCTCACAACAATGAGCCAAATGCAACTTTTCAAAGGAAAGAAAAAATACTTTGGGTGGATTTCATATTCTGGCGAATGAATGGGATCTGTAATTCTAGATCACTGTAAAAAATACCTTCTTTTTCTTACCTGCTAAATATACATATAATGAGCATTTGTCGTGCTTTACTGAGTTTCCAGGAAACTAACCTGGTTCACAGTCACCCCTATTCTATTCTCACCAGTGGGGTTTTTGCATAAATATGTATGTATGCAGCCAGAGTGAATGTTGATAAAGGGCTTGCACGTGTGCAGCGCGGATGTCTTCTGAAGAACTCGGGGCATGAGAGCTTCCAGAGCTTTCTGAGGACTCCCCAAGGGTTGTTCCACCAGTTGGTCGAATAATTTCAACGGGGACAGCGGATGGAAAGAGGACAGTAACAGCTCTATGGGATCCAGAGCCTTCCCTCTACATAGGTGCTGGGCAGGATTTCTGTAAAGGCCACCAAGGCCCTGACCTTGGGTGGTGGCAGCCCCAGGGGGCACCTGGATATGAATTGCTACATATGAAAGATGAAGCTGAAAACAGGAAGAACAAATGAAAAAGGGTAGCTGATGCCCAGGGGAGCTATTTATGAAAGAGAAGGGCACATTACATGGATGATACACATACATGAAAGCCGAATAAGAGGGCTTGGTGATGTGCCATGGATTGGATTAATCCACAGATAGTGGGACTTCTCTGAACCATTAAAAAGGGGCAAGACTATTTTGTTTCACAGAAGTGACAAAATGCCATGGAGTTCTGGGGAATCTGGTTGAGAATGGCTGCTCTAATTAGCTGCTTTGGACAATTGCTCAGCTTTTGCCTTAGATTTCTTTGTATGGGTCTTGATATATCTGCCCCAGTGGATTTTGTGGAATAACAAAGTGCTGTACAGTCGCTGTCGTTGTAATTTCAGCTACTGTTACAACGTTACTGTGTTTAGTTTGACAACAACACTGGTGAGGTGGCCCCAAGGTTGCAAGGGTTTGACTGTTGAGACCCCACAGTAAAAAATTTGAACTGGGCCTAAAATTCAGAGAACAAATATGTCACATGAACATGCACCACTGAGGCTATAAAAAGTCCTGATGACGGCAGAAAATTTTAGAGAAATGAAAGACACCAGGAGCTTAGCAGGTGACTCAGAGAATCACGATGTAGACTTGGGCTAGACCTAAAAATCCGAAGTCTAAAGGTCAGACTATGCTGGTTCTCATGCAGACACTTCTCTACCACCTCATTCTAGACACAAGTAGTAGTGGGACAGTATAGACAATAAAGTGTGTCACAGCATCTTTAATACTCTACACAATGATATGCATGTGCATGTGAATGTGACTTCTCCCAGCCACTTTCTTTATGCACTTTCAGTAAGGACTGACATCGCAGTACGAACGATGCACCACTAAATTGTGAGATTCTCACTTAGGAAAGTTTCTGAAAGGTTTGAGCCAGGTCAGGTCTGAGTCTGAACTCCACAAAAAAATGGAACACGACTGAAGCGATATTAGTGGAGGTCATATTGACATTTGGGCACTGCAAATAGCCACTAGTAGAATATATGGTAAAATTATCAATATTTTATTATTGCTAAATCTAATCATACTCTCTCACAAGCCCTTCTTTAAACGATGCCTAACACTAACCGACACCCCCTACCGATGCCTAATCCAAACTGAACCTTCCCCACCACTGCCTAACCGTAACCAAATTCCCCCACCATTGTCTAACCGTGACAACTCCCCCCACCACCACTAATGCCTAACCCTATAAGGACCCCCCCCCCCCCCCATGCCTAACCCTAACCATAAATGAATAGCAAAGATAATAACTAGTCCTAGGTCGTGGTCAGCTGAAATTCTGAAACTTCGAATGGAATTCTAAATGAATTTTGAATTTTACAGATTCCAAGTTTCCATTGTGAAATAGTAATTTATTCTGAAATCTATTTTTGTGCCAACTATAAGATAAATTATGGTTAGTGCAAAATAGTTTACAAAAGGATACAAATTTGCTTTGAACTTTTGCTTTTTCATTTCATATTTTTTGCTATGTATGTGAAAAAAGGTTTGTGCATTAGATGAACATAACTTCACGTAACTTTTGGAATGTACTTGATGGAATTCTGTGAATTATGAAATTTTTACTTAAAATTGCAAAATTCTGATGTGAAAGAGGTAATTCAGAATGCCATGCTTATCCCTAACCAGTTGTAACGCACTGTGCATGGCCAGACGCTCTGCTTCATTTAATGACCAACGGACAAAAGGCCATTTATCCTTTTGCTCCTGCTGTCCTTACACTGGGTTCCGTTCACCTGCCTGCAGTGTGACAACAAATCGTCTCTTACCCGGCAGAATAACCTCCTGCACAGTTGTATGGAAAAAAAAGCTGAGGGAAACAAAAACATATGAAACATTTTCCTAGCACGATCAACCTGATCTAAATGTATCGACAATGCTGGCCGGACATATGTCCTCGGTAGCCAACAACATGGCTGCTAATGTTAAAAGCTGATGTAGAATAAGTAATATTTCTGCATACCTCCCAACCGTCCCGATTTGGCCGGGACTTTCCCGGGTTGGGAGGTGTATTCCCATGTTCTGCAGCACCCCCCCCTTGTTTCCATCCCCTGTATATGCAGTAGAGTATGAGGGCAGCAGTAGTGGTGCTTCTCTGAGTCCAGCAATGTCCATCCATCCTCTACGTAATGTAATGTCACGCAGATGAATCAAGAATGTCCGAAGGCTACTCAGTCTCAGTATCTATCACATCTGACATAATCACTCTTATGGCCCATACTCACGAGGGACTTTTGTCGCCTCAACACGCGGCGCGCGCGTATTGCGGCGACAGGTCGCCCGTGAGTATGGGCCGTCGCACACGCGCGCACCCCGAACTGTCGCCCGCCGCTCATGTCGCCATGCGATTGAAACTTTCAATCGCATGGCGACAGTCGCCGCTGCCCCCCCGCCGCAACTGTCGCTAGTCCGCGTGAGTACGCGGACTAGCGACAGCAACCTCCATGTAGGTACATGGAGCTTCCGGCGGGGGGAGGAGGAACGTCAGCGACAGCTTCCGCCTTGCCGCTGGTCCCTCTTCCGCGTGTGTACGCGGAGGGACCTGGCGAGAAGCTGTCGCCGGCCTGTCGCCCACACGCTCACGTGTGCTGGCGACAGGCCACATTTCTCGCCCGTGAGTATGGGCCATAACACAAGCCGGCCGGGAGAGTGAGAGTCTGGAGGGGGAAAAAGCCACCTGTGGGAGGAGTCAGAGAGCCAGAGGGGGGCCACGAGTTTCTAACTGAACGCCCGGATGGACACCGCAGTTATTATATCACTGTGACGTGCAGTCATTAGACCCTGGTCGTATAACTGCAATTGATATGCATATATGGGCTATTTTATCTGAAGATTTTATGCTATTGTTATTTAATAGTTTATTTTGGAGCTTTTACGGCAAAATTAAAGAGAATCTGTATTGTTAAAATCGCACAAAAGTAAACATACCAGTGCGTTAGGGGACATCTCCTATTACCCTCTGTCACAATTTCGCCACTCCTCGCCGCATTAAAAGTGGTGAAAAACAGTTTTAAAAAGTTTGTTTATAAACAAACAAAATGGCCACCAAAACAGGAAGTAGGTTGATGTACAGTATGTCCACACATAGAAAATACATCCATACACAAGCAGGCTGTATACAGCCTTCCTTTTGTATCTCAAGAGATCATTATACACAGGCAGTGTGCAGAGAGGGGCCAGGAGGGGGGAGATGCATCACAGAACCACAACACTGAAGAACTTGGCAGCCTTCCAGACACAGGCTGACAAGTCTGACAAGAGAGAGATAAGTTGATTTATTACAGAGATGGTGATAGTAGAACGTGCTGCAGTAAGCCAGAACACATTAGAATAGCTTTTGGAACTTGTAGGATGATAAAAAACAGGATGCAATTTTTGTTACGGAGTCTCTTTAAAGGATTGAACGAAATGTTTCTTGTATACAACTTTGGACGTGGAAGCAACCCATATTTCCAAAAAAAAGCATTTTATCCACCTGGCTACAGAGGTGGTTTAATTCCTGTGAGCTGCTGGGGAAGTGGGGTGTGCTATGAGAGCACTAGCCTGGTCACTATCACCGGGGGGATGTCTGTGTGATTTCTGCAGCTGAGACTGTATTTTAATATGTGGAGTTTCATTCTTCACAGGTTGGGCTTGATTCACTAAACCGTGATAACCGATATCATAGTCACGCTAGCGTTTTGCGAGCGTTATAACGCGCGTAACGTTTTTGTGCGCAATCTCGAATTTTCATGCGGAAATTCTTGTTTACGTGTGAAAATTCATGACTGCGCCCAAAAACGTTATGTGCGTTATAACATGTGCAAATCGCTAGCACGACCGTTATATCAGTTATCATGGTTTAGTGAATCAAGCCCGTTGTGTGGTAAGTGGAGAGTGGTAAGTGGAGAGTGCAGCAGAATCATACATTGCAGTCAAAAACGTTTCCTGATTCTGTAAAAGGGGGAGATTTTAAAACATTTTTGGAATGCGAGGACGACAGAAGAAGCCATGTTAAAAAAAAAGGACATTCTCCTTTTGGAGGACGTCTGGTCATCCTCTTTTGATTCTCACAAAAGATCTACAAATCTGCCAGATATCTGATGCCCCCAACATTTCACAGCTTCCTGGCAGTCACTCAGTTTACACAGGAGTAGAAAACAAGCAACAATGGTTCCTTACCCAATTAGCTGATTACTCTTGCAGTAATAGGCATATTTCTGGGCTGACTAGACATTAGTGCAACACAGAGTACAGGTTCCAGACTAGAAAAGTACCACAACAACACAGGCTCACGGTCAGTTCTGAAAATTGATAGCTGGGTGGTAGTTAAAATGTACAGGTCATTTTTCATAACATTAACTTACAAAGCATTTGTTCAGCCAGCCCCAATATACCGGTACATGTTTATAGCAAAATGTCAGTGAAAGTGGAGTTTCACTTTCCTGGGGCTTTGTTGTTGTCAACCGACACAGCAGCCAGCCACATGACATCTCTAATTCTACAAGCAATACCATAAGCTAAATAAGTCATAAAATTACTATGACTAGATATAATAATATAATGTAGTGTAAACAGCTATTCCTGTGTGACCTTGGATAAGCATAGCAAAAGTGGTATATATATATATATATATATATATATAGAGAGAGAGAGAGAGAGAGAGAGAGAGAGAGAGAGAGAGAGAGAGAGAGAGAGAGAGAGAGAGAGAGAGAGAGAGGCACAAGTGAGTGTGATAGGCACATTACTCTGTAAGCTCCTCTGTGACACTGTGTGGTGTGTGAGTGTTATAGGCACATTGCTCTGCTGCAAGCTCCTCTGTGACGCTATGTAGTGTGTGTAATAGGCACATTACTCTGTAAGCTCCTCTGTGATGCTATGTGGTGTGTGTAATAGGCACATTACTCTGTAAGCTCCTCTGTGATGCTGTGTGGTGTGGGTAATAGGCACATTACTCTGTAAGCTCCTCTGTGATGCTATGTGGTGTGTGCAATAGGCACATTACTCCGTAAGCTCCTCTGTGATGCTGTGTGGTGTGTGAGAGTGTTAAAGGCACATTACTCTGTAAGCTCATCTGTGACACTGTGTGGTGTGTGTGTGTGCGATAAGCACATTACTCTGTAAGCTCCTCTGTGACGCTGTGTGGTGTGTGAGTGTTATAGGCACATTACTCGGTAAGCTCCCCTGTGACGTTGTGTGGTGTATGTGTGTGTGTGTTAGGCACATTATTCTGTAAGCTCCTCTGTGACGCTGTGTGGTGTGTGTGATAGGCACATTACTCTGTAAGCTCCTCTGTGACGCTGTGTGTGATAGACACATTACTCTGTAAGCTCCTCTGTGACGCTGTGTGCGATAGGCACATTACTCTGTAAGCTCCTCTGTGACGCTGTGTGGTGTGTGAGTGTTATAGGCACATTACTCGGTAAGCTCCCCTGTGACGTTGTGTGGTGTATGTGTGTGTGTGTTAGGCACATTATTCTGTAAGCTCCTCTGTGACGCTGTGTGGTGTGTGTGATAGGCACATTACTCTGTAAGCTCCTCTGTGACGCTGTGTGTGATAGGCACATTACTCTGTAAGCTCCTCTGTGACGCTGTGTGTGATAGACACATTACTCTGTAAGCTCCTCTGTGACGCTGTGTGTGATAGGCACATTACTCTGTAAGCTCCTCTGTGACGCTGTGTGGTGTGTGAGTGTTATAGGCACATTACTCTGTAAGCTCCCCTGTGACGTTGTGTGGTGTATGTGTGTGTGTGTGTGTGTTAGGCACATTATTCTGTAAGCTCCTCTGTGTCGCTGTGTGTGATAGGCACATTACTCTGTAAGCTCCTCTGTGACGTTGTGTGTGATAGGCACATTACTCTGTAAGCTCCTCTGTGACGCTGTGTGTGATAGGTACATTACTCTGTAAGCTCCTCTGTGACGCTGTGTGTGATAGGCACATTACTCTGTAAGCTCCTCTGTGACGCTGTGTGGTGTGTGAGTGTTATAGGCACATTACTCTATAAGCTTCCCTGTGATGTTGTGTGGTGTATCTGTGTGTGTTAGGCACATTATTCTGTAAGCTCCTCTGTGACGCTGTGTGGTGTGTGATAGGCACATTACTCTGTAAGCTCCTCTGTGATGCTGTATGTTAAGCACATTATTCTGTAAGCTCCTCTGTGACACTTGTGACTGCAGTTGTCCTGTGTACACAGGCGGCAAAGAAGAGCCAGCCCTGCAGGAATGAGTAACATGGGTGATGCTAATCCTTTTGTTGGCTGTTATTAGAAGGAATACATTCATTGTGTCAGTATTTGGTTGTATGCTGGGGAAGGCCATCACGCTGCCCTCGTCAGAGGTAAATATAAAAATACCTTAAAGCAGACTTGAACTCAGAACTACCTCTCTGCTCTAAAAGATATACAGCAGCATAATAACCTTTAAAGAAAAACATTTCTTTGTTAAAGTGGATAAAAAGCCTGCAGTAAATCTGCAGTGTGTCTATTTCCTGCTTTCATGGAAACAGACATAGGGTTAACATTCTGTGTTTACAAATCAACTACTCTGCCAAGGCAGTCAGCTAACAAAGCTGAGAGATAAAATTACAGTTGTGAATAGTCACAGATGAGAGGAAATAGACAGGCTAAACTCTCTTAGTACATACAAGGTGGATTTTTCTACGTTTTTCTTCTGTCCTATGCAAGAGTTCAGGTCCACTTTAACAGCTAAAGACTGGTGTGAAAACAGGACAGGTCCTCTTTATATCTCACTTATCTTACACAACAAACAATCCACAATGATGTGCTGAGGGTGGGTAGATGATGTATGCTCTAAAGGCACACTAGATAGTCTGCTTTGTGCTGTTTCTCAAACTCCACCTCCAATCACACATCACAGCAAAGAAATAAAAGCAGAGGAGCGGTCCAATAGGGCATTACCTTTTATTCATAGTTCGTAAAAAAGATTAAAAGCACTTACAAGATGTTGAAGACAATCCGCTTATAAACGCACTGTAATGGTGAAGATTTCAGCGTACTTACGCCTTCGTCAGGTCAATATGCCTGATGAAGGGGCAAGTACGCCGAAACGTGTTGTGAGACTGCTGCCAGGGCCGGTTCTAGACTTTCTGCTGCCTGAGGCAAACTTGTGAGGAAGCGCCCCCCACACCTGATTTGGAATGATCGCATAGCACCCAACAATTTACTTTGCTTCATTTAATGTTCTCACAGGACATGCTGCAGCTCAGCACAATAGCACAGTGGCTGGCTGTGAGTCTGACAAACAAACTGCTCACCCTCAGCCACTCCATTCCTCCTCAGGAAGGTACACACAGTACAAAAAATGCTGCCCCTGAAATCTCTGCGCCTGATGCAAATGTTTCACCTTGCTTCATGAGAGAACCGGCCCTGACTGCTGGCATGCCAACAGTGTGAGGCAATTTTGATGCCGCTTCCCGACCATCGGAAGCCGGTAACCGCACCATGGCACCAGGCAGATATAAGGTGCAAGACATCTACCCCATTACGGAGCATTGATAAACTAATTGACTTTGGACTTCTTGTAAGTTATTTTAATCTTTTTTTAAGGAACTAGCTAAAAACCACCATGATATCTACGCTGTCCTTGTTGTCTATCTATCATATCTGCTGAAAAGCAAGCTAAAAAAACACAGAAAACAAAACAACACAACCTAACAGCTTCCAGACATGGGAACCATAGAAAGCACACTTACATGCAATATACAGTACTAAGTACTAAGAACTTGTACATAGAGATAGTGATTGAAAAAAGTCAAAGGGTGGAGGAACACAGAGTAAGTGTAGTGACTACATATAGGACCACCACCTGGGCCCTCGTTACTCCAGGGCACCCTAGCACTTGCTATAGCTACTATTGCTACACCCCTGCTAAACGACATCTCTGCAGTCAGAGCTGGTCAGGCTGCTCTAGAGAGTACTGACAGCCGCAAGAGGCAATCTACACTGAAAATGACTGAGAGACGAAAGCTGGGTACACACCATGCAATTTTCACTTAAGATTAAGTGAGGTCACTTATGATCAATAATCAGATCTGACACTGACCAGGTATAGAAGGAAGCTAGTGTACACACCTATGCAATTTTTTTTTTAATTCTGATCAGATTTCGGATTATTCAGAATGGAAGAATGGATATTGATCAAAAATGAATCCAAAAGACATGCACTTGGAACGATAGCAGTGATACAATATTGGTCTGATACCATAATTTTCTCAATCGGTAAAAAGTAGGATCTGAAGTGAAGATTGCATGATGTGTGCCCAGTATATAGCCTGTCACACACAGGAGACAGATCATTGTCCGACACTTATGCTCAGCCAATGATGGCACCCAGATTATGCTTTGCTAAGTCTACTAAAACAGTGTTTCTCAACATTCTCAGAGCAGGTACCCCTTTATGAAAGATGGTGTTTGCAAAGTCCCCCTTATTGTGAATTACACCCTCTCAGGGCGTACGTACATATATGCACGCCGCCAGTGAGCTGGGCACAGGGTGAGCTCTTGCTGCAGCTCAAATCTCCAGTGACGTAAAATACTATTCCCCCCACTGAGTCGTCCCAACTCGGAGGGAAAAGTACCCTTACGAGCCCCATCCAGTATAACATTACTGTTATGGGGCCGAACGCTGAAACCACATGCTTCACTCTCAGGTACCTGTTGAAATATATATATATATACAGTATATATATATATATATATATATATATATATATATATATATTTATTTATTTTCTTTCTTTAAGAGTACTCTATGTTTGTGCATAACTGCTTTTTGAAACATTGCTTTATGTTTTTAATTGGCTAAAATACTTATTCAGGCTTCTCTATTCACAATTTATAATTGTGATCAATCACAAAATACACTGTTATAGACTGACAATGATGGATTCAAGTACGCCCTGACCCCATCCCAAGTACCCCCCCCCCCCCCAGGGTTACTCATGTGTTGAGAGCCTAGGCACTAAAATATTGTGTCCTTACAGAGTGTTAGCCTATCAGAGGCACAAACAGGGCTTAAACAGCAGTAAAAAAACAAAACATAAAATTGGTACAGCTCATAAAGTGATAAATGAAGGAGAGCATGGTCACCTTGGGGTCCCCTGATCACATAGGTCCTGTGCAGCTATACCAGTCACTGCACACCCTGTCATTCTTGCCTTGGCTATACAGTTAGTGAGCCAATGCAGAGATGTGAGCAATATAGTTTATCCATAACTGGAGATTAGACAATTGTCCTACCCAGGTATAGAGCCTCTATCACTCCTGTTTGCTGTGACTCTGAAACACACAACCAATGTCACTTACATGTGCTTCCCAGACCACTCCTGTACCCCTCACCTTGGCATCCACGTGGAAATTGCGACAGATCCTAAAACACAGATAAGATCCCGGCAGCCGTCCGCATAGACACCAATCTCACAAATAAAATACATTTGTCTTTTTTTTCTTGTTTTTTTTTTCTCTCTCCTTTCTTTTTGACAAACCAGTTGGACAGGTTTAAGTTCCTCCATCCCTGCAGCAGGAACGAGGCAAGCCGTCCTGGGAGTGGACAGACCGGTTCTGCTGTTTCTCAACAAAGCTGCAGAACTTGTATGGTGCTGGATGTTACAGAGATACGATTGTAGCTGGAGGTGGAGGCTGCGCGGAGACGAAGGTGGAAGCTGCAGGCACGTAGGTATAGCGAGCACAAGAGAGCATGGAATGGGTTTCTGGTGTCTACACAAGAGAATCAGCCCCTTAGTGATATTCACAATTTATTGCTGCGCAGACTAAAATAAAGAAAAGGAATTTTTTTCCTTGTCAGTTTTTATGTAATAAGAGTTACAGTATAACCATGGGCAATGCTACTGCAATGCGCTCAGTAACATATATTTTACCAGTTTCAAGGCTCCAGCAGCGTACAGTAAGCAGGATAGGGTCTGTAAAAAACTCTCCATGTCTGTCTGGATCTATGTAGGTGTTAAGTAAACCAAGGGTCTTATCTATTTCCCATAAATAACCCGCACTCCTTGCAAGATCCATTGTAATTAATGTGTCTAGATGACCTTATTTGCAAAAAAAATCTCTCTACCTCCTTCTGATTGTATGTTCTAACTTTATCAGTCAGCAGGAATAGAGTCTGAGGAAGGCTTACAAGTTGAAAGCTTACTGTTTTTAGCCAATAAACTAGCGCTTGTATTTTACAGACTGGAAGTTTTGAGTCAGGATAATAATTCTGATTCAAAACTTCCTGTCTGTAAAATACAAGCTCTACTCTGCAACAATGCTTAGCTGCTAAAAATAAGGAATTACGCACACAGTGTTTCTCTCCCTCCTGCCTCTTTCACCCTCCCCTCGCTTGTGGAGTCATGAGACACAGGCTTGGGACTGGAATGATTTGTCTGTGATCTGTCCATACTGGAGCAGCTTGCTAGCAAGTAAGGATTAAAGCATACCTGCAAACTAGCCAAATACATCTGTAGGTAATGTTTCTTCAATAAAAGCACTGTCATTTGGACAATCTGATCTGCTTAAAGGGATACTGTAGGGGGGTCGGGGGAAAATGAGCTGAACTTACCCGGGGCTTCTAATGGTCCCCCGCAGACATCCTGTGCCCGCGCAGCCGCTCACCGATGCTCTGGCCCCGCCTCCGGTTCACTTCTGGAATTTCTGACTTTAAAGTCAGAAAACCACTGCGCCTGCGTTGCCGTGTCCTCGATCCCACTGATGTCATCAAGAGCGCACAGCGCAGGCCCAGTATGGTCTGTGTCTGCGCAGTACACTCCTGGTGACATCAGCGGGAGCGAGGACACGGCAACGCAGGCGCAGTGGTTTTCTGACTTTAAAGTCAGAAGTTCCAGAAGTGAACTGGAGGCGGGGCCGGAGCATTGGGGAGTGGCTGCGCCAACACAGGATGTCTGCGGGGGACCATTAGAAGCCCCGGGTAAGTTCTGCTCATTTTCCCCCGACCCCCCTACAGTATCCCTTTAAAAGCCTTTGAGTTCTGTTTGCGATGTTTACATTGATCCCATCATTGCTGAACTAGTTAGCCTTAAGGTGGCCACACACAATACAATAAAATGATCCGATTTTACAGTAATTCGATAAAAACGATCGTATCTCTCGAAAAAATTGAAAGCTTTTTTTTAATTCGACTGAAAAATCCGATCGGATTACCCGTTTTTTTTCCGATTTAAATTGATCCAGAATGCCAGATATTTCTATTCAATCTCTACTAAGGACTGTATGGTGTGTGTTGGATTGTTAATGTATTAATATGCACACCCTAGCAATTTTCTCTGAGTTTCCAATCATTTTTATCATAATTGAGGAAAAAATTGAACATAGGTGTGTGGTACATTGGTCATATTTTTGAAATGTTACAATCAGTCAGAAAAATTGATTGCAATTCTTAAACAGTAACTGACAGGCTACAAAAGCTAATTTAAACCTCTATTCTCCTGTGTTAAACAGTTTAGAAGGAAGTTAAAAAGGCAATACTGAAGTTAAAAATCTCTCTTACTTTTGATGTGTGTTGACAGCAAGGCTCTGTATTCCCAAGCCCATAAAAAGGACGAGAGGCCGCATACCATACAGCAAAGGATTCTGGGGCCCTCCCCTCTGCTGCTAGTGAGAAGTAGGCTCAAGTTACAACAGCATGTCCAGCTAACAGAGCTGATAAATCTCCAGGCAGAGTACACTGCAGGAGTCCGCTATTGTTCCTAGCCACATGGCTAATTAATATTCACTGCACAGTACTGTTATTCAGTACGAGCTTTTCTGTGAGTCGAATCATCAGGAAGCAGGGAGGATATGACATCACAATTGGCTTCATAGGAGACAGACAAACATGGAACCTGCCATGAGCTGTCAGGAGCATCATTCTCTGCAAATACTATATAAAAATTCTGTGAAGTCCAAACGTGGACAGTGAAATGCATATGTAATGTAAGTACAGCCAATATTTAGCTACTGATATACGTGTTTATTTTCTCTGAGACCTTATACCTAACAGCTCCTCTTTAAATTGAACAGATATTTTAAAAAATGTATGGTGTGTGGCCACCTTTAGCCTTAATTATATCACTTGTGTTAAGTAAAAATTATCTAAAGTTCACCATACAAACATCGATTTTGATTACCCAAATCGGCCCACCAGCTAACCAGTGTGCCCCCTCCCCCCCACAAAAAAATAAATAAAAATAAATTGAGGCCGAAGCTGCACTAGTTATAACAACCAAGAGAAAGTTAAAAAAAAGCAACACTTATGGAAACAAAACAGCAAAACAGAATCACTGAGGTGGGTGAGGTAAGTATAGAGCAGTGTGGGAACACTCTCTACTGCCCATCACGGTTTCCTACACTGAGCGTGCATGTGATGTCACACAGTGCAGTGACGTAGGCAGAAGAGAGTGTCAGTACACCGGCACTCCATCTCAATTCATACAATCTTTGAATTTACTAATAATCTAATGCTAGGTACACACCATACAATTTTCTGGCAGATTTATCTGCCAGATCGATTATTTCCAACAAGCCCGATCTGAATTTCAATGGGTTTTTTTAATTGCTTTGCCAATCAATTTTCCATTTGATTTTCATTCAGTTCTATGGAAAAATGATTAAAAACCGATTGGAAAATCAATTGAGATTTAGATCAGACATGTAGGGGAAAAATCGATCTGGCAGGTAAATCTGCCAGAAAATTGTATGCTGTGTACCTAGCATAAAGTCTCTGGGGATGTGCAGGATCAAGCCGCAGCAGCAATAACCGCCAGAGGCTTTAAAGTGTGCACATGTTCTGCTTTTGTATTCCTTGATGAAGAGGTACTCAGTGTACTGGTTAAGAGCTCTGCCTGTAACACAGGAGACCTGGGTTCAAATCTCAGCTCTTCCAGTTCAGAAAGCCAGTACATATTCAGTGAGGAGACCTTGGGCAAGACTCCCTAAAACTGCTACTGCCTATAGAGCGCGTCCTAGTGGCTGCAGCTCTGGTGCTTTAAGTCCGCCAGGAGAAAAGCTCGATCTACATGTCTGTTTCCTGTCGTGTCACATTATCATTTACCAGATAGTGTGCACACACTCTACCTACCTCTACTCATTGATATGAGTGACAGATTCCCTACCGTCAGTACTTTGTGGAATGCTCTACCATTTGAGTACATCGAAAATTCTTGATATTTGTCCACCTTTCTTCACAGAACTGATGTAACTCAATTAGATTGGATGGTTAGGTTACCATTGGTGGACAGCAAGCTAAAAGTCAATCCACAGATTTTCAGTAGAGTTTAAGTCTGGGCACTGACCAGACCGCACAAGGACATTAATCCTTTTTTCTTCAGCCACTGTGGTGATTCTGGTTGTGTACATCAGGTCAGGTTTTTCTCAAGAATTACGACTATATTTTGCTACATCATTTTTCCTCATATCCTGCCAACTGCCCCAGAGAAACACCCCAACAAAATGATGCCGCCACACTTTACTGTAGGTATGGCGTCCTTTGAATGATGAGCTATATTGGCTTTTCACAAAATCTACAGTTTGGTGATGAGGACAAATTTTTTGATTTTGGCCTCATCTGATCATAAAACCTTTTCGGTCTTATTTAATATTTAAGGTGCATTCTAAAAAGGTTCTACTGAGAAAGTGAACCCTGTAGGACTTTCTTGAAAAGTGGCTTTTTACCTAGAAACCCTTCCATGCAAGCCACATTTGTGAAGCACTTGTGATATTGTTGTCATGTGCACGCAATAATCACTAGTTTCCATAAATGTTATTACCTGCTTCAAAGTTGTAGCCCATTTGACCAGTTTTGTCCTCAGTTTTCCATTTAGTTTAGAGGGATAGTCTGATTCAGGTCCAAACAGTATCAAGCACTTTCTTTTTTTCACCTTTAAGTTTTATTAAAGCAAAGTTTGCATAAGCCAAACACTTTATTACAACCTTTACTGTGCTACCTAGGGATTAATAAAGCTTTTGAGATTATAAATTCAGTTGAGTAATTTTAAAAATTCTCACTACTTTCAACACCACCAAATATTATGACAAATTATACAATACAAAAATATGTAGTGGTATTAAGAAAAAATAAAAGAAGACTCTGAAGGTCCTCATTACCAATTTCCTTTTAAAATTTGCTAGGCTCCTAGTCTGACATGGCTGATCATTATCATTAGAATGTGCCATTCTTTAACAATTATAGCTGTATGCATTGGGGCATTATCATCTTGAAAGATGGCATTCCCCTCTGGAAACAGTTCTTGAACCATAGGATGAACTTGGTCGCCCAAAATTCCTAAATAGTCTCGGCTGTTAAATCTTCCATGAAGGGAAATCTTTGGCCCGGAGGTATTCCAAGAAATAGCACCCCAGATCATCACAGAACCCCTGCCATGTTTTACGGTTGGGAGAAGGCAGTCTGGATGAAATCCTTCTTTCGGCTGTCTCCAAACTTACACTTGGCCGGAGGTCGGCAATAAGGTAAATGATGATTCGTCAGAGAAAATCACATTTTTCCACTGCTCGAGGTACCAATTCTGGTGGTTTCTACATCACTCTAAACACTTTGAAACATTTGTCTTTGAGAGCAGAGGTTTTCTAATTGCAGTTCTTCCGTGGAATCCAGTTTTGGGCAGCTCCCGATGAACAGTTTTTGTGGAAACTGGGTTCTGTAGGTGTTCATCCAGCTCTGCAGTGATTTGTGGAGCCGTGGTCTTGGGAGCTTTTCTAACAATTCGATTTAGAGTCCGACGGTCTCTCTCAGACAACTTCGACTTTCGGCCACAACTGTGCTTTGCTGAGGACGTTTTTCCTTCTCTTTCAAAGGCAGTCATTACTTTTAAAACAGTACCTCTTGAAATGCCAAGCATTTGGGCAGTTTCTGTTACTGTAGCGCCTGCCATACAAGCACCAACAATCTGGCTTCTTTGAAAGTCTGAGAGATCTGGCATTTTTATAAATAATTACCAACTTTGGTTTAAAGGGACCCTGACCTCTAAAAATAAACGAAATTGGTGCAGTATTCGGCGGAGGGACCAGGAGAGGAGCCAGGACCACCCGACCTATGGTGGGCTGCAGAAAGCCCCAGGTAAGTACCAATTTCATTTATTTTTAGAGCTCGGAGTCCATTTAAATATCTGGAAAAAACAATTATTTTAATTAAACATATCAAATAACAAAAATAATAAACCAAAAAAAATTAACATATGTCAAGTTTTGATTGCTTAAAACATGTTCAAAGATTATGATGTCAAAATGTTAGATGTTTCCATTATTTTGTCCAACCCCTGTATGTTGCACAGCCAAGTAGAATCTGCTTCTTTATTTACACAGGTTTGCTTGAACTACCTGCATACTCATATAAACTGTTTAGTAGTTGGAAATTCTCTTGTTATAATCATACACACTTACCATGTTTACTGCACTTTTTCTTATGTTCTGCCTGTCTGCAAACATCTACAAGCTGCATTGCTACATGCATCCTCCCAATGCACCACACTCCATATTAATTTCACCTGCTCTGCTTTCCTCACCTTGCTCAGCTTTTCATGAACTGTTAGCTCTTTGAAATCTCTCTCTCCCCCCAGCAGCTCAAAAACCTCACAAACATTTAAATCCCATTCACATTTGCTCACTGTCTCCCTCCTACTTTTACTTGCACCTGGTGATATATCACCTAACCCTGGGCCACAGCATGCTGCCAGATAAGCATCCCCTGCTCACCTGCTTCACACACTTCACAGCCCTCTGTCCACAAATAACCTGAACATCCAACCTTATTTCCATCCATCCCACCCACAAACACATGTTCCCCCTACCCTGTGGTCTCTGGAATGCCAGATCTGTCCACAATAAACTTACAGCAGTCCATGTGTGACAATCCAGCCCTGCGATCCTGCTACCTAATCTGCTCCCGTTAGCATTAGCAGGAAGTACGGTAAGCAGACTGGCAATAAAGACCGGTTGCTGGATCGTCAGAAGAAGAAGGTTAATGTGACAGGGCGTGCCAATCCCGTCTAATCTGCTCCTGTTAGCATTAGCAGGAAGTACGGTGAGCAGACGGGCAATAAAGATTGGTTGCA
Source organism: Hyperolius riggenbachi (assembly GCF_040937935.1). Classification (NCBI taxonomy): domain Eukaryota; kingdom Metazoa; phylum Chordata; class Amphibia; order Anura; family Hyperoliidae; genus Hyperolius; species Hyperolius riggenbachi. The sequence goes on along the minus strand of NC_090657.1, from coordinate 161,783,863 downwards.
ACGCTGTCGACAATATGTAATGTGACAATCACTCACCAATCCGTATTACTAGGCCACTGTTGCCATGCAGGTCCCATGCACTAGAGACTTCAAATTCACTGTGTGTGTAGTAAACGGTTAAGATTGGTTAGAGGTGCCCATACATGTACAATCCCAATTGTATGTACGATCGGTACACTAAAAATATCAATTTCACGCTGGAAATAGAGTGTATTCACTGCCACCACTCTTCAATTTGCTAAGGCGAAGAGACCCCAACGCTATCATAATACAGTAGCCAGCCCAATCACGTTCGACATGCTCCAGTCACTGTTCGGGGAATAGTCACCTCCGAAGGCCTAAAGACTGTGAGCAATGTGACGTTTGAAGAAAGGTTACTGGGTCCATATATGATGCAATCTCGATTGTATGTCCAATCGATAAACTAAAGTTATCGATTTTGCACAGGAAATAGGGTACTAGCTAATCCTAGAAGGAAGAAACAGTTATTTACAACCTAGCTAGCAAATCAACAATTCATAACAAAATAATAAAACAATGCGGTAGTATGACTGACTCTTCAGAGGGCAGATTCGTTGTAGCAACAATCAGATGACCAGAACAGGCACAAGACTGAACGATAAAATTGTTAGTTTTATTCTAAAACTACAGTGATGTGAAAAACTATTTGCCCCCTTCCTGATTTCTTATTCTTTTGCATGTTTGTCACACTTAAATGTTTCTGCTCATCAAAAACCGTTAACTATTAGTCAAAGATAACAACATTGAACACAAAATGCAGTTTTAAATGATGGTTTTTATTATTTAGTGAGAAAAAAAACTCAAAACCTACATGGCCCTGTGTGAAAAAGAAATTGCCCCCTGAACCTAATAACTGGTTGGACCACCCTTAGCAGCAATAACTGCAATCAAGCGTTTGCGATAACTTGCAACGAGTCTTTTACAGCGCTCTGGAGGAATTTTGGCCCACTCATCTTTGCAGAATTGTTGTAATTCAGCTTTATTTGAGGGTTTTCTAGCATGAACCGCCTTTTTAAGGTCATGCCACAGCATCTCAATAGGATTCAGGTCAGGACATTGACTAGGCCACTCCAAAGTCTTCATTTTGTTTTTCTTCAGCCATTCAGAGGTGGATTTGCTGGTGTGTTTTGGGTCACTGTCCTGCTGCAGCACCCAAGATCGCTTCAGCTTGAGTTGACGAACAGATGGCCGGACATTCTCCTTCAGGATTTTTTGGTAGACAGTAGAATTCATGGGTCCATCTATCACAGCAAGCCTTCCAGGTCCTGAAGCAGCAAAACAACCCCAGACCATCACACTACCACCACCATATTTTACTGTTGGTATGATGTTCTTTTGCTGAAATGCTGTGTTACTTCTACGCCAGATGTAACGGGACACGCACCTTCCAAAAAGTTCAACTTTTGTCTCGTCGGTCCACAAGGTATTTTCCCAAAAGTCTTGGCAATTATTGACATGTTTTTTAGCAAAATTGAGACAAGCCTTAATGTTCTTTTTGCTTAAAAGTGGTTTGCGCCTTGGATATCTGCCATGCAGGCCGTTTTTGCCCAGTCTCTTTCTTATGGTGGAGTCATGAACACTGACCTTAATTGAGGCAAGTGAGGCCTGCAGTTTTTTAGATGTTGTCCTGAGGTCTTTTGTGGCCTCTCGGATGAGTTTTCTCTGCGCTCTTGGGGTAATTTTGGTCGGCCGGCCACTCCTGGGAAGGTTCATCACTGTTCCATGTTTTTGACATTTGTGAATAATGGCTCTCACTGTGGTTCGCTCGAGTCCCAAAGCTTTAGAAATGGCTTTATAACCTTTACCAGACTGATAGATCTCAATTACTTTTGTTCTCATTTGTTCCTGAATTTCTTTGGATATTGGAATGATGTCTAGCTTTTGAGGTGCTTTTGGTCTACTTCTCTGTGTCAGATAGCTCCTATTTAAGTGATTTCTTGATTGAAACAGGTTGGGCATTAATCAGGCCTGGGGGTGACAACAGAAATTGAACTCAGGTGTGATAAACCACAGTTAAGTTATTTTTTAACAAGGGGGGCAATCACTTTTTCACACAGGGCCATGTAGATTTGGAGTTTTTTTCCTCACTAAATAATAAAAAACATCATTATAAAATACATTTTGTGTTCAGTTATGTTATCTGACTAATAGTTAACGTTTTTTGATGAGCAGAAACATTTAAGTGTGACAAACATGCAAAAGAATAAGAAATCAGGAAAGGGGCAAATAGTTTTTCACATCACTGTACATACACACAGCATACTTCAGCCCACAGGTAAATATACCTGTCCATACAGCTGTCTGTAAATATATCTGTCCGGCAGAACAGATGGGTTTGATAGAAAGAGAGGAGAGATGAAAAGAAACAGAATGTCTTAACCTCCCTGGCGGTTAATTTTTTTTTGCCAAATTGGCAAAAATCCTTTTTTTTTTAAAAAAAAATTTTTGTTTCATGTAAAGCTACCAGAGTGGTAGCTACACCACTAGGGCGCATGTGTCAATCTAGTGCGATCGTCGCCGGCATCTATAGCAAACAGGGGAACGCGTATATAACGCGTTCCCCTGTTTGGCTTCTCCTGTCGCCACGGCGACAATCGGGATGACGTCATGGACGTCAGCCGACGTCCTGACGTCAGACACCTCCGATCCAGCCCGTAGTGCTGCCCGGAACTCATTGGTCCGGGCAGCGCAGGGCTCTGGCGGGGGGGGGGCCTCTTTCGCCGCTGCGTGCGGCCGATCGCCGCAGAGAGGCGGCGATCAAGCTGTGCGCGCGGCTAGCAAAGTGCTGGCTGCGCGCACAGCAATTTACAGTATAAAATCGCCCCACCAGGGGCTGAGATCTCCCCCTGCGCGGCATAGCCCGAGCTCAGCTCGGGCTTACCGCCAGGGAGGTTAATGTACAGTTCAAATACCGTTATTGGTAGTCCATGCGGCAATTGCAAGTCTTTGGCGAAAAGTCCAAGATAGCGATTGCCATGCCTTTATGAGAAATAATCCAAGAGATTTGTGCCAGTGTCCAGCTGGTTGCCGGGATGTTTTTGGACAAGATTTTAGATGAAGGACCTTGGACCCTTGTGTCATTGGAGTTTTAATACTCACTGTAGATGGGTGGGGTCATGACACATAAAAGTCCAGCCCTGTGCAATTTGAATAAGGCAGTGTCCTGTTAGACAGGGAGAGATTTTGGCCCAATTCCTGTATTGCCCGCTTTCTCCTTGCTCATTGGTCACATCAAGAACCAGAATGAATATTCATAATCAGCATAATTGTGTGAATCTGCTGATACCAAACATGAGGCGTCTGGGTGACTCATATTACCATTCCTACTTTCACCCTTTCTAGCACTGGTACTGAAAGATACAGATGGTTGAAAATCTCTCAGGACCAGTGTCACGTGAAGTCCAACACTCTCTGCGAATTTGAAGGGCCTGGTATCCCGGTAACACCAGGAATATTAAAAATATAGAAATGCATGGATTATCATGGGTTACAGTGGGGTCACCTGCTCTTTGAGCTGAGCCAGCTGGGAGATGGTTTCCTTTGATCTCCCAGCTGAGGGAACCCTGAGAGACCCCCTGCTGCGATCCGTTCCTACCAGTCTAGAGAAGGATGCTTTAAATTGGTTCTGTCAGGCTGATATCTAACTTCATCTGATGGATGAGCTGTATAACTTCCCAGGAATGCTAGGGGACAGATTTCACACTTGGATGAGAGAGACTATGTAATTAGAAAACTGCCCGTGATTGCTAGCAGAGCCAGGAAGGAGAGGAAAAAAAAGTGGATTTGAACCAAAAATGTCATTTTGGTTGCTTGCAATGAAACTTGCGTTTGTGACTCCATGATGCATTCGATATGCCATATCGAAGGCGTCACATCACGTCCTCTTCCTCTCCAAAACCCTCACCATCCTCACACTCACTGAGACATGGCTCACCCCCTCTGACTTTGCCGCAGAGGCTGCCCTCTCCTACAGTGGGCTTCACCTCAGACACACACCCCTCCCCCAGACCAAACAACAGGACAGGGGGAGGGGTGGGTCTGCTCCTCTCCCCATCCTACACCTTCCGTGTCCTCACCCCACCTCCCTCACTACAATTACCATCATTCGAGGCCCACACTATCCGCCTCTACAATCCCCTCCCAGCCATTGTTGCGGTCTTATACCACCCTCCGTCGAGCTCCACACCACAATTTCTCACCAACCTTGCCTCCTGGCTCCCACACATCCTCTCCTCTGACCTCCCCACCATCATCCTCAGGGATTTCAATATTCCCATCGATGAGCCCAACAACTCTGTCGTGACCCCGCTACTCACCATAGCCAACTCCCTTGGCCTAGTACAACACACCAACACCCTCCCCCCACACACTGCAGGTCACACTCGCACCCTTCCCACCCTCAGATCGTCACCTTCTCACCTTCATCCTCCTCATGGAAGGCACCTCCAAACTACCCGCCCACCCACCTGGTCGATGGCAGCGAGACCTACGCAAGCTCAACCCTAGTGTCCTTGCTGACACCCTCCATGCCCTCTCCTCCACTCTCCCCACCCTATCCTGTCCTAATCTTGCTGCAGCTCAGTATCATCAATTCTCTCATCAGCCCTAGAGGAAGCTGCTCCACCAATATTCTGCCGCAACCCCCCCTAACCCCCAGCCCTGGCGCACTATCCATACTCGCAACCTCCAGAAGGTAACATGCGCCACTGAACGGAAATGGAGAAAAACGTGACTTGACCAGGATTTCCAACGGTACAAGACTAACCTGCTGCAGTTCCACACTGCCCTTGCTTATGCAAAGCAGAAATAATTTACCATTACCAAGCTCATCGGAGCACAAGCTTCCAACCCCCGGCGTCTTTTTGCCACTTTCAACTCTCTGCTTAAACCAACCCTGTTTCCTCCCTCTCTGCCATAGATTTAGCCACCCACTTCACCAACAAAATTTTCTCCATCCGTCAGGAAATATCCAATCTTCAATCTTCACCTCCCACCCCCTCCCATCCAGCTCCTCCCCCACCCTATCCTCCCCTCCTTCACTCCTACTACCATTGAGGAAGTCAACCACCTATTGCAGACTTCCCATACCACTACCTCCACTCTTGACCCCATCCCTTCTGATTTACTCCAGCCTCACTTCATGGATTTGGCTCCAGTCCTCACTACCCTGTTTAACCTCTCCCTATCCACAGTCACCTGCTTCTCAAACTTCAAGCATGCCACTGTACTACTACTGCTCAAGAAACCCTCCCTCGACCCCCCACTACCCTCCAACTACCACACTATCTCCCTCCTTTCTTTTGCCTCAAATCTCTTTGAGCGTCTGGTTCACAAACGCCTGACCCAGTACCTCAATGCCAACTCACTGCTAGTCCCACTGCAATCTGGATTTTGGCCTGCCCACCCAACCGAAACAGCTCTCACCAAAGTGGTCAATGACCTTGCCAATCCATGGGAATTTACGACCTCGCCCTGACCTAGCTTTCATCCTAAATTTCCTACCGCTCTTTCACAACCTCCTTCAATGAGTCCTCATCCACCCCCAACCACCTTTCAGTGGGAGTCCCCCAAGGCTCGGTCCTTGGCCCCCTACTGTTCTCCCTATACATATCCTCCATTTGCAAGGTTATCGCCTCCTTGGGTTTTAACTATCATCTGTATGCAGATGAGACCCAGATCTACCTCCACACCCCTGACATATCCACCACTACCATGGACAAGGTCTCCTCCTCCCTTTCAGCCAACTCCTCCTGAATGTCCGCTAGGTTCCTGAAACTAAACCTAGACAAAACAGAATTTATGATCTTCCCACCCTGGCCATCCCTGAACCTCCCAGATGTACATGTCACTGTTAATCACACTACCATTCACCCTACCTCTCAAGCCCGCTGTCTGGGTGTCACCCTGGACTCCACACTCTCCTTCACTCCCCACATCCAAAACCTCACAAAGTCCTGAAACTTCCACCTTCGTAACATCTGCAAGATCCGCCCTCATAATTTCTCACCTTGACTACTGCAATGCCCTTCTGCCTGGTCTCCCTATGACCCAAATAGCCCCGCTGCAGTCCATCATGAATGCGGCAGCCAGAATTATCCACTCCTCCCATCGCTACACCACGGCGGCTCCCCTCTGTGAATCCCTCCGCTGGCTCCCTATCCAGTCCAGAATCAGATTCAAGATACTGTGTCTGACCTACAAATCTGTCCACAAAACCTGTCCAACCTACATTTCAGATCTTAGTCAGAGGTACACACCTAGCCGCTCACTTCGCTCCTCCAATGAACTTCGCCTGACTGCCCCCCCCCCCCCCCCCCGCATCACCCAGTCATATGCAAGCCTCCAGGACTTCTCAAGAGTTGCTCCAACACTATGGAAGATCCTATCTCCACCCATTAGGGAAGCCCCCTCCTTCAACATCTTCAAGAAGGCCCTCAAAACTCACCTTTTCACTCTGGCCTACCCCATCTCACAAGTGCTCTAAACCCGCAGCTGAACTCTGGTCCCCTACCTTTCGTGTCCCTACCTCTCCCTCTAGATTGTAAGCCTTCGGGCAGGGTCCTCCTTCTTTTGTGTCCTACCTGATCATGCACTTTCATTACTGTGCACCCATGCTATGCATTTGAGTGAGACTAACTTGCCTAATCTCCATGCTCCCATCCAGTGACTGACTAAGCATTACCTTGTACACACTGTGCTACGTGATCTGGTTTTTCTTGTATTCCTGTATTGTCTTACTGCTGTATGTAACCTCTAAATATTGTCTGTAACCTTAACTAATGTCCAGCGCTGCGTAATATGTTGGCGCTTTATAAATACAGGGTGGGCCATTTATATTGTGCCAGGATCTCTCCTGTAGCATGTTCTGTCGCTTGCAGTGGAGCAGCAACTGGGCAGTTCGGACTTGTCTGCTTGCATTCGGTTGTGCATTCGCAATGAGTCGCATTGTCATTTGCGATCTCTCTGCAGTTTGGGGCAGATGTGACGTTTCAGGAAGAGAAGCCCGACACTCGGGCCTAGTGTCGCCGGGAGCTGCCAGGGAGCCATTTCTGACCAGGCCCTGGGTGAAGAGCCAGATGGACGCCGTGGGACCTCCCGACCTACACTGGGCAGTAGAAAGCCCCAGGTGAGTACCGATTTCGTTTTTATTTTGAGCACGGAGTCCCTTTAAGGAGATTTCTGAGGAAACTTATTCTGGTGCCGTGGACTGGTTCGACAGTGGGTACTGTGTTGGAAAGGACAGTTCCGGTGGGCATTGCATTAAAAGGTTTGGCATTTTTGGACAGTCCCTGGAAGGTGGTGGGTATCGCTCGGAGAGTTTCGGGGGGCTTTTTCCTGAAAATCACAGTTCTGATAGGTATCACACTGGGGCTTGTAGTACTGATGGGCATGGTTCTGGAGGTTCTGGTTCTGATTGATTCGGTCTTGGTGTGACTGATTCTGGAATTTGGTCTTGTCGGGCTGTCCCGACCTCCATGAGTTATCAGTCAGATCAGTTTGCTGGATTTTCTGCATCTGATTTTCTGGTTTGGGTAGTTCAGAAGAATTATGCCAGCTTCTATAGGCGTCTGGAAGCCGCCTTTAACCACTTCAGCCTTCAGTCATTTTCACTTTATGCATCCAAGCAATGTTCACCTCCCATTCATTAGCCTATAACTTTATCACTACTTATCACAATGAACTGATTTATGTCTCGTTTTTTCCGCCACCAATTAGGCTTTCTTTGGAGGGTACATTTTGCTAAGAGCCACTTTACTGTAAATGCATTTTAACAGGAAGAATAAGGAAAAAAACGGAAAAAAATGCTTTATTTCTCAGTTTTCGGCCATTATAGTTTTAAAATAATACATGCCTCCACAATTAAAACTCACGTATTGTATGTGCCCATTTCTCCCGGTTATTACACCGTTTAAATTATGTCCCTATCACAATGTATGGCGACAATATTTTACTTGGAAATAAAAGTGCATTTTCTCCGTTTTGCATCCATCACTATTTACAAGCTTATAATTAAAAAAAATAGAAATATTTAATGTTTACATAGATATTTAAAAAGTTTAGACCCTTAGGTAAATATTTATGTGTTTTTTTTTGTTAATTGTAATGTTTTTTTTTATTATTAAACATTTTATGTGGGTATTTTTGGGAGGGTGGGATGCAAATCAATTTTTTTTGTACATATTGGTCTATTTTTTAATTTTTTTTTGCATTTCCATGCAGTTAGCTTTTTGGCCACAAGATGGCAGCCATGAGTTTGTTTACAATGACGTCACTCTAAGCATAACACGGACACTTAGAGTGACGTCGGGGGAAATAGGAACAGAAAAACCTCAGCTTCCGTGCGAAGCTGACAGTTTTTCTCGGGGGGAGAGCAATCAGTGATCGGGCACCATAGCCCGATTCACTGATTGCCTGGCTAGCGAACCGCGGGCCGGGAGTGCGCGTGCACGCGCGCGATCGGCCGCGGGGGTGCGCGGCAGCGCACATGGCCTCCTGGGCGTAGCTAGTACGTCCAGGAGGCCAAAGTAGTTAAAGGAGGGGGGTACTGTTAGGATCTCTCCTGTAGCATGTTCTGTCGCTTGCAGTGGAGCTGCAACTGGGCAGTTCTTACTTGTCTGCTTGCATTCGGTTGTGCATTCGCAATGTGTCTCATTGTTACTTGCGATCGCTCTGCAGTTCGGGGCAACTTAGGATGCTGTCATCATTCCACCTATTGCTTGCTGCAGCTGAGCTGCGGCCGGATAGCCCTGTATTTCCTGCATGCATGTTATTACATAATACTGCATGTATTTCTTATGAAGGTCCTTTGCATTCACAGTCAGCCAGCAGATCAACTCAGGATTCAGTGATTACCATTCAGCTGTGTTGGAGTTTGCATGCCTGCACTCACTGGCTGAGGTCCACATAAAAGTCTGCCTCTTATTTTAGACCCCGTCCGCCATAGCGGTCAGTACGCTGGTCTGCTGGGCACTTTGTCACTCTGTTATAGATCTGTTAATGTAGTTCAATGCGACCTTATTACTTGTGCTTCAGCTAGTTTCTTGATAAATATATATGCAGACTGCTAATATATATTTATCCGTTAGTTGAGCCGTTTGTTATTTTTCTTATTATTGTGTATTGCCTAGTTCCATGCTTGATGGACGTTCGCTGTATTCGCGGTGGGTCAGTGAAGTCCATTATCCTGATAGCTTTGATTCTGCCACCACCACGTTGGTGACTGGTAGCATTCCTGCTATCCTAGTTTCTGGGAACATAACTATAGGTTGCGGTTGCTATTAGTTACGTACTTTCTGTAGTCTTGCCTGTGTGGATGCTTGCTGGTGACTGTTGTTAGCCTGCTTGCTCTGCTTCTGTGGACGTGACTGTGAGCTGCGGTTGCTAATAGTTACGCTCCAATCTATAGTCCTGTCTTGTACCTGTCTGAATGCTTGCTATCGGCAGCACAGTGCGAACTAAGGCAGCGCAACATCGCACTGCGCTCCGATTGTGTCTTATTTGCAGCGATATTGGAAGCCCAGAGCTGCAGTTGCTCTGGGCAACCTGTGTAGCCTCTTCCACTATTCAGCTACCAGCCTTGTTGCTCTGGGTGGTCAAAGTATAACCCCCAGGCATTACATATGGATACACCTTATCTATGGATACACCCCATATACCACACCATACCATAAATTTTTTGTTCCAACAGTCTTGGAGGGATCTATCCAATGTGGGTTAGTGTCAGACCAATAGCGGTGGTTTTGTTTGTTAACTTCACCATTCACATAAAATGGTGTATCCATATAAATGGCCATATTAAGGTGTATCCATATAAATGGCCCACCTTGTACAAGAAATAAATAATAAATGCTTTAGATCCAAGTGTGGCTACACGTTATGGGTGTGCAGATCCCGATAGCCACACTTGTTTTATGAGCCTTGTAAGATGGGCCCCCAGGCTGAGAAGAAAAAGCAAAGGAAGGGTTATGAACACTAAGGGGCCCCATGATGCTGGGGGGCCCCATGATTTGTAGCTACGCCCCTGAGTTGGGGTCGTCTGTCGGTCATCATGAAATGAAATGCTGCTAGTGCCACACACCCGACAAGGTCTCTCTAGCATGCTAGATTAATTGTCTTGATCAATTTCGACCACAAATCGATGAAAATGACTATCGGGCAGCCATGTTGTGGTATCGATCTCTGCCAGGTTTGACCATCATGATTGAATCGGACAGATGTTGATATATGGGCACCTTTAGTGTCTGTGAATGTACTTACTAGAGCTTGAGGAAAGAGCAGCAAGGCAGATCAGTGGTTTTCACAAACACTGTGAGGGCTTTGACAAACTTTAATGAGCATTAGGTGTTTGTGAGACAGGCCCTGCCATTGTGTTCCTACCAGGAAATGCTAAATGAAAGGCTCCGCCCACCGTGCACACAATCAAGTCACAGTATTGTATACATAATAAAATACCAACACAAACATTACTTCAGATGCATTAAATGTAATCCTTTCGCAAAGACCAGAAGATCACAACAGCAAAGCTGCAGACATTTCCAGGATGCCTGAAACTGGCCATACACGGATTGATTTTTTTTATTGAATTCTGCTGCTGCAACCCCAGACCCCTCCACGATCCAAATCAATTGTAAAGAAACATGGCGGTCACTTTCTCCCTATAGAAGAACTCTGTGGTACAGTTGGAGACAGAAGCAGAAACCCTTATCCGCTAAAGCCAGGACGGTATAAGCCTTGCCTCAATGTCTATTACAGTGGCTTGCAAAAGTATTCGGCCCCCTTGAAGTTTTCCACATTTTGTCACATTACTGCCACAAACATGAATCAATTTTATTGGAATTCCACCTGAAAGACCAATACAAAGTGGTGTACACGTGAGAAGTGGAACAAAAATCATACATGATTCCAAACAGTTTTTACAAATAAATAACTGCAAAGTGGGGTGTGCATAATTATTCAGCCCCCTGAGTCAATACTTTGTAGAACCACCTATTGCTGCAATTACAGCTGCCAGTCTTTTAGGGTATGTCTCTACTAGCTTTGCACATCTAGAGACTGAAATCCTTGCCCATTCTTCTTTGCAAAACAACTCAAGCTCAGTCAGATTAGATGGACAGCGTTTGTGAACAGCAGTTTTCAGATCTTGCCACAGATTCTCGATTGGATTTAGATCTGGACGTTGACTGGGTCATTCTAACACATGGATATGTTTTGTTTTAAACCATTCCATTGTTGCCCTGGCTTTATGTTTAGGGTCGTTGTCCTGTTGGAAGGTGAACCTCCGCCCCAGTCTCAAGTCTTTTGCAGACTCCAAGAGGTTTTCTTCCAAGATCGCCCTGTATTTGGCTCCATCCATTTTCCCATTAACTCTGACCAGCTTCCCTGTCCCTACTGAAGAGAAGCACTCCCAGAGCATGATGCTGCCACCACCATAATTTAAAAGTGGGGATGGTGTGTTCAGAGTGATGTGCAGTGTTAGTTTTCCGCTACACATAGCGTTTTGCATTTTGGCCAAAAAGTTCCATTTTGGTCTCATCTGACCAGAGCACCTTTTTCCACATGGTTGCTGTGTCCCCCACATGGCTTGTGGCAAACTGCAAACGGGACTTCTTATGCTTTCTGTTAACAATGCCTTTCTTCTTGCCACTCTTCCATAAAGGCCAACTTTGTACAGTGCATGACTAATAGTTGTCCTATGGACAGAGTCTCCCACCCGAGCTGTATATCTCTGCAGCTTGTCCAGAGTCACCATGGGCCTCTTGATTGCATTTCTGATCAGCGCTCTCCTTGTTGGGCCTGTGAGTTTAGGCGGACGGCCTTGTCTTGGTAGGTTTACAGTTGTGCCATACTCCTTCCATTTCTGAATGATCGCTTGAACAGTGTTCCGTGGGATGTTCAAGGCTTTGGAAATATTTTTGTAGAGTAAACCTGCTTTACATTTCTCAATAACTTTGTCCCTGATCTGTCTGGTGTGTTCTTTGGACTTAATGGTGTTGTTGCTCCCAATACTCTCTTAGACAACCTCTGAGGCCGTCATAGAGCAGCCATATTTGTATTGACATTAGATTACACACAGGTGCACTCTATTTAGTCATTAGCACTCATCAGGCAATGTCTACGGGCAACTGACTGCACTCAGACCAAAGGGGCACCCCACTTTGCAGTTATTTATTTGTAAAAATGTTTGGAATCATGTATGGTTTTCATTCCACTTCTCAAGTGTACACCACTTTGTATTGGTCTTTCACGTGGAATTCCAATAAAATTGATTTATGTTTGTGGCAGTAATGTGACAAAATGTGGAAAACTTCAAGGGGGCCGAATACTTTTGCAAGCCACTGTATATATCCCCGCCCTATGTCTACTATATAGCCCCGCCACCATGTCTACTATACAGCCCAGGCTCCCATGTCAACTATACAGCCACACGTCCATGTCTACTGTACAGCCCGCCTCCATATACAGCCCAGCCTCCTTTTTGACTATACAGCCCAGCTTCCATATCAACTATACAGCCACACGTCCATGTCTACTATACAGCTCCGCCTCCATGTCTACTATACAGCCCCGCCTCCATGTCTACTATACAGCCCCATCTTCATGTCTATTGTTCTGCATTGTCATAGGGACAGCATCATTCTTTACCAATAGCAGGTGGCAGAGAGCAGCGACAGACCTTAACAAAGATTCCTTCAAAGTTTTAAAGGAATCAGAGATTGTGGGTAACAACGGATACATTCACTTTTCTTTATAAGTGTGTCAGGCCTGGTTTAAGTAAAGAATGTATGTGGGGCCTCATAGTTCTCAGTACTGCCCTGACAGTAAAGTTGTTATGACCTGTGCAATCCTGTGCAAGACTTGGAGCCCTCTAAGGAGTTGAGTACCCTAGGCAGTTACTTAGTGTTCTCTTATAGAAGCACCAACCCTAAAGTGTTCTTACAATAACAAACTATAACATAGTTTACAGAGTTTATAATGATTTTTTTGTGAGATGTTTTCCTTACACGAGTCGTGTGTCATTCTCGTCTCCTTTGTGCTACATGTAATTACTCAGATAACTTCATTACATGGAACACCGCCGTGACATCGGAGAGAGGTGACACTTCAGTAGCCAATGAGATAAGAGGGAAGGAAGGATGGTGAAAGAACAGGCTGGGCACAGGGCTTCTGCCATGTCACAACGTCTCTGGAAAACAAAGGCAGCCCTGCATATTGTTATAGTTTTATTATAAAAACCAAAGGCTGCTTTCATATGTAATCCTCTCCCCCTGGGCAATAGGAAAGCAGTGATATGTAGTATGTGCATAGTCACAAGCTCATTATATTGAGATTATATAGCAGAGAATGGCCTGGTGGATGCCCTGACACACTTACCTGCCCACACCCTATCTTGGAGGAACCGGTCCCATATACTAGATGTCAGGGAAACAGCAAGATATGTTGTGTATACTACAGGACCGAGATGTCACTTTACCAACAAAGATCAGGATAGTTAAAGGGTACCTGTGAGATTTAAAAGGGGCCTTATGGGATACTCACTTCGGGAGGGGGAAGCCCCTGGATCCTAAAGAGACTTCCCCCTCCTTCTCCAGTCTTGTTCCAGAGGTAGGGCCCCCAAAAGTTCACTTGTCGATGCACATCGGCACCTCCTGCACAGTAGCATAGACCTGATACTGCCTGGCTATTGTCGAAAGAAAGACGACCTGGATGGTACTAGCGTGCATGCGCAGGGAGACACTCTAGAAGGGTTGGCACAACTACCGTATATTCCGGCGTATAAGGCGACCCGGCGTATAAGACGACCCCCCAACTTTTCCTGTTAAAATAAAGAATTTGGCATATGCTCGCCGTATAAGACTACCCCTTTTCACAACATGCCTCCTCCATCCTCCTGGCCCACCCCTGTATACACCTTTGGATATTACTGCGTGCCGCAGTCATCCAGGGGAGGGAAAAGAGATCAGGGTGTGATTTTTTTTTTAAGAGCGGGGTGTCAGTATTGTGGCAGGCAGAGCAGAGCTTACCGGGTGCAGCAGCCTTGAAAGGTCCGCTCGTGTCCTCGGTCCTTCTATGTCCTCCACTGTCCCCCGCATCATTTATGTCCACGTCCCCTGTGTTTGAAAATTCAAAGCTGCAATATAATAGCATCTTGCGAGCAGCTGCTCGCATGGATAATACGGCAGCTTCCTGATTCCTGGTCACCTGACTGGTGACGTGCATAGGAAGAGGAAGACACTGAATTGTGGAGCGCACGTCACCAGTCAGGTGACCCGGAATCGGGAAGCTGCCGTATTATCCATGCGAGCAGCTGCTCGCAAGATGCTATTATATTGCAGCTTTGAATTTTCAAACACAGGGGACGTGGACATAAATGATGCGGGGGACAGTGGAGGACATAGAAGGACCGAGGACACGAGCGGACCTTTCTGCCAAGGCTGCTGCACCCTTTAAGCTCTGCCTGCCACAATACTAACACCCCGCACCTGACACCCGGCGTATAAGACGACCCCCCACTTTGCAGAAGATTTTCAGGGTTCAAAAAGTCGTCTTATACGCCGGAATATACGGTACTAACATTGCAAAAACTAAAATCTCATCCTCCAGGGGATCTTCCAACCCTAGTTCACGCCTTCATCCCATCATGGCTAGACTACTACAATGCCCTCTATGCAGGCCTTCCAAATAAAGACCTACACCGCCTGCAGCTAGTACAGAATGCTGCTGCCAGATTTCTAACAAAACAACCTCGCCACTGTCATATTACACTGATACTTCGTTCACTGCACTGGCTACCTGTAAATTGGAGAATACTCTTCAAGATTCGACTGTTAACATTCAAATCCCTACACAGTTTGAGCTCTGGATACATGAAGGACTTGCTGAAACGGCACCACACCTCTCACAACCTCAGATCAGCAGGATCCATAAACCTGATCACTCCCAGAGTGCACCTCAAAACCTGGAGCCAGAGCTTTCTGACATGCTGCTTCTACCCTTTGGAATCCCCTACCACCTGTGGTACGCGTACCCCAGGGGGTATTTCTGATGGTACTTGTGCTTGATATACTTAATCAAGAATAACAAATTTAGCTATTCATACCAACACAACCATTAATCACACACATACTCAGATCTCTATTGGCACGGCGGGGGGTGCTATTGAAACGGCCAATAATTACCGTTTCAGATGACGGTCGTAATGTGTGTACAGTGGCCATCGATCATATTCCACTAATGAACTAAACAGACATTTATTCAAGTTTGTTTATGATTATCATTTTTTTTTAATTTTCAACACTTTAACAGGTTCTTGTACCACCTACCCCCACATACTCCCTGGAGTGATTTCAGAACCTTCTGTAAACCTACACTTGGGTGCAAAAAGAGATACCTAGCTAAAGAGTGGGAAGCCTCAGGATGCTATTGAGGGTTCACTCGGCTTTCTGCAGCCCTCCCTTTCTGAGTGCAGCCCCCCTGCACATCGGGGCCACGCTCTTCTTCTGTGATGAGCAACGCTCAGTGAGGGGGACACAGAACGGCGAGGGAAGTCGCAATAGGATCCTGAGGCAGAAGCAAGAAATGCAAAAATGTTTATCGGCGCTGCAGGCACCCAAATTATTGCTCAATACTGTGATTTCAATGGGCTCTTATGGCGGTGCCAGTAAAATTACATTTTTGTTTTTTAGGTTAACCTGCTGAGCGTTCTGGACGAGCTGAGCTCGTCCAGAGATGCCGGAGGGTGCCGCTCAGGCCCTGCTGGGCCGATTTAAACGAAATAAAAAGGAGCACACGCAGCCGGCACTTTGCCAGCCGCGTGTGCTACCTGATCGCCGCCGTGCAGCGGCGAAAGAGGGTCCCCCCAGCCGCCCGAGCCCAGCACAGCCGGACCAAACAGTTCCGGCAAGCGCTAAGGGCTGGACCGGAGGCGGCTGACGTCAGGACATCGGCTGACGTCCATGACGTCACTCCGCTCGTCGCCATGGGCTCATCGCGGCCCTTCTTGTTACTTCTGATCGCCGGAGGCGATCAGAAGTGCGGATTAGGAGCGCCCTCTAGTGGGCTTTTATGCAGCCAACTTTCAGTTGGCTGCATGAAATAGTTTTTTTTTAATTAAAAAAAAAAAACACGTCCGGTCGCCAGCCTGGCGATCTTAATAGAACGCCAGGCAGGTTAAGATTAAGGTGTGCAAGGGGTGTGTTTAGTTAGGGTGAGGCATCAGGTAGGGTATCTGTGCGTGGGGGTGGTTAGGGTTAGGCGTCAGGTAGGGTATCTCTGTGTGTGTGTGTGTGGGAGGAGGGTTTGGTTAGGTGTCAGGTAGGGTGGTGGCTAGGGTTAGGCTTCAGGTAGGGTGTCTGTGCGGAGGGGGGAATGTGGATAGGGTTAGGCAGAGTGTCTGTGCGGGGGGTGTTTAGGTTTCAGCTAGGGCGTCCGTGCAGAGGTAGGGTGTCTGTGTGTGGGGGAGGTTTAGGTGTGAGGTAGGGTGTGTGTGGGGTCAGGTAGGATGTTTGTGTGGGGGAGGGTGGTTAGGCGTCAGGTACGGCGTCTATGCGGGGGGGGGGGGGGTGCTAGGTGTCAGGTAGGCTGTGTGTGTGTCAGTGTGGGGGTGTTAGGGGACGGATAAGGTATTTGTGTGTGTGTGTGGGGCGGGTCAGGAGTCAGCTAGGGTGTCCGTGTGGATGTAGGGTGTTGGGGGGAGTGTAAGGGGTCAGGTAGGGTGTTTGGGTGTGGTGGGGTGGTTAGGCATCTGGTAGAGTGTCTGTGTATGGGGGGGGGGGTTAGGTGTCAGGAAGGGTGTTTGTGTGGAGGGGAGGGTTAGGCGCCAGGTAGGGTGTTATGTGCAGGGCAGATAATTAGGTGTCAGGGGAGGATGCTGTGGATTGGTATTTAACCTCTTCCCCTCCCCCGGGATGAATATCTACGTCCCTGCTTTACCTTGCAGGGACGTAGAAACTCCTCCATTGCTGCTGCGCACCTCCCGCTCACCTCCCCCCCCTTTTTTGTAAAATAAAAACAATACTAATAACATACCAACAAATACATAAATAGTTACCTTAGGGACTGAACTTTTTTAATATGTATGTCAAGAGGGTATATTACTGTTACTTTATAAATGATGAGCTTGTAATTAGTAATGGACGCAAAACTGAAAGAATGCACATTTATTTCCATATAAAATATTGGTGCCATACATTGTACTAGGGAAACATTTTAAAAGTTGCAATAACCGGGACAAATGGGGAAATAAAATGTGTGGGTTTAATTTACGGTAGCATGTATTATTTTAAAACTATAATGGCTGATAACCGAGAAATAATTATTTTTTTCCCTTTTGTTTCCTGTTAAAACCCAGTTGGAATAAAATAATTCTTAGCAAAAAGTACCCCCCAAAAAAGCCTTATTGGTGGTGAAAAAAACAAGATATAGATTGTTTCGTTGTGGTAAGTAGTAATAAAGTTATAGGTGAGTGAATGGAAGGAGAGCTATTGCTCTGGTGTTTAAAGGGAACCTAAACTGAGAGGAATATGGATGTTTCCTTTTAAACAATACCAGTTGCCTGGCTTCCTTTTGATCTCTTTGGTTGTAGCAGTGGCTGAATCACAGACCTGAAACAAGCATGCAGCTAATCCAGTCTGACTTCAGTCAGAGAACCTGCTCTGCATGCCTGTTGAGGAAAAATCCATATCCTTCTCAGTTTAGGTTCCCTTTAAGGGGAAAAACCCTTGGAGGTGAAGTGGTTAATACCGATATTTTATGCTCCTTCTCTACACTATAATAGTAGAATATTGGAAAATTGTCTGATATTCTACTTTCCTGGGTGCCCAAGTTTCCAGGCACGCTTCTATTATCTATGCTCCTGAGGCTCCCCTCTCTTAGTATCTCTTTTTGAACCAGAGCTTGGGCTCAGGTACACTTCAAAATATTCTAGAATGTACAGTATATTGTAATTCAGTGTCTTACTGCCATCTAGTGGAAGCTACTTGAATTACTCCCAGTCTTCAGGACTTCCGCAGTAGCATTCAGCAGTAGAGACTAGAGAAGGTCAATGAGACGCAAATACTGTAATTCTGAGTAGATGCAGATAAACACTGGCATGGATATGGCCCTCCAGGACTGGAGTTTTAAATCTATGCAGTAAAGAAAACACTACACTGGCGTAACAATAGGGGATGCAGCCCCTGCACCACGGTGAGGGGGGGGGGGGGGATAGATGTGGAGGTGCCTCTGGGGCCCGCTTAGGGCCGTTTTTGTGGGGGCAGGGGGAGTTGCAGCATGAGGGGAAAGCATGGCCATACATCAGCAGGGAGGAGGGAAAGCCCCCCCCCCCCTCACCTCGGGCTCTCCCCTCACCGCGCTCCCCTCCTGCATCAATCAGTGGCAGCAGAGGGCGGGCAGGAACAAATACCTCCATCCACGCGCCAGATGTCCCGGTCTCTAAGTGTCTGACGCTACTTCCTGGTTAAACAGGAAGTAGCATGAGGCACTTAGAGATGGACCTCCGCAGCGGTTGTTACACATATGTATTAGGTCAAATGGTTTGCTTGAAAAGTGTTGAAAGACAAGGCAAAACAATAGGTAAGGAAAGATAATCCCTATGTTTTGTGAATACACCCGTATATGTGGTACATATGTCTGCTTAGGTTTCCTCTGGGTGCTGTGCTTTCCTCCTATATTCCCAACCATTCCTTTCATATTAAGAACTATCTATATCAAGTACTAAATTATACTCTGCCAGCTGACTCTCGCAGTACACATGAACGGAGATTGTAATGTGTGTGCCTAAAAATCGTTGTCTTGTGTAAAGCTATGGGCACACATTATTAAATGGTTTGAAACGAACAATAAACAACTGATGAATGATACATTGTTGAAATATCATTATGAAATTTGCACTGGACGACCACAAAAGACAATGGATGATTCTCAGTCACGCCTGACCATTCCAACTTTTCGGACACTTTTGGAAGTCAATTAACGTTAGTTGTTTAAGGAAAAAGGTATGCGGGCGTTGATGATCGATTGCTCCATAGAAAAACCTTCATGCTTGGCTGGCGACATACCTCTGGATCTTTAGATCCCATCGTTAGACTGCTGTTGATTTCAAACTTGCCATGTTGTCATCATTTGTCACATTGTTGTCTGGGATCATTTGTCTCCTTACGATGGTCACGTGTGTACACTTAAAGAGGAATAGTTCATCAAATTAACAAAATAAATACTTTTTTTTTTTTTTTTACAATATTCATTTATAAATGATTTAGTCAGTGTTTGCCCATTGTAAAATCTTTTCTCTCCCCGATTTACATTCTGACAGTCCGCTCCGGCCCACGTGGCGGTGATTGACAGCGCCGCTCACGCAGGCGCAGTAGAGAGCGACCTCCAGGTCGCTCTGACGTCATCGCCGGGGACTCACCATACTCCTAACGGAATACCTTTGGGTGTCTTCTTTCTATAATGGGGTCATTTGTGGGGTTCCTATACTGCCCTGGCATTTTAGGGGCCCTAAACCGTGAGGAGTAGTCTTGAAACCAAATGTCGCAAAATGACCTGTGAAATCCTAAAGGTACTCATTGGACTTTGGCCCCCTTAGTGCACTTAGGGTGTAAAAAAGTGCCACACATGTGGTACCGCCGTACTCAGGAGAAGTAGTATAATGTGTTTTGGGGTGTATTTTTACACATACCCTTGCTGGGTGGGAGAAATATCTCTGTAAATGACAATTGTTTGATTTTTTTTACACACAATTGTCCATTTACAGAGAGATTTCTCCCACCCAGCATGGGTATGTGTAAAAATACACCCCAAAACACATTATACTACTTTTCCTGAGTACGGGGGTACCACATGTGTGACACTTTTTTGCAGCCTAGGTGCGCTAAGGGGCCCAACGTCCTATTCACAGGTCATTTTGAGGCATTTGTTTTCTAGACTACTCCTCATGGTTTAGGGCCCCTAAAATGCCAGGGCAGTATAGGAACCCCACAAGTGACCCCATTTTAGAAAGAAGACACCCCAAGGTATTCCGTTAGGTGTATCGCGAGTTCATAGAAGATTTTATTTTTTGTCACAAGTTAGTGAAAAATGACACTTTGTGAAAAAAAAACATAAAAATCAATTTCCGCTAACTTTTGACAAAAAATAAAATCTTCTATGCACTCGTCATACACCTAACAGAATACCTTGGGGTGTCTTTTTTCTAAAATGGGATCACTTGTGGGGGGTTCCTATACCTCTCTGGCATTTTACGGGCCCAAAACCGTGAGTAGTCTGGAAACCAAATGTCTCAAAATGCATCTGCAAATTTTGATGACAGGTGGTCTATGAGGGGGCAAATTTTGTGGAACCGGTCATAATCAGGGTGGCCTTTTAGATGACAGGTTGTATTGGGCCTGATCTGATGGATAGGAGTGCTAGGGGGGGTGACAGGAGGTGATTGATGGGTGTCTTAGGGGGTGGTTAGAGGGGAAAATAGATGCAATCAATGCACTGGGGAGGTGATCGGAAGGGGGTCTGAGGGGGATCTGAGGGTTTGGCCGAGTGATCAGGAGCCCACACGGGGCAAATTAGGGCCTGATCTGATGGGTAGGTGTGCTAGGGGGTGACAGGAGGTGATTGATGGGTGTCTCAAGGTGTGATTAGAGGGGGGAATAGATGCAAGCAATGCACTGGCGAGGTGATCAGGGCTGGGGTCTGAGGGCGTTCTGAAGGTGTGGGCAGGTGATTGAGTGCCCTAGGGGCAGATAGGGGTCTAATCTGATAGGTAGCAGTGACAGGGGGTGATCGATGGGTAATTAGTGGGTGTTTAGAGTAGAGAACAGATGTAAACAATGCACTTGGGAGGTGATCTGAAGTCGGATCTGCGGGCGATCTATTGGTGTGGGTGGGTGCACCGGCGTACCTACCGGGGATGCGACCCCCTCAGCCGCAAAGGGGCCCGGGGCTGCTCTGGGGCCCGCTCACTGTGCGTGGGGGGAGCGTTGCTCTGGACCCCCCCAGCAAGGTGCTCAACTGGCCGCAGCGTGCGCCAGTTCATTCCCTGCAGCCCCGCTTCAGCAGCCTGCATAGTCTCCGGCAGGCAGAGCAGGGCTACGGCAAGATGGCCGCCGAAGAAGCCCTACACTGGAGACTATTTGTGTCTCTAGTACAGGGCTTCGGCAGCCATCTTGCCGTAGCCCTGCACTCTGCCTGTCAGCGCGGGAGATGTGCTGCAGGAGGACTCGGGGAGCTGCGAGCCAGATGCCGGGAGAGGAGAAGACTTCTGTCAGGTAAGTGAATTGTTTTTTTTTTTAACAGGTGCATTTTTTTTTCTAGTGTCTGCTGCCTACATTGTGATTTTCAGGTGTCTGCTGCACACATTACGATTTTCTGGTGTCTGCTGCCCACATTACGATTTTCAGGTGTCTGCTGCCCACATTACGATTTTCTGGTGTCTGCTGCCCACATTGCGATTTTCTGGTCACTGCTGCCCACATTGCGATTTTCTGGTGTCTGCTGCCCACATTGCGATTTTCTGGTGTCTGCTGCCCACATTACGATTTTCAGGTGTCTGCTGCCCACATTACGATTTTCTGGTCACTGCTGCCCTCATTGCGATTTTCTGGTCACTGCTGCCCACATTGCGATTTTCTGGTGTCTGCTGCCCACATTGCGATTTTCTGGTGTCTGCTGCCTACATTACGATTTTCAGGTGTCTGCTGCCCACATTACGATTTTCTGGTCACTGCTGCCCTCATTGCGATTTTCTGGTCACTGCTGCCCACATTGCGATTTTCTGGTGTCTGCTGCCTACATTGCGATTTTCAGGTGTCTGCTGCCCACATTACGATTTTCTGGTGTCTGCTGCCCACATTACGATTTTCAGGTGCCTGCTGCCCACATTATGATTTTCTGGTGTCTGCTGCCCACATTATGATTTTCTGGTGTCTGCTGCCCACATTGCGATTTTCTGGTGTCTGCTGCCCACATTACGATTTTCTGGTGTCTGCTGCCCACATTACGATTTTCAGGTGTCTGCTGCCCACATTACGATTTTCTGGTCACTGCTGCCCTCATTGCGATTTTCTGGTCACTGCTGCCCACATTGCGATTTTCTGGTGTATGCTGCCCACATTAGGATTTTCTTGTCACTGCTGCCCACATTGCGATTTTCTGGTGACTGCTGCCCACATTGCGATTTTCTGGTGACTGCTGCCCACATTGCGATTTTCTGGTGACTGCTGCCCACATTAGGATTTTCTGGTGTGTGCTGCCCACATTATGATATTCTGGTGACTGACTGCTGCCCACATTACGATATTCTGGTGACTGACTGCTGCCCACATTACGATTTTCTGGCCCACATTACGATTTTCTGTTGAACACTGCCCACGTTACGATTGTCTGGTGAATGCTGTCCATGTTACAATTTTCTGGTGAACGCTGCCCACATTACGATTTTCTGGTGAACTCTGCCCACATTACGATTTTCTGTCCCACATTACGATATTCTGGTGAGCGCTGCCCACATTACGATTGTCTGGTGAATGCTGTCCACGTTACAATTTTCTGGTGACTGCTGCTCACGTTACGATTTTCTGGTGACTGGTGCCCACATTACGATTTTCTGGTGAACTCTGCCCACATTATGATTTTCTAAAGGCCCACATTACGATTTTCTGGTGAACTCTGCCCACATTACGATTTTCTGGCCCACATTACGATTGTCTGGTAAAATGCTGCCCACTTTACAATTAATTTACAGTGAAACGCTGCCCCATTATGATTATTTGGCACCTATGGGGAGGGCCCATCCAAATATTCGCAGGGGGGCCCAGTGATTTCTAGTTACGCCCCTGGGTGGGTGATCAGATTGCCCGCAAGGAGCAGTTTAGGGGCTGATTGATGGGTGGCAGCGACAGGGGGTGATTGATGGGTGGCAGTGACAGGGGGTGATTGATGGGTGATTGACAGGTGATCAGTGGGTTATTACAGGGAAGAACAGATGTAAATATTGCGCTGGCGAATTGATAAGGGGGGGGGGTCTGAGGGCAATCTGAGCGTGTAGGCGGGTGATTGGGTGCCCGCAAGGGGCAGATTAGGGTCTGATCTGATGGGTAACAGTTACAGGTGGTGATAGGGGGTGATTGATGGGTGATTGATGGGTAATTAGTGGGTGTTTAGGGTAGAGAACAGATGTAAACACTGCACTTGGGAGGTGATCTGACGTCGGATCTGCGGGCGATCTATTGGTGTGGGTGGGTGATCAGATTGCCCGCAAGGGGCAGGTTAGGGGCTGATTGATGGGTGGCAGTGACAGGGGGTGATTGATGGGTGAATGACGGGTGATTGACAGGTGATTGACAGGTAATTGACAGGTGATCAGGGGGATAGATGCATACAGTACACAGGGGGGGGGGGGGGTCTGGGGTGGGGTCTGGGGAGAATCTGAGGTGTGGGGGGTGATCAGGAGGGAGCAGAGGGCAGTTTAGGGCATAAAAAATAGCATTGACAGATAGTGACAGGGAGTGATTGATGGGTGATTAGGGGGGGTGATTGGGTGCAAACAGGGGTCTGGGGGGAGGGCAGGAGGGGGTCTGAGGGGTGCTGTGGGCGGGCAGGGGGGGGGGGAAACAGTGTGCTTGGGTGCGACATAGGGTGGCTGCAGCCTGCCCTAGTGGTCCCTCGGACACTGGGACCACCAGGGCAGGAGGCAGCCTGTATAATACACTTTGTGACCAAGGAGATCCGGGTGCTAGTAACCCGCCGGCGTTTCCAAACGGCCGGCGGGTTACAGCGCGAGGTGGGCGGAGCCAGTCCCCGGCGGCCGATCGTGTCACGAATGATGCGATCGCGCCGCACATGCCCGTAAAAGGACCGCCGCCATTTGTCAATACGGTGGTCCTTGCGGGGTCCACTTCCCGGCCGCCAATTGTATATACGGCGGTCGGGAAGTGGTTAACCAAGAGGCATCACACCATGAAGACCAAGGAGCTCTCCAAACACCACTAAGCAAGAGGCATCACACCATGAAGACCAAGGAGATCTCCAGACACCACTAAGCCAGAGGCATCACACCATGAAGACCAATGAACTCTCCAAATGCCAATAAGCCAGAGGCATCACACCATGAAGACCAAGGAGCTCTCCAAACATGTCAGGTACAAAGTTATAGAAAAGTACAAGTCAGGGTTGGGTTATAAAAAAAAAAAAATATATATATATATATATTCAAAACTTTGACTAACCATATGAGCACCATAAAAACCATCATGTTCAAATGGGAAAAAAAACATGGTACCACAACAATCCTGCCAAGAGAGGGCCGCCCACCAAAACTCAAAGACTGGGAAGGAGGTGTCAATCAGACAGTCAGCATAGATACCAAAAGTAACCCTGCAGGCAGAGCCGGGACAAGGTCCTCCAGCACCCAAGGCTGAGACACCAAAGTGTGCCCCTCCATCCCTCCCACCCCAGCCATCACGCACTGATTGCTGTTAGACTAAGAGGCCCCCCCCCCCCCCCCCCCCCTCACACACACACACACCTTAATCTCTAGTTTTATGGCTTGCAGTCACTGACATGTAACCCCTTTTCTTATTTTTCTTTTCAAACACAATGAAAGCCCAGTGGGTTGTGCGCCCCCTCCTACACTGTGCCCTTAGGCTGAAGCCTCTCTCACCTCTGCCTCGGCCAGGCCCTACCTGCAGGAGTTGCAGAGCTCCAAACCAGATACTAGAGTATGTGTCCATATGACCACAATAAGTCATACAATCCATAAATTAGAAGGCACATTTTGAGTTTGCTAAAAGGCATGTGGGTGACACCCTAAATGTATGGAGGAAAGGGCTCTGGTCAGGTGAGACTACAATTGAACCTTTTGGCCATCAAGGAAAATGCTATGTCTGGTGCAAGCCCAACACATCCCATCACCCCAAGAACACCTTCACAGCAGTGAAGCATGGTGTTGGCAGCATCATGCTGCGGAGATGTTATTCAGCAGCATGGACTGGGACACAGATGATAATAAATAATAATAAATACAGAAATATTCTTGATCAAAACCTGTGTCAGTCTGCCAGTGACTTGAGACTGGGATGGAGGTTCACCTTCCAGCAGGACAATGACCCAAGGCATACTGCTAGATCAACACTTGAGTGGTTTAAGGGGATTTACTGTAAATACCGTATATACTCGCATATAAGCCGAATTTTTGAGCATAAAAAATGTGCTCAAAAGTCCCCCCTCGGCTTATATGCGAGTCACTTACTGAAACCTGCCATGTCTGTGTCTGGTCTCACCTGATTCGGTGCCCCTGAGTGACCAGACATCAGAGGAGTGGAGCAGTGATGGGGCATTGCAGCCTGTCCGCCCTGATCGGATGTCTGCCGCGGGAGAGAGTGTCGGGAGTTCCTACGTGTCTGGTATGTCTGGTGTGGTGATGGGGCATTACATCCTACAGCCTTCCCTCCCGAATCCGATTTCCGCCACGAGATTGAGTGCCAGGAGCTCCTCCGCGTCTGGTGCAGTGATGGGGCATTGCAGCCTGTCCACCCTGTATATGATCGGGCTGCCGCGGAGGGTCTGGTGTTGCACGGAGGAACCAATTGTGTATTGGGCAGCGCGGGAGAGCATCAGTTCAAATTTATTTCATGCCGGAGGAGGAGCGCTCCTCCAATCAAGATGCATGAGACAGAGCTGAAGGAGCGGTCCTCCAATGAAGTCACAGCGGCTTCCTAATCGCCGCATAATAGCAGCAGTGAATGCCCATTGGCTGGGCAGTGCAAGTAGACAGCACAGCTATGTGAGTGCTGTGAGGCTGTCCTGTGTGTATCTGTGTTGTCCGCAGCAGCTTGTCAGCACATTATCAGCGTGACTCTGCTGAGTGTGTTGCTACAGTTAAAGTGGACCTCAAGTCTTCCACAGGACAGAAAGAAAACATAGAAAAATGCACCCTTTACAGTATGTATTTAGAGTTTAGTCTGTCTAATTCCCCCCTCAACTGTGTCACAAGTTGTAATTTGATCTCCCCTGTGCCAGCTGACTGCCATGGCAGATAAGCTAATTTGAAAGCACATGGGGCTCGATTCACAAAGCGGTGCTAACCCAGTTAGCACGCCTAAAAGACTTTAGGCATGATAACCATTGCACCATGCTGGTGAAAAGCCAGTTTAGGCGTGATAAGTTTAGGCGTGATAAGTTTAGGTGTGATAAGTTTAGGCATGCTAAGTTTAGATAAGTTTAGATCGCTTGCAAAGTCCCGCACGCAAAGCAGCGCCATTAAACTTTATACAAAGTGCACCAGTCTTTGCTAGCGTAAAACTTTTGATCAGCTGTGCACTGCGGTGCTAACGCAGTTGGCGCTTAAACTTATCATGCCTAAACTTATCACACCTAAACTTATCATGCCTAAACTTATCACACCTAAACTTATCATACCTAAACTTATCATGCCTAAACTGAGTTTAGGCATGATAAAGGGCTTTTCACCAGCGTGCTAACTGTTAGCACCGCTTTGTGAATCAGGCCCATGATGTTAACAAGATGTCTGCTTCCAGCAGGAAAAGTTACTTAAAGCAGGAAGTTGAAACACAGCAGATTTATTGCAGGATTTGTATCAGCTGTAACAAATGTTATTATGCTGTTACGTATCTTTTAGAACAGAGAGGACGTTTTTTGAGTTCAAGTCCGCTTTAAGGTAATTGGCTAATAAGTGTGAATAGGTGAATAGTGGAGTTATGGTGCTGGCACCTGCATACTGTTCCATACAGGGGTGATTGTTACATTTTACTTAGGGGTGTTTGATGCATTATATATAACTCAGGAGCCAACGCATTTCCTACCCTCGGCTTATTTGCGAGTCAATCACTTCTTCCTGATTTCTGATGTAAAAGTTGGGGGGTCGGCTTATATGCGAGTATATACGGTATGCTGTAATGGCCTAGTGAAAGTCCAGACCTCAACTCAATAGAGAATCTGTGGTCAGACTTGAAGACTGCTGTTCACAAGTTAAAATCATCTAAGGGCTGGTGCACACCAAGAGCGCTTCTGAGATTTTTTAAAAATGCTAGCGCTTTAAAAAAGTGCTTGGCTAATGTATTTGTATGGGATGAACTACATCAGAGTGATGTGATTTTTTTCACAAACGCAAACGCAGTCCTGCAGCATATTTGAGGCAATTACGCCTCAATGTAAAGTATAGGAAATGAGGGAAATAGCTCGAAAAAACGCTAGAACAGAGCAAATTTTTCTAGCGTTTTTTTATTGATTTTTTTTTTATACAAAAGCTGATCTCTTCCAGGTCAAAGTGTAAAAGAAGGAAAAAAAATCACTACACAAAATGCTCCAAAAATCACTAGGCATAAATAGAAAATCGCTAGACACATGCCTGGAATCACTTTTAAAAATCGCTTAAAAAAAGCTAAGCTTTTGCGGTTGCAAGAGTAATTTTTGGTGTGCGCTAGCCATTACAAGAAGGAGCTGGAGCCATTTTGCCTTGAGGAATGTACAACAATCCCAGTGACAACATGTGCATATCATAGAGACTTACCCAAGTTAACTTGCAGCTGTTATTCCCTTGTTGCTTCCCTGTAGTTATGCCCTTGATTTCCCCTCCCCCCCCCCCCCCCCCCCCACGTCCCCTAAGCCAGCCGACAGGCCCCCAAGACAAAGAAGGGAGCACACCAGCCGGACAGGTGAGCGCACTTTGTTGCGAGTACTCTGCAGCAAAATGGGGCACTGGGGATCACTATGAGCTTGGGGGGAGACCTGGCAGACCCATCACATGCTCCCCATGATTATGCACCTTGCTGTTTGCTATTTATTTATTTATGGTATTTATAAAGCGCCAACATATTACACAGCGCTGGACAATAAATAGGCTATCCAGTTAAATGTTGAGTTCTTTCCAGCTATTTGGAGCCACATATGATGTCACATGCCTGGTTTCTATGAGCAGGATACGGGTCAGGTGTATGCGTTCGGACAGGTGAGTGCCCTTTGTAGTGAGTATGTGGCCCCGCGGACCACTATTGGCTTTATCCATTTATATGCCTAGTGTTCCTTCGAGCTATTTGCAGCCACATGTGATGTCACACAGAGGTGGTCCGGCTTCTATAAGCAGGATACGGGTCAGGTGTCTGCGGTCGGACAGGTGAGTGCCCTTTGTAGTTAGTATGGGGCCCCGCGGACCACTATTGGCTTTGTTATCCATTTATATGCCTAGTGTTCCTTCCAGCTATTTGCAGCCACATGTGATGTCACACAGAGGTGGCCCGGCTTCTATAAGCAGGATACGGGTCAGGTGTATGCGGTCGGACAGGTGAGTGCCCTTTGTAGTTAGTATGGGGCCCCGCGGACCACTATTGGCTTTGTTATCCATTTATATGCCTAGTGTTCCTTCCAGCTATTTGCAGCCACATGTGATGTCACACAGAGGTGGCCCGGGTTCTATAAGCAGGATACGAGTCAGGTGTATGCGGTCGGACAGGTGAGTGCCCTTTGTAGTGAGTATGGGGCCCCGCGGACCACTATTGGCTTTGTTATCCATTTATATGCCTAGTGTTCCTTCCAGCTATTTGCAGCCACATGTGATGTCACACAGAGGTGGCCCGGCTTCTATAAGCAGGATACGGGTCAGGTGTCTGCGGTCGGACAGGTGAGTGCCCTTTGTAGTGAGTATGGGGCCCCGCGGACCACTATTGGCTTTGTTATCCATTTAAATGCCTAGTGTTCCTTCCAGCTATTTGCAGCCACATGTGATGTCACACAGAGGTGGCCCGGCTTCTATAAGCAGGATACGGGTCAGGTGTCTGCGGTCGGACAGGTGAGTGCCCTTTGTAGTGAGTATGGGGCCCCGCGGACCACTATTGGCTTTGTTATCCATTTATATGCCTAGTGTTCCTTCGAGCTATTTGCAGCCACATGTGATGTCACACAGAGGTGGCCCGGCTTCTGTAAGCAGGATACGAGTCAGGTGTCTGCGGTCGGACAGGTGTGGGAAACAATTCCCGTTTACGAGCGTCTGTGTGGGCAGCAGCTGGGAAAAGCTGTGCAGTTGCAATCTACGGCATTAAGGCTGTTTTCTTGCTGTCTTTTCCAAGCCACCTAAATGAGGCCTTTATCAGGCCAGAAACACTCCCCGAGATAAGACTTCAAAAGCGACACAGCCTAAATACACTTCTTAAAAGCCTCAAAAAATGTTGTTTCATAAATGTTTGTTATGCGATTTGCAGATAAGGGCCGGAGGCATTGTGCAAGCGCATTGTGCTCCCCCAAAGTCCTGACCAAGTGGCTTCTGCTATCAGATAAATGGCTGACTTATTACTCCATATCAGAATATAATGTCTAATTGTCAGCTAATCGTGATCTGTATACTCAGCAGCGGGACGCTTCAATTAGGCCTGACCCCTGTCACTCCGCTTCCATCATTCAGCCGCTAAAGTAAATGTCTTGTGGTTTTATGGATTAATCGCGGGCATTAAAATAAACTATTCCTTTTCATTTCACATGGGCTGGGGGAGGGGCTAAAACCTTCTTCAAACTATCTGGGGTTTGATTGCAAAGCTTTCTGTATGCTTCCTTTCCTGGTGTCACAGAGAACAGGAAGTAAGGGGGGTTCCCTCCAATTGGGACACAGACAAGACTTGGCTTTGGTGCAGTTTTTACTGCAGTCTGTGTTCCTGTTGAGAAGATCTTCACTTTCAGTGCCGATGGTTGGATTACAGAGAGTAACAGCTAAGAGATACAGACAAAGAGATACAAACCTGACAGAGGCTCTGACCACTGGCATAACATAAACCTTGGGCAGGGCAGTTTCTAGGCTATGAAGCTCTTAAGGCGAGGGTGTAAAAATTGTGCACCCCCCCTAGGCTCGAGTACACTGCTGCAATGTGGCAGCCAGATGTAGCCCCCCAGTATAGGTAGACACAGAAGCCTCCAGTATTAGGTAGCCAGATGCAGATGTCCCCCCACCCCCAGCATAGGTAGCAAAAGTGCCCATTTTCCCTCTGTGTAGGCAACCAAAGAACCCACCTATTCTTTGTATAGGCAGCCAGAGAACCCCCTCCCACAGTATAGGTAGCCAGAGCCCCCCCTCCCTATAGGTAGCCAGTGTGCACCCCTTCCATCTGTATAGGTAGCCAGTGAGACTCCCCACTGTATAGGCAGACAGGGATCCCTTCCCCTCCCAAAGTATAAGTAGCCACTTAGCCCTTCCCACCGTATAGGTTGCCATTTAGCCCCCTCCTACAGAATAGGTAGACAGTGAGCCTCCTCCCCTTATATAGATTGCCAGGGAGCCCCCACCTCTCCTATCCCCTCCCACAGTATAGGTAGCCAGAGAGGTCCCCTTCTTCCCTCCTCCACTACTCTGCTAACTTACCTCTCCAAGATCCAAACGATGAATATCTTCTTCCTCCTTCTGTTCAGTTGCATTGGTAACAGCGCCCCCTTGTGGTGACTTCAGAGCATGTCACCAAGGGAGACGCTGATACCAATGCAACGGAAAAGACGGAAGGAGAAAGAAGATATGCAGTGTGTGGATCTTGGAGAGGTGAGTTACTGCTCCCTCTGCCACTGCTTTCCCCCTGCTGCTGTGCCCTGGGTAGGGAATGCGCCCCGCCAGACCCTAAAAATGGGGCTGATCTTGGGGTGTTTTTAGCACTTTTGAAGCAAATAAAAAACCATTCCACATAAGTTGGTCCTGATAAAGTTACTACCACTTTTCCCCAAGTGCCTCAGCCTGAGCAGGAGAGCTGGCGGGAGTCTGAAGAGCCTGCAGATCTTCCAGAAGGGAAAACACTCAGGAGAAACCAGGAGCCCCTTATGGTGTAGTACAGTGGTCCTAAAACTAAGGTCCGCGGACCGAATGCGGCCCCCCAAGGCTTTTACACTGGCGCCCCACTCTCAAAATCTATTACTTATAGATGCGGTCCACTGCATCTTTAAATATCTGCGACCCACATATAGAATAGCAGTGCTGGCACCACCCATCCACATGGGTCCAAGTGGACTGCAGGTTGTCTCCTGGGTATGCTTCACTATCTGTAGCAAAGACGTTCTTCAGGTGCCACATGAATGGCTGCTTCTCCTCCGGAGTTCTCCTCTGTGTTGCAGGCCATACTATCTGCACATGCTGTGTTGGGGGACATTCTATCGGATTTGGTTAAATGGGAGACATAAGGGCTGCACATGTTAGTTTACACTACCTAGGCTCAATGTAATGTTTTCTACATGTTATGTATACTCCGGCCCCCCAGCGGTCTGAAGTATCTTGACCCGGCCCTCGACCGAAAAAGTTTGGGGACCCCTGGTGTAGTATGTCAAATCCAATGGTGGAGAATACAAACAAAGATGGTACTCACAAATCTGGGTTGCAGAACGGCGAAAACAATAACAAGGGTTGGGATTGGTGGGTCCGAGCACCCTGTGTATGTACTGATTGGTTTGGCATGAACTAATAGCAACCCCCTTAGGGGGTCGTAATGCAGAGTGGGAGGGAAGCAGTTTAAAAGGTAAGAGGAACAGGATGTCATGGGATGAAAGCAGTTAAGGTAAAAAAAAAAAAGAGTAATTTATTAACACACCAACCAACGCCTTTCATGAGTATCAACCCGCTTCCTCGGGTCAGTGAACACTGTCTGAAAATGAAATACAGGTAAAAAGCTCATAGCCAAGTGCTACACAGAGGTCAAATATAATAGTTACATCTACTATTACACAAGAAATATAATTCCATATTATTACACAATAGAATCTAGGAAGTTAAAGGGACACTTAAGCCTTCAAAAAAAGAAATCATTTTTACTCACCTAGGGCTTCTACCAGTCCCCTGAAACCGTCCCGTGCCCTCGCAGTAACTCTCGGATCTTCCTCTCCCCCGCTGCCAGCTACTTTCTATTCACCGACAGGCCTGGTGACGCGTAGTCTTCTTCACGTTCCCGTCCACAATATCGCTATTGCAGACAGTAACGCGAAGAAGGAGACGCGTGGCCAGGCCTGAGCAGTGAGTCTGTCGGACGAAATCGACAGTAACTGGAGGCGGGGGACAGCAGGATCCAAAAGTGACTGTGAGGGCACGGGACGGCTGCAGGGGGCTGGTAGAAGCCCCAGGTGAGCAAAAATGATTTTTTTTTTTAAAGCTTAAGAATCCCTTTAAGGACGTGTGAACATGTGGATTCTACAAAAGAGGCTAGTAACCTATATGTATGCATTATGAATTGCAGGGCAGTTTCTAGGCTAAATGGCACCCAGGGTAAGGGTGTAAAAACTGCTCCCCCTCGTGGACTCGTGAACCCTTACTTACCCTTAGGGACAGTCACACAGACACAGGTCACTCACAAGTAGATCTGCCTACTTACTAGTAACCAGACGCTCATCCAGGAGGAAGTACGGACCAGGAAAACGCACAAGCGAAGAGAGCCCGGAAAGCCAACTCCTCTATGGGCGCCGCACACTGACAGCCTGCAGTACCGCTACAGGACATCAGGTGTCATCACGTGGTGGTGATGTGATGATAACTTGACGTCGGATGCAGGCAGCCCAGGAGGAGCCAAGGAAGGTGATCGCGCTGGTAATCTTCTTCTTCCATTTGACTGCACCGCGTGTCCCCAGCTCCCTAGCAGGGCCGGATTTCTACTTTTTGGTGCCCTAGGCCAACTTTTAACAACCGCCCCCCCCCCCCCCCCCCCCCCACACACACACACACACACAATATATTATGCTACTGCCTCCCATGCCTGCTGCCACAACGCCCATATGCATTGATTTTCCTGGGAGATTTGAACAAAGTTATCTAATCTGCAGGGTATTAATTTCTAAAATGATTCCTTTTAGAATCCATAATAAAATATTGATCAAATCAGGTGAAAGATTTAGATTAATTGGCCTGGTGTTGCAGTTGATCCACGGCCAAAAGCCTTGCACTGCACTGAACAGTGTAATGCTGCAGTTCAATCTTTTTTCAATTGATGTTCTGCTGGAATATATTGAAAATCTTTGTATTGTGTGTGGTAGGAATCGATTCCACTCTGATTCGATTTTGATCAGAGTAAAATCGTTTATTTCGCCACATTGCAGGCTCATATGTCAGGGCGGCGTGAATTCTCGCTTCCTCCTGTGTCTGGCAGCTTTTTGAATAGTGATGTTAGTACATGCGGCAGTGTCATGTAGTACAGGTGCTCCAGCAGCAATAAAGAAATATGCTGGACACAGGAGGAGGCGAGGAGTCGCACTGGTGAGACAGGTGTGCTGCTTACACACACTTACCACGGGCTTGGGGGCAGAGGACACATGCACTTGGAGGGAAGACTGGCTAGGGGCAGCACGGTGGTGTAGTGGTTAGCGCTCTCTCCGTGCAGCGCTGGGTCCCCAGGTTCAAATCCTAGCCAGGTCAACATCTGCAAGGAGTTTGTATGTTCTCCCCGTGTCTGTGCGGGTTTCCTCCGGGCACTCCGGTTTCCTCCCACATCCCACAAACATACAAATAGGTTAATTGGCTTCCCCCTTAAAATTGGCCCTAGACTACAATACATACACTACACAATACATACATAGACATATGATTATGGTGGGGACTAGATTGTGAGCTCCTCTGAGGGACAGTTAAGTGACAAGATAATATATACTCTGTACAGCGCTGCGTAAGATGTTGGCGCTATATAAATAGTAAATCATAATAATAGGGGGTCCGTTGGTCTTTGACGATACCACTGCGCACCCAATCAAGCTCTGTGGACACACATTTTTACACCTTGGAGGATTGGTGGTTTTAGCAAGAAATCAATGGAAACATTCAATCGAGTGACCATGCTGTGGCATCAATCTCAGCCAGATTCGATCACTATGATCGAATCGGCTGGATATTGATGCCAAAAATCAAATAATGTGTATGGGCTGTCAGCTGACAGACAGAGCATTCAGCAGGCAGCAGCCCCCATCCCCAGCAAGGCAGCTTATCTAAATTGCACCTGAGTGCAGACAGGCATTGTTTGTTTGTCCTCCCAGGTCCCTCGGTCCTCATTAAGGTCCGTACACACGCCGGACTTTAGGCAACGACGGGTCCGTCGTTGCCTCCCGCTGGGTGGGCGTGCCAGCGACAGTCCGGCGTGTGTACGCTCTGTCGTCAGACTGATACGGCTGTTTCTGAGCGATCCGCCCGGCGGATCGCTCAGAAACAGCCGTATCAGTCTGACGACAGAGCGTACACACGCCGGACTGTCGCTGGCACGCCCACCCAGCGGGAGGCAACGACGGACCCGTCGTTGCCTAAAGTCCGGCGTGTGTACGCTGCTTTACACTCACCACAGCTGGGATGTCTGTGCTAAAACTCCAAATGGTGGAAGGAGTCGGATCCGAGGGAAGGAATAAAGTTTACACATGTCTCCCGGCAGTTCCTGCAGTAGAAAAACTTACTTGTGAGATGCACCCGGGAGACAGAGGAGGCGGGGCGGCAGAGCTTGGGACAGCGAGGAACACAGAGAGCCGTGCCCTGCAAGATATCTCTGTGCTGCTGCTCTCATCCTCCATCAACCCCCGCGATGCGGAATGGAGATCGGATTCGGCGAGCGCACACTATGGAGGACAGTCAGCTGAGCTGCAGCCAGGCAAGTAGGCAACATGTGTAAGTTGCCTGACCTGTTGCTGTGTGTTAGCTCGCTGGCTGCCTCCAAGCTCTGGGCATGATCTCTGCCTGGCCCCTGTGCCCCGCCGGGATATTTTAACCCCCGCCAGTTGCCCCCACATATCGGGTCACTCACATGCCAGACTCGCCCGCGGCTATCTGCAAACTTCAAACAGCGTAGCTGCGGGCGGACTGGGTCTGTCTGCTGTCACAGCAGATGCAGAGTATGTTCCATGGTGGAGGATGAGAGCGCACACTACAGCTGGCGGGCAGGGGGCATTAATGATAGCGCGGTCCGGCGCTTTGATCTGCTTGTGTTTCATCACACTTTATAGCCACTCTGCCGCCCTAAACAACACTAATTTTCTGGCGCCCTAGGCCATAGCCTAGGTTGGCCTTGCCAGAAATCCGGCCCTGCTCCCTAGCAGTTACATCCTTCTGCCTGCACCCCCTTCTTCTACTTGCCGGTCTGTGCCCAGGGTGGTTGCCCTGTCCGCACTGCCCAAGATGTGGCCCTGATGCACTGAGTGTTGCTTGTTGAAGACATTCACAATGTGGTGGAAATAATAGATGATGGGTTAGGAGAGAGAGCTGGCTGACCACAGGGTGGCACAATAACGCAGTTCATTGGGATTCCAGCCAAAACTACCAGCATCCAATAGATTATCAGTGTAGCATACCTGCCCCCAGTGACAGTTGCTCATAAAACATAGCTAAAGACAAAGTATGGGCAATAATTATCTGCTGTATGGATATAAACACCACTTCTAAAGCAACGGATTATCTATGTTCTCATCAAAGCTGCATTAATAGCAAGGTGGTTATCCTATAGATAAGCAATGCCTTAAAACAGAAGGTATATTTACATTTACTTTTTTTTTTAAAGGCATTAATGTCTCACTTCATAACACAGGGTGGAGCTATACAAATCTGACCTTCAGTTGAACTCTCACCAATCACAATCTGTGTTTTCGGAGGGCAATCTGAGTCACTCAGGAATTTGGCATTTCTATCATCAGGATATAATAAAAAATCATCTGGTTCTTCGCAGGTTCTACAACGTTTTAAATGTAACCTAAAAAAGTAATGCCTGGTACACATGATGCGATTTTCCATCAGATTGCTGGTCGAATCCATTATTTCTGTCGGGTCCCATCCGATATCTGATTGTTTTTCTGATAGATTTTTGTTTAGAAGTGATCAGAAATTTGATCTGAAAAACGATCAGAAATCAGATTGGTCCAGTAGGTTTGATTTGCCTTTTTAAAACAGTAGGAAATGTGCAATAATTCAGCTTTAGATGAACTCCAGTGAAAATTATGTAATAAAAAAGTGCTTCATTTTTACAATAATTATATATAAATGATT
The DNA here is from genome assembly GCF_040937935.1 of Hyperolius riggenbachi. Lineage (NCBI taxonomy): Eukaryota > Metazoa > Chordata > Amphibia > Anura > Hyperoliidae > Hyperolius > Hyperolius riggenbachi. The sequence goes on along the minus strand of NC_090657.1, from coordinate 161,747,883 downwards.
TAGTCAGTGTTTGCCCATTGTAAAAGCTTTCCTCTCCTTGATTTACATTCTGACATTTATCACATGGTGACATTTTTACTGCTGGCAGGTGATATCACTGAGAGTACCTGCTGCTGCTTGCTTTTTTGGCAGTTGGAAACTGCCCACAATGCAATGAGTTTATAGACAGAAAACTGCCAGGAAAATGGGCCTCACAGTCTCCTGTGGGAAGGGCTTTACCACAATATCAGCCATACAGAGCCCCCTGATGATTTATTTGTGAAAAGGAATAGGTTTCTCATGTAAAATGGGGTATTAGCTACTGATTGGGATGAAGTTCAATTCTTGGTCACGGTTTCTCTTTAAGTGAACATTTGTGGTTACCCACAATGCACCACTACTGAATATGCAAATTATCTCTTTATGCCCCTGTAGCAGTTTGGGTCACCCCAAGCTTCTTGGTTACTCTATTGGTCGAGTAGGAAATAAGTGATTCAACCTTCAATCTGGCGGAAAATTACATTGTGTGTACTGAAACACATTTCACTCTACCACCAGATCGACAAATCAGATAGATCCCTCTGTGATTTAGGCCAGGTTCACATCATGAAACGCGGATGGCCGTGCGTTCGGAACGCAACGCATACAAACGCACGCCATCCGTGTTTCTATGCGTTGCATGGCTGATCCCATTCACTGAAGTGAATGGGTCAGCTGCGCGTTTTAGTAAAAAATGCGTGCAGCATGCAGTCCCGGACTGCACTGGTCCAGAACGCATGCAGTGTGATCATCAGACAGTGCAGTCTATGCACTTTCTGATGTCGAGCGTGTCGGCCTCCTGCACACGTTGCCAAAACACGGATGGAAACACGTGCAGTGTGAATGTGGCCTGAATCTAATCAGAGAGCAATTTATTGCCTGCTCACCAGGGCTGGATTTAGGCCAAGGCCACCTAGGCCATGGCCTAGGGCACCACAGCAGCAAGGGAACTAAAGCAGCAGGCTGAACTGGTGCAGCATTAGCAAGCTTGCAAATGCTGCAATGCAGGGAGATCAGGGGAGCGCCAGACCGCAGTACTCTGCTGCTAGCCGCCTGTGCAGCAGCCACCTTGCTCTCTGTGAACATTTGCATTGTGGACAGCATTGGAGATGGAAAGGAAGAGGAAGTTTCTGCATTGGAGACGAGTGTAGAAATGAGTGACACTGATGGCTGCTGCGGTGTGAAGGCGAGTTGGCTACCTATAAGGTGGGGAGTGGGAAAAGGAGGGAATAAAGGAATCATCTGGCTACCTATACTGGGGGGGTCATCACACCTATACTAGAGAGAAAGGGGGAGGGGTCTTCTGGCTACCTATACTGGAGGGAAGGGGGGAGGGGTCATTTCGCTACCTATACGAAAGGGCGGCGGCTCGTGACAAGTGGTCTTGGGCGGTAAAGAGTACAAATCCGGCCTTCTGCTCACACACTGCAGACAGACTTCCAATTTAACACGATATCAGCACTGCGTAATATGTCGGCGCTGCGTAAGGCCCCGTTCATATCACGGAACGCAGGCGCGTTCCGTTCAGAACACAACGCACAGGAACGCACGTCATGTGCGTCTCTGTGCGTTGCGTGGCTGATCCCATTCACTGAAAGTGAATGGGACAGCCGCGCGTTTTGCTAGGAAACGCGTGCAGCATGCGTTCCCGGACCGCACAGGTCCGGAACGCATGCAGTGTGAACATCAGACAGTGCACTCTATGTACTGTCTGATGTCGTGCGTGTCGGCCTCCCGCACGCATTCCCGAAACGCGGACGGGAACGCGTGCAATGTGAACGGGGCCTAATATGTCGGCGCTTTATAAATACAATAAATAAATAAATAAAACTCTATTGGAAATCATCCTAGTGCTGCCACCTGCTGGATACAATCTCACCTCGCAGGATCCGCTCGGTCTTATTACTCCGGCTGGCATTCTACCTCCTTCTTTCTTCAGGGTCCGTCCCTCTCCACACCCCCTGTCACCTCTTCTCTGTTTGTTCCAGGATTCTGCTGTAGATTTGCTGGTTTGCTTGAGATCACTGTGCTGTTGGCCAAGGCTTAGGGCCCGTTTCCACTATAGCGTTGCGGAATCACCGCAGGCAAATCGCATGCGGGTGCGATTCCGCATGCGTTTTTTGCCGCAATTTCGCATGCGATTTCGCATAGGTTAGGGTGATGCGATTTTAACCATGTCACTGCCTGTGTGAATTAACATTGGTACCTATGCGAAATCGCATGCGAATTCGTGGCAAAAAACGCATGGGGAAAACGCATGCGATTTCCCTATTAAATACATTGCGTGCGATTCGCCTGCATTCCACACGCAGGCTAATTCTGAGGGCCCTAGCGTGCAGATTTTTTCTGCACAGAAAAGCGTTCAGGAAAACGGACAAATGGAAACAGTCCCATCCACTTGTACTGGCTATGCGAATTCGCATGCGGGCAACGCATGCGAATTCGTGATAGTGGAAACGGGCCCTAAGCCAACAGAAGTCACAAAGATGTCACCACATTCGACTCTAGAATAGTTTTGTGTACAGAGGAGTTCACGATCGATTGAATGACTGCAAAGTGCCCAGCTTCTATGGCTGCAAAAAAAGCCCACATCATCATTAGGAATAGTAAATGAGAGACAATTCATTCCGAGTTGATGCAAATTAGGCAAATTCTGTATGCAAGTATATGTAGCTTGAAAATGGACCTTTTGAACTCCACCTTGGCAGGATTTGATTGGCCCATTTTCAAGCTGAATACACACACTGAATCACATTGGCACTAAAAACAGTCCTGATTCTAACTTAGGCAAACAGATCCTATGTTAATTGATAGGATCCATTCACATTGCTCTGTTAGAAGGAATCCATTCGTCACATTCCACTGAACGGACCGCAAGTTTGGGAGGCTGCGATATTTTCTGAGCGATGGACGCATTCGCATTGATGGCACACTGACAGAATGGACCTAAAATTGATGCCCAATAAAAATGTATGGATTTCACGGATCAGTTTTTACCCAGATCAGTTGTTGTTCCATCCAGTATGAACCAGGCCTTAGGCCTGTCCAACTAGCACAGGAAACCTGTCACCAGTCATGTCCTTTGCTTCTCTTCATTATGGTCAGATTGAGTGCTGGTCTCTCATCTTCTGTTTAGGGATGGCCCTGCCTAGGAGAGCTCACAGAGAAGCATGTGATCAGTTTGATCAGCTGATAGATGTGTAAGGCTCTGATTTGCTGTGATGACTTCCTGGTTTAACAGATGATCATGCCCAGCAAATCAGAACCTTACAAATCTATCAGCTGATCAAACTGATCACATGCTTCTCCATTAGTTCTCCTAAGCATTGCCAACCCTACGTTCTGTTAGCAGGCAGCAGTCTTCTAGGTCTTCTTTCAGTTGGTTGATCAGAAGTTGGGTTCATGCAACCAGGTCATCAACTTCACCAGCAAACACTAAATAATTAAGCTAGCCCTGCCCACAAATCTATCTGCCAATCAGGAAGAATGTGTACTGAGCAGTCATTTGCTCTGAGTACAGTGACTTTCATGCGTTCAGTCTGTTGTTCTGTTCCAGCCCACATTTAATGAGCCCACAAGCATCCTACTTGTAGCCCCTTATTGGCGTTTGTCTTTCCAAACTATAGCGCCGATTCCACAATGGACAGAGATCTGTGTCATTCCTGCGGTCTGAAAAATAAACAGAAAGTTTTAAACATTTTTCTTTCCGTTGCTCCCTTTTTCCTTCATTCTGTCGCTCTGAGAGTCAGGCTCTTCATGACGTGTTCTCTTTGAAGCCGGGAGTCTTTATTTTTGTTGGATGGAGATCAGAAACTGGCTAACATTCCATGACCTGCTAATATCATGTGTGCCAATGCTGAGAAGAGTGTGGGCTGCCCACTCGTGTCTCGCTGGCTTCGAGTGACGCTCAGACCAGTTTCCAAGGCTTGCAACATTCAGGCCGGGCAGGAGGTCAAAGGTCAAGGTCGTACAAAACTCAGATTCCAGTGATGAGCCACAGAAAGGAATGTGTGTGGACACAAATTACCAGAATCATGAACACAAATAATATGCTTTATCTCCCCATAAGCAAACGCAGGGGAGGATTACAGCTGCCCAGAATCCCCCCTCAGACCAGAGCCGGTCAGCTCTGTGTCTCTGTGCCAGCTCTGTGTGTGTGTCAGCTCTGTGTCTCTGTCTCTGTGCCAGCTCTGTGTGTGTGTCAGCTCTGTGTCTCTGTGCCAGCTCTGTGTCTTTCTCTGTGCCAGCTCTGTGTCTGTCTCTGGCCAGCTCTGTGTCTCTGTGCTCACTCTGTAGTGTGTGTGTGTGTCAGCTCTGTGCCCGCCCTGTGTCTGTGTACCAGCTCTGTGCCCCCTCTGTGTCTCTGTGCCAGCTCTGTGTCTGTCTCTGGCCAGCTTTGTGTCTCTGTGCTCACTCTGTGTGTGTGTCAGCTCTTTGTCTCTGTGTCAGCTCTGTGTCTGTGTGCCAGCTCTGTGCCCACTCTGTGTCTCTGTGCCCGCTCTGTGTGCCAGCTCTGTGTCTGTGCCAGCTTTGTACCCACTATGTGTCTGTGCCTGCTCTGTGTCCGCTCTGTGTCTGTGTGCAAGCTCTGTGCCCACTATGTGTCTGTGTGCCAGCTCTGTGTCCGCTCTGTGTTTCTGTGCCAGCTCTGTGTCCGTGTGCCAGCTCTGTGTCTCTATGCCCGCTCTGAGTCTCTGTGCACGCTCTGTGTCTGTCTCTCTGTGCCCCTCTCTGTGACTTCTCTGTGCCTGCTCTGTTTCCTCTGTGTGCCTTGTGCGGAACTGAGCCTGTGGCGTCTCACGTATGAGGGTGGTGGGAGGCGGATACGTTCAGAGCACCAATCGCTTGCTTAGGCCCGGTTCACACTTGCGGTTTTGCAAAAACCGCACCGGATGTCCGGACCGCACCGGAGCCGGATCGGACCTGAACCGTACGGTTCCTGTCCGGATCCGGTCCGGTTGCATACGGTTTCCGTGCGGTATGAACACGGTTGCGGTCCGGATCCGGATTCTAAAAGAGATAACAACCTGTATAAAAACAAAAAAAAATGTTGGGGTCTGGGAGGTCAGCAGAAGGGGGACCTGTGGAATCAGGCCCTCCGCTGTTTAGCACTCACCTCCACCTCCAACATGCTGCCAACATCTCCAGCTCGTGCTGCTCCACTCCAAAATGGTTGCCCATGTGTCCCCGATACAATATCGCCGCAACAATCCTCATAGGAAGTGGGGTAGAACATCCGGATTTTTTGCCAGTGTGTTGTGCGCTCTCCGGTTCTCATTGGTTTCCATTGGCCGGATGGTGCAGTCCGGCTCCGCCCCGGATACGGCTGCCGGAGGAGCCGGACCAAAAAATAGCGCATGTTGGAACGGACACCGGAGTCCGGATCCGGTCCGGCTCCGGTCCGGGCGAAACGGACACATGTGAACCCTGGCATAGACTTACATTGCTATGCCGTGCGTCCGTTTCGTCCGGCCAGCATGCGGTGCGGCTCCGGCACGGCTATTCCGGATAGCCACCGCTAATGTGAACCGGGCCATGACAGCAGTAGGCGGAGCCGTAAGACGCATAGAGTAGCGCAGCTTCATCCAACGGCATTCCTCTTCGTATATGACGCAGCAGTGGGTGGAGCGCAGCCATACAGCAGCACAGCGGGCGCCGGAAAACCGCAGCCACTGACGATCTCTAGATGATCTTGATGGGTACCGCGGTTTCAGTTTAAGACCATGAAACTGTTCAGCCCTACTCCTCAGTGTCAGTAAGTGACATGACTATGTACTCTGTAAAGTTCTACAGATGCTAGTGCTATATACATACATAATATTAATATGGTAGGACATTAGACTATGGTAGGATTAGACTGTGAGCTCCTCTGAGGACAGTTAGTGACATGACTACTGTATGTACCCTGTAAAGTGCTGCAGAAGATGTCAGTGCTATATAAATACATAATAATAATAATATGGTAGGACATTAGACAGGCTATGGTAGGATTAGATAGTGAGCTCCTCTGAGGACAGTTAGGCCCGGTTCACATTAGCGTTCCAGGTCCGGTTTCCCCAGACCCGGAACGCTCCGTACACAGCGGATGGTGAATGGATACATCGTTAATCAATGTATCCATTCACACTCGTGCGATCCGGGAACGCAGCTCCGGGACGATCCGGCTTTTTTCCAACTTGCTCCATTTTTGCCGTACGTCCCCGTGCCGGATCCTGACCCGAACATGCGGCCATGCTGTGCAATGAGAAACGGATGTTTCTCATCACGCTGGCAATAGGACCGGATGCTTCCAGCACCGGTCCTATGCCACTTGGGGGGCCCGGACTACACGCCGGTATCCCCCATGCTTGCGGTGCCTTTCTGGCACTGCAATGTATCTAGTTCCGGCTACTTTATTGAAGCCGGAACTGATACATTCCGGATCCGCAACTTGTGGCCACCGCAGAGACCCGTACGGTCTCTTTGCGGCCCCCGGACCCCCGGACACTTGCGGACTCGAACCGCAAGTGTGAACGGGGCCTTAGTGACATGACTGTACTCTGTAAAGTGCTGTATTAGATGTCAGTGCTATATAATAATATGGTAGGACATTAAACTATGACTATGGTAGGATTAGATTGTGAGCTTCTCTGAGGACAGTCAGTGACATGACTATGTACTCTGTAATGTGCTGCAGAAGATGGCAGTGCTACATACATAAAAATATGGTAGGACATTAGACTATGACTGTGGTAGAAGGCCCAGTTCACATTAGCGTTTTTTTCCCTGAACGTAACTGGAATGTATACTGTACAAATGGAACGGATGTGAATGGATCCAATGTTAACCTATGGATCCATTCACATGCATCCGTTGGTACGGATACGTTCCGTACGTACCGGCCCCCAGATCCAAAAAATGTTGCAGGCCCTTATTTTTCCGGACCGTTCTGCCTAGCGAAACGGATCTGGACAAAAATACTGCAGCATTGGGGGCAATGGGAAATGGAACGTTTCTTCACACTAGTGAAGAAATGGACCGTTCCACGGGGGATGGGGGCATGCAACGACGCGATTCTAGCGACGGGAGGGTGAGGGGAGGGTGCAGCAGCCGGGTGGGTGGGCGAGGGAGGGTTAATACATACCAAATCTTCCGCAGCAGCCGGCGGTAGAGGCTTCCGTCTTCTTTCGTGTCATGTGACTAAACGCGTCATGTGACTAGTCACATGACGCGCTGTGTAATCACAGCGGAAGAAGAGGAAGCCTCTACCGCCGGCTGCTGCAGAAGATTAGGTATGTATTTGCTGAGTGAAAACGGATCCGATCAATCATTGATCAGGTCCGTTTTCACTATGTGAACGGGCCACGGACTGAGCCATCCGGATCCGGTGAGCGGACACCGGATCCGCTCACCGGATCCGTTTGGCACGAAACGCAGATGTGAACCGAGTCTTAGACTGTGAACTCCTCTGAGGACGGTCAGTGACATGACTATGTACTCTGTAAAGTGCTGCAGAAGATGTCAGTGCTCTATACATAATAATATGGTAGGACATTAGACTATGGCTATGGTAGAATTAGATTATGAGTTCTTCTGAGGACAGTCAGTGACAAGACTATGTACTCTAGTGCTGCAGAAGATGTCAATATAAATAATATTATATTATTCCAATGTGCATGTAACTTGCAAAAAAAACTTGCAACAACTTAGAAAATTAGCATCTCATTGATAATGTTTAGTTGGTTTTGGTTTCCCCAGCTGCTATATGGAGCTGAGAGCAGCATGTGATTGGCTGTATGTGGTGAGAGGGAAGGGGGAGGCTTTCTGTTCCCCCTCTTTATAGGCTTCCCTCTGTCAGTGTTCAGCTGCTTCCTCCAGGCTGTCTGACATGTTAAATGTTTTAATGTATTTGGCAGCTCTTGTTTTATTGCTTGCTTGTTCTGCGCTGATATAAACACAACACAGAAACGTTCAGTGGCAATTCTCCCAGACCGATTAGGCGTCCCTGAAAATGATACTCTGCAGAGATCCTTGATCTGCTGGAATTTATATGAGTCTTAATGGGGTCTGCGAGGCTTTGTCACTCTAGGTATCTCCGATTCATCTTACACTTGAGCGTCAGAAGCATGCAGCTCCATGGGACTGGTCACAGGCACTCTCAGCGAACATAAAATGAAAGGAAAAACATTATTTATTCCTCACCCCCACTCTTGCCTAGGCAGTATTTTAACATAAAATATTGTTTTTTTGTGGCAGTTAAAGGTGCCCAATACATAAGCTGTTTTTGCGGGCCAATCGACCCTCTGATTCAATCATTTTCGAATTGGAGGAAAATCTGTGCCGCAAAATGTCCACCTGATGCATAATTTGACCAATATCGGACAAAGGGATCGATTGGCAATCTCAGTGGCAGGTTCTTGGTAGGGTGTGTGGTGTTAAAGAGAAACTCTGACCAAGAATTGAACTTTATCCCAATCAGTAGCTGATACCCCCTTTTACATGAGAAATCTATTCCTTTTCACAAACAGACCATCAGGGGGTGCTGTATGACTGATATTGTGGTGAAACCCCTCCCACAAGAAACTCTTGAGTACTACTCCTGACTGTTTCCTGTGTGTGAACTGTGAACCTTGCTGCATTGTAGGAAATAGCTGTTTACAGCTGTTTCCAACTGCCAAAAAAACATGCAGCAGCTACATTACCTGCCAACAGTAAAAATGTCACCATGTAATAAATATCAGAATGTAAATTAGGGATTTAAAAGATTTTACAATGGGCAAACACTGACTAAATCATTTATACATAATTATTGTAAAAATGAAGCACTTTTTTTTATTACATTATTTTCACTGGAGTTCCTCTTTAACGGCAGCTGACATATCTGAAAGACCCCTAACCGATAACCCCCCCCCCCCCCCCCAAAGGCAGTGTTTTAAAATCTCATCTATCTACCAGCACGATTGTGGGCCTTCGCCCCTGTCACCGATATGTCTGCTGTTACCAATATAGCTTGTACCACGTGGCACCACCCACATGTGTGACATCACACACCCACCTGGTGCCACGTGGTTCATGCTATCGCAGTGACGGGGGACACAGTGGTGACGCCCAGGTATCGTGCTGGCGGACAGGTGCGATTTTGGGGAGCCTGGGCACCAGGGGGGCATTTTTAAATGGGGGGAGCAGCCAAGGCAGGTGGCGGAGGTATACAGCAATCTATCGGAAAGCGGTCTGCGGTATGGGGAAGACAACATCTCTCACTGATCAAATTCAATCAGACAGAAACCTGTCTTCTGGTGGATCTGCCCATACATCGCCTGATGAAAAGGTAGGGCACCAGATCATCGTGTGGACCATCCCTCTACTCCATGCAAGGGAGATGGTGTTTTTCCCTTAACCACTTATAGACCACAGGCTCTCCCCCAACCCGCGACCCCCCCAGTAATCAGGCAATTTTTCTTACAAATTAGTGCTCTGCAGCTTTAATAGCTTGCTGCAGAGCCATACAATTGAGCACACAAATGAATCCCCGCCCCTTTTCTGTCCACTAACAAAGCTTTCTGTTGGTGGGCTCTGATCGCTGCAGCTTTTTTTTATTATTATTATTAATTTAATAGTGTTTTTTTTTAATCAATGTATACATTTTTTATTTATTTATATTATACCTCTCCCTCCCCCCGCCAGCAAATCAGGACAATCCCTTCTCATAGCCATCAGCCTGTGATAGGGTATCGCGATCGTAGCCTCTCTAGGGGACAGCCAAGTGACACAGCTGTCCCCAGTACAGCACTGCTGTAGATCGCAGCGATGTACAATGTAGACAGCGGTTTCGCTGTCTAACAGTCTAATAGCAGTGATTGCCGCTGTTAGACTGTTGAATGACGGAGCTCCGCTCCATCATTCAAGCAGGATGTGCGCGCATCGGGGGGGGGGGGGGCTTGATCCCCTGCAAAACGCTGCCCCAGGACTTGATGCCTTTTGCCATTAGACAGTCGTGGGGCTTTCACCTTCCCGATGCCTAGCTATCGGCGTTAGACGGTCGAGAAGGAGTTAAAGAGAAAAAGTTTCAATTGTTGATAGTTACCTGTAACCTCCAAGTCACTGTGAATAAGAGAGACCAGGAGCCCAGTGGTGCAGTATCATTAGACAAAGATATGTAAACACGTGTGTAAGTATTATACTCACAAGGGTGGGTTGCAAAACTTGCAACCCCCGTCTGAGCCTGTGGGAATACAACCGTCGTCCTCGGTGTCCCAGGTCTGTTGGCGCAGATGCTGGTCGGTCACTCTCCTGGATTGGTTGTGAGAACTAAGGTCCTTGTGACTAAAAAAACCCTTATGGGGTATAGACTATACTAAAAAACACTGGTGGAGGCTCCCTTGATGATATGACCCTACTAGATGTTGTATATATGAGCAGTGTAATTTATTACCTTCTCAGAAGGACAAACCATTATTTAATGGAAAAAGTCATGTTTATTCATGCACGGTAGACAACGCGTTTTACGAGTCTTGGCCGCTTCCTCAGGTCAATACAAGTCCTGTAGAACTTTTGGTCACAAATGTGAGCGACAAAATTAACAGTTGTTAAGCACATTGGCTGTCATATACAAGCCCTCAAGGTCATCACACATTTTTGGCACAGCTCAATTGATGAGACTGAATCAGGAAAGGTGTGGTTCATCAAGTAGAACACTTCTCTCCATTTCTCAGTCCATCCTAAACACTGGCATGGATATGGCCCTCCAGGACTGGAGTTTGATACCTGTGCTGTAGTGCATCAGAAATGTTTGGTGAGATGATCTACTAGGTTCTCTGTAAAGGTTTTCATGTAAAGGTTTACATGGAAGCCTGGTCGATGGAGCTGTAAAACATGGCAATACTCAGCAAGTTCTACATATTATTCTGATTGATCCAAGAAGAGATGGTTTCTCTAGATTCTTATTTTCTAGTCTGTATCCCCAAAGTTACATGAAAAAATCTTTCTGGCTTCCTAAAGGGATACTTAAGTCAAAAATAAAAAAATGATTTTTACTCACCTGGGGCATCCCTCAGCCCCCTGAAGCTGTATGATGCCCTTGCAGCCTGGCTCCGATCCTCCTGTCCCCGCCGGCGGCTACTTCCGGGTTCGGCGACAGCCGCCGACAGGCTGGGAACGCGAGTGATTCTCCGCGTACCCAGCCGCTATATCACCCTCTATGCTGCTATAGCATATAACATATACGCTATAGCAGCATAGAGGGTGATATAGCGGCTGGGAACGCGGAGAATCACTCGCGTTCCCGGCCTGTCAGCGGCTGTCGCTGAACCCGGAAGTAGCCGCCAGCGGGGACAGGAGGATCGGAGCGAGGCTGCGAGGGCACCATACAGCTTCAGGGGGCTGAGGGATGCCCCAGGTGAGTAAAAATAATTTTTTTATTTTGACTTAAGTATCCCTTTAAATGGTTCAGCAGAGAAGAGAGAAGTTCAAGTACATCCAAAGAAGCTATGGATGAATCTGAGCCCTCTGAAAAAGCTGTAAGGACCTAACCTCGGTTCGGATGAAAGTTTGAAGTTACTTTTGGCAATTGAGCCAAGATTTGAGAAAGCACCACAGTAAATAAAGGGTTCATGCCTTGACCAAGGGCATGCAAGGAACTGTTTCATAAGATGGTGGCTGGATGAAACCGCTGTGGATCAATGTTGTCATTGTAAACAAAGCCTCAAAGATCTACACTATGCTCGGACAACATGAAAAACATGCTCAGCCACATACATAAGTGTATACAGATTGCAGACTTGATCCAAGATAGATTCTGCAAGGCATCTATACCATACCACATGTAATAATCCGCTCAGCTGGCTGCACAGGCAGACAGCTGTTTGACCATTACTCTAGTCTGTGGGCTGCAGGTCTCTGGAAGAGAGACCTGTCTTTCCTTTGCAAGTTTCTGACCTGCTCTGCTGCTGAGGAATTTGCATACATTTGTTATGCAAATCACCTAGCTGCCTCCTTTGAAGGCTGGCAGTATAAAATCCATGTTTTCCCAGAATCCTTTGCTGGTCATCCTTTCATGGTTTGTTACTGAGAAACACTCCTTGAGTGTCAGCCTTCCCTGTTGGTTTGTAAAAGTTATCTTAGAGTAATTCTTGGGACTGCACTAGGCAGCTTCTCTAGTGCAGTTAGGTTGCTTATCTGTTTTGTCTGTGTTGCCTCTCTGCTGCGATTGTCCTGTCGCCGGTGGTGGTCGTCAGGAAATCGTTCTGGCTGTCTGGGGGTGCTAACCAGAGCAGCGGTTGCTACTGGTAGCCCCTTCTGTTCATCTGTCTGTCTTGTTTGGATCGCACTAGCCTCTAGCGGTAGCGGCTGTGGATCCTTCTGATCTGTCATCCTGCCCCTGAACCCAGATCGCACTCGCTCTGGCGGAAAGAGCAGTGGATCTTTCCTATCCTGTCCCTGAACCCGGATCGCACTCGCTCTGGCGGAAAGAACAGTGGATCTTTCCTATCCTGTCCCTGAACCCGGATCGCACTAGCTCTGGCGGAAAGAGCAGTGGATCTTTCCTATCCTGTCCCTCAACGCGGATCGCACTACCTCTGGCGGAAAGAGCAGTGGATCTTTCCTATCCTGTCCCTGAACCCGGATCGCACTCGCTCTGGCGGAAGAGCGGTGGATCTTATCTCTCATATTCCTGTTTTCTATTTGTCTGTCTTGTCTGATACGAACGCTTGCTGTAGGCTCGGTGAGGTAACCGTTTAGCAAGCGTTCACGTTCTCTCTGTTCGTGTTTGTCTGTCATTGGTTAGTCAGGGTGGCGTGCTTGTCTCTGTTGCGCTTTTCGTGTGGAGACCGCGCCGTAAACGCGTTCGCTGTTGCGAATGAGTGCGGTGTTCGCGTTTAGCTAGCGTTTGTTGTTTTCATTATCTTCTTATTGTTTTGCTGTGCCTTTGCTATTCTCGTGCTCTGTTCTGTTCTGCCTTTCTGTCATTTTTGGCAATCACATCTCTTGCGATTGCGTTCTTGCTTTTGTTTCTGCTGATGTGTGTTCACCGTCGCTGGGTGGCGACTAGATTGGTGGACACACATTCAACCTGTTTCTGTGCTCTTTCGCTTTAAGGGCTGTTCAGCCCTGCATTGTCTTATATCTGTACAATTCCCATCTGGCATCTGTGGCCGTGCAGAGGCTGTGCTCGTCTGCACTCCACAGCGCCATCTGCCGGTGGGAATTGCCCTCTGCTGGTGCATTGCACCTAGCCTGGGTTCACTTAATTATATGCTTGTGGAGGGTTTCCGCTGTGTCAGCGCGTATCTTGTGCGCTGACCACGAAAACGATTCCGCAAACGTTACACCACATTGGAACATCTAGTTGTCTAACATAAAGAGGACTATATTGATCAGAGTGTAAACCTGAAGGACATCTTCTCATGATGGGGCTTATAATAGGAGTTTAATAGAGATTTAGCCATGAAGGCCCCAGTTTAAGAATAAAAAAATAAAATGGTATTATGGTCTAACTAATTTTATTCCGAGATATCTGCAACTCAGTGGGACACATATTTCAGCACTTAGATTACACTGAAACTGCCGCTTCACCACTATAGCCTTAATAGCATTACGTTTATGGCAGTGCTCAAAGCAGCGCACACAGAAACCACCTGTCTCACACACTCCACCACCATCAGTAAAAAATGGGCAATACCCGACGGTTAGTGACGAGCAAATGATGTCGAAGCACATTTGAATTAGGCAACACCAGAATGAGGGCGAAACAGGTCACTTCGGTGCCTGATCAAAGCGCAGCTAAAGCTACAATGCTACAACTCGGAGGGGGAATAGTATTTTACGCCGCTGGGGTTTTTAGCAGCGGCAGGGTGAGCTGTCATTCAGCTCACCCTGCGCCCAACTGAACAGCGGCTTACTAATATGCACACCAATGTCGGTATGCCGATTGGATCAACAGCAAAAGCACAAAAGTGGCACACGGAAGAGCAAAATTCACCATATGTGAGCACCTTGAATGGATAGATCAATCGTTTGTTATTGTTCAGTATAAACGGCTAACACTGATTTAAGTCTGCTTGGCCAGGATCCATCCTGACCCCATATGGCAGTCAGGTAAATCCCTGGATCAACTCTCCCAGGAAATACATAGTGACTATAGCAGTGCATGCCCTTCAATGCAAGGAAAGCATCCAAGCCCTCTTTAACTACAGTTATAGAGTTTTCCATAACTACTTCCTGAGGTAAGATATTCCACATTTAACCACTCTCACTGTAAAGGACTCCTTTCTTAATAGATGGCAAAACCTTTTTTCCTCCATACACAGACCTTGTCCCCTTGTCTGTCCTACAACCCAAGGTGCAAAAATCTCATCTGCCAAGCTTTTGTATTGCCCTCTAATGTATTTATACATGTTAATCAGGTCACCTCTCAGTCTATTACCATTGTTAAACAATTCTTGGTCGGGTGACGGCCCTAAAGCGAGTGTGTACAGAGCTTTAGGGCAATAGCACACGAGCCTTTGTATCAGAGACTAGTAGATGTCTACATGCCTATCCCATGTCTATGCAGTAACAAATAGCCCCAGCGTTGATTTGTTATTAGTGACTACAATGCACAACACTAGCAGCAATTGACTGCAGACCAGACCTATCTACAAAGTGTGTCGCCATGCTGAAGAAGTTATTTGGCATAGTGGACGCTGACAAATCCCAGGAGGACCGGGTACATTGCAACACAAATCTATTTTGGTCCATGACATTTACAGCCACTCAGATGTATTTCTTGTGGGGTCAGTTAGTAGGCAGCCAGATCTTTAGGCCCGGTTCACATCTGCGTTTGCCAACGGATCTGGCCGTATGGTTCCGTGGTCCGTTCCTCCGAACGGACAAAAAAATGCAGCAGGACCTAATTTTCCGGACCGTTTTGCTCAACGGAATGGAAACGGAAGGTTTTCCAGCTACAAACTATCAAATAGAAAACTGACAGTTTACAGAACACTGGCTGTAAAAACGGACAGTTTTTCCTGATCCTGATGGCCGGATCCATACGGCCGGCTCCGCAAAAAAACACTAATGTGAACCGGGCCTTAGATTTTCTCAAACTGACTAGTTTTCAATTTAACAAAAACTGTACCACATATGACCTTCTTTCTGTCTGTCCATTTACACTGCCTCAAACATCCCATAACATTGAGTAGTTTTCAGATCTGTCAGCAGGGCAGTGGGACCCGGTTGTCACCAATAGGGTCTGTGTAGCAGTAGTGGCGCTACGCTAGGGCACGCTGGAGCACTGCCCCCTCCCCTAACGGGAATCACTATGCCCCTCTGAATTCCACCCCTGCTCAGTAACATACAGTTAACTGTTTCCAGGCTCCAGCAGTGTACACTGAACAGGATAGGCTCTGTAAAAAAACTCTCCATGACAGCCTGAGTCTATGTAGGCTTTAAAGATGAACTGTCGCAAAAATCTTAAAATTTAAAACACATACAAATAAGAAGTACGTTTCTTCCAGTGTAAAATGAGCCATAAATTACTTCTCTCCTATGTTGCTGGCATTTACAGTGAATAGTAGAAATCTGAAATTACCGACAGGTTGAGGATATGGGCTGGTCCAAAAACTGTCGGTTCTGTCAGATCTCTACTACCCACTGTGACAGCAACATAGGAGAAAAGTAATTTATGGCTCATTTTACTCTGGAAGAAATGTATTTCTTAATTGTATATGTTTACATATATTTTAAATTTTAAGATTTTCATGACAGAGGTCCTTTAACCACTTCAGCCTTCAGTCGTTTTCACTTTATGCATCCGAGCAATGTTCACCTCCCATTCATTAGCCTATAACTTTATCACTACTTATCACAATGAACTGATCTATGTCTCGTTTTTTCCGCCACCAATTAGGCTTTCTTTGGGGGGGTACATTTTGCTAAGAGCCACTTTACTGTAAATGCATTTTACCAGGAAGAATAAGGGAAAAAACGGAAAAAATTCATTATTTCTCAGTTTTCGGCCATTATAGTTTTAAAATAATACATGCCTCCACAATTAAAACTCACGTATTGTATGTGCCCATTTCTCGCGGTTATTACACCGTTTAAATTATGTCCCTATCACAATGTATGGCGAAAATATTTTACTTGGAAATAAAAGTGCATTTTTTCCGTTTTGCATCCATCACTATTTACAAGGTTATAATTAAAAAAAAAATAGAAATATTTCATGTTTACATAGATATTTAAAAAGGTTAGACCCTTAGGTAAATATTTATGTGTTTTTTGTTTTTTTTAATTGTAATGTTTTTTTTTTATTATTAAACATTTTATGTGGGTATTTTTGGGGAGGGTGGGATGCAAATCAATTTTTTTGTACATATTGGTCTATTTTTTAAATTGTTTTTGCATTTTAATGCAGTTAGCTTTTGGCCACAAGATGGCAGCCATGAGTTTGTTTACAATGACTTCACTCTAAGCATAACACAGAAGCTTAGAGTGACATCGGGGGAAATAGGAACAGAAAAACCTCAGCTTCCGTGCGAAGCTGACGTTTTTTCTCGGGGGGAGAGCAATCAGTGATCGGGCACCATAGCCCGATTCACTGATTGCCTGGCTAGCGAACCGCGGGCCGGGAGTGCGCATGCACGCGCGCGATCGGCCGCGGGGGCGCGCGGCAGCGCACATGGCCTCCTGGGCGTAGCTACTACGTCCAGGAGGCCAAAGTAGTTAAGTAAACCAAAGATCTTATCTATTTGCCATAAATACCTCACAATCCTTGCAAGATCCCTTGTAATTATTGTATCTGGATGACACTTACATTTGAAAAAAAAAAAATCTTTCGCAGGGGTGTCAAACTCAAATACAAAGTGGTCCGATATTGTACACTGGGACCAAGTCGCGGGCCAACCTCAAAGTTTAGTGGCCTTCCTCCCTCCCTTATAAAGTATCATGGTGTCTCTCTGTCCCTTACACAGGGTGGGACAGGGATACACACAGAGCGTGCGTGTCTGGGCCTCAGGCATAGAGGCCTTGCGCTTGCGGCACAGACACACGTGGGTGGGACATAGGTGGCACTGAATGTGGGTGGGTGGGAAAGGGGTACACACAGAGCGTGCGTGTCTGGGCCACAGGCCTAGAGGCCTTGCATTTGCGGCTCTGACACACGTGGGTGGGACACAGGTGGCACTGTACGTAGGTGGGTGGGACACGGGTACACATAGAGCGTGCGTGTCTGGGCCGCAGGCCTATAGGCGTGCTACATATTCAATATGAAACCCACCCCAAACAACAAAACACAGATGCAACACCACAAGCCTCCCAATTCAATTTGTTGTAAACATACCTTGCGCATTTTTGCGCTTCCGATTCAGTTCATCAAATCCCCCACATAGATTTTGGCGATTTGCTCCAACAACTTCCTGCACTCCCGGAGGTTGCTGTGGTCTGGGTGTCCCTTATCCCAAAAGGCAGGTTGAGCCTGCACTTGGACCATCAGGTCCTCTATGCTGTATGGTCTGATCTCTGCCTTCTTCTCCAAATAATCGAGCACGAACTGGGAGGAATCCCAGTCAAACCCTGCTGGGCACATGTGTCAGCAAACAAAGTCCGTTTTTATAGGCAGTGTGTCGTCAACTTCCATTTTCCATTTGATCCTATTGAGCTGCAAAACCTTCCAGATCAGTTCCGCAGGGCATAACGTTCAGGAAAAACAGGGTCTGCAGCATTTTTCCTGACCGGCCGCCGGAACGTAAATTCCGGAAGGAAACGAATCCAGTGGGACGGACGGATGTGTATGGACCCATTGGTTATCATTGGATCCAATCTCCTCCGTTCCGTTTGTACAGTATACGTTCCGGATCCAGTCCGGAAAAAAAAAGTGTGAACCGGGCCTTAGGCTACAAAAAGATTTCCAAAGCCTTCAACATCCCACGGAGCACTGTTCAAGTGATCATTCAGAAATGGAAGGAGTATGGCACAACTGTAAACCTACCAAGACAAGGCTGTCCACCTAATCTCACAGGCCGAACAAGGAGAGCGCTGATCAAAAATGCAGTCAAGAGGCCCATGGCAACTCTGGACGAGCTGCAGGTGGGGGAATCTGTCCATAGGACAACTATTAGTTGTGCACTGCACAAAGTTGACCTTTATGGAAGTGTGGCAAGAAGAAAGGCATTGTTAACAGAAAAGCATAAGAAGTCCTGTTTGCTGTTTGCCACAAGCCATGTGGGGGACACAGCAAACATGTGGAAGAAGGTGCTCTGGTCAGATGAGACCAAAACGGAACTTTTTGGCCAAAATGCAAAACCCTATGTGTGGCGGAAAACTAACACTGCACATCACTCTGAACACACCATCCCCACTGTCAAATATGGTGGTGGCAGCATCATGCTCTGGGGGTGCTTCTCTTCAGCAGGGGCAGGGAAGCTGGTCAGAGTTAATGGGGAGGTGGATGGAGCCAAATACAGGGCAATCTTGGAAGAAAACCTCTTGGAGTCTGCAAAAGACTTGAGACTAGGGCGGAGGTTCACCTTCCAGCAGGACAACGACCCCTAAACATAAAGCCAGGGCAACAATGGCATGGTTTAAAACAAAACATATCCATGTGTTAGAATGGCCCAGTCAAAGTCCAGATCTAAATCCAATCGAGAATCGGTGGCAAGATCTGAAAACTGCTGTTTACAAACGGTGTCCATCTAATCTGACTGAGCTGGAGCTGTTTTGCACAGAAGAATGGGCAAGGATTTCAGTCTCTAGATGTGCAAAGCTGGTAGAGACATACCCTAAAAGACTGGCAACTGTAATTGCAGCAAAAGTTGGTTCTACAAAGTATTGACTCAGGGGGCTGAATAATTACGCACACCCCACTTTGCAGGTTTTTTTTTTAAATGTATGATTTTCGTTCCACTTCTCACGTGTACACTACTTTGTATTGGTCTTTCACGTGGAATTCCAATAAAATTGATTTATGTTTGTGGCAGTAATAACAAAATGTGGAGAACTTCAAAGGGGGCAAATACTTTTGCAAACCACTGTAATCATACTGCCAGGGAGGTTAATGCAGCTAATGTGCAGGGGCCCCCGGGGAGCAGTGAGGTAGTGTCTATCGGTGGGTTATTGGTGGGGGGCCCTAACTTAAGTTTACTCTGAGACCCCTTAAACCGGTCCTGCATGTACTCCCACCAGCGGCAGAGTGAAAGTACCCTCACCGATGCAGCTGATAGAGACGCTCAATAAAAAGGCCACATCCTCTAGGCAAAGACTCACCCACACATCGTAAAACACAGTGCGACAGAACGGGTCGTCTAGCAAAATACTAATATTTAACTTTCCAGAGTGATGGCTTATTTTAATATGGAGAGGCACAAAGTTTACTGTTTCAGGAGAAATAAAACCATTAATTGGCAATAACAATGGCCAAGTCATAAGATTATTGGAAACCAGATATAAGAAGGATTAGTGGAAGCCTTGTAAAAATAAAATAAAATGCTTCTCTCGATGTCTAACAGGTTTGGTTCTAGTGACAGCACAATTGTATGAAGGGAACGGAGGCGCCAAAAGAATAAAATCCACAACATTTTTTTAAAAGCATAAATAAAGAGGAGGTAGTGGTGTATTTACCTCCACAAGCAGACAAACAAACTGTCAATTTCAATAGTGCAAAATTCTATTTATAAACTACAAGAAATTGCACAACTCGTTTCACAGACATAACCCTGCTTCATCAGGCAGTAAAAAACAGAGTATACAACTGTAGAGTAGAGACAATAGGCTACAGATTTGCATAAAAAAGGTTTTTGCATAAAAAAAGTTTTTGTATAAAGATGTTTGCATAAAGTTAGTTAGTTACATAGTGACCGCACAAGAGCGTCTTCTTCTGTTGTGGTAGCTTTTCATTTTCTCAATTTTTATGATTTATTAATTTAAGGAGATAGGCCCAGTGCACACCAAAACCACTAGCAGATCCTCAAAACGCTAGAGGTTTTTGGAGCAGATTTCAGAGCGATTCTAGGCATGTTTAGAGATGTTTTCTAAACATGCCTAGCGTTTTGAAGCGTTTTTGTGTAGCAGATTACAAATATTGTTACACTAAAAGCTGTTACTGAACAGCTTCTGTAACAAAAACACCTGGAAAACTGCTCTGATCTTGCGTTTTCCAGAGCGGTTTGAGCTTTTCATATACTTTACATTGAGGCAGAAACTCATCTGCAAACTGCAAAAGTGCTGCAGGACCCACGTTTGCGGTTTGCTAAAAACCTCAAACCGCTAGTGTGCACCACCCCATTGAAATACATTAGCCAAGCGTTTTCACAGGCGGAAGCGGTTTGGAAAACGCTACAAAAAACGCTCTGTGTGCACCAGGACATAGTCAATGACATCTCAAGCAGTCATCATTAGTCCTGCATAGATGGCTCTTCACTTAGATTGGAGACTTAGATTCATTGGATCAGGACAAACCACATTAACTGTGAACCATAATGTTGCCGTTAAGTTTGGGAAGTTTCTTTGGGGGGGTTATTATGTTTGGTAGTGGTAAATGGGGGCACCGCATAAAATATGTCTGTGGATTTAGAAGCAGTAGAGTGTTTTACCGTGCTAGCCATTAGTAAAAGCAAGACGTTTTGAATCAGGATAATACCATTTATTGGCTAACTTAGAAGAAAAGGCGTTAAGGTAGCCATACACTGGTCGATTTGCCATCAGATTCGACCAACAGATAGATCCCTCTCTGATCGAATCTGATCAGAGAGGGATCGTATGGCTACCTTTACTGCAAACAGATTGTGAACCGATTTCAGCCTGAAACCGTTCACAATCTGTTGTGGTGGTGCTGCTGCCGCCACTCCCCCCACCCGCATACATTACCTGCTCCGCCGGCGCGACTCCAGTCCCCAGGTCACCGCTGCTCCGTCTCCGCTCTGGTCTCCAGGTCCGGCATGCTTTACTTCTTCCTGCCCGGCAGGAAGTTTAAACAGTAGAGCGCCCTCTACTGTTTAAACTTCCTGCCGGACAGGAGGAACTGAAGCATGCCGGAGATCAGCGCAGACACGGAGCAGCGGTGACCTGGGGACTGGAGTCACGCCGGCGGAGCAGGTAATGTATTGCCGCTCTATTGCGTCGGTCGTCGGGCACTCGAACGCCGCTAGCGACGCGCTCCCTACCCGCGGGCGATCGAAGGTAATTGTCCGCACGGAGCGATCGACGGGATCGGACGAAATGGATCGAAATTCGGCGTGTAGCGCCAACGATTGGCAGCAGATTCGATCCCAGTGATCGAATCTGCTGTCGAAAGCTTAAGCTTTCAAAGCCTTCGTCAGACTTGATTCCTGTATACTAACAAAATTTAGAAAACAGCTTATATACCGCATATATACTCTCATATAATACTATTATACGGCTTATACTCTCATAGAAGCCAACCCGTGTATACGCCGAGGTACCCACTATTCCCCCAGAAACCAGGAAAAAGTGATTGACTCACGTATAAGCCCCCTCCCCAGTATAGCCCCCTCCACAGAAGCCAGATGTGCCCCCAGTACAAGTCAGCCCCCTCCCCATAGCCGGATGTGCCACAAGGATGATACAGCTGTGTCTCAAGATGCCACCAGATGGGGTCATAGAGATGAGACACAGCGATTACATAGTTATTGCCACACAAAAACAATTCCCAAACATTGAACAGCTGACACATTGCTTACACACTCCGCTCACAAGTAGTCTTGAGCAGAACACTCTGCACACCATATTGCAGGGGATGGGGAGCACGGACACAGCAGGGAGCCAGATGGCAAGAGCAGGATCACTAGTGCACAATCCTTATGCTCCGGCATTCATTCTGCTCCACTAACTCGCATATAATCCGAGGGGATAACTTTTCAGTACATTTTTTGTGCTGAAAAATTAGGCTTATACGCAAGTATATAAAGTACACTGGACATTGAAAAGGAGATTCATTGTTCTGCAATAAATATCATTGAAAGCCTAATGATGTTGTAATTAGGCATCCAATGACATTTATTAGATTCGATTATTAAAATAATAATAAATTGATGCTGCCAGGACGAAACTGGTCGCACAAGTCGATCGCGCATGCTGCAAGCCAACTTGCTTGATCGGGTGCACGGCGGTAATGACGTGCAATTTCCGGATGATCAACGAACGGGACAAAACCTTCTGACCAGGGGCGTAACTAGGAATCGCCGGGCCCCCCTGCAGAAATTCTGAGCGGGCCCCCCCTCCCCCCAGCTCAGGACCAGTTTTGGGGGGCTGGAGGGGTCGCAGCATGAGAGGAGAGCTTAGTGGCACGTCGGTGGGGAGGGGGGACGGTCCCCCCCTCACCTCGGGCTCTCCCCTCTGTGCGCCCCTCCAGCATTAATTAAAGTGTATGCAGGCGGTGGGGCAGCAGCAGATACATACCTTCCGTGCGCTCCACGGATGTTCCTCTCTCTAGCTTCTGACGCGACTTCCTGTATAAACAGGAAGTCGCATCAGACACTAGAGGGAGAAACGTCCGTGCTGGAGCACACGGAAGGTATGTATCTGCCGCTGCCCCACCGCCTGCATACACTTTATTCAATGCTGGAGGGGAGAGCCCCTAGGTGAGGGGGGGGGGACCGTCCCCCCTCCCCACAAACGTGCCACCAAGCTCTCCCCTGATGCTGCGACCCCTCCAGCCCTCCAAAAACGGCCCTGAGCAGGCCCCAGGGGGGGCCTGGGCCCCCCCAGCGAGAGCAGGGGCTGCATCCCCTATTGTTACGCCCGTGCCTCCGACGCTGTTCCCCCTAATGTTAAGTGTCCCCCGGTGCCCCATGCATGTCATACATTACCTGTCTGTAGCTTTTGCTTGTCCTCCACTGCTTGGGGCGCATTCCGCTCTACATACAAGCGCACCCCACTTGGTTTCCTAGTAAGGGTGTGCATATGATGTCAGGCTTCATACACGCGGCCACATTACTGGGCAACCCCGTGGCACATGTGTATGAAGAATAGAGTGCGTCTGGAGAAAGCGGGGATAAGCGGAGGTCACGGACAAGTAATGTAAAACATGCACTGGGCACTTAACATTTGGGGGAATGTGTCGAGGCAGCAAGGCGAGGTGTGTGGCTGGAGGGTCTCGGACACAGGAAAGACTGAGGGCGGCTGCAAGAAGCCACAGGTAAGTTAAACTGTTTTGTTTTTTTACTTTAGATTTCCTTTACCCCCTTGGCGGTATGATTCTTTCTAGAAT
This sequence comes from Hyperolius riggenbachi, assembly GCF_040937935.1. Classification (NCBI taxonomy): domain Eukaryota; kingdom Metazoa; phylum Chordata; class Amphibia; order Anura; family Hyperoliidae; genus Hyperolius; species Hyperolius riggenbachi. The sequence continues at coordinate 161,724,683 of NC_090657.1, read as the reverse complement.
TTAGGGTCTAAAAGCGGTACAATTTTTTGCACCCCTTCAGACCCTAAAATCTGGAAAAAATCATGCTGCCAGGGAGATCTGGCACAGCCCCAGTAATCACTCACCTCACAAATGTAGAACAATAGACTTCCGGCACTCTTACCAGGCTTAATCTTCAATGTGCTTTAATGATATTCACAAGATTTTCTATCCATTGTCAAAAGTTGCAAAACACAATTCACATACCCGTATGTAGCTTCTACCGTGGGGGCAATGTGCGAGCAGCGGTCCGCCTAACGACCGTTTCGCTTGATACAAGCTTCTTCTGAGGCTCCGTGCGCAGAGAACATCCCACGTCTGGGTCATTTATACTATCGGGCAACCGCTCGGAAAACTGCGCCTGAGATCTTTGGAGATTGTAATCACTCGCCTCCCTGGCTCCAGTGCTGCAGTTATGCCTCCATCCTCTGGGTGGCGCTGTAACTCTAACGTGAGATTGCCGGCTGTTGTCATGACTTTTATTGCAGGCTAGCTGCGCAAAGTCCAATGAGCACCTTTAGGCTTTACAGGGGTGCTCACAATTTAGGCCCCCCAAACAATGCCAGGACAGTAAAAACACCCCAGAAATTACCCCATTTTGGAAAGAAGAAACCCCAACGTATGCATATAAAATTGTATTTTTTCTCACAAGCAGGAGAATGACACTTTGTGAGAAAAAAAAAAAAAAATTGTGACAAAAAATAAACCTTCTATGAACTCATCATGCCCCTCAGCGAATACCTTTGGGTTTCTTCTTTTTAAAATGTGGTCATTTGTGGGGTCTGTCCTGGCATTTTAACGTCTCCGCAATCATTACATGTATGGCCAGTATTAGGAGTTTCTGCTATACTCCTTGTATTGGGCATATGGGTGATGCACTTTTTTCTTCATAAAAGGAAAAATGAACGGCAAAGATTCTCACATTCGCATTGATCAATGTGGATGAAAAAATATCTGCCGAAAAATGTGAAAAAAAGAGGGGCATGGCGTTTGCCAGGACATAGGAGCACCGCCCACAAAATGTTCCAAACCCACTTTGCTCACATGCCCTGGCAAACCCGATTAATCCATTCACATCGATCGATGTGGATGAAAAAAACGTTGCCAATTTTGATACAAAGTGCTTCCCAAAGCATAGGAACTCCAACACCGCCCCTCAGCTCATATGCCTTGGCAAACGTATCTTACTGCGGAGGAGAAATCTCGTCCTGCAGCGCTGCATGCACCCACTTGTGTTTAATCTGACAGGCGCGCAATGCTTCAGTCAGGATGCACCATCAGTGCTGCAGCTGGTTGGTTAATCAGTCGGTTAACCTGGAAGGGTAAAGGATGGAAAAAGAGAGAGAGAGAGAGAGAGATAGACAAAAAAAACTAAAAAAAGAAACAACAAGCAAGCAGCAATGCAATAAATTCATGTACATTAAAGGGGCACTACGGCGAAAAATTTTAAAATTTAAAATATGTGCAAACATAGACAGATAAGAAGTACGTTTTTTCCAGAGTAAAATGAGCCATCAATTACTTTTCTCCTATGTTGCTGTCACTTACAGTAGGCAGTAGAAATCTGACATAAGTGACAGGTTTTGGACTAGTCCATCTCTTCATAGGGGATTCTGAGCAAGGCTTTTATTCTTTATAAAGATATTCCCTAAAAAGGATTTATACAAAGATGCTGGCCGGCTTCCCTACTCCCTACACAGTTTGTTTGGCAGTTGGACAGAGCAACTGCCATTCACTAAGTGCTTTTGAAAATAAATATATCCCTGAGAATCCCCTATAAAGAGATGGACTAGTCCAAAACCTGTCACTTATGTCAGATTTCTACAACCTACTGTAAGTGACAGCAACATAGGAGAAAAGAAATTTATGGCTCATTTTACTCTGGAAAAAATGTACTTCTTATTTGTATATATTTGTACATATTTTAAATTTTACAGTTTATCGCTGTACGGACCCTTTAACATTAACTTTGATAAACTTTATTGAACCTTTTTAACCAAACATTAACATTTGGAACTTTTAACTTTTTTGCTTACCTGTTTTTTTTTGTTTGTTTTACTTACCTTCCGAGGACAAACTTCTCCTTCCCCATGGGACAGTGTGCAAAGCGCAAATCGCACAGAGATGTGGCGAAGTACACTATGCACTTTGTCCCAAGTGAAAGGAAAGGTTTCTGGCAGCCCTGTGTATTTGAGTCTCTCGAAAGCTGATGTTTCACACTGCATATTGGTATATCCACACCACATCGGCAAAAACAGACCTTCAGGGAATACCGCGTTAGTACATGGTATTCCCTGTCTGGCATTTGGCCAAGTAGGTAGTAATCTTAGCGTCGCCATAGACTAACATGACTTCCGGGATGACACAAATTGCCGCAGGAAGTGTGAAACCTACGGTAACGTAGGTTTGCACTAGCATTAAGTCATCCACTTCCAGCGTAGTGGGGGCCCCAAAGTGCTAGGCAATTTGCCGCAAAGCATCGCGCCAGTGCGAAAGAGCCCTGAGAGACCGCTGTAAGCCTACTGCTATGTCTCGAGCTCCCTACTCTAATAATGGATCTGCGAGTGGATCTTCTCAAAACACTCCTCTGTGCATAGGGCAGGCCGGTCAGGACAGTAGGGACAATAAACTGTGGTGTCACGTCTCATTCCAGCCTTCTTACAGACACAACAGTGTTTTCTTGGGGTGCAATGACCTGGAGTACTTGGAAAGACATAAGCATAGTGTCTTTCATGTAGCCGGCTAACTACATCAGGGGGTTTGGCCACGGCCCCTCCTAGATATAGGAGTTCCGAAACTACCTCTTCCTGATCTTCTCAAAACACTCCTCTGTGCATAGGGCAGGCCGGTCAGGACAGTAGGGACAATAAACTGTGGTGTCACGTCTCATTCCAGCCCTCTTACAGACACAACAGTGTTTTCTTGGGGTGCAATGACCTGGAGTACTTGGAAAGACATAAGCATAGTGTCTTTCATGTAGCCGGCTAACTACATCAGGGGGTTTGGCCACGGCCCCTCCTAGCTATAGGAGTTCCGAAACGACCTCTTCCTGATCTTCTCAAAACACTCCTCTGTGCATAGGGCAGGCCGGTCAGGACAGTAGGGACAATAAACTGTGGTGTCACGTCTCATTCCAGCCCTCTTACAGACACAACAGTGTTTTCTTGGGGTGCAATGACCTGGAGTACTCGGAAAGACATAAGCATAGTGTCTTTCATGTAGCCGGCTAACTACATCAGGGGGTCTGGCCACGGCCCCTCCTAGATATAGGCGTTCCGAAACGACCTCTTCCTGATCTTCTCAAAACACTCCTCTGTGCATAGGGCAGGCCGGTCAGGACAGTAGGGACAATAAACTGTGGTGTCACGTCTCATTCCAGCCCTCTTACAGACACAACAGTGTTTTCTTGGGGTGCAATGACCTGGAGTACTTGGAAAGACATAAGCATAGTGTCTTTCATGTAGCCGGCTAACTACATCAGGGGGTTTGGCCACGGCCCCTCCTAGCTATAGGAGTTCCGAAACGACCTCTTCCTGATCTTCTCAAAACACTCCTCTGTGCATAGGGCAGGCCGGTCAGGACAGTAGGGACAATAAACTGTGGTGTCACGTCTCATTCCAGCCCTCTTACAGACACAACAGTGTTTTCTTGGGGTGCAATGACCTGGAGTACTTGGAAAGACATAAGCATAGTGTCTTTCATGTAGCCGGCTAACTACATCAGGGGGTTTGGCCACGGCCCCTCCTAGCTATAGGAGTTCCGAAACGACCTCTTCCTGATCTTCTCAAAACACTCCTCTGTGCATAGGGCAGGCCGGTCAGGACAGTAGGGACAATAAACTGTGGTGTCACGTCTCATTCCAGCCCTCTTACAGACACAACAGTGTTTTCTTGGGTTGCAATGACCTGGAGTACTCGGAAAGACATAAGCATAGTGTCTTTCATGTAGCCGGCTAACTACATCAGGGGGTCTGGCCACGGCCCCTCCTAGATATAGGCGTTCCGAAACGACCTCTTCCTGAAATTTAAGGAAGGATGCTGTTGTTCTCCCAGCCTTACTGTAGAGAACAAAGCTATTGTAAATTGCCAATTGAATCAAGTAACCAGCGTCTGGTCCTTCGGGAAACTAAATAGGGAAAGCAATACAAATAACAATAAAAGAAGAGTAATGTTGTTCCACCCCAATTACAATACTATACATATTCAAAACAGTCACGGGGCTCATAGGGAGCCAACATCTCCCATGTTTAAATTATAGTCGTGGGCGGCGAGGGGCTTTTCAATGACTCCAGTTGCTTGTGGAATTTGCCTGTTGTGTCTCCGTGAATGGGGGACAGAAGGTAAACGTCCCTCTTGTCCTTCCATTTCACTGCAAGGTCTTCATTACACAAGGCAGCCCTCTTCCTCCGTGCAAGTCGGGCAGTAGTGAGCCGTTGGGGGAAGCCCCGGTGACTAGGCCGCATGGTGCCACAACAGGGAATTCTGACTACCTTCAAATGCTGATAGAGGGCCACGCTTGTGTTGTAATTGTCCACGTAGAGATGATACCCCTTGTGGAATAAGGGTGACACCAAGCCCCACACAATCTTGCCACTGCACCCCAGGTAGTCAGGGCATCCAACCGGCTCCAAATTTGAATATTTTCCCTCATAGACCCCAAAACAATGTGTATAGCCTGTGGCCTTATCACAGAGCTTATACAGCTTGACCCCATACTGGGCGCGCTTGCTTGGAATGTACTGCTTAATGCCAAGCCTCCTGGTAAAATGTACAAGGGACTCATCTATGCAGATGTTCTGTTCGGGGGTGTAAGCATCTGCAAATTTCGATGACAGGTGGTCTATGAGGGGCCAAATTTTGTGGAGCCGGTCGTAAGCAGGGTGGTCTCTTTTATGACAGTTTGTGTTGTCATTGAGGTGCAGGAAGAGCAGGATGTCCTCAAAACGTGCCCTGGACATGGCAGCAGAGTACATGGGCATGTGATGTATTGGGTGTGTAGTCCAATAGGACCGCAATACATTCTTTTTAGTTAGACCTATGTTGAGGAGAAGGCCCAAAAAGATCTTAAATTCGGAAACTGTGATCTGTTTCCATCGGAAAGGCTGGGCATGGTAGCTTCTCGGATGGGCAGTGATAAATTGTGTGGCTTAACGGTTGGTCTCAGCTACGACTAAGTCGTAGAGATCCTCGGTGAAGAACAAATTAAATGCGTCTAGGGCCAAACCTAGATGATCTGTTTCCACCTGGACTCCAGACTGGGCAGTGAAAGGGGGCACTATGGGTGTGGTGGAATCAGGGGACTTCCAATCAGGGTTTTCCAGCACCTCTGGGAAGCTAGGGGTAGTACGGGCACGTCTTTCTGGTGGCTGTGACCAGGATCTTACTGCACGTGCCACCAAACCAGTTTCAAACTGCCATGCTGGTGCTCGCCACTTCACTAGGGTATACGGCAGTACTGGTTTCAAGTCCATGATGCGCTGCGCTGCTGGTGCATGCCTCACCATGAAAACCTGGATCAGCGCTATCACCACTCTGCTACGCTTGAGGTTGATCTTGCATCACCTGCAGTCCACTGACATGGGGTCGGGTATGCCTGGCGCTAGCAGGGACCTCAACCTCGTCATCAGAACTATCAGAGAGCCACTGCTATCTACAGGTTCGTATTCTGAGCCGCATGCTTTGTCGGATGAGAAGTCCCAATCACTTTCACCCGACTCGGCCAGAATCCTGTAGGCCTCTAGCAGGGAATATCCCTTTCTTGTCATTTTGGGCTGCTAAATTTAGGGGTATTCCTCTGAGACTACCGAGGAAAGAAAGCACACCTACTTAGCAAAAAGGAGTGCTTGTAAAGTAAACAGCTGCAGTCGCTCAGTTTTGATAAAAAAATAATCAAAACTGATCTTTAGCGCGCCACAGCTATTGTGTTGTGTTTTTGCAGTGATCAGAAAAAAAAATTCTGTCACAGGCCTGATTGTGAAAACACTGTGTTTTTAGTGGAGCCTACACTAAGTTCACCCTAACATACTTATAGGTGTATATATATATAGATCTGACTGCGATCAGTACTGATCACTTACAGATACTATATAGTACCAATGCTGATTAGCGACAGTGATGACAGTGACAGTGATGACGTACAATTGGAGGTGATCAGATACAATCGTAGGCAATCAGATAGCAATCAAAAACAATCAAATGCAACCAGAGGCAATCAAATGCAATCAAACGCAATTAGAAAATGTTGAAAGAGGTCAATCAGAGCCAATCACAGGGCAATCAAGAGGCCAATCAGATGCCAATCAGAGTGAAAACAGGCAATCAGATGTCAGTCAACAGTGCACAGATGATCAGATGTCAATCAGATGTCACTCAGACCTCAATCAGAGCTGATTACAGGCAATCAAATGTCAATCACACTGCAGCTGCCAGATGCCAAACAATGTAAACAGCAGTCTCGGTGGTGATATCAGATGCCATTTAGAGTGAAAACAGGCGATAAGATATCAATCAACAGTGCACACACGATCAGATGTCACTCAGATGCCAATCAGAGCTGATTACAGGCTATCAAATGTAAATCACACTGCAGCTGTCAGATGCCAAACAGTATAAACAGCAATCTATCACTGGGCAATCAGAGATGATCAGTGGCCAATCAGAGTGAAAACAGGCGATCAGATGTCAATAAACAGTGCACAGACATCAGATGTCACTCAGACCTCAATCAGATGTCACTCAGACCTCAATCAGAGCTGGTGACAGGAGACCAAATGTCAATCAGACCTCAGTCAGACACCTGTCAGGGCCAGTGAGGGATCAGTGAGGGTTGATCTGCAGTCAATCAGGGTGGGGAATGTGTGGTGATCCATACACTGTGACCACCAGAGGAGGAGGCAGCCAGTATAATACAGGTTGTTTACTAAACAACCTGTATTATACGCATTCTATAGGCCAGAACGTAAATCTACAGCCCGCTGGCGTTGCAAATTGGCCGGCGGGCTGATGACGGAGGCCGGCCGCAAAGCATGCTGGGCAATGCACGCACATGTGTGCCCGCCCGCAAACCACTGCTCCAGGACCTTACGCCGATAAGCGTTAGGCAGTCCTGCGGCTCCCGCCGCAGCCACGCCCATCGGCGTGACGCGGTCGGCAAGTGGTTAAGAGGCATTTTATTGATCGATGTTAAAATATCACGTAGGTGAAAACCTAGGAGAAAAAAGTGGTTTGGATCAGCACCAATGTGAAACACATTATGTTTATTTTCTGGGGAAACACTGATGCATGTGTATTTTGGGGGAAACGCTGCCACATTACGTGCATTTTATGGGGAAATGTGTAACAAACGCTGGAGAGGCAGCCGCGGTGAACAGCGATACCAACGCGGCTGCTTTCAGCTCCCTGTTTAGCAATGTATCCATGCCTCAGGCATCTAGCACGACGAGGACAGGTCTGTCTGTTGCACATAGGGTTGCTTTGTCGCGTGCACGCGCGCACAGACAGGACCTTTATGCGGGGAGGAGGCGTGTCAGCTGACTGGCCGGTCGGCTGACGTCAGACGAGACGCTTGCCGGTCCTCATTGGTTGATAGAAGGGGGGGCGTGCCTGAAGGGTCTCTTCTGCTTTAAAAGCTTAGCTGAATCACTCGCAACTCGTCTGCTGTTGCGAATACTCTGTGTTAGCGCTCAGAACCTTAGATAGTTCCGGTGTGCTTTGATCCGAGAGGAAACCGGGGATTTCACACAAGATAGGAATTGTTTGATAGCCTTAAAGATTTACATTACTGTATTATTATTTGTGCATGACTCTGGCTCGTTCTGACTACTCTTCTGCTCAGTGACTTTGTACCTCTGCTCATCTGATCTTGCTGCCGACTCTGCTTGCTTAAACCTTTCTGTCTCTGCCTCCTGATTTTGTACTGCCTCTGTCTGTCTGTTGCCGAACCCGATCAGTCTGACTACTCTACTCTCACCAGAGGGCCCTTGACTCTGGTGAGGGGCACTGTATTATTAGTACCCACCAGCTACTCTGGTGAGGTGTTGCCAAAGCTATTAGTACTTCTGTTGCCCACTCTACTCTCACCAGAGGGCCCTTGACTCTGGTGAGGGACACTGTACTGTTAGTACCCACCAGCTCCTCTGGTGAGGTATTGCCAAAGCTATCAGTACTACTGTTGCACCAATCACTATACTTGCTATTCAGCTATTAAATCAGTTTCTGATATACCAGTATTATAGGTGATTCTGCAGATCACCTTATAATCAGGTATATCTCTGCATTATAAGTGATACTGCAGATCACCTTATCATCAGAATTCTGTTCCTTGCTGACACAAATCGTTACAAAATGCTGATGTATTATGTCTATTTTGAGAAACATTGCTGCCTTATGTGTATTTTGTGGAAAATTCTGCCACATTAGGTGTATATTGGGGAACTGCATTATGTTTATTTTCTGGGGAAACTCTGCCACATTATGTGTATTTTGGAGGAAACGCTGCCTCATTATGGGCCTGATACAATTTACTTTTTCTTCTATGTTTTCTCCAAGGAGATAATTTTCATCTTTTGTTAATAACTTTTCATCGCTCTGCAACTGAAAAAGTACCAAACAGTAGGTGAAAAAGTACTATAAAAATTATTCTACAGTATGTATTTTCTTACTTGATGGTGGCTTATAAGGCATTTTATTGATAGATGTGAAAATATCACCTAGGTGAAAGCCTAGGAGAAAAAGTGAATTGGATTAGTGTATTTTGTGGGGAAATGCATTATGTTTACTTTCTGGAGAATGGTGCCGCATGTGTATTTTGGAGCAAACACTGCCACATTATGTGAATTTTATGGGGAAATGCTGCTGTAATATGTGTATTGTGGAAGAAGGTTGCTACCTTATGTGTATTTTGGGGGAAACACTGTGCATTGTGTGCATTTTAGATAAACACTGACATCTTATGTGTATTTGGGGAAAACACTGCCACATTATGTGCATTTTGGAGAAAACTCTGCCGCCTTATGTGTATTTTGGGGGAAACGCTGCCACATTACGTGCATTTTGTTGGGAAATGCACATAATCCCCGCTTACACCTCTAATACTGTGGCTGTCCTTGCCAGGTATTGTTGAGCCATATGAATTGTTCTGTACAGAGTGCTTGAGGGACCCAATATAAAACTTGCACTGGGGCCCAAAGCTCCTTAGCGGTTCCACTGGTTACTAACAAGTGTTTCCATTAGTAGTGCACATTACCTTACCAAAGGTCACACTAGTCGTGTGCAATGAGTAATGCTAATGGTGTAACTCGCATTACACATTGCTGGTAGTAAGGGTAATATTACATAGTTACATAGTTATTTTGGTTGAAAAAAGACATACGTCCATCGAGTTCAACCAGTATAAAGTACAACACCAGCCTGCTCCCTCACATATCCCTGTTGATCCAGAGGAAGGCGATACTGCCGTGCAAAGTCTGTACACTGCAACTTTACTGCGCTTTTACTGCATCAGGCCCAATCACTTATATCATTATTTAGTATTTATATAGCACCAACATTTAACGCAGCGCTTAACATAATATATATATTGTCTTGTCACTAACTGTCCCTTAAAGGAGCTCACAATCTAATCCCTACCATAGTCATATGTCTATGTATATATCATGTAGTGTATGTATTGTAGTTTAAGGCCAATTGTGGGGGGAGGGAGCCAATTAACTTGTTTTTGGAACGTGGGAGAAACCTGAGTGACTGGATCAAACCCACGCAGACACGGGGAGAACATACAAACACCTTGCAGATAGTGCCCTCCTGGCTGGGATTTGCACCGGGGACCCACTTACACTCCAATCACTAAGCTATCAGGTGCTGTTTCTGGGGATAGGGGAGGTGTATCCCAAACATGTAGGCAGCTCTCTAGCTGTGTACGTAATCACTGCAGTTACCAAGAATGGAAGCAAGGCAATAAAAAACCCATTTAAGGTGCAGGGAACCGATAGTTCTTGATGTTGAGAGATCCTGGAGTCCAGCCCCAGATCCTCATCTTCTTGCTGCCTACACAAGTTATCACCCACGTCTCTCCTCATTTGTCTCAGGTGAGTCAGTGGCTGTGCTCTCTTCAAATAGATGGCGTGTGGATTCCTTGTGTGGTCCACTTTCATACAGCGTCTGTTTCCTAAGTATAAACTGCGATAACACTTAATAAACATGGTTTTATCATGCTCAGTGTTTGACAACCACTTGAGTTATTATTATTTTATTTTTTTGCTAAAAAACATCTGCCCAGTTCAGAAGTGGGATAGTTTTGATCAAACATCAAAGCTCGGAATAGATTATCACCATTTCTTTTTTTTTTTGGGTGGAGTTTGCTGGTCCCGTTCATTCTGCTGCGAGGAGATTAATACAAACAATAAAATAGAATGCGTCTGTTTTCAGGGTGTAGAAATATTTGGCAGGATTTAAAGGACATTCGGTTGCCGCAATTTCGTCTCTTGGAAAATATTTGGCAAAAGGAAGTGGATTCCTCCAAAAGCAGGTTGATGTTTTATAAGTGATTGTGTTATGCAAGTGTCTCGAAGGGAGGGGGGGGGGGGAGAACCAAGGGCTGTAAGAGGAACATGCTGGGCTCCACGATGTGCATCTGACAGTATTCCATCAGTGGCATGAAGCACTGGTGTCCTCTGCAGTACCACAGCCTACAATGGTGTGCCGAGGTGCCTAGATTTTGTGCTCTCGGCAATAGATTTGTTGTAACTCCACAAGAGGTGAAGCAATGGCATTTTGATTGGGAAGCACTGGTGTGATGGTAAGACGACTGTCAAGTGAACATCTTTAATTGGTAAGGAAAGATGTACTGTAAGAAAAGGAGGGGTAGTGATAGGTGTGAGGGTAGAAGGGTAGTGATAGGTGTGAGGGTAGAAGGGTAGTGATAGGTGTGAGGGTAGGGGGGTAGTGATAGGTGTGAGGGTAGGGGGGTAGTGATAGGTGTGAGGGTAGAAGGGTAGTGATAGGTGTGAGGGTAGAAGGGTAGTGATAGGTATGAGAGTAGAAGGGTAGTGATAGGTGTGAGGGTAGGGGGGTAGTGTTAGGTGTAGCGGTAGTAGGAGGGATAGTGTTATGTGTTGCAGTAGGCACAGGGGCAGACCTACCATGAAGCCACCTGAATCACGTAATTCAGGCGGCAAAATCTAGGGGACAAACAGTTTGGGCTACCTAGCAGGGTGTCCCCAACTTACGATCAACCCCGGGATTCCCTGCCTTGTCCCCGTGTGGTCCTCTGGTCCCCACCCTGCATGTCTTCTCCGCTTCCCTGTGTAAAAATAATTAGCGGCAGCGCGGCTCACCTCATCCAGCGATTCCAGTGGCGAGCACAGACCTGTCATCTACTGCACGGACCGCTCAGGGAGACAGGAGGGGACAGAGGGGGACACACAGAGGGACCAGAGAACAACACAGGGGTACAGGAGGAGACACAGGGGAACAGGGGGGGACACACATGGGGTCTGGAGGACCACACAGGGGAATAGAAGGGGACACAAGGGGAAAAGGAAGACACGGGGGGACACACAGGGGAACCGGAGGAGGACACAGAGGGACATAAGGGGGAAAAGGAGGACACAAAGGGACACACAGGAGGGAACAGGGGGATAGAAGGACACACAGGAGAACAGAAGGGGACATGGGGCAAAAGAGGACACACAGGAGAACAGAAGGGGACACACAGGAGTAGCAAGAGAGGACAAGGGAGCCAGAAGGAGACACATGGTGATAAGAAGAGGACACAAGGGGACAATGATTTGGGGAGAACATCAATATATATATATATATATATATATATATATATATATATATATATATTCCCTTGGTTTTTGCCCTCTAAACCTAGGTGCATCTTATATTCTGAAAAATACTGTAATTAAAATAAATAACTAGCCCAAGCACAATACATATGTTATAATTCTACCCAACAATAACTTTTCCATATATATTATTTTCATATCACTTACCAAACAATTTCCACCAATTTTTTTTAACTTAATATACATATACACACACTCTCCTACTGTAATTCTATCCTTTATGTTGTTTATTCAAACAATAAATAAAGTTTGGTATGTACTGAATAGTGACATACAATTTATTCTGGCTGAATACAATTTGACAATCTATCACACTCCATATGATCCTTGGAAAGATGGTCTAAATTTTCCAACACATCCAATTACAAAAAACATAAAAAAAAGGGTAAATTTGATCAGATTTCTCAGTCAAATAAAAAAAAAAAAAAAAAAAAACTTTCAATTTTTCTGCATTTCTGATCTCTCTGTATTTCTGATTTCTTTATCATGAATTAGGGTAAAATCTAACAGAAAAACTTTATTGTGTGTGGCCACCATTACTGACAGTTTTAAAACTGCTGTTCACAATTCAATGCACCTGCGCTGGCTCTTGACCTCATACACAGTAGAGGGACCGCAGCTAATAATCCAGCCTGCGTAAACCGATACTGTGTAAGGATCCGCTTCGACAAACTTTTAAAAGTCGGTGACAAGCAAGCACACTGCTCCCCGTCTTAATTAACCCGCTGGAATCTGCCCCATCATATGCCACGCCATCGTCCCTCCTTCACTCTGCATTGAACAGTACACACTGCTCAACTGTAGCCAAGCAACATACAGCGCTCATACCCAGATTTGCTGACCTATGTGGTCCCCATCGCTACTGACAACAGTTATTGAGCGTCTGACCGCACTATAAGGGTTTCCTCATACAAAGGGTTATGTTCCCGTAAAATAGTCAGGTTAGAGTGATAGGGACAGGAGTGGGTAGAAATAGGTTAAACTATAACTAAAAAAATGTGATACTTACCTATGGAGAGGCATGGCTCTGGATCCTATTGAGCCTTACCTTTCCCCTCGTTCCAGCAATGTCACATCCGATAAGGCTATAGGAACAACTGGTCTAATGCAGTGAAAGTGCATGTTTGCACATGAGCAGTGCACAGCCGCCCGGCATTAGGAGCAGTCGAGGACACGAGTGCTCCCGATGCCTTTCAAGAGCTCCTGGAGGCGGCAAATTCAAACGGGGGAGACAGCGCTGGAACCAGGACACCGAGGGAGGAACAGGAAGGTTCTTTAGGATCTAGAGCCTTTCCGCTGCATAGGCATTTTTTTCTCATTTCAGATTTGCTTTAAAGGACCACTATCATAAGAAAAAGGAGGCAGTTAAAATTTGACAGAACCAACAGGTTTTGGGCCAGTCCATTTCCTCATGGGAGATTCTCAGGGTTTTCTTTGTTTTCAACAACATTTCCTTAACAGCAGTTGTAAAGTCTAACTGACAAAATAGTGTGCAAGTGAGTAGGGTGGCTGGCTGGTATCTTACTATTTTGGCAGTTAAACTGCTGTTCAGGAAATGCTGTTAACCTCCCTGGCGGTAAGCCCGAGCTGAGCTCGGGCTATGCCGCCGGGAGGCACCGCTCAGGCCCCGCTGGGCCGATTTGCATAATTTTTTTTTTGTTACACGCAGCTAGCACTTTGCTAGCTGCGTGTAACCTCCGATCGCCGCCGCTGCCCGCCGATCTGCCGCTATACCCGTCGCTGCAGCCGCCCCCCCCCCCAGACCCCGTGCGCTGCCTGGCCAATCAGTGCCAGGCAGCGCCATGGGGTGGATCGGATTCCCCTTTGACGTCACCGACGGGGGAAGCCCTCCAAGAGATCCCGTTCTTTGAATCTCTTGATCTCCGTTCGCCGGCGGCGATCGGAGGGGCTGGGGGGATGCCGCTCAGCAGCGGCTATCATGTAGCGAGACATTGTCTCGCTACATGAAAAAAAAAAAAAAATTAAAAAAAAGGTATTTGCTGCCCCCTGGCGGATTTTAACAAACCGCCAGGGAGGTTAAAAACAAAGAAAACCCTGAGAATCCCCCATGAGGAGATGGTCTGGCCCAACAGCTGTCGGTTCTGTCAGATTTTAACTGCCTACTGTTTTCACCTTAGTGGTCCTTTAAAGGGAACCTGAAGCGAGTAAAATTATTTAAAATAAACACATGACGTAGCTGCAAATAAAGATTACATACTAACCTCACTGTCTGTTCCTCTCAGAAGCTCACCTTTTCTTCTTACAGTGATCCCTTCCAGTTCTGACAATATTTTGTCAGAACTGAAAAATACCAGTTGCTGTCAGTTATATATCAGCAGCTGTCAGTTACAACTGAATGTGCAAGGTAATGTCCATGTTTCCCTACGGCTCAGGTGGGTGATATTACATTTTAACAGTGTGCTGACCAGGAAGCTATTATGGGGTAATGACCATTTTTAAAATGAAGCATGGAGAATTCCATTGATCACAGTGGACAAATGGGATGCAGGAGAGGAGAGAGATTGAGGCGTAGACTACACATGACGTAAGTATGACCTGTGTATGGTTATTTTTACTTTTTATTTTCAGTTCAGGTTCTCTTTAAGGTTTAAACTATACACAGTGTGTGATTTTTATCAAGGGGTACTTGTTTAATGTAAATAGACTCAAGGGTTTGCTAGCTTGCTGCCTGGCTTAGCTATAGTAAGAACCAATTCCAAGGAGGAAACCTCAACGCTGGTGAACTGGTCCAGTACAAAATCACTGCAGTCCAATTTGGAAGATAAGATGCAAATAAATCTAGAGTTCCAGCTTGCTGTGAGTGTGTGTTTTGAGTACAGATGCAATGGCGTAGCTAAAGAGCTGTGGGCCCCGGTGCAAGTTTTACATGGGGCCCCCCCAAGCACTCTATACATAACAATTGATACGGCGCACCAAAACCTGCCAAGGACAACCCCAGTGTCAGAGGTGCAAGAAGGGGTTGGGGAACAGTGTGTTAAGGATTACTACTATTCAAAGCATCTATAGAAGTGATTATTACCAGCACAGGACCAATAGAGAGCTAATACTGTGATAGAGGGTGGACCCTTCGGGGCCCCTCTGGCCCAAGGGCTCTGATGCGGTCGCTACCTCTGCACCCCCTATTGCTACGCCCCTGTACAGATGGGTAATTATGTATCGCTTGTTTACTTGTTTAATGTCTAATTTTTCTTAGTTTTGAATGATAGTTTATATTTTGTCTTTAGGCAGTCTACCTTTATTTTTACCCTTTTTTTAGTGGTACATGGGCCACATGTGGTACATAGGTCACAGAAATGTCTAGAAGCGTCCCTTCAGAGATAGAATGGCACTTTCAGAGAGAGACGGGTAGGTGACAATGGGATGAGGGGATCTGGACAGAGTGACCAACACAGTTTTAAATAGCGGATGATCTCAGGCAATTTGTTCAGGAAAAACAATTGGACGTAGATGGTGTGGCTGCATCCCTAAATACCGGTGGCAGCGGCTGCTATCAGCGTTCCCATGTCAAGTTGAGGTTACACACCAGAGCTTTCCTTGTTCAGTGTGGCACCACATCACACAGCGCTGGTGTTGTTTTTTCCGAGACACCAGGGGAAGGCTTGTAACAGGCTCCTTCGGCTCCCATCATTCCCAGCGAGCAGGGACAGGGCTGCTGGACTATGGAGGAGCCAGTCTGACTGCTGGGAGATCTGCAGCCTGAACTCTGATAAGCTCCCCTGACATAAATTACTTTAGACTTTGACAGGGGGACACTGACCAGAGCTGCTGAGGCAGAGCCAGGCAAACTCAGATGCTTTGCAGCAGACGTCACAGGGGAAGGGTAGAGATACTGGGGGGGGGGGGGGGAACCTGCTGTCACCAGGCCTCTCACAGTCTAGAGATGGGAAGTCCGGATCTTTTCAATGATTCGGATGATTCGAATCGGATCATTGAAAAGATCCGGATCTTTGATCTGAATCTCGAATCATTTTACTAGGGAAGCATTTAGGGGTGAAATGACTAGCAGGACAGGACTTTCCCTGCAGTGGACAGAGAAGGGGAGGGGGGTGGACAGAAAGAGAAGGGGGGAAGATAGACAGAGAAGGGCAGGGAGTGGACAGAAAAGGGGGGAGGTGGACAAAGAGGGGTGAGCAGAGAGCAGAACTGTTTTTTGCACACAATACCCAAATGTTGCAATCATATGCTTTAAATATATTTCACCTATATGGATTACGTCCGTAAACTTCCGGTGTCGTCAGTGAGTATAGCTTGCAATTGCGAACGCAGGAGGAGTTGGGAACACAACGCTTTACTTTGGAGTCGGTTTTCTTTTCTGTGTGGAGCATGGAGTCCCTTCTTGGGATTTTTATTGTATTTCTGTAATTTCAATATTACTGTATGGAATGGATGCACTATAGCAGGAGGCACACATGGAGAGGTCTTCAAATGCGAGCACAGTAATGGCAGTCACAGTGCACAATGCACAACTATGGAACAGACAGCCTAAAATCAGCAGCACATTAAAGCCAATACACATTAGCTCTACACATCTGGCAGTGGCACCCGTGTCCCCTCTCTCTCATCTACCTGTCCCTGTGCAAGGCTGGCTCCCCTTCAACTAAGCGATCCATCTCTGCTCTGCTTCCAGGACCCCCCTGCCCGCTGAGAGGGGCTGGCGTGCTGCTCCTGGCTCCACCCCCTTTGTGAACCGAATCGTTCATTTTGATGATTCGGATGATTCTACTCACAAAAGAGATTCGGATCAAAGATCCCAATCGTTCATGATCCGGACAACACTAGCAGGAAGGACTGCTTCTATTGTCTATAGCAGTGATGGCTAACCTTGGCACTCCAGCTGTGACAAAACTACAAATCCCATCATGCCTCTGCCTCCCCGAGTTATGCTTTGTGCTGTCAGAGTATTGCAATGCCTCATGGGACTTGTAGTTCCACCACAGCTGGAGTGCCAAGGTTAGCCATCACTGGTCTATAGCAACCAGAATCTCCTTCCTTTTCTCACAATGCACTGAAGAGTGAATCTGATTGGACATCATGACTTAAAGCACAGGCCTATTGCTAGGTACATACTATGAGATTTTCTGGCAGATTTACTGGCAGATCGATTATTTCTAACATGTCCGATCTGATTTCCAATCGATTTCTGATCATTTTCCGATCGATTTCCGACTGTTTTCCGTTCACTTCTATCAGAAATCTATCGGAAATCAATCAGAAATCAGATTGAACATGTTGGAAATAATCTGCCAGAAATAAATAATTTGCCATCTAATAAATCTGCCAGAAAATCTCACAGTGAGTAGCCAGCATAAAGCCTGGTACACACAACAATTTGGGCTACTAAGGGATCTGCAGCTTAAACTGTGCAAATATACCTGATATTACTTGATAGCCTGGACCAATAAGTTGGTGCAGCCATAATTACACTACAGACTTTCCAAAGCCTGGTACACACCATGCAATTTCCCATCGATACATGGGTCGAATAGATAATTTCCGACTGATCCAATCTGATTTACGATTGTTGTTCTGATTTGCATAGAAGTGAACAGAAAAACAATTAGAAATCCTATCATATCTGTCAGAAATTATCTATTGACCCATCTATCTGATGGAAAAGCAAGAAGTTATAAATCAGGATGATGCCATTTATCTGATGGGAAATTGCATGGTGTGTACCAGGCTTTAGATTTCTGGACTCCTTACAGGTCTACTCTGCCTTCCCATAAATTTGCCCATGCATTTATCGATTTTCCTGTTTCGATGGGTGAAGAACTGATTGCGTTCAGGGCCGATTCTAGCTACAATGGTGATCCTGGGCCAGAGTAACCTGGAGGCCCCTCTGACAGACCCTTTCGCTCCCCCCGAGAGACCTGACCCCCCCCCCCCTACCGTAACTGTGCTTCGGGGCCCCAGCAGAGGCAGAGTAGCGACTCACCTGTCCCAGCAGGCGCACTCCTCTGTCATTCGGTTGCTCCATGCGCTTCTCTGTGACCCCCGGAATGTTATTACATAATACATAAACGAGAACAGCACCTGTGATGATGAAGATGGGAGGACACAGAGCCATAGACTGATAGACTGACTGAGGAGTGTTCCCACCGGGCAGATGGGATGCTACTCTGACAAATACTCTGCAGGTGCCCCGGGGAAGGGGGACCTAGGGGGGTCCGGCAGCTGGCTTGGGCCCTGGGGCAAAAGCCTAGGTTGCCCCTATGGTAGCACCAGCCCTGATTGCATTTCATTCTACTTGATCAATGAAAATTGGCCAATATGTGGTTGAATCAACAAATTTACTTGATCGAGAAGGATGGAAAATATTGGTGGATTGTAAAGCAATGAGCTACTGTTCACACTATTTCCAACGGCACAGAATTAATATTTGGTATCAGAGAATGGAGGCTCAACTATGTTCAGATCGATTAGTGAAGGAAAATTCTCGCTTGCAGTGTGTGGGTCGCTAGTTGATTCACTTTCAATCGACCACACTGTTTTTTGATCGCTGAATAAATTTGGTTGCTTAATTTGTTAATGGGAATCTGAGTGTATGGGCACCTATAACGTTCACCTTGTAAGTGATGGCAATGAGATACAGTAGAGCTTCGGTTATCAAGAACTCAACTAACCAGCACAAATCACTGGCTGTACGCACAGGGGTGAAGGCCGAATTCTTAGGCTGTTCTTGGGCTCTGCTGTGCTTATAGACTGGTTTCCATGGCTCCCCAAAGTTACTATACTTTCAATTACTGCATTGTAATGTGTATAATAGAGTTCATGGTATGTATATAGAGTCGGATATAGTACAGTATAATAGCTAGGCACCAGCAGTGTCCAAATTTCTCCTCAATACCAATATTTCAACCGGTGCCTATTGAGGCGCCAGAAAATTGTGGGGTTTTTTGCACTTTTTAGGCAATTGGCGGTGCAGGGGCGGTTAAGGTTAGCTGTGGGAGGTGAATGGTTAAAGTGACCGTGAGATGGGGCCACAGCAATACAATATACATACCTGGGGCTTCCTCAAGCCCCCTCCAGCCTAATCGCTCCCATGCCATTCTCTTCCGCCTCCCCCTTCTTCCGCAATTGACCTCGTAAAGTCCTCTGGTCCGGGGCCAACTGAATATGCGCGATCTGGCCGCGCGCTCCCGCTGTGTTCACGGTTCTCTGCCTGCGAGGGGAGCGAGATGGGGGAGCGCGCCTTGACAGACTGCTCATGTGCCGACTGGTCCCGCCCGGAAGATTTTTCGTGGGCCAGTTGCGGGCAAAGTAGAAGGCGACTGAGGATGATGAGGCAGTGATCAGGCTGGTGGGGGCTGGAGGAAGCCCCAGGTATGTACAATTTTTTTTTTAAGTTTCATTTTATTGATTTTTACAAGTAACAAAATAAACAAACCACATTTCCAACACGCACAGATGTAGGAATGAGAACAAACAAGACAATGAACATACAGTACAGCCTGTCCAGATCCCCTCACCCCGCAGCATATAATGAGGCAGCAGAATATAAATAATACCAAAAGGAAGGTTATGGAAGATAATCTAGGTAACTGTTAAAATTACACAGCCGTATCCTTGTTAGTTATCCATATTTTCCAGATCTTGTCAAATGTTTCCCTGGATCCCCTAGATATATAGGCAGCTTTGTATAAATGCAATGAGTTATGAATCACTTTCTTCCAGAATTGCAGTGTTGGATTGTCACCTTGTTCAATAGCTTTACCTATAGTAAATCAGGAGAAGTCCAACTAATGTGCGGTGAGCCCTAGTACAAGCTAGTGTAGTTGTGAGACCTAGTACACACCAAGTGGGGTTTAGTTACACTGACCACATAGGAAAAACCAACCATTACATTTACCAGGTAGGGGGTCAGGGGCAAACGCAGGATTTTTAAGGGGGGGGGGGGGGTTCCTGAAAGATCCAGAAGCACGTATGTCCCCGAGTGCTTCTGAATACAGGTGGCTCCATACTGCCCATGCACAAAAGTGCGCTGGCGTATTACGGAGCTGCCTATCTTTGGAAGTACTCAAGGACACGAGTGTTTCTGAGGGCTTCTGGTAGCAGCAAATGTGAACGGGGTACAGCGCTGGAACAACTCCCCAAGAGAGGAACAGGAGATAGACTTAGTTTGGACAATTCAGTGGAATATGCTACATAGTGTCACATAGCGCAAGCGATACCCATATGATGCAGGGATATATGCATCTGCGGAAGATGGCGGCGCTATATAAATACTAAATAATAATATTTTGCCTCACCAGGATTGCACTTTTATTTAGCTTTCCTGTATGACAAGAACACACAGCCAGCTCTAGGGGAAGAGGGAAACAAAGGTGAATGAAGGAGGCTGGTGCACACCAAGAGGGCTTCTGAACGTTTTTCAAATCAACAGTGATTTGAAAAGCGCTTGGCTAATGTTACCCTATGTGGGTGTTCCCACAGCAGCGTTGTGATTTTTTCAAAATCGCAGGTATACTGCATGTAGCATGTTTTTGAGCAATTCATTCAAAAATCGCTCTGAAAATCACTTCACAAAATCACACTCACAAATTGCTAGCGATTGCTATTGTCATTTTGGCGTGCACTAGCCCAGAGAGAGGAGTGGAGAAATTGAGAATAGCCTGAGATGGAGCAGAGAATGTATCTGTATTGCAGTCCCACATCACACAGGCTACTTGCCTGTAATCGGACTCCTGTCCCTGTCAGTCTCTCACACAAGTCAGAAAGAAGCCCTCCTGGAGTCTAGGGACTGTCAAAAACTTTTCAGCTTGTTAAACACCTTACCCACACATGCAGTCATTATAACAATGGGGAGAGACCAGACAGATGTTTGCCCACAGACCCTGAGTCCAGGCAAGCTCTGCATCATGCTGTGTATATTTACCAGCTTGCCTGTACTCTAATTTCATCATGTCTGACACTTCTGTGCTGTGGAGAGTCCAGGACTCCATAATCAACATTCTCTCACTGCAGGCTGCATCTTCTTGTGAGAGAAGCTGGGCTGCCTCTCTCATTCTATTAGCTGGAGGGAAGCACCAGAAGTAAGAAGGGAGGGAGAATGAGGCTGTTTATATTATGCGGGCTTCCCTGGCTGAATACACAGCTCAGTGCAGGGGGGAGGTTCCAGACACCCGGAATAGCCCCCTCAGTTCGCCAGTGGGGGTCACAAGAACAGCCAATAATTGCATTGACCACATATAGGAACCAAGGCAGGCAACATGGGAACAGCCAGTCATTACACTGACCACATACGGGGACACAGAAACAGCCAATCGCTGTTCCTGTGTCCCCCTATGTGGTCAGTGCCATTTAGTGTGACCATTACCTTGGTAACTTGCATGATATAATCACACTCCTGTTATGTATACATTTTTTAAGGGGCCTCATCTCAGGTACACTTTAAGGTTAGCTGTGAGGGTGAGGGGGTTATTATTATTTAGTATTTATATAGCGGTGACATCTATATTTATATAGCACTGGCAAGATGTGGGAAGTTAAGGTTAGTCTTGGGGAGGGGGTGTTAAGGTTAGCCGTGTGAGGAGGGTGGTTAAGGTTAGGCATTGATAGTGGGAGGGTCAGTGTGAGAGTAGGGTTAAATTTAGCTGTAGTAAAATATTGGTATTTATTACTGGTATTTTACTCTTGTCATTTCTACTGTTATAGTAGAACATTATTATTATTATTATTATTTAGTATTTATATAGCGCCGACATATTACGCAGCGCTGTACAGTGTATATATATATTGTCTTGTCACTAACTGTCCCGCAAAGGAGCTCACAATCTAATCCCTACCATTTCCATATGTCTATATTATGTAGTGTAAGTACTGTAGTCCAGGGCCAATTTTTTTTTTTTTTTTAGGGGGAGCCAATTAACTTATCTGTATGTTTTTGGAATGTGGGAGGAAAACGGAGTGCCCGGAGGAAACCCACGCAGACACGGAGAGAACTTACAAACTCTTTGCAGATAGTGCCCTGGCTGGGATTCAAACCAGGGACCCAGCGCTGCAAGGTGAGAGAGCTAACCACTACGCCACCGTGCTGCCCATATACCAATATTCTACCATCTGGTTTTCCGAGAGTGCATGACGTAGTCATGACGTCATGCACGGTGCACTCCCAGCCGCGATAGCGCACTGTAGGAAGCCTGAAGCAGCAATGCCCAACTCCGGCGACTCGGAGGAGGCTGCAGTGGAGGCATTTAAGTAGGATGCGAAGGTAGAGAGGAGAATGGGGGGAGCGGTGGGCATAAGGACAGCATACGCCTGCTTCCCTCATTTCTCAATCTTAATGGTATCCTTTAAACTGCCAATGGGGAACCAATTGTTTAGATATCAGAAAATACATAGCGATCTAACCTTGCATAAAACGATTATCCCTCCTTTACCACCTCATGTGATCACTACTTGGAAAGATAAAATGTCCAATAATGGAGGCACCTCTTTTTGGTACAATGTCTTAATGTAGGGAAGCGATCAAGTTCTCAAAAAGTATACAGACGTACGGGCTAGCGACCTTCAATCACCATTGTTACCAAAGGAACTCTTGAAGTCAAATAAATACATTAGAGATAATTCTCTAAAGGTAAAGGCAGCCATACACTGGTCGATTGCCACCAGATTGACCAGCAGATAGATCCCTCTGTGATCGAATCTGATCAAAGAGGGATCTATTGACTGCCTACACTGCAAACAGATTTTGAATCGATTTCACTATGAAACGATTCACAATCTGTGGAGCTGCCGTTGCCGCCCCCAGCATACATTACCTGATCCGGCCGGCGTGTGTCCCCCGGTCTTCACTGTCTCTTCTCCGCTCTGGGCTCCAGACTTCACTTTACTTCCTATGGGGGGAAGTTTAAACAGTAGAGGGCGCTCTATTGTTTAAACTTCACCCAACAGGAAGTAAGTGAAGCCAGCCGGAGCCCAGCGCAGAGGAGGGACAGCAGGGACACGCGCCGGCAGAACAGGTAATGTATTGCCGCTAAAGTCGGGCGTCGGACATTTGAACGCCGCTATTGATGCACCTCCGACCTGCCGGCGAACGAGCAAAATCTTCAGCGCGGACAGATCGACGGGATCAATCGATTTCTGATGGAAATCGGTCGTTCGATCAGCGTTTGCACATCGATTTCACAGTGATCGAATCTGCTGTCTATCGGCAGGAAATCGTGTAAGAGTATGGGCACCTTAATACCAATTGGGGCCAACAGCAGAATATTATAGCTAGACAGTATCTAACTCCTTGAAGATGTGACTCCTATTCAGTGGATAACTCTCCTATTTGTTGGAATTGTGGAAAAGAACTAGGGACGCTAATGCACATGCTTTGGGATTATCAGAGTACATCGTTTCTGGTCCCAAATAGAACAACTACTTAAAGGGGTCACTTTGTCATATTTTTCCTTAAAACCCTCATTAGCAGTCCTCTAGCTACATTTAGACAAAAATGAGTCCCCTTGTCTGTCATACTATGTTAGTGGCCTGTTCTCTGATCCCTTCCTCATGGAAATCAAAGCTTGGTGAAATTTGCCTTCTTGAAGCGGACCCAAACCAAACATTTTTTTAATTAAAAATATTTAGTTGCACCACTCTGACACATACAAAGATAAATAAACACTCCTGTCACAGACCGCAGGGCTGGTCTGCGGGTGGGTCAGTCGATCAGAGTCAGAAATCCTCTCACACTGTCATTTTGTCCATCACGAAGCGTAAACCCGACTTCGCAGTTGATGAACTGACTAATGGAGGGAGCGTTCGGACACCAACGGGTTCACCACACACATACAATTCAAAGATCTGCCACCAAGCGAGTTACACAGCCCGCTACTGTAATTACTAGGACTTCGAGAACGCTCTATTAACCCTTAGCAGTATGCAGGACCCGGGTCAGATCGTTATATCTGGGCCGGGTTCTCGCATACGGGTTATAAATGTATACTTCTATTAAACACAGGGTAGCGAGTTCAGGAGAATAGGTACGATTGTGTATGTTCAGCAACAGGTCATAACCGCTAAACGATTTTTAAAACGTTTAATAACAAAAATGCATTACATACAGTTATATACACCAATTAACATATATACACAGAGCTTAAAAATAAAAAGGAATAAAATCAGAAAATTCTTACTTAGTTATGGCTGATAGTCCATTTGGAGAATGAAGAAACAGGGTCCAGTTTAAAAGTAGGCATTCAGGTTTAGAGTCCTTGAGCACTGCAAGCACTGGCTCTCCTTAAGCGCCTGCATGAACGTTCCTGGTCGATGGAATTTGGAGAACTGGGCAGGTTTGGTCCCGCCCCACTCTTATAGGACCTGAGTCTTGGGGCTGTCACTACCTGGAAAGTAGGTGTGTTTAAGGCGGGTTTACCTCCTAATCAGCAGGTTGCCGCCCCCCCAGACTCAGAGCAAGAAATGTACCGATTATTAATAATCTGTGTAACTCCGCCCCAGATTGGCGCATCGCAAATCCGAGACTATATTCATAAGCGGCTTGCGACCCTGTATCAAACGAGGCTATACATGCATATTCTATCGCCTGCGCTCTACACAGGCCGGAAAAAGTGGTTTCTCTATTGATTCCTGATAGCCAGAAAATTATAATTCAGGTGAATGACAGAACTGTTTCCTGGGTATCAGGGAATGTAATTTTTGTCTTGCTGTGCCAAACCTATTTTGAATTATTAATAAATTAACGTTCCCTTTGTTTGAGGCTATGAGCTTGGAGGGAATTTTTAATCTTACTGGTTCGAGCTGGTTTTTTTTGGGGGGGGAAGATGAGCCGTGTAGCCAAATGGCTTCTCGGCAGGGGAGTTGGCCACTTGTGAAATTCTTTCCTGACACAGGATGTGGGGGAAGGTTACTGTTGCTCTCAATAAGAAGAGAGGAAAAAGGACATCTATTGTACATTGACCCAGGACTGACAGTAATTGTGCACGACCATACGAAAATCGTTGGCGCTTGCGCACGACTTTCCGTAATGTTCGTCACAACTCCTTCAAACCTATGATTATTTAAGTGCATGCTTTTCACCCTTCTCTTTTCATAGCTAGGGTTATACTGGGGGCAGCCATTAGCAATTCCTCCGGGCACCATCTACTCCACCAGTTTGCCGGAAAAATCCCGGCAATTTGAAAGGAAGGGAGGGGTTCCTCCAATAAATGTAAAATATTTTATATTTGTCATTATGCAGCTGAAAAAAGGCTGCTATTTATTATTATAATTTAGAAAATAGATTTTATTTCTGAAATCTTGTATTTTTAATTTGGGTCCACTTTAAAACAGAAGAATAGTTGTAAATATTCAGCTATAAGTGAAAATTTGTGGTTACCGACAATGCACCACTTCCGAATATGCAAATTATCCCTTTCTGGATGCTTGTCTTGCTTACAGGGGTGAAAAAGAAATAATTTGCATATTCGGTAGTGGTGCATTGTGGGTAACCACAAATATTCACTTATAGCTGAATTATTGCAAATTTCCTTCTGTTTTAATAAGGCAAATTTCACCAAGCATTGCTTATTAGTACGAGGGCTTTTCGGGTCTCTTTTATCCCCCTATACATTCCTAGTGGCTTGGGTCACCCCGAGCTGCTTGGTTACTCTGTTGTACTGGTCCAAGCCCTATCCCATACAGCCATATCAATCCCTGTCATGCACTGATGAGGGCCAAAAGCCTAAAATAGGCTGTCTACATGTGGGGTTGGTGTGGCTGTGTAATATTTTAAATAGCTTTAAATTAGGCTTGCTATACACCAGTGGTTCTGGATGCTTGTCTTGCTTACAGAGGCAAAAAGGAATCATTTTCATATTTGGTAGTGGTGCATTGTGGGTAACCATAAACATTTACTGATAGCTGAATTATTGCAAATTTCCTTCTGTTTTAAGAAGGCAAATTTCACCAAGCATTGCTTATTAGTAGGAGAGTTTTTCAGTCTCTTTTATCCCTCTATACATTCCTAGTGGTTTGGGTCACCCCGAGCTGCTTGGTTACTCTATGGAAATCAAAAGATCCATTGTCTATCACAGGGGTCCCCGGGCCATGGCCCACTGCCTAGTCGCAGGCTGTTCTGAGCTGGGCCGTGCCGTCTGACATCACAGTGCAGAGAGAAGTGTCACTGAAGTTTGCAGGAAGCTATAGAGAAGAGCCGCCTGCAGCCATTGTTACTGCTGCCAACTACTGTCTGTCATTTGAAATGCAGCATGTTTTCTGTCTGTACAGACACCAGGTGGCAGCAGTGAGGATGACTGCGTCCCGCTCTGGTCTCTTGCTAGCCACTGAGTTCAGTCTGCAGGAGGTGAGAAGCTGATGCTGGAAGCTAGTGTGGGAAGAAGAATGGAAGGCTTATAGAAGGGTAAAAGTGAGTGTAGGGAGAAGGAAAGTGAAGTGAGGGTGCAAGGAGGGAAGTGTGAAGTGGGTGTAGGGAGGAGGAAAGGGTGAAGTGGGTGTGGGGAGAAGGGTAAAGGGGCTGCGGGGAGGAGAGAAGGGTAAAAGTGAGGGCAAGCAGATGAGGGTAGGAAATGACTGTGCCAGTAGATAAGGAAGCCCAGGCAGTAACCCGCTTCACACCACCTGTCACATCAAATGTACCTTGTGCTGGTGGGTTATACAGAAGCCTCGGTGCAGTGCAAAGGGATCTTTTCCAAAGTGCTGAAGGTGATTAAGATAGTGGTTAGGTAGGGCTGATGTTGGCAGGACTTCTTTATGTAATGACACTGCCTGTAGAACAAGCCTGCCCCTATAGCCAACCATCCCCCCGGGTGCACACAAACACACACACATACGCTTGCTCCCGCCCGGGCCTTGGAAAAATTGCCTGATGCTGAAGCAGGCCTTGGGACAAAAAAGATTGGGGACCACTGATCTATCATGCAATTGCAGTCCTCTGTAAAATGTAATCTATTGAAGGATGCCATAGGACAAGATCCTCAGAAAGCCTCTTGAATTTTATAAAACCTGAAAACTGATGATCTTCTTCGACTTTATACAGTGTGACTCTTTAATATGGTGGTAAACCGATGTAAAATAATGGTGTAATATGCTTCTAATGCTGATAAGTTGGTGTGTGTGTTATGATGATATTTCAGTTAGCTATTGTTCTTAATTTGTTAACTAACTATCAATTCATTATTTTTTCCACGCTCTGGAAATATATATTGCAATGCTTTTTGCTGGGTAGTTGTTAATGGACGTCTTCTCATGCTCAGTGATATTTACGCTGACATAATTGGAATAAGAGTTGGGATTTACTTGGGTGTGTGTGTGTGTGTGTATAGCGTGTGTGTGTGTATAGCGTGTGTGTGTGTGTGTGTATAGCGTGTGTGTGTGTGTATAGCGTGTGTGTGTGTATAGTGTGCATATGTATAGTGTGTGTGTGTGTGTGTGTACAGTGTGTGTGTGTATAGCGCGTGCATATATATAGTGTGTGTGTGTGTGTATAGTATGTGTGTGTATAGTGCGTGTGTGTGTGTGTGTATATACAGTGTGTGTGTGTGTGTGTATAGTGTGTGTGTGTATAGCGCGTGTGTGTGTGTGTAGCGTGTGTGTGTGTATAGTGTGCATATATATAGTGTGTGTGTGTGTATAGTATGTGTGTGTATAGTGCGTGTGTGTGTGTGTGTGTGTATATATATAGTGTGTGTGTGTGTGCGCGCACACGCAATTTAGGCACCCTTTTTACCTAATTCAGACTGGATGGTGATAGGCGAGTGAATGGGTGCTGATAGGTCTACGGATAGTGGATGTGTAGGTACGTGGGTGGGGCAACACACAGGGAAAACAGAGGGCAGAATGGCACATGGCAAGGAGGTTGGGCTAGCAAAGAGCAGTGCATATTATTACACACAGACTCACAGCAGGCAAGCTCTGTGCTCCATGAGTCGGGCAAAAGCAGCAGAGCAGAGCGAGAGACTGAAAAAAATCAGCTGAGTGTAGAGCTGATGCTGCCCCCTGCAGTCTGCTGCCCTGAATCACGTGATTCAGGCTTCATGGTAGGGCTGCCCCTGCGTGTTTTCCCCCATTCCATGTTCCTCCTCTATAGTACTTCCTATTACATTAACCTGTGGTAGTGTTTCTAATAATAGCTCCCCTAATTATAGTGCTCCCCTATAATAGGGCTCTTTATTATACTGCCTCACTAACATACTGTTTTTCATCACTGCGCTCCTTATGATATTGACCCCAACTTAGCTGACCTTCTTTCTACAGAGGCGCCAAGGAAGTATTATTCACCCTGCCAACTGAGGCCATTCTAATTGGAGGGAAAAATGCCAAGAAACCCTGCAGTGTCCTCACGGAAACCTGGTTGAAAAAAGCCTGATGTAGTCCGATCCATCCTAGCAGATTGGTCCAGATAATGATCACTGTTAAGGGGCCCAAACACTCAGCCGATTTTCTGGCCAACCGATCGATCCAGATCGATCGATCGATTGCAAATCGGTTGGCCAATCGACCGATCGATGGCCGATTTCAATGGTTTTCCATCGAACTGGCAGGGTGGAAAATCTGCTGAGATTGCTTATCATTTTGCATTGGCCTTAATGGAAATCTGATGGCAAAAAAATGCCATCAGATCGAATTTCAAAGAATTTAAAACTAAAATTTATTGGAATTCTATCCTGGTAAAAAATGTTCTAAAAACGCATCAGATAGATCATCAGATGCATTTCTTATCTATCAGCTGCCAATCTGACGAGTGTATGGGCACCTTTAGTCTTTCATCTCGAACGATGACAAATGATTGCTGCATTGAAACTACTTATGTGTGGCTAATTAAGCACTTCTTGGTCCTCATTTTTGAGCTTCCGGTAATAACCCGATTGGCATTGAATTCAAACTTGTTCTGACGTAGTTCATTCTTTACTAACCATCAGGGATAGATTGTACACGCCAGTTGAGTGTGTATACGGAGCCTTTGAGTAGGATGGACTGAATGATGTCAATCAATCTGGATACATCTGATTTCATAAAAGGTGGCTCCCCTATCTCACAGTATAGTTGAATTATCGCAAATTCTTTCTGTTTTAGGAAAGCAAACTTTTGTTTTTCTTAACATCTTAGTAAGGGGGCTTTTAGGAACATTGTAGTCCCTTACACACTCCAATGAGTTCTGGGTCACCATGAGCTTGCTGGTTATGGCCCATACTCACGGGCTACAAATGTCGCCGCAACACGCGGCGCGCGCGTGTTGCAGCGACAGGTCGCCCGTGAGTATGCGGCGTTGCACGGGCACGCACCCTGACCCGTCGCTCGTCGCTGATGTCGCCGGCCGATTGAACCGCTCAATCGCCTGGCGACAGTCGCCGCCACAACTGTCGTTAGTCCGCGTGAGTACGCGGACTAGTGACAGCAACAAGATAAGTAATCCATTGGGCTTTCGGCAGGGGGAGGCGCAACAGCGACAGCTTCCGCCGCATCAGTTGCCAGGTCCCTCCGCCGTGTGTATGCGGAGGGACCTGGCGACGAGCTGTTGCCGGCCTGTCGCGCACAAGCTCACGTGTGCTGGCGACAGGCCACTTTTGTCCCTCATGAGTATGGGCCATTAGTCTGTGCCTCTTGGATTTACAAGCCCTACTCCATAAAGCCAAATTAATCCATGCCATGCACTGATGAGGATCAAACAATCCGAAACAGTCTGTATGCATGTTGGATTATTATGGCTATGTACAAATTAACAAGCTAACACATCATTGCATTCCAGCGGTTCTGGAGGTGTGTTTAGCTTCTAAGGGTACAATGGTTAATTTGCATATATTCAGCAGCGTTGCCTGGGAGACATCTCAAGCTCACTCCAACCTGAATTATCGCAAATTATTTCTGTTTTAGGAAAGCAAACTTTTGTTTTTCTTAACATCTTAGTAAGGGGGCTTTTAGGACCATTGTAGTCCCTTACACACTCCAATGAGTTCTAGGTCACCATGAGCTTGCTGGTTAGTCTGTACCTCACAGTATAGTTGTTGGCCAGTTTTTACAAGGAAGAGAGACACTATGTACTGGAATCAAAGATGGAGACATTGGGCAAAAGTTAGATACTTACCTTGGTAGAGGAAAGCTTCTGGATGCTCCACATCCTCCTCCTGACCACCTATTCAGCGCTGGGACCCTCTGGAGGCACTTGTTCTCAGGTTCATTTTAAGGACCACATAGGTAAATACGGAATGGAGTTGGGGACAAGGGGGTACACCATTAGGGTTGTGTGTGTTGTGGGGTAGTGATGGGAATTCCGACTCTTCTCAGAGAATCGGCTCTTCTGAATCGGCTCCCATTAAAGAGCCGGCTCTTACGGCTCTGAATCGGCTCTCAATTAAATATCACTAGACACCACTCAGAATCGGAGTAAAAGACCCGCCCCGGTCTCCATGACAACTTAAGACTGCTTATCTGACTGGAGCAATCCCTCCTGCTACTGCTCTGCTCGGCCCCATACACTCCTACAAGCTGCGAGAGGAGGACTACATTTCCCAGCATGCCTCAGCGCCCTTTATTACACAGCAAATCAGAGCTGTGTGGGGCGGCTGAGGCATCGGCTCTTTTAAAACGGAGAACCGGCTCTTGTCGTTCGCAGCAAAGAGCCGGCTCTTAGAGCCGGCTCGTTCGCAAACGACCCATCACTATTGTGGGGGCAGGTGTTATAGCAGAAAAAGTTGCTTGTGGAACTGGCTGCAAGTACATCTTTTTTGTTTTACCATCTGTTCTAAGGAAGGGTTAAGAAACTGGACAGCAGTCGGAGTTAAACTTCCCTTTAAAAGAAGGAAAATGTATCATTTTCAGAAGCAGCTGTGACAGCTGTGGCCACCAGGATCCATTTGTAAGTGAATTTAGGTGGACTGACACTTTATTAGGCAAGGGTGCACACTTGCAGTTGACTGAATATTAACTGGTGAAACACTCTCGTTCCTGAAGTATTGAGGGCAATTTTTCAATTTTCCGACGCTCTTTGTGTTTCTGCACATATTTATTGTGCACAATTTTTTTTTTCTTTATTCATGCCTTTTTATTTTGTGGCAACGTAGGAAACTGCTATATGTAGAAACAAAAAGAAGGTTGCACTGTGGTAAGAAATACGGAATGCAGATGAACACAGAGAAACGCAGCCCATTGACTTTAATCACATGGCAAAAGGCCCGCGATTCTGAAATGTGTGCTCCCCGCCTTCATTCTGTGACCTGTAGTGAAGAAATGGTCACGGAAAAGTGATATTTGCTGAGCTATTTTTTTCTGCATATAACCATTTTTACACAGCATATCAAACCCGGGATTAAGAGAGATTCATCAATATTTTATGCATCTATTTCACCATAATGCTAAAATACTACACTGAAATGAACGTTTACTTTTACGGTTATAAGTTAGCCAATAAATGGTATCATCCTAATTCAAAACTGCAAGATATTTTAATGCAACGGATTATTATGACTGTGAAATGTGCCTTATATGTTCTCATATCTCCTGGAATTCAATACCCACCAAAGCTTGGATCCTCCTCCTCCGCTGTTGTGTTCATTTCATGTTCCTTCACAAATCATTCTTACACTTCCTCCCTTCCTTCTCTGTTCGTTATCACTTACAGCCCTCACCTGCAGCAGGCAAACTTACAGCAGGAACTAGTACAGCAGGCATACAGATAAAGGATTTTTTTCCTTTCCATACTATTCTAATTGCACAATTATAATTACTGACACTTTGTAGACTCACTCAGTGAATCAGGTCATTTTGGCGCTCAGCGCTGAAGCTGGGTGCAGCCATAGCACTAGTGTCCCACGCAACCCCACACAAGGGTAATTTGGGGCTCCAGTGATAACCAGATCCTGAATTACATATCCCTCCAAGTTGCTACAACTTGGAGGGGGAATAGACTGGAATGCTGCCAGGGTACTGAGCAACAGCAGGGGGCGCCGTTCACACTCCACCCAGCTCAAGCGCAGCCATATAACACATACGCTCACTCAGTGTCTTGGGTTGGCAATAATTTATTCTACAATCTAAGGGTCGGTACACCCGAATGGTAAACGCTGCATTTTCGTCAGACAAGTGATCAACCACCTCTCCATTCAAATGAATGAAAGTGGTTTTCAAATAACAGTTCCCATAAACACTGCAGTAGATCCCGTTATTTCATACAAGCAAAAAGTTGTCAAACACTGTTAAAACGCTGTGACCATCATTTGGAAAAGGCATGATGAAGAAGAACCACAAAGCAGTTCTACAGGAAATGACTTTAGAATAGATGAACCAGGTTCTCTCTCAACCTTTGACATTTTGCAGCATTTGGGATTTGATTTAAGACAATAAAGTTTCTAGTTGATACTTATAGATAATAGGATAACACAGAGGCACAAGGAAGTTTAAAGCCTCATCTACATGGTACAATTTTCCATCAGACAGACGGATCTATTAGATAGATCTAATAAGAAATTGCATCGTGTGTAGACGTCCAAATTGTTTCAGATCAATTTTGCGATAGATTTTGCTTTGATAAGTACCTAAAATCTATTGCAAAATCCGACTTGACCGGTTGGAAATTATCTAATAGATCCATCTAATACATGTGATCTGATGGAAAATGGTGCCGTGTAGATAAGTCTTAAAATGCACTGAAAACTGTTTAAAAATGGGAGGTGGAAGTGGTGGACTTACCTCCCCAGTGAAGACTCAAATTGTCTAATTCAGGCAAAACTGTATACTCCACAAAACAGTGTGATGCGTTTTTAGTTGATACTTATTTAGCTGTCACTGTATTTATGAGGACCATAATCTTTAAAGTGATATAGAGGCTGATTATATATATATACACACACACACACACACACACACACACACACACACACACACACACACACACACACACACACACACACACATATATAATTTTTCCTTTGAAGCTGCATTATTAAGCCCACCCGCCTAATAAAAAATACACACTTTTGGAAAGGTTAAATTACACCTTCAGTAGTAATGTTTTTAATGACAGGCAGTTCTGTCACAGTATAGCTGTATGCTCTCCCACACTTGTCCAGATAGATGCCTTAGTTTGAACGATTACACACAATAGATTTAGTGGTGCCTGCTGTCTCCTTACATAATGCCGTCCCTGAAGGGGGGGGGGGGGGGATGAGCACCAAGCTAAGTGGTTCAAGTATGCATGTTTATGGCGTGTTTGTCCTACACAATGTTTATAAGTAAGTCCTGAATCTGATCTTATAAAAGGCTGTAAACTGTACAACTGCTCACTTACCTCTTTACATCTACAGGAAAACGTGGGATTGGCAATTAGGAAATTATTGACCCAGCCAGTTATACGTCGGCTATATTTTTATGAATGTCCTGATCTGTTAAAAATAGAAGTAATAATTCAATTTAGTGTTTACCCTGTATATGAATTGATACTTTCCACACAACCACTTACTTTTCTATATTATGCACTTACATTTATGTCATCACATGAAACCTATTGAACAGTCTCTGTTTTCTCATTTTTAGCTTATTCCTGTTCTGCTTATGTTTCAATCAATTGTGCAAAATGTATTAAATAATAAACGTGTAAACCGCTGCATCATGAATCAACATGTTTTAATATATTTGTGAAATAATACTGTATATGGAAGAGAATAACTGTAAATGTATTTTTTTTTCTACTTAGTATATTAAAAGAAGTAAAGAGAGGTATTAGATGTATCTTGCTATAAAGCTGTGTCTTATCTGCCATATTTTGATTTTCTTGTATTTGTACCAACATTTTGGTCTGTACAGGTGAAACTGGAACAATTAGGATATTGTGCAATAGTCTATTTATTTTAGTAATTCAACTTAAAAAGTGATACCAACACATGAAATAGACTCATTACATGCAAAGCGAGATATTTCAAGCCTTTATATGTTATAATGTTGATGATTATGGCGTACAGCTTATAAGAACCCCAAAATCAAAATCACAGCCCATTAGAATATTGTGAAAAAGTTCAATATTCTAGGCTCAAAGTGTCAGACTCCAATCAATCAATTCATCCAAAACACCTGCAAAGGGTTCCTATTTCATAAATTAGTTTCACCTTATAAGTTGAATTACTGAAATAAATGGACTTTTGTACGATATTCTAATTTTTGGAGTTTCACCTGTATATGCACACATACACTGTTTCACCTTCAATTATCCATAAAGTGCACACTCCCACTCTTCATACAGCTTACTAAATCCCTTTGTTTATACCCCACATCTTCTTGAAGCCTGTTCACAATTCATTTGCGTAGTAAATGCATTGTGATGAAGCAGTACTCTGTGCTTTCTCTGCATACAGACTAGGGTAAACCACATGCGAGTCTGTTCCTATGGGTAAGTCTTTCTCTTCTTGAGTAATAAAACATTGGTAAAAAAAAAAAAGGATTAGTACTCCTTTAGAAATTTACATTATTTCACACTAGTGCTATATGCCTAGTTTTCACTTTATACAGTGTTTGATGCAGGAAACAATATATTGCATATAGTTCTTAACTGCCAACCAACAGGCAATGATGACTTATAAAAGTCAAAAGCGCAATTTACCCGAAAAAGATCACATAATCCTCGCTCAATCATTATAAAATAAGCTCCAACTTAGCTACACATTTTATTTAATATGGCATAAAGAAAACAAAAAAAAGTCAGATCAGTAACATTCTTACTAAATAATGAATGGTTTCATTTTAAATCAAACATGGGTAAAAAAAAATCCAAATAAAAGTAAAGTCAATTAAAATTGTGCTATCTTTCCTAAACCTTAATAATATGTAAAGCATAGTTAAGTATAATTATAGTTTGTTTTTGTTTTTTGTAGAAGCATATCAAATCATTACAATTACTGCATTCAAACCTTCAGAAAATAGCTAACAAAAAAGTGATAAATACTTAAATATTTAAAAATAAAAGCCGTCCATCAATACATTATACAAATATTTAAACATTTCAATTCCTCTATCACTATTTGTAATGAAATTATTACTACCATTATCCATGACTTAGGATTTATAAAATAAAAACATATATGTATTATATTTATTTATGGATGGGTTTTGGTTATGTGAATGAATTTGTGAACCAAGTAACTAACTACGATGAGAAAAAAAAGAAGCGAATAATAAAAAGCATCTAACATGTCTGTTGTACAACTGAATATCTTATATATATAAAAACATTATTTGTTTAGCATTAAATACAATAAATTGCCATGTTATTTGATTAATTAAATGTCAACTAAATAAAAAAATTATTCCACTTGAATATGTTACAATTTCACAATTTCAGTAATAAAAGTTGAAACTGTTTAGAACTAATTGGTAAATTAAATTAAAAATATTGTTGAATCAATTTTTCTTCATTGTTTATTAATAAAGTACTTCCTTAAACACTAAAATATCGGTGAACATTTTAGAAAAGAAAAAAATATAAATAAATTAATAGAAATAAAATGAATTGATGCAAATGATGTAAATACTAATTAATTATTTGTGACTGAGTAAGAAACATGGGGCATTTACTGAACATGAGCGGCAAAAAGACACAAACATACAGACAGTAATGACTCACATTGGAGATACTGGCTATAAGTGACTGAAACAGAGGTGCATGTGAAATAGCAATTACATTGAATTTCAATTATTTAATAGAAAAAAAAATATATAAAAATTAAATATACGGTGATATCCTTATGAACAAACATAAACACACAATAATATACAGCATTGCAGCTAATTATGGTTTGAATGCATTGAAGCAGTATTTTTTACTTTTGTAAGTTGTGATTGCAGTAAAGTGCTCATTCTACACAGTCTTGGCATGTTACTTTCACTAGCACTTCTATCCTTTTTACACAGGCAGAAGAGATAACGGCCCCTGTGTGTGGGTTCCTCCGAATCTTCCTGCCAATCACTGAATCCTCCTCCTGCCCTCTCTGGCGTCTTCTGGCTTTCTTTTAAAAATCTCCTAATTCATCATGGAAATGTACAGACACTGCTTGGACCGCTGGGGTCTATGAGCTGTCAGAGGAGGCACCTTATCTATCCAAAATGTTTACCTAACCCTTTGTCATACAGGCCTCCGAACAATGGACCTGTAATCTGTGAAACAACATCAAATCCTACAGCAATCACTCCAAAAGACTGTCTATAGCTTTAACGTTAAAAAGGGCACAAAATAAACAAATGATCTGAGTAGTTGCTTTGCTTGTAAACAGTAAATGTGGCAAGAATCTCTGGCCATAAAGGTGTCCATGCACACAATTTTACTGTTCAATTGGTCGATCAGTCATTTTGGCGAATCGATTCCCAGCAGATTTGATCAGAGTCATCAAATCTCCTGTTGTGAAGGATAGCGGAGACAATGCCGCCATGCAGGGCAGCATGGCGGCGGTCTCCGCTTCTCAGCCGGCAGGCTCCGCCGCTCATACGGAGCTGCCGGCGCAGGCTCATGGGGACACCGCCGGCCGCGTCTGGCGTCATGGCGGCGGGTCCTCTATTGCGGCAGGCGGATTTCAGTCCGCGTTCGGGCGCGGATTCAGGGTCTGGCCTCTCCAACATCCAGAGGCAAAGGGTCTCGCGCGTGCGCGCAAGGAGGCAGGACTTTTACCTCCTACGTAGGAGGGTCAGCTGACTCTCCAGTCAGCTGACCTCAGGAGGTGTCCTGATTGGTTAGGCCATTGGGCGGATTTGCTGAGTGACTCTCAGCATATAAGGAACTGAACTTCACTTGCTCCTTGTCTGCTGTTGTGATTACACTTCTGTGTTAGCGCTCAGACCTTAGTGCAGTGCCCTGGTGTTGATGCTAAGGATTTCACACCTTAGTCAGGATTGTATTTGATTTATTATCTGTGTCTTGACTTTGGCTATCCCTGACTATTCTCTCCTCTTGTCGATTGTGTACCTTGCCTATCTGATTCCTGTTGCCGACTTCTGCCTGATTACCGATTACTCTTCTGCCTTCTGCTCCTGTACTGTTACCGCCTTCTCTGTTGCTGAACCCTTGCTTGTCTGACCCTTCTCCCTTTAGTGGAACGTCTCCCACTGGAGGGTTATCTCTGAGGCTTGCCTCTTCGAGACGCTTGCCCCAAGCAGACGTTTGCTGCTAGGGGCTGAGATTCCTCTCTTGACCTGGTTTGAGGATCTCAAACACGGGATTCCCATTCAGAGGTAACCACACCTCTGAGGAATTGCCGTGTGGTGGATATTTCCACAGTATTGTAACACTACTGTTTATATTGTCATTTTTTGCATTAGTGCCCAGAGGTTAGTGTTATACCTGTATTATTGGTGATACTGCAGATCATCCATAATCCGGTATAGCTCTGTATTGCTGGTGATACTGCAGATCGCCAACAATCAGATTCTCTCTGTGGGCTGACACTGATCGTTACACCTGGTAATTGATTCCCCCAAAATGTGTGATAGATCAGAATTTGATCCTGGCCAAAAAATTGATCGAAAGGATCAATCAGACAGGATGGGAAAATGAGGCGGGTAGATTAACGCCCTAAAGTGTTGCACTTCATTGCTTTGACCAGCATAACACTGCGGTTCTATTTATTTTCCATAGATTACCTGCTGGAATCTATTCAAAATCAATATGCTGTGTGTGGTAGGAATTGATTCTTCACTGAATCAATTCTAATCAGAGAGAATTTGATTGATTTGCCACATTGGGTGAGTCAACAGCAGTAATATTGGGGGACTGTCATCAGCAGCTTATGGAATCCTGACATTTTAATGTGCATGATTTATGATCAGAAACATTACAGAACCATATTATTCTTATTATTCTGTATTATATAGTGCTGACATCTTCTGCAGCACTTTACAGAGTACATAGCCATGCCACTGCCTGTCCCCTAGTCAAATGTTCTACCATATTATTATTATGTATTTATATAGCACTGACATCTTCTGCAGCACTTTAGAGAGTACATAGTCATGTCACTTACTGTCCTCAGAGGAGCTTACAATCTAATCCTACCATAGCCACAGTAGAATGCCCTACCATATTACTATGTATGTATTTATATAGCACTGGCATCTTCTGCAGCACTTTACAGAGTATATAGCTATGCCATTGAGTGTCCT
Source organism: Hyperolius riggenbachi (assembly GCF_040937935.1). NCBI lineage: Eukaryota > Metazoa > Chordata > Amphibia > Anura > Hyperoliidae > Hyperolius > Hyperolius riggenbachi. The sequence goes on along the minus strand of NC_090657.1, from coordinate 161,686,723 downwards.
CAGAGGAGCTCACAATCTTACCATAGTTATAGTCCTATGTCCCTATTGAAGACTTATGCTGGGAATACACCATATGTTTTTCCGCTCGATAGATGGATTCGATAGATAATTTCCGACATGTCCGATATTCCTTCCGATTGTGTTTTGGGTCGAATTCTCATAGAAGTGAATGGAAAAAGATAAGAAAAATAAATGGAAAATAAGAGAATACAGCGCAGAATCAAGCAGAGAATTGAGCAGAAAAAACGATTGGATGGAAAATTGAGTGGAAAAACGTATAGTGTGTACCCAGCATTAAAGGCAACCTTAAAGAGACTCTGTAACATAAAAAACCTCCCCTGGGGGGTACTCATCTCGGGTGGGGGAAGCCTCGGGATCCTAATGAGGCTTTCCACGCCGTCCTCTGTCCCACGGGGGTCTCGCTGCAGCCCTCCGAACAGCCGGCGACAGACCCGACTGTCCAATTCAATATTTACCTTTGCTGGTTTCAGCGGGGGCGCTGTGGTTGCTTTCGGCTCCGAACTACATTGAAATACCTGATCTCAGTCGGGTCCGCTCTACTGCGCAGGCGCCGGAAACTTGCGCCTGCGCAGTAGAGCAGACCCGACGGCGATCGGGTATTTCCGCCTACTTCGGAGCCGACAGCCGTCAGAGCGCCTGCGCAGGAGCCGGGAAGGTAAATAATGACGTCATCTTGTACGGAGGGCCGCAGCGAGACCCCTGAGGGACGGAGGACGGCGTGGGAAGCCTCATTAGGATCCTGAGGCTTCCCCCACCCGAGGTGAGTACCCCCCAGGGGACGTTTTGACGTTACAGATTCTCTTTAAGTAATACATACATGGAGGCTGCCATGTTTATTTCCTTTTAAGCAATACCAGTTGCCTGGCTACCCTGCTGATCTCCTGCCTCTGATAGCTTTAGCCATAGCCCCTGAACAAGCATGCAGCAGATCAGGTGTTTCTGACATTATTGTCAGATCTGGCAAGATAAGCTGCATGCATGTTTCTGGTGTGATTCAGACACTACTGCAGCCAAATAGAGTAGCAGGGCTGCCAGCAACTGGTATTGTTTAAAAGGAAATAAATATGGCAGCCTCCATATACTTCTCGCTTCAGGCTCACTTTAAGCCAGCCATACACTAATTATCACTTTTTTTTTATTTTCATATATTTAGATATTCCAATCTAAATTTCAATTAAATTGACGTTATGATAAATTATTTTACCACCGAGTAAAAACAAACATTGCGGATCTACCATTTGGTCCATTCTAGCCGTTAATATCAATCGTTATCGAGTGATAACTGAATAGTTTATGGTAAGTTTCAGGAGGAATCAATCTACCTTCAGTTCTGATAATCATTAACAAAATCAAGTGATTTCATTAAAAGACACTTGCAAACAAGGATGATCATGGGAATTAAAGAGGTACTGTTATGACATATAGTACAATGTAATACACTATTTAGAATATCCAGTTTAGGTGAATTATTTAGGTTTCAGCATCAGAAAAACTTCCTACATTTACAGTAATTTTTGGACCATAAGACACACCTACGCATATAGGACAAAAATCAGGGGAAAAGAATGATATACTAAACCAAGTGTGGCCATGGTGCAGGGATGTCTTGTGGAGCTTCTCCCCTAAAGCTGTCTCTATCCTAGCTACACTTACCCCTGTTGCCCCCACCAGCTACACTAACTCCTGCTATCCCACTGGCTACACTAACTCCTGCTATCCCACTGGCTACACTACCCCTGCAGCCAAACGGAATAGCAGGGCTGCCAGGGAACTGGTATTGTTTAAAAGGAAATAAACATGGCAGCCTCCATAGTCTTCTCACTTAAGTTGTGCTTTAATTATGCAGACTTTGCCCATGTGAATTTGCAATCTATGAACCAACCGTGAGAAGTGTTCTGACTCCATGTGCATGACGGAACACAACCGTAACTTATAATAATACACTGAGAACACTTTGAACTTAACCCTAAGCTGTATGCAGGAATCGGCGTCACATCTGTCTATCTGAGCACGATTCAAACATACGGGTTGTTGCCGTCTTAAAACAGGAGCAATTTGTGATCATTCAGCTGTAAGGGACAATTGGAGCGAGAGGGCTATGAGGCTTTCATATTTATTTATTTATGCCAGTTGCCTTGCTAGGTAGGTAAAGGGAAGCGGTGTATGAGATGGTAGAAATGGTGAGTTTTCAGGTTGTGCCTAAAAAGGCTAAGTGTCAGCGAGTGTCGGATGTGTTGAGAAGGGTGTTCCAGAGGAGGGGAGAGGATCGAGAGAAGTATTGTAAGCGGGAGTGGGAAGAGGTGAACAGAGAAATACAGGCAGGGCCGGAGCTACCATAGTAGCTTTCCTTCAAGCCTGGTGTGACAGACCCAACTCCAACTATAAACGCCTGCTTACGTGAACTACAGCAATGGATGAATGACAACTGGCTGAAACTAAATGCAGACAAAACTGAAGTCCTTCTGATTGGAGGGCAGCGCATGACAACAAAACAATTTAACTTGCAGTCTTCACCACTGGGAATAGGAGGCACGGATCTACGCAGCTCTAACCATGTGCGTAGCCTGGGAGTTCTAATTGATGGGGATTTAAACTTCAGAACTCACATCTCTGCTGTGGTGAAATCATCCTATTTTCACCTTAAGAACATCGCAAAAATCAAGCACCTCATCCCCCCAGAAGATCTACCAACTTTAGTTCATGCCTTCATTACCTCCCGACTGGACTACTGTAATGCTCTCTACACTGGCATTCCAAAAAAGGACTTGTACCGCCTACAGCTGATACAGAATACTGCTGCCAGACTGCTAACCAGCCAACCCCGTCACTGCCACATAACGCCAGTCCTGCACTCCCTTCACTGGCTACCTATAGAATGGAGGGTTCTATTCAAGATCGGCCTACTGACATTTAAGAATAATCTGTGCCCTGGATACATGAAAGAAATGTTGCAGCTGCGCAGCAATCCCCGCATTCTCAGATCCACAGGTTCTAATAATCTAGTCATACCCAGAGTCCACTTGGAAACTGTTGGTCCCAGAGCCTTCTGTCATGCTGCCCCTACGTTTTAGAACTCCTTACCTCAACAGATCAGGACAGCTCCATCTCTAGAGGTGTTTAAATCTAGACTGAAAACCCACCTGTTCAGTTTGGCATTTGCAGAAATATAACTTTTGTTGTGTGAATACTTCATCCTACTACCAACTACTGAATCTGAGAGAGCCTAAGCGCTTTGAGTCCTATTGGAGAAAAGCGCTATAGAAATGTTATTGTATTGTATTGTATTGTATAAAAAATGGGCAATAGCCCCAGGGCCCCAGAGCCTGTAGGGGCCCCCAAGGTGTCCTTCCTCCATCTTAACTGCTGCTCCCCAGGGACTCTGCAGAGTCTGTTAAGTTGGAAAGTGATTGGGGGAGGGTCAGCAGCCAGCTCAGGGGCCCAGGAGGGAAATTTGGCTGCAACAAAGGGCCTCTAATGGCGCTTTTTGGTAGGGGGTGTCTGTTGGGGGGCCCCCAGGCTAATTTTGCCCTAGGGCCCAATTGTTACTTGAACCGGCCCTGAATACAGGAGAATATTGTTAGTAGACCGGAGATTTTGTGTAGGATGGTATCTGAAAATAAGTTTATTTAGATAAGAAGGAGCTAGGTTGTGGAGAGGAAGTGAGGATATTAAAAAAATGTCAGCGCTCCTAATCAGGCTGCAACTGAAATTATTACCAACAGAGGTGTGCAGCGCCCCCCAGGGACTTAAATACACACCTTGAGTTTAAATCAGATGCAAACTATGCACTAAACCCTAAAGGCCCATACACACGTCGGATTTCCGAGAACGACGGGTCGTTGGAACGTCCCGTCGTTCCGTCATTCGCCCGCTAAATCGGGCGTGTGTACAGGCTGTCGTTTGCTTGATAAGGGTGAGTTTGAACGATCCGCCGGGCGGATCGCTCAAACTCACCCTTATCAAGCGAACGACAGCCTGTACACACGCCCGATTTAGCGGGCGAATGACGGAACGTTCAAACGGAAATCCGACGTGTGTATGGGCCTTTAAGCTTTACTTGTGGTCAAATCATGAAAAAAACAGAGCAGAAGCCATGCCCAAGGATAAGCAAGGATGGAATAGCCTGTTGTGGCTTAAGGCCTGGTGAGGTCAGACACGTTCTATACACACATGACCTTGGAATGACTCCTGGCACCCCCCTATAGTGGATGTTATCACTCCAACATCTAGTGCACTTCTAGCTGCCAATCTCAGGGAAATGCTAATTTCCTTAGATAAACAGTTCTGCCTAACAATAGATTATTACTGTACTCAAAATGCAACACAAACAGAGCCAGCTGTGAAGAGAGGACAGGATTCTGTGACAGCCAGAAAATAATCAAATATAAATAATCGCAGCACATTCACATTGCCCATACATTGCTAGATTTTCCAGCCGATCGACCTTCTGATCCAATAGTTTTATCTGATCAGAGGAGAATCTGTCCATCCTATTGATATTTAGATCGATTTCCAGCCACAATCGGACATAAGGTTTGATTGGGCATGGCAGAAAATCTTGGTAGTAAGGGCTCAATCAGGCGTGCGGTGGTAACAGCGTTCGATATCCTGATGACCAGCGGACCCCGGCTGGTATCCCCCCAAGTGTACCATGCCCATGGAGAGTGGTGAGGGCTCTTTCACACTAGAGCCCTTTTAATGCGTTTTAAGGCAAAGTCCAAACTTTACCTTTCACACCCAACGCTGCGTTTCGGTGCGTTGCGGTTCAATGCACCCGGCAGCGAAGAACCGCCAGGAGCCGGCGTTTTCCCGTCGGATTCAATCAATAGATACCGCCGCTGATTGCGTCGCACTGCAGATTCCCGATGACACGCCGCAGGCTATTCACGGCGTGCTTTTGGAAATCTGTCTGCAATGTATGGGCAGGCAATAGATCGCTCTCTGGAGGGGCTGAAGAGGATGACGAGGGAGGCCACAGTCCTCATGGGGCTGGGGGAAGCCTCAGGTAAGTATACATAAGGGCCAGTGTACCCTCTCAGGTACACTTTAAAGGTAGCCACACACACACACACTATTTTTTCCAACAGATTTAATCGCTGAGATTGAATCTGCTTGAAATCTTTGTCCCAGGTACAGACCTGATCATAATTTCAATCCATTTGCATCCCGAATAGATTAAAATTATTGATTGAACCAGCTGGAAAATGTTAATTAGTCAGGACGGAGAGGCAATAGATTGATGGCTCATTCTGTTGCAACTGTGGTTCAATTGATTTTCAGTAGATTTCATGCTGAAATATAAGGGGAAATCAGTGTGCAGTGTGTAGAAGGAATGGATTCCTCAGTGATCGGAGAATGATCTTTTTGCCACATCAGGTAGCCATCTATCAATAAAGAGACCTTGAAGTAACATATAGTAGAATGTACTTAACTATTCAGTATACCCATTGTTATGTTAAAGACAACCTGAACTGAAAATAAAAAGTCAAAATAACCATACACGGGTCATACTTACCTCCTGTGTAGTCTACTCATCAATCTATTTCTCCTCTCCTGCGTCCTGTTTGTCCGCTGTGATCAATGGAATTCTCTGTCCTCCATTTTGAAAATGGGCATTACCCCATAACAGCTTCCTGGTCGGCACACTGTTAAAACTGTAATATCACCCACTTGAGCCATAGGGAAACATGGACATTACCTTGCACATTCAGTTGTAACTGACAGCTGCTGATATATAACTGACAGCAACTGGTATATTTCAGTTCTGACAAAATATTGTCAGAACTAGAAGGGATTACTGTAAGAAGAAAATGGTGCTTCTGAGAGGAACTGACGGTGATGTAAGTATGTAAGATTAATTTGCAGGTACATCGTGTGTTTATTTTAAATAAATTTACTCAGTTCAGGTTCCCTTTAATTATCCTGGTTTCAGCATCAGAAACACTTCCTACATCTATATATTGCTGTATATCGGTATAGATCATCAGGGACGTTTGTTTGGCTAATATTGTGGTGAAACCCCTCCCACAGTGTGATGTCAGGGACATGACCCTGACAGTTTGCTGTCTGTGAACCTTGCTGCATTGTGGGAAATAATTGTCAAGCAAGCAATATCTCCCTCTGTGCATATATAAACATGTTAGTCTATCACATTGTTAGTGGCTGTTTGTGCTGTCTGCTTTTTTTTATGTCTGCCAGCAGTAAAGATGCTGATCTGAAGGCTCACAGTGGACCAAACAACATGAAATAATTATCAGTAATTCATTGATCGATGTTCTATTTCAAACCTTCACACTTTGCAATGTCTTGATTTATCCCCCCCACCTTTTGGTAAAGTTCCTCTTAAAGCAAATCTGGGGGGAAAAAAATCAGATACTCACCTATGGAGAGGAAAGGTTCTGGTACCTATTGAGCCTTCCCTGTCCCTCTCAGTCCCCTTGTTCTAGCGCTGTCCCCCAGTAAAAGTCACACCGCATCTGTGAACCCTTGAAAGGCTTTGGAAGCTCTAGTGTCCCTGAGTGCACAGCGCATGCGAGAGCGTGCACTCAAGAGGGCTCACACATGCACAGTATGGAGCGACCCCTCGACCTCCCCCCATACACCCCTCCGACCACCGCCGTCATCTTGGAGCCATTTATTTTGTGCTGACCTAATAAATAAATGAATCCGTCCACAGATTGGGCACAGAGGAAGTTGCAGGTTGCTGATTTGCAGAGACAGCTTGTGCTGGGACAGGAGACCCCAGACAGGGAAGTCCTGTGTCCCTGTGACCTGTGGTTCTTAGGACAGTCTGAACCCCCTGGGTGACTCCACTGGAGTGGATGTGGCTGTGTCTGCACTGCTTATAAACTCATTAGGGTAATGTGTTGAAACAATCAGAGCTTAATTGAGGTCTGAGACACTTAACACAACACACTAATGACTCTGGGGTGAGTGCCAGGAAAAGTTTCAATGTGTCATTCTCAAAGCCTATTGTGAAGAAATAACCCCTCCCAAACTACCCAGCAAACAATGTAACACCAGACGCAGCACATTAACACACTGTGACATGTAAAACTACGCGTTCACCTTAACCTCTTCTACGGCGATCCGTATTTCAGTGATCATATTGATAGGATGCTGACGCTATTTGCCTGCTGTGCTTTAATGATTGGATTCCACAAAAGCATTAGTAGTTGCTGGCTCTAATGATTGGAAACAGTAAATTCGGGCGCCTGAGGCTAGTGGACAAATCGGGCGCCGCCATTCACTCCTATAATAAATATCGTTTAATGGGCGCCCGATAGGAAAAAAGGGCGCCGGAGAAAACTAACGTTTTAAAAGCGGCGCCCGGAGACTTAATGTTTTATTACTGTTTCTCATGATTACACATTATTTAATGATTTATACATTTTTAAATATTATTTTTAAACGAAAAACAGTACTTTTTTTTTTTTTTACATTATTTTTAAACGAAAAAACCAACAGGGGGGTCTTAGGTTTAGGCACCAACAGGGGGGTCTTAGGTTTAGGCACCAACAGGGGGTTTTAGGTTTAGGCACCAACAGGGGGGTCTTAGGTTTAGGCACCAACAGGGGGGTCTTAGGTTTAGGCACTAACAGGGGGGTCTTAGGTTTAGGCACCAACAGGGGGGTCTTAGGTTTAGGCACTAACAGGGGGGTCTAGGGGTCAGGGGTAGGTACAGGGAGGGTTACTTAGTAATTTTTTTTTTAAACGTTATTATACGTTTCACTATTTAAACGAAAGATTAACGTTTTTACAATTGCCGATTTAATGCACATTATTTAATGATTTATAACTTTAAAAACCATTAATTTTAAACGAAATACAGTACAATACAATTATAAACGTTATCCATGCTTATCGTTAAAAACCCGGCGCCCTTTTTTCCCAGCGCCCCTTTTTAACCACTTGCCGACCGCCCACAGCCCATGGGCGGCGGCAAAGTGGACGCCTAAAGGACCGCAATACGGCATGCCGGGGGAGCGATCGCGTCATTGATGACGCGCGCTTCCCCCGGCAACTGGCTCCGCCCACCCGCCGTAACATCCCGCCGGCCATACGGAAGCGCCGGCGGGATGTTAACCCCGCGATCGCCGCTACAAAGTGTATAATACACTTTGTAATGTATACAAAGTGTATTATACAGGCTGCCTCCTGCCCTGGTGATCCCAGTGTCCGAGGGACCACCAGGGCAGGCTGCAGCCACCCTAGTCTGCACCCAAACACACTGATCTGCCCCCCCCGCCCACCGATCGCCCACAGCACCCCTCAGACCCCCCCCTGCCCACCCCCCAGACCCCTGTTTGCACCCAATCACCCCCCTAATAACCCATCAATCACTCCCTGTCACTATCTGTCAACGCTATTTTTTTTTTATCCCCCCCCCTGCCCCCTGCCCCCTCCTGATCACCCCCCCACCCCTCAGATTCTCCCCAGACCCCCCCCCCCCCCCTGTGTACTGTATGCATCTATCTTCCCTGATAACCTGTCAATCACCCGTCAATCACCCATCAATCACCCATCAATCACCCCCTGTCACTGCCACCCAACAATCAGCCCCTAACCTGCCCCTTGCGGGCAATCTGATCACCCACCCACACCAATAGATCGCCCGCAGATCCGACATCAGATCACCTCCCAAATCCATTGTTTACATCTATTCTCTCCTCTAAACACCCACTAATTACCCATCAATCACCCATCAATCACCCCCTATCACCACCTGTCACTTTTACCTATCAGATCAGACCCTAATCTGCCCCTTGCGGGCACCCAATCACCCGCCAACACGCTCAGATTGCCCTCTGACCCCCCCTTATCAATTCGCCAGTGCATTAATTACATCTGTTCTTCCCTGTAATAACCCACTGATCACCTGTCAATCACCTGCCAATCACCTATCACCCATCAATCACCCCCTGTCACCCCCTGTCACTGCCACCCATCAATCAGCCCCTAACCTGCCCCTTGCGGGCAATCTGATCACCCACCCACACCATTAGATCGCCCGCAAACCCGCCGTCAGATTACCTCCCAAATGTATTGTTTACATCTGTTATCTTCTCTAAACACCCACTAATTACCCATCAATCACCCCATATCACCACCTGTCACTGTTACCTATCAGATCAGACCCTAAGCTGCCCCTTGCGGGCACCCAATCACCCGCCCACACGCTCAGATTGCCCTCAGACCCCCCCCCCTTATCAATTCACCAGTGCATTAATTACATCTGTCCTTCCCTGTAATAACCCACTGATCACCTGTCAATCACCTGCCAATCACCTATCACCCATCAATCACCCCCTGTCACTGCCACCCAACAATCAGCCCCTAACCCGCCCTTGCAGGCAAACTGATCACCCACCCACACCAATAGATCGCCCGCAGATCCGACATCAGATCACCACCCAAGCGCAGTGTTTCCATCTATTCTCTCCTCTAAACACCCACTAATTACCCATCAATCACCCCCTGTCACTGTTACCCATCAGATCAGACCCTAATCTGCCCCTTGCGGGCACCCAATCACCCGCCTACACGCTCAAATTGCCCTCAGACCCCCCCTTATCAATTCGCCAGGGCATTATTTACATCTGTCCTTCCCTGTAATAACCCACTGATCACCTGTCAATCACCCCCTGTCACTGCCACCCATCAATCACCCCTGTCACTGCCACCCATCAATCAGCCCCTAACCTGCCCCTTGCGGGCAAACTGATCACCCACCCACACCAATAGATCGCCCGCAGATCCGACATCAGATCACCACCCAAGCGCAGTGTTTCCATCTATTCTCTCCTCTAAACACCCACTAATTACCCATCAATCACCCCCTATCACCACCTGTCACTGTTACCCATCAGATCAGACCCTAATCTGCCCCTTGCGGGCACCCAATCACCCGCCTACACGCTCAGATTGCCCTCAGACCCCCCCTTATCAATTCGCCAGGGCATTATTTACATCTGTCCTTCCCTGTAATAACCCACTGATCACCTGTCAATCACCTATCAATCACCCATCAATCACCCCCTGTCACTGCCACCCATCAATCACCCGCTGTCACTGCCACCCATCAATCAGCCCCTAACCTGCCCCTTGCGGGCAATCTGATCACCCACCCACACCAATAGATCGCCCGCAGATCCGACGTCCGATCACCTCCCAAGTGCAGTGTTCACATCTGTTCTCTACCCTAAACACCCACTAATTACCCATCAATCACCCCCTGTCACTGCTACCTATCAGATTAGACCCCTATCTGCCCCTAGGGCACTCAATCACCCGCCCACACCCTCAGAATGCCCTCAGACCCCAGCCCTGATCACCTCGCCAGTGCATTGCTTGCATCTATTCCCCCTCTAATCACACCTTGAGACACCCATCAATCACCTCCTGTCACCCCCTAGCACACCTACCCATCAGATCAGGCCCTAATTTGCCCCGTGTGGGCTCCTGATCACTCGGCCAAACCCTCAGATCCCCCTCAGACCCCCTTCCGATCACCTCCCCAGTGCATTGATTGCATCTATTTTCCCCTCTAACCACCCCCTGAGACACCCATCAATCACCTCCTGTCACCCCCCTAGCACTCCTATCCATCAGATCAGGCCCAATACAACCTGTCATCTAAAAGGCCACCCTGCTTATGACCGGTTCCACAAAATTCGCCCCCTCATAGACCACCTGTCATCAAAATTTGCAGATGCTTATACCCCTGAACAGTCATTTTGAGACATTTGGTTTCCAGACTACTCACGGTTTTGGGCCCGTAAAATGCCAGGGCGGTATAGGAACCCCACAAGTGACCCCATTTTAGAAAAAAAGACACCCCAAGGTATTCTGTTAGGTGTATGACGAGTTCATAGAAGATTTTATTTTTTGTCAAAAGTTAGCGGAAATTGATTTTTATTGGGTTTTTTTTCACAAAGTGTCATTTTTCACTAACTTGTGACAAAAAATAAAATCTTCTATGAACTCGCCATACACCTAACGGAATACCTTGGGGTGTCTTCTTTCTAAAATGGGGTCACTTGTGGGGTTCCTATACTGCCCTGGCATTTTAGGGGCCCTAAACCGCGAGGAGTAGTCTAGAAAAAAATGCCTCAAAATGACCCGTGAATAGGACGTTGGGCCCCTTAGCGCACCTAGGCTGCAAAAAAGTGTCACACATGTGGTACCGCCGTACTCAGGAAAAGTAGTATAATGTGTTTTGGGGTGTATTTTTACACATACCCATGCTGGGTGGGAGAAATTTCTATGTAAATGGTCAATTGTGTGTAAAACAAATCAAACAATTGTCATTTACAGAGATATTTCTCCCACTTAGCATGGGTATGTGTAAAAATACACCCCAAAACACATTATACTACTTCTCCTGAGTACGGCGGTACCACATGTGTGGCACTTTTTTACACCCTAAGTACGCTAAGGGGCCCAAAGTCCAATGAGTACCTTTAGGATTTCACAGGTCATTTTGCGACATTTGGTTTCAAGACTACTCCTCACGGTTTAGGGCCCCTAAAATGCCAGGGCAGTATAGTAACCCCACAAATGACCCCATTCTAGAAAGAAGACACCCAAAGGTATTCCGTTAGGAGTATGGTGAGTTCATAGAAGATTTTATTTTTTGTCAAAAGTTAGCGGAAAATTGATTTTTATTGTTTTTTTCACAAAGTGTCATTTTCCACTAACTTTTGACAAAAAATAAAATCTTCTATGAACTCACCATACTCCTAACGGAATACCTTGGGGTGTCTTCTTTCTAAAATGGGGTCATTTGTGGTGTTCCTATACTGAACTGGCATTTTAGGGGCCCTAAACCGTGAGGAGTAGTCTGGAAATCAAATTTCGCAAAATGACCTGTGAAATCCTAAAGGTACTCATTGGACTTTGGGCCCTTTAGCGCAGTTAGGGTGCAAAAAAGTGCCACACATGTGGTATTGCCATACTCGGGAGAAGTAGTACAATGTGTTTTGGGGTGTATTTTTACACATACTCATGCTGGGTGGGAGAAATACCTCTGTAAATGACAATCTTTTGATTTTTTTACACACAATTGTCCATTTACAGAGTTATTTCTCCCACCCAGCATGGGTATGTGTAAAAATACACCCCAAAACACATTGTACTACTTCTCCCGAGTACGGCGATACCACATGTGTGGCACTTTTTTGCACCCTAACTGCGCTAAAGGGCCCAAAGTCCAATGAGTACCTTTAGGATTTCACAGGTCATTTTGCGGAATTTGATTTCCAGACTACTCCTCACGGTTTAGGGCCCCTAAAATGCCAGGGCAGTATAGGAACCCCACAAATGACCCCATTTTAGAAAGAAGACACCCCAAGGTATTCCATTAGTAGTATGGTGAGTTTATAGAAGATTTTATTTTTTGTCACAAGTTAGTGGAAAATGACACTTTGTGAAAAAAACAATAAAAATCAATTTTCCGCTAACTTTTGACAAAAAATAAAATCTTCTATGAACTCACCATACTCCTAACGGAATACCTTGGGGTGTCTTCTTTCTAAAATGGGGTCATTTGTGGGGTTCCTATACTGCCCTGGCATTTTAGGGGCCCTAAACCGTGAGGAGTAGTCTGGAAATCAAATTCCGCAAAATGACTTGTGAAATCCTAAAGGTACTCATTGGACTTTGGGCCCTTTAGCGCAGTTAGGGTGCAAAAAAGTGTCACACATGTGGTATCGCCGTACTCGGGAGAAGTAGTACAATGTGTTTTGGGGTGTATTTTTACACATACCCATGCTGGGTGGGAGAAATAACTCTGTAAATGGACAATTGTGTGTAAAAAAAATGAAAAAATTGTCATTTACAGAGATATTTCTCCCACCCAGCATGGGTATGTGTAAAAATACACCCCAAAACACATTCTACTACTTCTCTTGAGTACGGCAATACCACATGTGTGGCACTTTTTTGCAGCCTAACTGCGCTAAGGGGCCCAAAGTCCAATGAGCACCTTTAGGCTTTACAGGGGTGCTTACAAATTAGCACCCCCCAAAATGCGAGGACAGTAAACACACCCCACAAATGACCCCATTTTGGAAAGTAGACACTTCAAGGTATTCAGAGAGGGGCATGGTGAGTCCGTGGCAGATTTCATTTTTTTTTTGTCGCAAGTTAGAAGAAATGGATTCTTTTTTTTTGTCACAAAGTGTCATTTTCCGCTTACTTGTGACAAAGAATAATATCTTCTATGAACTCACTATGCCTCTCAGTGAATACTTTGGGATGTCTTCTTTCCAAAATGGGGTCATTTGGGGGGTATTTATACTATCCTGGAATTCTAGCCCCTCATGAAACATGACAGGGGGTCAGAAAAGTCATAGATGCTTGAAAATGGCAAAATTCACTTTTTGCACCATAGTTTGTAAACGCTATAACTTTTACCCAAACCAATAAATATACACTGAATGTTTTTTTTTTTTTATCAAAAACATGTTTGTCCACATTTTTCGCGCTGCATGTATACAGAAATTTTACTTTATTTGAAAATTGTCAGCACAGAAAGTTAAAAAAATCATTTTTTTGCCAAAATTCATGTCTTTTTTGATGAATATAATAAAAAGTAAAAATCGCAGGAGCAATCAAATAGCACCAAAAGAAAGCTTTATTAGTGACAAGAAAAGGAGCCTAAATTCATTTAGGTGGTAGGTTGTATGAGCGAGCAATAAACCGTGAAAGCTGCAGTGGTCTGAATGGAAAAAAAGTGGCCGGTCCTTAAGGGGTAGAAAGACTGTGGTCCTCAAGTGGTTAACGTACAGCCACAAGATTACATAGTCAGTAATAAATATAAATTAACAGATACCAATCAGACCTGTAAAGCCCCATACACACGCTCAACAGCGGTCTTTTATGCAGCACCATTATCAAACAACTTTTGTTGTGAAACAAGTTGAAGCAACCAAAAAAAAAGTTGCTTGCTATTGTTCACACAACTGATAAGACTGATAAGATGTCAGTCCAACTGTTGGATTGGTGGCTTATCAGTCTTATCAGTTGTGTGAACAATAGAAAGCAACTTTTTTTGGTTGCTTCAACTTGTTTCACAACAAAAGTTGTGTGATAATTGTGCTGCATAAAGGCTCATACACACTTCGGATTTTTCCAAACGTCCGGTCGTTTGGCCGTCAAATCGGGCGTGTGTACAGTCGGTCGTTCAGCTGATAACGCTGGTTTTGATGGATCCGCTTGGCGGATCTGTCAAAACTAGCATTATCAGCTGAACGACCGACTGTACACACACCTGATTTGACGTCCAAACGACTGGTTGTTTGGAAAAATCCGAAGTGTGTATGACCCTTAAAAGACCGCTGTTGAGTGTGTGTAGAGGGCTTCAGAAATGCCCATTTATACGATGATGTAGAGATGCCCAACTTGATACAGCTCTTCTTCATAGGCCCTGCTGAAATTATTATTGTTACTTTGTTTTCACTTTTGCTTTCCTATTTGTTTTGCCTTTTGCATTAATGTTTGTTGTCCCATACCTCCCAACTTTTTGCGATAAGAAAGAGGGACCCCTGCCACACCTCCAACCACGCCCCTGCCTTACCCCTCGCCATGCATATCACAAAGATTCCAGAAGCAAAAAATCTAGTTTTATTATTCAAACCACACTGGTCCTGTCTATCATCATTAGTTTTCCTTCATTTTAACATTTGAAAATAAGAAATATATCAGTTTGATTAATGGGAATACCGTTTAGAGTCAGTAACTAATTTTTCAATAGAAAAGTAAATATATTTACATAGATCTGTACATCAGTACTGAAAGAGGGACAAATGGGGAAGAAAGAGGGACAGAGGAATTTAATCCCCAAAGAGGGACTGTCCCTCCGAAAAAAAGGACAGTTGGGAACTACGATTTTCCTTTTAATTTGTTATGTATTTATATTGCACTGAAATTTTTGGCAGCACTTTAAAGAGTACATAGTCATGTCACTGACTGTCTCTCAGTGGTGCTAACAAATCTACCCTAGTCATCGTCTAATTTCCTACCATATTATTATTATTGTGTATTTATATAGCCCTGACATCTTCTAAACCACTTTACAGAGTACATAGTCATGTCACTGACTGTCTCTCAGTTGTGAGAAGAAAGTCAGCCGGCACCATCAAGTATAATGCTCTTTTCAGTATTTATTATAGCTCTGTCATCTTGCAGCATGACGTTTCGGAGTAGCAACTCCTTTCTCAGATGCATGACAGGAGTTGCTACTCCGAAACGTCATGCTGTAAGATGACAGAGCTATAATAAATACTGAAAAGAGCATTATACTTGATGGTGCCGGCTGACTTTCTTCTCACAACTGAGAGACAGTCAGTGACATGACTATGTACTCTGTAAAGTGGTTCAGAAGATGTCAGGACTATATAAATGTTCCTACAGCCAGGGCACGTCACCAGTCAATCCTGACAGTGAGTGCATATCTACAACGCTTCGATTGTCTCTCAGTTGTGCTAACAATCTAAATCTACCATAGCCATCGTCTAATGTCCTTCCATATTATTATTATTATTGTGTATTTATATAGCCCTGACATCTTCTGAAGCACTTTACAGAGTACATAGTCATGTCACTGACTGTCCTCAGAGGAGCTCACAATCTAATCCTAACATAGTCATAGTGTAATGTCCTACCATATTATTATTATGTATTTATATAGCACTGACATCTTCTGTAGCACTTTACAGAGTACATAGTCATGTCACTGACTGTCCTCAGAGCAGCTCAGAATCTAATCCTACCATAGTCATAGTCTAATGTCCTACCATATTATTATTATATATTGATATAGCACTGACATCTTCTGCAGTAATTTACAGAGTACATAGTCATGTCACTGACTGTCCCCAGAGGCGCTCACACTACAGTCCTACCATAGTCATAGTCTTATGTCCTACCATATAATTATTAAGTATTTACTGTATATGGCACTGACATCTTCTGCAGCACATTATAGAGGGGAAGATAAGCGAGGTGGTGGCGGCGTGTTGACGCGGTGAGAGACGCGACCTGACCCGCCCCCTCACCAGTAAGTAGCGTACGAGGAGCCGCGTGTGTTGTGGCGTCTATGACCGGAGTTTGAGCCGGTGTCCTGACCTGCTGGAGGTCTTGCTGGAGGGCTTTGGGAAGAGAAGAGAGACCCTGAGGAGGAAGTAGGACAGAGGTTGTGAGCCTGCAATGCTTTGAATACGGAAGAGTGTTAGAAATTGGAAGCAGCAAACTGACTGTGTATCCTGGTGCGATTGGCCAGAAACTTTTTGCTACTTTTTTTTTTTTTTACAAGTGCTGCAAGTTGCAACATATTGGATGTGATAAAGTATTGACAACTGCGGACTGTGTATATATCCTGGTGCGATTGGCCAGATGATTTGATCTTTATTGTAAGCTGATATATATTGATGGTCATAAGGAATTAATAATAGCAGACTGTGTATATATTTTGGTACGATTGGCCAGAAGATTTAATATATATGACAAGTGTTGCAAGTCGATATATGCTGGAGTCGCAAGAAATTGATAACAGCAGACTGTATATATATCCTGGTGCGATTGGCCAGAAGATTTAATATATATGACAAGTGTTGCAAGTCGATATATGCTGGAGGTCGTAAGAAATTGATAACAGCGGACTGTGTGCATATCCTGGTGCGATTGGCCAGAAGATTTGATCTATACAACAAGTGTTGCAAGTCAATATATATTGATGGTCACAAGGAATTGATAACAGCAAATTGTGCATGTATCCTGGTGCGATTGGCCAGAAGATTAGATAAGTGTTGCGAATAGTTGTATACTGGTGCGATTGGCCAGAACAGAAGTTCTGATTATTATGACATGTGGAAGACAGAGAGGGAAGACTGACAGCTATTCACAAACAGGAGATATTAGGAGCTTTATGGAGGTAAAATCTGGAAAGTCTGATGAGAGTATGGAGGAGACTTCTAAGGAATCCCCAGGGGGAGATGATGGAGCCGGTAAAAGCCCTGCAAGAAAAAAGAGAACGTTATCTGATGCTGATGAGGAGGAGGAAAGTTGGAGGGAGCAGGTGAAATCTTTGCCGACGTTATCTGATATGGAAGGTTTGATTGAACATTTGGAAAAATTGTTCCATACAGAAATGGTGGAGATTAAAAATGAGATGACGAATATAGATTAGAAAGTAGTAGCTGTGGAAAGTGGAACAAACTGTGTCTGAGATGCTTCCCAGATCAATGTGCATAATAAACATTTTGATGAGATGCTGTCCCAATTGGACGACTTTGAGAATCGAAATCGCAGGCAAAATATAAGAATAAAAGGGCTCTCTGAGAGTGTTAATGCTGATGATTTAAAAGAAGCAGTTTTGAAGATGTTTCATATTCTTTTGGATAATGACAACATTATTGAAATTGAAAGAGTGCATAGGTCGCTGAGTCCTAAAAAGTCTGATCCTAAGAAGCCAAGGGATGTGATTTGCAGACTTTTGCGTTATGCGGATAAGGAAGAAATCATGTTTAAAGCCAGAGAAAAGGGTTCAGTTGAGCTTGATGGAAGTTTAGTTGATCTATATCCGCATTTGTCTTGGAGGACATTGTCAATCAGAAGGACAGTAAAACCTTTATTGGAGGAATTAACCACCTTTGCGGTATGGACGAGCTCAGCTCGTCCATTACCGCCAGAGGGTGCCGCTCAGGCCCTGCTGGGCCGATTTTGATAAAATAAAAAGCAGCACACGCTGCCGGCACTTTGCCAGCCGCGTGTGCTGCCTGATCGCCGCCGCTCTGCGGCGATCCGCCGCGTACAGCGGCGAAAGAGGGTCCCCCCAGCCGCCCGAGCCCTGCGCAGCCGGAACAAATAGTTCCGGCCAGCGCTAAGGGCTGGATCGGAGGCGGCTGACGTCAGGACGTCGGCTGACGTCCATGTCGTCACTCCGCTCGTCGCCATGGCGACGAGGAAAGCCAAACAAGGAAGGCTGCTCATTGCAGCCTTCCTTGTTAATTCTGATCGCCGGAGGCGATCGGAATTATGCTTCAGGAGCGCCCTCTAGTGGGCTTTCATGCAGCCAACTTTCAGTTGGCTGCATGAAATAGTTTTTTTTTAATTTAAAAAAAACCCTCCCGCAGCCGCCCTGGCGATCTCAATAGAACGCCAGGGTGGTTAAGGAAAGCAGGAGCAAAATATAAGTGGGGGTTTCCTTTTAGTCTCAGTGCTACCTTGAATGGGAAATCTGCAACTTTGAAATCCAAAGATGATCTAAAAAAGTTTTGTGAGACTTTGGGGATATCATCAGTTGACTTTGAGGATTGGAGGAGCCCTAGCTTTCATGTAACTTTTTCTCAGCAGGATAGATGGCAGAAGAAATAAGGAAGTTTAAGTAATGTAATAGATTTATAAAAGTCGTTTGAGTAATAATATGGTTAAGTTGGAAAGGAGTTTTCCTGGTTGGAGTCGCTGAGCCTCTTCAAATCTCCTAGAGAAGTGATGGCTAACCTTGGCACTCCAGCTGTGACAAAACTACAAATCCCATCATGCCTCTGCCTCACCGAGTTATGCTTAGAGCTGTCAGAGTACTGCAATGCCTCATGGGACTTGTAGTTCCACCACAGCTGGAGTGCCAAGGTTAGCCATCACTGTCCTAGAGGAATCTCTATGGGGTTGGATATAAAGAGAATGGGATTCTCTGGTGGGGGGTGTCTTGAGAAGACAATTGTGTTTTTTGTTTTGGAATGTTATTTTTTTTTATGTACTATTTTGTTTTTTTATTTTTTTTCACCTTCTGGTCTCCTCTAGGAAATTAATGGAGTTTATGTTTGATGACTCAGGAGGGTGATAATTTAAGGATTCTCTCCTATAATATTAAGGGTCTTGGTTCTCCAGTTAAAAGAGGAAAGTTATGGATGGAGTTGCATAGAAACCCCAAATCCTTTTTTTGCAGGAAACTCATTTTTGTGGAGATAAGATGCCTGGTATGCCCTTGTCCATATTTGATAGATGTTTTTGTTCTAATTCTCCGATTAAAAAGGTTAAAGGAGTTGCAATAGCAGCTAGTAAGACGTGTGTAACAACTATGACAGCCGCGGCGGACGGTTCCGCTGCCGCAGCTGTCCTCGTGTCCCTGCTCGTCTCTCCGGCAGTTAGGACTCAGAGGACGGGGCTTTCTTTGGCACATAGGGTCGCTGTCTTGCGCGGGCACGCACACAGACATGACCTTTATGCCAGGAAGAGAGGCGTCAGCTGACCGGCTGGTTGGCTGACGTCAGAGGAGACTCACGGTGCCCTGGATTGGCTGATGGGAGGGGGCGTGCCAGTGAGGTCTCCTCTGCTTCTTAAGCCTCCGGGCTTCATTCACACATTGTCTGTTGTCGTGAATACTCTGCGAGTTAGCGCTCAGACCTTAGACTAGATCCCAGGTGTTGATGCTAAGGATTTCACACCTAGTCTAGGATTTTGCTACCTTGTTTCTGTGTATTTGATTAGACTAGTTCCCGGGTGTTGATGCCAAGGACTTCACACCTAGACTAGGATATTGTATTGTATTGATCTCCTGTGTATGACTCTTAGCTATCCCCCTGACTCTGATCCTGCTTTCCGTTCTTGTACCTTTGCCTATCTGCCTTGTTGTTGCTAAACCTTTGCCTGATCACCGACTACTCTTCTGTCTCACGATTCTGTACCGATACTTACCTCTCTGTTGCTGAATCTCTGCCTGATTACCGATTATTCTCCTGTCTCACGATTCTGTACTCATACTTACCTCTCGGTTGCCGAAACTTGCCTGTCAGACCATTCTACTCACCAGTGGGCCCTCACCACTGGTGAGGTGCTAGCTTCACCAGCACCTCTGGTGAAGTTATTATTTTGTGCAGTCCTGGTTGTGTCTCCTGGGCTGCAGTGCAGTCTGACTCACCTGCTCCAAGGGTGATCACTCGGCTGCAGTACAGTCTGACTCGCCTGTTCCCAGTTAATCACTAGTTCAGTACTAGTTGTATCTCATAGGCTGTAGTACCGTCTGAGTCACCCGCTCCACGGGTGATCACTTGGCTGCAGTACTTCCTGAATCACCCGCTCCACGGGAGATTCCGCTTCTTCGATATTGTTTTCTCCAGCCTGCTGGAGCTTGTACTCTAGTGCACGCTCAGTGTACTGATAGTACCTCACCAGCCCCTCTGGTGAGGTCTCATTAAACTATTAAAGTTACGGTTGCACCTAATCACTACACACTCAGCTCTTTGTCTGCTATACTGGTATTATTGGTGATTCTGCAGATCACACATAATCAGGTATAGCGTCTGCATTATTGGTGATTCTGCAGATCACCACATAATCAGACATCTGAGCTACGACACAAGACCGTTACAACGTGCCCGTTTGTATTTTTGGATAAAAAGAGTGATGGGGTGGGCAGGTTTGTTTTTTTAAGGGACAATTAATGGGCCAAGTATATACTTTTGTTAATATCTATGCGTCTAATGAATCACATGCTAAATTTTTTAGATTGGTGCTTGAACAACTTGAGGGGTTCAGGGAGGGATGTTTGGTTTTTGGAGGAGATTGTAATTGGGTCTCTGAGCCTAAAATGGATGTGGCATCTGGTTCTAGGAGCATTACGGCAGTAGCTAATAAATCAATCAAAAAGATTTTCCAGAATGCTCATCTTGTAGATGTATGGAGAGCACTTTTCCCTTCTGTGAAGGATTATTCCTTTTTTTCACATGTGCATAAAATATATACAAGAATAGATATTTTGTTTTTGGATCAATATTTTTTGGATAGAGTTAAAGGAGCAGGTATAGGGAATACAACCATCTTAGATCATGCTCCTGTGTGGTTTGACTTGGATTTAGGGGTTAGAAATAGACGTGATTGGCATTGGAGACTCAATCACAATCTTCTAGATGATATAGAAGTTAAAGACAAGAATAAAAAAACATTAGTGGAGTATTTTGAGGATAACGAATTGGATGGTATGGACAAGGGCATAGTATGGTCAGCTCATAAGGCGGTGGTGACGGGGGTCTTTATATCCTTGGGAGCCAAAAAAATAAAGAGTATAATGGTAAAATTATGGAATTATTATCAGAAATAGGAAAATTGAAATTAGAACATAAGAGTTCATTAGATCAGAAAGCATTAAATAATTTGAACAGGGTAAAAATCAAATTGGCAGAGTTATTAGAGAGTAGATTGAGAGAAAAAAATAGAATTTATAATGCTAAATGGTTTGAAAATGCAAATAAAAGTGGAAGGTGGTTGGCAAGGGCATTAAAAGGGCATTAAAAGGACAAAGGAAAAATGCATATATTCCTAGGATTAAGAAGAATGGGGGGCGGGGGGGCGGGGTTGAGCTGCAGGCACAAACAATAGCAAATGTTTTTAAGGAGTATTATTCTTCACTGTATGGACTTCCAAAAAATGGATCCAGGGATTTTGATAAAGGGATGTGGAAATATCTAGAGGACTCTGGGATGGTGAAAATATCACAGGAAAATAGAGATATAATGGAAAAATAGATTAGTGAAGAGGAGGTGTTAGCTATGATAAAAGCCATGAAGGTGGGTAAGTCACCGGGTCCTGATGGTTTCATAAAGCAATACTTTTCCATTTTTGGTGATGTGTTAGTGCCACCTATGTGTACAGGGGGAGGGCATTTATATAGATACACATTATCTATGGATACACCCCATATACCACACCATACCATCAATTGTTTTGTTCCAACAGTCTTGGAGGGATCTATCCAATGTGGGTTAGTGTCAGACCAATAACGGTGGTTTTGTTTGTTAACTTCACCATTCACACAAAATGGTGTATCCATATAAAGAATTAAAAACAATGGTGCATGAGCCAGCCTGGGGCCCCGGGAACTCTCACTGCCCGGGGCCCCAGAACCAGCATCTAACACCATATGTGAGCGCAGCCAAAACCTTGGACCTGCCACCTCCAAGGCCTGTCTCCTACTGCTCTAAAACTTACCAAACACACAATTGGAGAACCTCACTCCCAAACAGTTCTCTGCTGCTTTATAAAGCCTGCAGGCTGCTTATAAGCCAATGAGAAGTGCACACATAATACACCTAGCTTGCAGTGATAATCAAGCAAAAGCTGAGCAAGTCAGCCAATTAGTAGGAGAGGGCTTCAGTTGCATATAGACAATGGCTATATGACCAGCAGGGGGCACCAGCGTGCAGGATATTCCCTCTCATCTGCCCCCCTCCTAACTAAACTGCATGGGATACTACAAGAATTAAAAACAATGGTGCATGAGCCAGCCTGGGGCCCCGGGAACTCTCACTGCCCGGGGCCCCAGAACCAGCATCTAACACCATATGTGAGCGCAGCCAAAACCTTGGACCTGCCACCTCCAAGGCCTGTCTCCTACTGCTCTAAAACTTACCAAACACACAATTGGAGAACCTCACTCCCAAACAGTTCTCTGCTGCTTTATAAAGCCTGCAGGCTGCTTATAAGCCAATGAGAAGTGCACACATAATACACCTAGCTTGCAGTGATAATCAAGCAAAAGCTGAGCAAGTCAGCCAATTAGTAGGAGAGGGCTTCAGTTGCATATAGACAATGGCTATATGACCAGCAGGGGGCACCAGTGTGCAGGATATTCCCTCTCATCTGCCCCCCTCCTAACTAAACTGCATGGGATACTACAAGAATTAAAAACAATGGTGCATGAGCCAGCCTGGGGCCCCGGGAACTCTCACTGCCCGGGGCCCCAGAACCAGCATCTAACACCATATGTGAGCGCAGCCAAAACCTTGGACCTGCCACCTCCAAGGCCTGTCTCCTACTGCTCTAAAACTTACCAAACACACAATTGGAGAACCTCACTCCCAAACAGTTCTCTGCTGCTTTATAAAGCCTGCAGGCTGCTTATAAGCCAATGAGAAGTATGGCTGACTTGCTCAGAGAACTGTTTGGGAGTGAGGTTCTCCAATTGTGTGTTTGGTAAGTTTTAGAGCAGTAGGAGACAGGCCTTGGAGGTGGCAGGTCCAAGGTTTTGGCTGCGCTCACATATGGTGTTAGATGCTGGTTCTGGGGCCCCGGGCAGTGAGAGTTCCCGGGGCCCCAGGCTGGCTCATGCACCATTGTTTTTAATTCTTGTAGTATCCCATGCAGTTTAGTTAGGAGGGGGGCAGATGAGATGGAATATCCTGCACGCTGGTGCCCCCTGCTGGTCATATAGCCATTGTCTATATGCAACTGAAGCCCTCTCCTACTAATTGGCTGACTTGCTCAGCTTTTGCTTGATTATCACTGCAAGCTAGGTGTATTATGTGTGCACTTCTCATTGGCTTATAAGCAGCCTGCAGGCTTTATAAAGCAGCAGAGAACTGTTTGGGAGTGAGGTTCTCCAATTGTGTGTTTGGTAAGTTTTAGAGCAGTAGGAGACAGGCCTTGGAGGTGGCAGGTCCAAGGTTTTGGCTGCGCTCACATATGGTGTTAGATGCTGGTTCTGGGGCCCCGGGCAGTGAGAGTTCCCGGGGCCCCAGGCTGGCTCATGCACCATTGTTTTTAATTCTTGTAGTATCCCATGCAGTTTAGTTAGGAGGGGGGCAGATGAGATGGAATATCCTGCACGCTGGTGCCCCCTGCTGGTCATATAGCCATTGTCTATATGCAACTGAAGCCCTCTCCTACTAATTGGCTGACTTGCTCAGCTTTTGCTTGATTATCACTGCAAGCTAGGTGTATTATGTGTGCACTTCTCATTGGCTTATAAGCAGCCTGCAGGCTTTATAAAGCAGCAGAGAACTGTTTGGGAGTGAGGTTCTCCAATTGTGTATCCATATAAAGATTCTTTAATTCCCTCAAAGAGGGTAGAGAAATGCCTAAATATGTGTTAGAGGCCCATATAACAGTTATTCATAAGAGTGAAAAAGACCCAGATTTGTGTCAAAAAAATTTGCAAAAATTTTAGTTGAGAGAATTTAGCCATGGCTGGGATTAGTAGTTAAAGAAGATCGGGTTGGGTTTGTGCCTGGGAGAGAAGGGAGGGATAATGTGGCAAGGGCTCAATAAGGGAAGTTCCTATGATGGTGTTGTCGACGGATGCGTTGAAGGCATTCGACAGGGTAAATTGGAACTTTATTATGTCTACTTTAAGATTTATAGGATTGGGAGAGAACATGTTAAATTGGGTTGGTGCGCTGTATTCTTGTCCAACTGCAAGGGACGTATGGGGGTGGAGGTAAGAAATGGGTAGATATTGAAAAGAAATTGGTTGGATTGGATTTGGCAAAAGTTTTTTGGCTCCCGGGGAGGTTTAGAGATCTACCAAGACGGACACCCTCTTGGATTAAAAATGTATTTAGGTGTGGGATGTTGTTAATAAAAAGGGGGGTTGGTCTGTAGGAATTTCCTTGATGACTCCTTTGGAGGGATTCTCCTTTTTTTTTTGCCAGGGAAAGAAAGGGTTTTTTTTAATCATGGGGTGAAAGGGAAGTGTAATGTTAAGAGTTATTATGAATAATGGAGAAATTAAAACTTTGATTCGGTTGCGTGAGGAATGTGGGCAATTTCCATTGGCTTTTTGGAGACATACTCAATTAAAACACTTTTTGGCGGAGAAGGGGAGAAATCTTTCTATTTGTAATGAATTATCAGAATGTGAGGAATTGTTTGTGAAGGAGGCTCCTCCCATACATCTGATATCATTTTTATATAAAGAGTTGAATAAAATGAGGGAGGGAGAATTTCCTAAATATTTGAGTAGATGGGAGGAGGACACTGGCATCTCTTTAGAAGATGGGTTGAAAAGGAAAATATGCATTTTGGCTCATGCTACATCAGTTAGCTCTAGAATTAAGGAAATTAATTTTAAATTATTGACAAGATGGTATAGAACACCGGATAGAATCAGAATCAGAATCAGAATCAGAATCATTTATTTCGCCAAGTACAACGGGGGTTGTACCCGGAATTATTTTTGGCACATACAGGGTCGGTGATGGTACAGCAAAAACGCAAGCAGTAATGTACATTACATTTAGTAGTGAGTACACAGTGCATGGAACATAATACTTAGTTACATAGTTACGTAGTGGAAGGTCCCGAGGAGACATCCGGTGCTATTTGAGTGGAGCGCTACCTTCTCTGCAGCGCTCAACAGCTCTGCAGCTATTTGGATGCCCCCCAGAATTCCAGGAAAGAAGCGTAGAGAGAGATATAGAGAATAGAACTTACAGGTGGACCCAGGAGAAGGACTGGAGGGGGTAATCCGCTGCCGTATATGGCACTCAAACGCTTCTGCAGCGATACTTGAATCAGATGCCCCCCCAGTCCAACCCTGGGGAAGAGAGAGAGATGCGAGAGAAGATGCAAGAGAAAAGGAAGGAAGGAAGGAAGGAAGGAAGGTAAGGAGAGAGCAGAGAGAGAGGAGATAGTCCCTGGGCATTGCCGCAGCCGGCTAGTGGCCTGGTCAAAATGTCCCAATGGCTGTTGGTGCAGCTGATGTACAGCAATGGAGCTGCAGGCACAGTGGTGGTGGAGTGCAGGACATCGGGTACCCTGTCGACCCTGTGGTGGGGAGGCTCTGGCAGAGGTCGAGGAGAGCATGGGTCCAATGGCTGCTGGGGCAGTGTGTTGCTGGTGTCAGTATCTGGTGGCCAAAGGGGGCAGCATGGCCAGTAACCCGATGGCTGATGCGGCCCTCAAACAGATCCAGGAGCTGCCTTGCCCGGAGCAGTGGACCAGCTCCCATGTGCATTGGAGGGCTGGGAGCAACAGCTTGGCACTAGCTCTGGCCTCTCACTGGGACTCCATGGCTGAGGCTCCACGTGGCCCCGGACGGCTGAGTGCACTGTGGGAGGCTCCATGTGGCTACAGCAGCTGGGAGCGGCAGAGAAGCTGTGTGGTCCTGTGTTGCCCTGCTGCCAGCGGCTCCTGATCGGCGGCTCCTGCAGCAGCTGCCGCCTCCCTCCATGTGCCGTCCTCGTGGCTACAGCAGCTGGGAGCGGCAGAGAGGCTGTGTGGTCCTGTGTTGCCCTGCTGCCAGCGGCTCCTGATCGGCGGCTCCTGCAGCAGCTGTCGCCTCCCTCCATGTGCCGTCCTCGTGGCTACAGCAGCTGGGAGCGGCAGAGAGGCTGTGTGGGTTGTTCTGCCTCCCTCCCTCACGGTGGCCGGAACAGTCATGGCCAGCGGGCCTAGCGGGCTGAAAGCAGCGGTGGAGACTGCCTCTGGAGTGGCCGGAGAGCCGCTCTCGCAGCGAGTAGCTCCTCCACGTGGGTGGCCGGGCAGGAAGCAGCGGCGAGTGGGTCAGCTGAAGGAGGCAGTACAGCGGAGCGGGGCCCGACCAGCTGCAGCCCGCTGGCAAAATCCGCCAAGGGGGCAGCATCCGCATCAACAGGTGGGGTCAGCCAGCTGGTCCTCAGAGCGAGCGCTGGGAAGCCGGAGCCCGGAGAGCGACCGCACTGCACCGCACCGCTGAAGGTGCTGGAAGGAGCCTCTGTGGTGAGCCATGGCCAGGCGGGGATCCAGGGAGAGGAGAAAAAAAAAAGAGGTAATTGCCGGAGCCCTGTGGCCGTGGCTTCCTATCCAGGCGCCATCTTAGGCTGGCTACAATGAAACAAATTTGATTGGCTGTGGCTCCGCCCCTTTTCTGAATTTGAACCTCAGTGACCCAATGACCAACTGTACCAGGTTTGAGGCTTGTGCCATTAAGAGTGCAAGAATGGCAGCAATTTCAATATTCCCCTTGAAAAACAATGGGTGAATGTTGATTAGCTTTTTTAGGCTCAACCCACTTTTCTGAATATTAATCCCAGTCACCCAGTAACCAACTGTGCAAAGTTTGAGAACCCTGCCAGTGAAGAAGGGATGCAGTTTACATTTTCCTAGGGAAATCTGTTTCTGACTCCACCCACTTTTTGTAATCTTAACACACAATGACCAAGTTTTGAGCTTTCGGGTTCCTGGCATCAAAATGGTGTGAATGGAAGCATTTTATCCAGCAAAGAAATCTGATTGGCTGTTTGTGGCTCCGCCCCTTTAGTGAATTTGAACCCCAGTCACTTAATGACCGACTGTAGCAGTTTTGCGGCCTCTGCCATTAACAGTGTAAGAATGGCAGCAGTTTCAATATTCCCCTTAAAAAACAATAGGTGAGTTTTGATTGGCTGTTGTAGGCTCCACTCACCTTCATGAGTATTAATCCCAGTTATCCAGTGACCAACTGTGTCAAGTTTGAGAACCCTGCCAATAACAGAATGGTGGAAATCAATCTAACAAATCTGATTGGCTGTTTATGGCTCCACCCCCTTTAGTGAATTTGGACCCCAGTCACCCAATGACTGTTTTAGGTTTGAGGCCTCTGCCATTATAAGTGTAAGAATGGTAGCAATGTAAATATTCCCATTGAAAATCAATAGATGAACTTTGATTGGTTGTTGTAGGCTCCACTCACATTCCTGAATATCAATCCCAGTCACCCAGTGACCAACTGTGTCAATTTTGAGAACCCTGCCATTAACAGTGTAAGAATGGCGGCATTGTTGGCTTTAATTGTTTTCTGGCACACAATACCAAGAAGTAAACAATACCTTTCATCAACAGAGGGGGAGGGTAATTAGGACAACTTCTTCAAAAAGTTTATCCACAGGAAAGGTGTGAAAATAGCATCTGTGACTTCTATAAATAAGGACAGCTAAAGGGGAGGGGAGAACATGGCAGCTCCTATACCTATTAGAAACTAGGAGAAATTCCGGGGAAAAATAGTGCTTAGTTCCCTTTAAAGAGGGACTGTGGCTAGGAGTAAATATTGGTAAATTTTGCAGCAGGGGTTGGCTAGACACAAGACAAAACACAGAACATTTATATTGCGCTTTTCTCCTGGCAGACTAAAAGCGCCAGAGCTGCAGCCAATAGTACACGCTCTATAGGCAGTAGTAGTGTCTCCTACTGAATAGATGCTGGGTTACAGACCAGGAAGAGCTGAGATCTGAACCCAGATCTCCTGTGTTAGAGGCAGAGCCCTTAACCAGTACACTATCCAGCCAGTTAGGGATAGGCATCGGTAGAGGAAAGGCTCATGTGAGAATAGGTTAGGTGTAAATATCTGTGAATTTTGCAGCCAGGGTCAGTCCGCATTAAGCATCGGTAAAGGGGTGTTGTCTCATGTGAGAACAGGGTTAGGTTGGGCGTTAGTAAAATGTTGCTAAAAATTACGGATATTGTACTATCGGCACTAGGCACTGACAAAAGTGGAATATCAGTAATATTACATATATTCCATTAGCAGCTTTCTCTGGTGCCCAAAATAGCACAATGTAACTGTATGCACTTACGCTGCCTCTAATTAAAAGGGAATCACTCACTGAAGGTGTCATTGGATTACATTTGAGATTTGTTGTTTATTTGCATGGTTTTCAGTTTGGCTATAATCCTTCAGTGTTGGCACATCTGCAGAAAAAATAAATAAAAATAACACTTTAGTAAAACTGGCTTTTTCATTCCTCTGAGTTTTGGATCCTTGAAAGCAATCTGACCTGCCTTGGCCCCATCGTCATCGTTTCCAAATATCTCAGCTTATTACACAATAAAGTGAGGAGGACACTATTTTCCACATGTATATTTTTTATGCAATTTCTTGGTGTCAAAACATTTTGTCGTCTTCCCCATATGTTTATTATACGCTTTCTTCATACTGTAATATTACATGTGAGAGGCCAAGAGTGGCAAATGTTTATATATTCTATTACTATAAGTGTCATCATTAGCATCACCTGACACTTCTTGACACCTTCTCTACTGGCAAAAATGCTAAGCTACCTAAGCTAAACACAGAGGTAAGATCAAGCTGGACCCACATACCTCTGTACATTGTCCATTTCTCTCCTTATTCCTTGCGGTTTCCGTAATCATTCCTTGAAAAAGAATGTTACTTTTGGCTTGAAGGGTTTTGAAACATCTGAACATCCATATATTTAAACCCCTTTTTTTCTAAAATAGGTCCCTATATATGTCCCATTTTTTTCCTTTTTACCCGGTCTGGGTGCCCTTTAAGGCCAACTGAAGTGAGAAAAATATGGAAGTTGTAATTTATTTCCTTTTAAACAATACCAGTTGCCTAGCAGCCCTGCTGGTCTCTCTGGTTGCAGTAGTGCCTGAATAACACAAGCCACAAGCATTCAGCTAATCTTGTCAGATGTGACAATAATGTCATAAACACCTGATCTGCTGCATGCTTATTCAGGGGCTATGGACAGGGGCGCCTCTAGGCATAGGCAGTACAGGCCATTGCCAGGAGTGCCATTGGTCCTGGGGGGCGCCATGTTGCTGGATTAAGCCCTGCCCCAAATTAAGCCCCACCCCATGGGTGTTCTATCACTTGCTTCTGCTGCATCTACTTAGCGTAAGTTGCAGGCAGCCAGGCACGTGCAGAGGGGGGTGCTCTTTTTAAAATCAACAAAAAAGGCCCCTCTGATCGCGCAAAATAAGCCCGGCCTCCTACCGCGGTAAGCCCCGCCCACCCGCGAGAAGCTCCGCCTCCACCTGGGGCACTTTCAGGTGAAGAGGCCTGGATAGGAATCCTAGTGTGGCATACTGACCTCACCCTCCACCTAGGACCCATACTGACCTCTACCTCCCCAAGCACCCATAGTGACTTCTCCCTCACCCACAGGGACCTCTCCATCCACCTAGCACCCACAGTGACTTCTCCCTCCCCAGCACCCACAGTGACCACTCCATCCACCTAGCACCCACAGTGACCTCTCTCTCCACCTAGCACCCACAGTGACCTCTCCCTCCACCTAGCACCCACAGTGACCTCTCCCTCCACCTAGCACCCACAGTGACCTCTCCCTGCATCTAGCACCCACAGTGACCTCTCCCTGCACCTAGCACCCACAGTGACCTCTCCCTGCACCTAGCACCCACAGTGACCTCTCCCTCCACCAGCACCCACAGTGACCTCTCCCTCCACCTAGCACCCACAGTGACCTCTCCCTGCACCTAGCACCCACAGTGACCTCTCCCTCCACCTAGCTCCCACAGTGACCTCTCCCTCCCACAGTGACCTCTCCCTCCCACAGTGACCTCTCCCTCCCACAGTGACCTCTCCCTCCACCTAGCACCCACAGTGACCTCTCCCTCCCACAGTGACCTCTCCCTCCACCTAGCACCCACAGTGACCTCTCCCTCCCACAGTGACCTCTCCCTCCCACAGTGACCTCTCCCTCCCACAGTGACCTCTCCCTCCACCTAGCACCCACAGTGACCTCTCCCTCCACCTAGCACCCACAGTGACCTCTCCCTCCACCTAGCACCCACAGTGACCTCTCCCTCCACCTAGCACCCACAGTGACCTCTCCCTCCACCTAGCACCCACAGTGACCTCTCCCTCCCACAGTGACCTCTCCCTGCACCTAGCACCCACAGTGACCTCTCCCTGCACCTAGCACCCACAGTGACCTCTCCCTCCACCAGCACCCACAGTGACCTCTCCCTCCCACAGTGACCTCTCCCTCCACCTAGCACCCACAATGACATCTCCTTCCCCAGCACCCACAGTGACCTCTCCCTCCACCAGCACCCACAGTGACCTCTCCCTCCCGCAGTGACCTCTCCCTCCCACAGTGACCTCTTCCTCCACCTAGCACCCACAGTGACCTCTCCCTCCACCTAGCACCCACAGTGACCTCTCCCTGCACCTAGCACCCACAGTGACCTCTCCCTCCACCAGCACCCACAGTGACCTCTCCCTCCCACAGTGACCTCTCCCTCCACCTAGCACCCACAGTGACCTCTCCCTCCCACAGTGACCTCTCCCTCCACCTTGCACCCACAGTGACCTCTCCCTCCCACAGTGACCTCTCCCTTCACCTACCACCCACACTCACCTCTCCTTCCCCAAATCTAGCAGTGATCCTGCCTACCCCAGCACCCACACTGACCTATCCTTCCCCCAGCACCCACAGTGATCTTTCCCTCCCCCAGAGGCTACCCTCCTGTCCCCTGCAGCACTTACAGGGACCTCCCATCCCAAAAGCAGCGCCCACGCTGATCTCTCCCAACACACAGCATCCACAACTACTCCCTCCTCCAATAACTACAATGACCTCTCCCAGCACCCACAGTGACCTCCCCTTCCTCCAGCACTCATACTGACCTCTTCCTTCCACAGAACCCACAGTGACCTACCCTTCCACCAGCAACCACACTGACCTCTACCTCCCCCAGCAACCACACTGACCTCTACCTCCCCCAGCAACCACACTGACCTCTACCTCCCCCAGCAACCACACTGACCTCTACCTCCCCTAGCAGCAACTATGCCATTCATAGCAGTACCCACAGTGACCTCCCACTCCCTGCACCCACCGCAATCCCACCAATATTCAGCACCCACATTACACTCAACCAGTAACCCCCACTATAGCAAGCACCCAGTACTTGCACCAAGCAACTTTCACCCAATACTTATATCCAACCTCCATATGGCACTTAGTACTTGCATCATTCACCCTATAGCTGGCACCCAGTACTCACACCCACTTGGCACAGTACTTGCACATTATCTGAACTCACATAAACCAGTACTAGCCCCCTAAGTACCTGCACTCAGAATCCACATGACACACAATGCCCACCCATAGCTAGCACCTAGTGCAGGCAATGGCACATCGGCACCCACTGCAACTTAGCACAAACTGGACCTTTGCGTCTTACCATCCACTGCATCTGGGCACCCAAAGCACCTTGGCACTTACTGCAGTTTTGCATCTACTAATGCTTAGCAACCACTGCATATTGGCAACCACTGCTTCTTTGCCTGAAAACAAGCTTGGGTGCTGATCTAGAGGGACAGAGGTCCCAGTAATCAGGCTCCACTGTGCCCACTCTAATAGTGCGCACCTATGACTGCTGATTTGAGGGTGGTGGCACCAAAGAAGTTGGTTGAAAGAAGACACAAAGTCTGCCTGATACTTCTATAAAGGTGTGTGTGTGTGTGTGCGTGTGTGTTGGGGGGGGGGGGGGGGGGGGGGGCAAGACTGCCTAGTGCTTTCTGAAGAAGGGGTATTACATACACAATTTAGCACGATTTATCGATTTAGGGCCCCTTTTTCAAATTTAAGCACCCCCCCCCCCCTTGAAAATCCTCTGCACGGCCCTGCAGGCAGCTGCCAACTCTGTGCCTTGTGCATCTTTCTTCCCCCTTTGTGCCTCCTTCTCTCCCTTTTGTGCCTCCTTCAGTCCCTTGTGCCATGTCTGACCCCCTGTTTGTCCTTTTGTCTCCCTTTGTGCCTCCTTCAGTCCCACTTCCGCCTCCTTCTGTGTCCCTTTGTGCCTCTTTATGTCCCCCTGTGCCTCCTTATATCCCCTTTGCCTTTATTTGTACCCTTGTGCTACCTCTGCTCCCTGTTCCTCCTTCAGTCCCACTCTGCCTCCTTCTGTCCTCCTGTGCCTCCTTCTGTTTCCATGTGCCTCTTCAGTCCCCATGTTCCACTTCTGACCCTTGCGCCTTCCTCTGTCCTCCTGTGCCTCCTTCTGTGCCTCTTTGTGCCTTCTTCTGTCTCCCTGTGGCTCTTTCTTTCCCCCTCTGCCTCCTTCTGTCTCCCTGTGACTCCTTACATCTCCCTCTGACATCTTCTGTCCCCCTTTGTGCATACTTCTATCCCTCTTTGTGCCTCTTACTGTCTCCCTGTGCTTTCTTCTGTCCCCTTTGTGCTTTTTTCTGTCCCCCATTACACATTGTGCCTTCTTCTGTCCCCTTTTTGCCTCCTTCTGTCCCCTGTGTGCTTCCTTCAGTCCCCCTGTGCCTCCTTCTTTCCTCCTGTGCCTCATTTTGTCCCCCTTTGTGCCTCAATCTGTCCCCAATGTGCCCCCTCCTGCCCCACTGTGTGCCTCATTCTGCGCCACTTTGTGCCTCCTTCAGTCACTCCGTGTCTCCTTCAGCCCTCTTTTGTGCCTCTTTCTGGCCCTTCTTCTGTCCCCCTGTACCCCCGCTGCCCCTCTGTGTACCTCTTTCTGTCCTCCTGTGCCTCTTTCTGTCCTCTTTTGTGTCTCATTCTGCCCCCCTGTGTGCCTCCTTCTGTCCCCTTGTGCCTCCTTCTGTCCTCCTTTGTGACTTCTTCTGACCCTCGTGCCTCCCTATGTCCCTCTGTATTCTCTGGCGAAACGTTGCCGCAATAAGTGTAATTTCTGGTAAAATGCTGCCGCATTTCAATTATTCTCTGGTGAAATATTGCCGCATTACAGTTATTTCCTGTTGAAACGCTGCCGCATTACGATTATTTTCATGGGGGCAGGGGGCGCCACAGGTTTTCCTGGAGTGACAAAATGGCTAGAGGTGCCCCTGGCTATGGATGAAAGTATTAGAGATAGAGGATTAGCAGGGCTGCCAGGCAACTGGTATTGCTTAAATGGAAATAAATATAGTAGCCTCCATATCATTCTTGCTTCAGTTGTCCTTTAAGCATTCCTATTAATATGCAAAATTTTATTAAACAAAATTACACTATAATCAATTAACAGATTGGGTTTGTAAAAGTGTCTCTTGCACCCACACAAATTTGTTGGTTGGGTGACGTTTGTGCATACGCACAAACATGTCTGTGTGGGTTTCCTCCAGGCACGCCTGTTTCCTTCAACATCCCAAAACACACAGATAAGTTAATTGGCTTGTACCCAAAAAAATATGACTACAATAGACTACGATACCTACACAAAACATACAAAGACACATGACTATGGTAGGGATTAGATTATGAGCTCCCCGAGGGACAGTTAAGTGACAAGACAATATACTCTGTAAAGTGCTGTGGAAGATGTTGTCGTTATATAAATACAAAATAATAATTAACAAAAATGTGGTGATAAGTACATACTGTATATGCTCCTGGTCTTCCAGTGAAGCAATTAGGAGCATATATATATATATATATATATATATATATATATATATACAATGCGGTGGTCAGCTAGTGGTTAAAGCTCCAGAACGTCAGATTTTTAAACAGCAGTGACTCCTGAGAACATTGTTCTCCTCCTTACCCCTTCTGGCAGAAGCTGATCCATAGTGCGCACTGGTGTAGCAATAGGGGGTGCAGAGGTTACTACCACACTGGGGCCTATGGGCCAGAGGGGCCCTCCCTCAATCACAAGATTAGCTTTTTATTAGTACTGTGCTGGTAATAATCACTTCTATAGATGCTTAATAGTAGTAATCATTTACAACCTGTTTCTCAGGTGCACTCTGATACTGGGGTTGTCCTTGGAAGGTTATGGTGCACCATATTAATTTTAGTGCGTGGGGGGCCCCATGTAGAGCTTGCACTGTGGCCCATAACTCCTTAGCTACGCTCCCATCATCCCTACTCCCCTTTCCGTCGCAGAACAAGGCGTCTGTACAGCCCTCGGTCCTCAAACAACAACAACAGTTGTGCGTGTGAACTCTCATCACAGGGAGGAAGTGGGCGGGGCCAGTGCTGTACACCCAGGGAAAGACTGGGTCGATTGATGGCTTCACAGCTTTGGACTGCGTCGAGGAACACAAAGCTAGCAGCAGTGACCTTCTGATGGATATTTCTGTGGATTCCTGCTGAAATCTGATAGAATACCCCATCATGCATGGCGGTAATCCTCAGGAAGATAGCGATCAGTTTCCTGATTGGACCCAGCTGAACTACAGCTGTCCTCGACAGCACAGAAAGCAGCAGCAAAGCAAACAATAATAAGGGTTTATTAATGAAATCTCACCAAGGCCAGCTTGCACTTTGGTTTATGGGCCGCTATTTTTATTTCGTCAGTAAAACCTTTGATCTCTGCTATTCTCTGTATCAGGGTAATAATACAGATGCTCAGGGAACCTGGTACATTTTTATACCCTCTTGCCTTCTGTTTAACCTTTGCATTGCTGGGAAGAAACTTACCATAGATTCTTTATCATGTTTTCACATGGCCATGTCACTGTGTTAAAGTTTATCTGAGCTAAATGGTTCAGCTTTACTTACCCGGTTCTCCTTCCAGTCCCTAGCAGTCTATCTGGTCACCCGCTGTAGTTCCGCTGCCCTCCAGTACATTGCTAGCCCATCTGGAAGGTCGTGGGCTTTTGGGCATGCGTTGGTACATCCATGCGCCTCTCCCATTTGCATTCCTGTAGCCAGGAGAATTTTGCGCTTGCGCAGTCCACAAAGACTTAAAGAGGAACTCCAGTTAAAATAATGTAATAAAAAAAGTGCTTCATTTTTACAATAATTATGTATAAATGATTTAGTCAGTGTTTGCCCATTGTAAAATCTTTTAAATCCCTGATTTAAATTCTGACATTTATCACATGGTGACATTTTTACTGCTGACAGGTGATGTAGCTTCTGCTTGCTTTTTTAGCAGTTGGAAACAGCTGTAAACAGCTATTTCCCACAATGCAAGGTTCACAGACAGGAAACTGCCAGGACCATGGTCCTCAGAGTTTCTTGTGGGAGGGGTTTCACTACAATATTATCCATACAGAACCCCCTGATGATCCGCTTGTGAAAAGGAATAGATTTCTCATGTAAAAGGGGCTATCAACTACTGATTGGGATGAAGTTCAATTCTTGGTCAAGGTTTCTCTTTAAAGCACTCCTGACCTCGTTCCCTCTCCCCTTCCTACTTTAATATAGTTTAATTACTGGTGCTGTGACTAGCACACAACACCACCCTCCCCCCTCCTGTTCCCTCTGTAGTCCCCGTTCTGCTCAGTTAAAATCTTCAACTGAGGCAGAACATCGATTATGTGAAGACAGTTCTTCCTCCCCTCTGCTCGTTTATAATTCATCCCAATCCACCTGCCGCTAAAGTTCCCCTTATGATATACTGCACACAGCACGCAGGGGAGATGCACTGAGACTGATCATGTGGTATTTGAGGTCGGAAGGATATCCGACCTCAAATACCACAGGATTGCTTACAGCGCGTCTCCCCTGCATGATGTGTGCACTAGCGCGGAAACCGGGCAGAATTCAGAGAGTTTCCCCGGAGGCAAACCACGCGGGGAAACTCTGCCATAGGAAATTATGGCGCCGCCGGGCCGAATTGCTTACCTTAGCGATTCGGCCGACATTGCCGTCAGTTTCCGTGCAGGAGGCTGCGACCGTGCTATGCATTTAGCACACAATGTGATGCGCGCAAAGGTCTGCGCATGTAAAGATTTATGTGTGCGCGTGCTGACTAAGGTTGTCGTGTGGTAATGCGTGCACTTTGCCACGTTACCGTGCACACGTAAATCTTTATGCGCGCAAACCTTTGCGCGTGTCACATTGCACAGTTGTGCTATACATTAGCACGGCTTTGTGAATCAACCCCAAGATCAGCAATCAGCAGCGGGTCGAGAGTGCGCTAGCGGTAGCATTTGATTTGGGGGCTACCGATGTGCAGAAACAGTGAAATTCCCTTTTAAAAGCAATTATGTAGTCCCCCCCCCTCTTATTCTGGACACTGTTTTTTTATTATAAGTAACAAATACTTTATTCAATGGTGCTTTAGCAAAGCTTTGAGAGGCAGTGGGGTAGGAATTGGGGTTGCAGAGGTCATGACCACACAGGGGCCCCAAGAAGTCCTCCCTCAACCGCAGTATTAGCTCTCTATTGGTCCTGTGCTTGTAATGATCACTTCTATAGTCTACTTTGAATAGTAATATTCATTAAAGAGAATCTGTATTGTTAAAATCGCACAAAAGTAAACATACCAGTGTGTTAGGGGACATCTCCTATTACCCTCTGTCACAATTTCGCCGCTCCCCGCCGCATTAAAAGTAGTCAAAAACAGTTTTTAAAAGTTTGTTTATAAACAAACAAAATGGCCACCAAAACAGGAAGTAGATTGATGTACAATATGTCCACACATAGAAAATACATCCATACACAAGAAGGCTGTATACAGCTTTCCTTTTGTATCTCAAGAGATCACTTGTGTGTGTTTACCTTCTGTCCCCTTCTTCTCTCATGCACTGAACATTACAGGCTTCCTGCAGACAGCTCTGCCTGTGCCTGTGTTTGTAATTCCTCAGTATGTGTCAGCCAGCTACTTTCACAGCCTAACAGAGGAGGATTTTTATCCAGCTCTCTTCTATCACTGATAAGATAGCAGAGAAGCTGCTGGCTTATGTAAATAAAACACACACTGGAGTGTGCATAGAGGAACAGACCAGCACAGAAGAGTTGGCAGCCTTCCAGACACAGGCCGACAAGTCTGACAGGGGAAAGATACATTGATTTATTACAGAGACGGTGATAGTACAAAGTGCTGCAGTGAGCCAGAACAGATTAGAATAGGTTTAGGAACTTGTAGGATGGTAGAAAAAACGTTGTAATTTTTGTTACAGAGTTACTTTAAAGGATACCCGAATGACGTGACATGATGAGATAGACGTGGGTATGTACAGTATGTACAGTGCCTAGCACACAAATAACTATGCTGTGTTCCTTTATTTCTTTCACTGCCTGAAAGAGTTAAATATCAGGTATGTAAGTGGCTGACTCAGTCCTGACTCAGACTGGAAGTGACTACAAAATGACCCTCATTGATAAGAAATTCCAACTATAAAACACTTTCATAGTTGAAAATGGTTTCTGAGAGCAGGACAGAGATAAAAAGGGAAAATAGTTCATTGATTTTAGCTCTGGCATACTTCAATGTATGTGTCATTGAGCAAAAACAATAAAACAGTTAAAGGGAACCTGAACGGAGTAAACTTATTTTAAAAAAAAAACACACGAGGTAACTTCAAATGAACATTACATAGTTACCTTGCCATCAGTTCCTCACAGAGGCTCGCCATTTTCTTCTGACAATGATCCCTTCGAGTTCTGACAACATTTTGTCAGAACTGAAATATATCAGTTGCTGTCAGTTATAAATCAGTTGCTGTCAGTTATACCTGAGAGGACAACTGATGTGCCAGGTAATGTCCATGTTTCCCTATGGCTCAAGTGGGCGATGTTACAGTTTAACAGTGTGCTGACCAGGAAGCTGTTATGGGGTAATGGCCATTTTCAAAATGGAGGACAGAGAATTCCCTTGATCACAGTGGACAAACAGGACACGGGAGAGGAGAAAGAGATTGATGAGTAGACTACACGGGAGGTAAGTATGACTTGTGTATGTTTATTTTAACTTTTATTTTCAGTTCAGGTTTTCTTTAAAACTTAAAAAGTAGCTTTAAACATAAAATAAAACTGTGGAATATCTTAAAAATCGAGCAAACACTGACCGAATACTTATAGTACCAGGGAAAAAAAACTAAACAAACACTAGAGTCCAAAAGGACATTGCCTGTATAGGTACAAAGCGCCTGACACACTGTAGTGGAGGGGAATAAGCAAAGACCCCCACTAAATACTCAGGACACCTACTGTGGAACCGTCACAGGAGAGACCGACACAACAGTGAAGCTCTTCCATTTTTATTTTAACTTTTGTGATATATTAAAAGTCATACGCTTTTACAATTGTACCTATTGGGCAATGTCCTTTTGGACTCTAGTGTTTGAATATCTTAAAAAGTCATTTTTAGAAGAAGGAAGATAGATACAATTGTTAATTTCATTAGTTTATTTTCGACCTCGCGTGTCCTTTAACAAGCTGTTCCCCATCCCCTTCTTGCACCTCTAAACACTGCGGTTGTCCTTGTCAGGTTTTGGTGTTCTGGATCAATAGTTATGTATAGAGTGCTTGGGGGGACCCATGAAAAACTTGCACTGGGGCCCATAGCTCCTTAGCTACTCCACTGTTGGGAGGAATAGTGATGATATATAATATGAGGTAGCCTAAATCCACCTTAATCAGCACAGAGCGGAGCGATGATTGCTGATGCTCCGGGTCATGTCACATTGTGCACAATATTTCTCCCATTATAGATCTCTCCGAGGGATAGATACTTATATAGAAAATGGAGAAAGTTTGCCACAATATACCAGCTGAAGGTGCAATTATATCACCCATTTTCTTGCTGTGACACGTAGGAGGTTCTATAAAGTGGGTATTTTTGATGTATATGCCCAAGCAGGGGCCACACACTTCTGAGGAAGAAAACGTATTTCACGAAACACATGCATCGATCCAAGCGTTCAGCTCTGTACAAGCATGCAAGTGTTGTCAATTTACATTAATAAACTCAGTGCAATATATAGTAAGGTTCTTGTTATCCCTCTGGAGATATCATATACCTTACCCACAAGGTATACAGTATGTATTGGTAATATGCGTATGATATACAAAACTGACATTTATTGTGTCCTCCTTTTAAATTGTTTGTTGTTTATAATATGTTGAAATAAAGTTTGTAAAGGTTGTATGGCTCAACAAATGACAAATGACTGATTTCTACATAATATATGCATATTTTAGCGTTCGTTGTCACCTAAAAACTCCCGAAGATCCAACAATAAGGGCCCTTTTCCACCTGCATTCGCTAGCGTACACGCTGAACGCTAGCGATTGCTGAATCGCAAAACCGGCGATTCCCCGACGTTTTGCGGCCGCGTTTTTGCTATGCTATGCACTGCATAGCAAAATCGCGGCAAATATTGCTCCGCCGCGCGTTCGCGTAAAAAACGAATCGCGGTAGTGGAAATGACCTACCGCGATTCCTATGTTAAAAAGCAAACCGTAGCGATTGTAAAATCGCTAGCGGTTTGCGACTTTGCGATTCAGCCAGCGCAAACGCGCTGGTGGAAAATTCTGATCAGTGAGGAACATAGATTCTTCCAACAGTATCACTCAGTTGTTTGAAGATGCTGTAATGTTATAAGTAGTGATCTCTTTAGGGTCTGACCCCAGAGGTAGCACTGCACTGTACTGTGTATGTTTATTTACAGATGAGATAAGCACTGTCTGTTGTCCTGTGGTGTCCTCAGTCTGCCTGCAGAGTCACCAGCTTACATCCTGTACTGGAGCATCATCCCCAGTCTCCGCTGAAGACAGGAATGTAGTCACTGAGTCTGCATGGAGGCAGCCAGCCACAATCTGCTGGGGCAGATAAGCTTCTTGCAATAACAGGACAAGGGGGGTCCCAGGAAATGAGCAGGTAGTCTACGCATGATATCAACATGGCTTCTGTGTCACCATGCTGTAGTCATGCTGCTTGATACACAAGGATGTATGAGAATCCTGGTTCAGAGGGGAATCTCCTACAGCTCATACACAAGCTTTTAGACCCTTGCAGTAGTACGGCTATCTTCCACTACAGGCGCTTTGCGGTTCGATCCTGATGACTAGTAGATCGCAAAACCTTAGGTACAAGAAAAGTAATGGAAACAGTGTCGGTGCGATTATTTCCCGAGTTCAATCGTCGTCCTGAAGCATTCTGTCTGCAATTTAGCTCCTATAATTTGTGTAGGAGAGCAAGAACAATGCATAGCAATCGCACCGCTAACGAGACTTTCACCACAATTTGGCAATTCCTTGCTTAGTTTTTTTTCTTTCCAGCGCAAACTGTAAATGCAAAATGCTCCTGAATCACCCCATACATATGAAGGATCCCAGTATAAACTGGAAAGAAACGCAATTGCCATGCAACACGATCACATTTTCTAGTGGACAAGCGTGCTTAGAGCCAGTTCATACGGCCAACTGCCAGCATCCATCCACAGTATTTACCACTGAAATTCACTGCGTTCCGCATTGGGATGAATGGCAGCGTTCATCTCAATGCGCTTCCCGCCGATTGCACTGTTGAAGCACGTCGGTCAATCAAATTTTTTGAGATGCGTGTAGCTTCTAACATCAGCTGCATTTCGCCTTTGCGTATCCCCCTAGGGCCTCAAAATGCGAAGAGGCAACAACAGAAAACTGTCAGATGCTTTTCTGCTCAGTAGCACAACAGTGTTTGACAAAACAAGCCACCGGCAGCCGGCTGTGTGAAAAGGCCCTAAACTACATCGGAAGCATTTGTCATTTAATAAAATGCCCTCATGGGGACCAAAAAACCCTAAAAAACAAAAACAAACAAAAAAAAAACCCTAAAAAAACCAAACAAACGCCTATGTTAATTGACAACTGAAGTGAGAAGAATATGGAGGCTGCCATATTTATTTCCTGTTAAACAATACCAGTTGCCCTGATGATCTATTTGTCTGCAGTAGTGTAGGAATGACACCAGAAACAAGCATGCAGCTAATCTTGTCAGATCTGCCAATAATGTCAGAAAAAAAAATCTAAACAACACAGAACCTGATTCAGGAATATTAACACGAGATTTATCCTGCAGAAAGGACTAAAATTAACTTTTATTGATAAATTGTTAATAAGCTTAAAAATTAAGCTAATCTAGGATACCAACAATTGTATGGTCAATGTAGGGGCATAACTCAGGTAAGTGTGAATAGTGGATGAGGATTAACCCTCAAAATCCCTCTAACATTGCTGATTGAGTAAATATCAAATACCAACGACTGAATGAACAATGTCAGGGCATTACTTTGGCAAGTATAAAGGGTAAATGAGGATTGGACCTAAAAAGCCCACTGACATTGTCAAAAATGCAAATATACACTAACCCCACCTAAAACCCAACATGTTTCACTTCCTAAGAGGAAGCTTTTTCAAGGGAAAAATAAAAAAAGTGCAAGAGTGCTAAACATCGTGCTAAGGTGCATAATTACATCAAGAAACACAATAAAATCAGTGCATGGTATAGCAATATGGCTATATAGTAGCAGCCATGATTGCTACCATGTAGCCATATTGCTATACCATGCACTGATTGTATTGTTTTCCTAAAGTAATTATGCTCCTTAGCACGATGTTTAGCACTCTTGTACTTTTTTATTTTTCTCTTGGAAAAGCTTCCTCTTAGGCCCGGTGCACACCAAAATCCGCTAGCAGATCCGCAAAATGCCAGCAGATTTTGAAACGCTTTTTCTTATTTTTCTGTAGCGTTTCACCTAGCATTTTGCGGTTATGGGAAGCGTTTTTGGTGTAGTAGATTTCATATATTGTTACAGTAAGCTGTAATTTAACTACTCAGTAAGCTGAGTGGTTAAATTAACCGCGCCCAACCACATAACCACACCCATGTCCTGCCTAATCACACCCACACCTTCCACCTCTTTACGCATGCATGTGATACCCCATTCCTACCCCTCTTCCATGGGCTTGCTCCTGGCTGGCTTTGGCTGCCTGCGAGTCTGCTAGTCTCTGGACTGACTCAGGTTGAGAGGCTCTGCGAGTGCGACGCAGTCACACACTGTGTATTTATGGCTGCTTGCGGCCACCCTACTCTCGCTCGCTGTCGTCGGCTCCTCCCCCCGCCAAGCCCAAGCGTGAGGTGGGCTGCCTGTATCTTTCCAGTTGCGCCGCGCAGCCTGCCAGTGTTGCCAACCTTTCACGTTATTTTTTACTGACAAATACCTAAAAATTTACTGACAAAAGATTATTTTTACTGACAAAATTTTCCCACTAAATGCACATAAGAGACAGCGTTTCACCAGTAAATGCACATAATGACAGACAGCTTTTCCCCAGTAAATGCACATAATAAGAGACAGCTTTTCCCCAGTAAATGCACATAATAAGAGACCACTTTTCACCAGTAAATGCACATAATAGACAGCTTTTCACCACTAAATGCACATAATAAGAGACTGCTTTTAACCAGTAAATGCACATAATAAGAGACCGCTTTTCACCAGTAAATGCACATAATAAGAAACCGCTTTTCACCAGTAAATGCACATAATAAGAGACCGCTTTTCACCAGTAAATGCACATAAGAAACCGCTTTTCACCAGTAAATGCACATAATAAGAAACCGCTTTTCACCAGTAAATGCACATAATAAGAGACAGCATTTCACCAGTAAATGCACCTAATAAGAGACAGCTTTTCACCAGTAAATGCACATAATGACAAATAGCCAGTGTCCCCAGTATATGTAGTCAGCCTGGACCCCCTTTAGGTAGTGAGTGACAGGGAGCCCTTTAGGTAGTGAGTGATAGGGACCCCTTTAGGCAGTGAGTGGCAGGGAGCCCTTTAGGCAGTGAGTGACAGGGACCCCTTTAGGTAGTGAGTGACAGGGAGCCCTTTAGGTAGTGAGTGACAGGGACCACTTTAGGCAGTGAGTGACAGGGATCCCTTTAGAAGGTGAGTGACAGGGAGCCATCTAGGCAGTGAGCCCTTTAGGTAGTGAGTGACAGGGAGCCCTTTAGGTAGTGAGTGACAGGGAGCCCTTTAGGCAGTGAGTGACAGGGACCCCCTTTAGGCAGTGAGTGACAGGGAGCCCTTTAGCTAGTGAGTGACAGGGACCCCTCTAGGCAGTGAGTGACAGGGACCGTGTTTAGGTAGTGAGTGAAAGGGACCCCCTTTAGGTAGTGAGTGACAGGGAGCCCTTTAGGCAGTGAGTGAAAGGGACCCCCTTTAGGTAGT
This sequence comes from Hyperolius riggenbachi, assembly GCF_040937935.1. Taxonomy (NCBI): domain Eukaryota; kingdom Metazoa; phylum Chordata; class Amphibia; order Anura; family Hyperoliidae; genus Hyperolius; species Hyperolius riggenbachi. The sequence continues at coordinate 161,643,338 of NC_090657.1, read as the reverse complement.
GAGTGAAAGGGAGCCCTTTAGGCAGTGAGTGAAAGAGACCACCTTTAGGCAGTGAGTGACAGGGAGCCCCCCCCCCCCCCTCTAGCCGCCGCCGCTCCCCCCTCACCTTGCATTGTAGTCAGACCTCAGGATCAGCGCCGGACGCACCCGCTCTATATGCGGAAGTGATGTCACTTCCGCATATCAGTGCGGTGTGCTAGGTCCTAGCGCCCGCACTATTGGTCGCCGCCTGATCGAGGCCTGAGTGACGCGGCTAGAGGGATGGAGGGAGCGGCGGCTAGAGGGAGGGAGGGAGCCGTGGCCAGAGGGGGTGAGCGGCGGCCGGGCGGCGCCTGTCAGAGACAGGCGCCTGGGTGCAATGCACCCGCAGCACCCGACCAGGCGCGGCCCTGAACCTCATGTTAATAATAATGTCAGAAACACTTGATCTGCTGCATGCTTGTTTAGGGTCTATGGCTAAAAGTATTAGAAGCAGAGTAAACAATGCACAGAGAGTCAGAGTAAGGGCTGGAACCCACTAGAGCGATTTTTTGAGCGTTTAGTGAGCGCTTTAAATTGCTAGTGCATTCCCTTAACGCTCTGCCAATATAAATACATGTAACAAATTCCACAGTAGTGATTGCGATTAGCATAATTGCAATCGCAGGACATGCAGCATTTTGGGAGCTTTTGCACTTCAATGTTAAAGCGCTGGCAAATCGCTTGTGAATCGCTACACATAGTGATTTGAGTGTGATTGCAAACTGTAAATAAAATTATGATGCATTGAAAGGACCAATCAGAATTAAAATCGCTATTTGCAAATCATTACACAATCGCTGGCAAAAAGCGTACACTTTTTAAAATCGCTCCCAAAAGCGCAGGAAAACGCTCATGAAATTGCTTATAAAACGTTAATTAAAAACGCTAGCAATTGCACTAGTGATTTAAGATTTGTAGTGGGTTCCACGCCTCAACAATGGCTGCCCTGCTGATCCTCTGCATCAAATTCTCATAGACCCTGAACAAGCATGCAGATCAGATGCTCTGACTGAAGTGTGGCTGGATTAGCTGCATGCATGTTTCATATGTGTGATTCGCGGGTATTGGAAGGGTTATTTACCCATAAATCCGCGTCCTCCCCACGTTCCATATAGGTTTATGCATCCTTACAGCAGCGTTCTAAGCCTCGCTGCCGTCACTTCCTCCTTCAAGCCGGAAGGAGGAAGTGACGGCAGCGAGGCTTGGAACGCATAAACCTATATGGAGTGTGGGGTGGACGTGGATTTATGGGTAAATAACCCTTCCAATCCCCACGCTCAGCTGCTGTAATTAATCCTCATTTGAATCACGAGTAATCGCTCATGATTACTCGTGATTAATGTGGGAGATCATCCCTGTTAGATAGGTAGGTTGCCCTCAGTATAGGTAGCCAGCTATAGGCCCCCTTCAGTAAAGGTAGCCAGGCATAGGTGCCCCCAGTATAGGTTAGCCAGGTAGGTGCCTCTAGAATAGGTAGCCAGTATAGTTGCCCCAGTATTGTTTAGATAGGTAAGTGCCTCCAATATAGGAAGCCAGTATAGTTGCCTCCAGTATAGGTTAGATAGATAGGTGCCTGCAATAGCACTTTGCTATGCCCCGTATAGGTTAGATAGGTAGGTGCCCCCGTATAGATTAGCTAAGTAGGTGCCCCCAGTATAGATAGACAGTATAGTTGCCCCCAGTATAGGTGATATAGGTAGGTTCCCCCAGTATAGATAGCCAGTATAGTTGCCCCCAGTATAGGTTAGATAGGTAGGTGAGTTGTAACTTTGCTATGCCCAGTATAGGTTAGATAGGTAGGTGCCCCAGTATAGGTTAGTTAGGTAGGTGCCCCCAGTATAGGTTATATAGGTACAGTAGGTACCCCCAGTGTGGGTTAGCCAGGTAGGTGCCTCTAGTATAGGTAGCCAAGCATAGGCAACGGAGCAGCAGAGTTGGAATCGACTTGGAATCGCACCAAGACAACTCAGCGGAAAATACATTTGATTGAATCAATTCCAAACTGCCTTCAAATCACATCAATATAAATGTTTATATAGCGCTAACATCTTCCACAGAGCTGTACAGATCCCTCAGAAGAGCTCACAATCTAACCCCTACCAAAGTAATCTATCCATCGTAGTCTAGGGCAAATTTTAGGGGAAAGCCAATTAACTTATTTGCTTTGGCATGTGGGAGGAAACCACAGTGCCCGGAGGAAACCCACACAAACTGAGGGAGAACATACAAACTCTGTGTAGATAGTGCCCTGGCTGTGATTGAAACCAGAGACGGCTTCAAGGCGAGAGTGCTATCCACTACACCACACCACAATTGTATGTTATGTTTAAAAACTTAGAAAAGTTGATTTATTGTTATGTCTCAGCTCAATGACACACTCTGTTCTGTGTCTCAGAGAGCTATAATATTGACCCTTTTTTGTTTATCCCCTGATGTCAGAAGCCCAGTTCTCTGTTCGGAAAGTGTTTTATGACTGTAATTCCTTATCAGAGAGAGATGCCATAGCCCGACTGGATCTCGACTGGAGAGAAACTGTCACTTGCATAGCTGAATATGAACTCTTTCAGGCAAACAAGAAAAAGAACACACCATAGGTATTTGTATGCTTTCCACTGTACATACACATGTCTATCTCATCATGTCACTTAAAGAGACTCTGAAGTGAGTCTTAAAGGGAAGGTTCAGGGACGCTGTGAAAAAAACAAAAATCCAAATCCACTTACCTGGGGCTTCCTCCAGCCCGTGGCAGGCAGGAGGTGCCCTCGTCGCGGCTCCGCAGGCTCCCGGTCTCCTCCGGTGGCGCGCCCGACCTGGCCAGGCCGGCTGCCAGGTCGGGCTCTTCTGCGCTCCAATGTGCGGCTCACTGGTGCGCGCTGACGTCATCGGACGTCCTCCGGGCTGTTCTGCGCAGGCTCAGTAGCTAAATTTGTACCCTTAAAGGGGAACTGAAGAGAGAGGTATATGGAGGCTGTCATGTTTATTTCCTTTTAAGCAATGCCAGTTGCCTGGCAGCCCTGCTGATCCTCTGCCTCTAATACTATTAGCCATAGCCCCTGAACAAGCATGCAGCAGATCAGGTGTTTCAGTGGTTCAGACTTATAAGTCTGATCTGACAAGACTAGCTGCATGCTTGTTTCTGGTTTTAATCAGATACTACTGCAGAGAAATAGACCAGCAGGGCTGCCAGGCAACTGGTATTGATTAAAAGGAAATAAACAGGACAGCCTCCATATACCTCTCTCTTCAGTTCCCCTTTAACAGTCACCTTAAGAGTCACTGAACAAGTGATCAATCGGAAAGTTCGATCGGCAAATCAACATCCTTGTTCCAAGAAAGTGACTGTGATGCCATTCCAGATAGGAAGTTAGGATCTAATAGAATGGCAGCCTCCATCTATCTCTCCTGACAGGTTTACTGTAAATAAAGTGGTGCATAGAATCAGCTGCTCACTCACAGGAAGCTGCTGGCACCACAAGGAAACAGCGGGAGGAAGATATATATAGTAACACGCAGCTATTCTGGGAATGAGAAAGCAGGACAGCAGTATTGATCCAAATACATCCCATTGTCTGCACTTCATTCATCAGTCACCAGCGGGGGAAACAGAGGCCTGGCAAAACACCATGTGAGACAAACTGAGGGAAGACCTGATCACAAGTCTGGGAATACAGGCAGTGCATGGGAATATGCAAAGACAGGCTGCATACAACACCTAATAAAGTGTATAGAGGCTTTCCGGAATATTTATCTTTTATAGTCTATATTTATCTCTAATGCTAACCTGAATCGGTTTAAAAAAAAAAATACTCACATAAGGAGAGGGAAGGCTCTGGGTCCTATAGAGCCTTCCTGTTCCTTTCCTAGTCCCCTCGTTCCAGCGCTGGCACCTCCATTCCAATCTCCCGCTGTGAGAGTCTTCAGGAGCCCGAGTGCTACTGAAGACAGGCAGCTCTGTACTGCGTATGCACGAGTGCGTGAGAGAGCATGCTTCCACATGCGCACTATGTAGCCATTCTTCTTCGGGAGAACTCGGGTTTCTGAAGACTTCTGAAGCCTCCCGTAGCGGAACAGAGCAGTCTCTGACCCATCGGACACAGACTGCTAATGGGAGTGACAGCGCTGGAACGCGGGGACCAGGAGGGGAATGGGAAGGCTCTATAGGACCCAGAGACTTGTGTTTTATTTTAAAAATGCTCCAGGTTCACTTTAAAGAGAATCTGTACTCTAATATTCTTACACTAAAAAGCATACCATTCTATTCCTTATTTTATCCTGTGCCCCTCTGTGCTGTTTCTGCCACTCTCTGCTGTAATCCTGCTTGTAATTAACAGTTTTAGGCAGTGTTTACAAACAAACTAACCAGCTTGTGATAGGCTCACATAAACAGAGTGTGTGAGTCATACAGAGTGTGCAGGGGGCCTGCAGAAGGTGTGTATCGCTTCTATCCAATCACAAGCAGCCCTGCACATTCCACACATTCAAGCCTTAGCCCGACAGACACGACAGAGATAAGGAGATACGATTTATTACAGAGACAGTGCAATTAGGAAAGGCTGCAGTAAGCCAGAGCACATTAGAACAGGCATAGGAACTTATAGGATAGAAGAACTAAGGCTGAAACATTTGTTACAGAGTCTCTTTAAAGGCAGCCTGAAGTGAGAGGGATATGGAGGCTGCCATATTTATTTATTTTTAAAAAATACCAGTTGCCCGGCTTCCCTGCTGATCCTCTGCCATTAATAGATTTTAGCAGGGGGGACACTTGTGTCCGCCAAAAAAACTTTTTTTCTGCAATGTTGGCAAACTGAGGGCAGCTGACTGTCGGCAATAGGGATTCGCACCCAACGGGGAGAAAAAAAGCAGCAGGGAAAACGCACATTACTTGCACTGCACTGCGATTGTGCATTGGGAAGCATTATGTGCGTTTTCCAATCGCAGAAACAAATGATGAAGGAATTCCATTTCACGTGTTGCTTGAAAATCAAACAGCAGCTTCAGGGAATGATAAAGGCTGATCCGCGATAGTGCTCAGGCATTTTGTACGACCGACACGATGGATCATTTTGGCAGATAGCGCTACATCCCAGAAAATAAATCACATCACTTTACATCTTCTGAATTTGATCGTGGAACATTCATTCATTGGTCGTTTCACGCTATTTTATATAGTGGTATATATACTGTATATAGCCATAGCCCCTGAACAAGCATGCAGATCAGAGGTTCCTGACCGAAGTGTGACTGGATTAGCTGCATGCTTGTTTCAGGTGTGTGATTATGACATTACTGCAGCCACAATGATCAGCAGTACAGCCAGGCAACTGGTGTTGTTTTAAAGGAAATAAATATGGCAGCCTTTATATAACTCTCAACTTGTGTTCCCTTTACAGTGAACATGTAAAGAGAAAACTAGTATAAGGCCTCTTTCACATTGGGACGTCGTGTTTGATGCAACATTAAAGTCGCACAACGTGCCCCTAACACAGCGCATGTAGGTTATGACATTGGACGTTATTTTGCACTGTGTTATGTGTCTCTCGGTGCGCCGTTTTCGTCGCATACTGATGGAACGAAAACGGCGCATGTGTTACATTTAAAAAAAAACAAAAAAAACCTTGCTGAGCATGTGCAACACACATAACGCAGCAAATGTATTGCTAAACGCACAGCATGCAGCACTTTCTAAATATTGCTACATGTTACACACTACGCAACTTGTGCACCGTGAATGTCGCACAGACTTTGCATTGTTGTGCGTTAGTCTGCGTTATAAAATTTTCTAACGTGCGACTTTACCGTCGCACTGTGAAAGAGGCCTAAAGGTAGACTCTACCATTCTTTTTAAGAAAGAGGGACACTTTAAGACACACCCCTGCCACACCCCTGATCACGCTTGACAACACCCCTAATCATGCCCATGCCACAACCCTAGTCACTGACACCAGAAAAAAATTCAAAAGCAAAACACAAAGTATTGAAATTCAGAACACACTGGTTCTCTCTGTCATCATCATTTTAACATTTACAAATAAGAAATAAAAAAATGTAATTGATAGAAATGACATTTATAAATTCAATAGAAAAATACATATATTTACATAAATCTGTACATCAGTCGTGAAAGAGGGACATATGAGGAAGAAAAAGGGACAGAGGGACTGGGTTCCCAAAGAGCAGGCATGTCCAAAGTCCAACCCGAGGGTCAAATACGGTCTGCCAAGCCATTTCTGGTGGCACCCAAAGCTCTCTACAGTTGTTATTTCCAGCTACTGATTAGCAGCTGTCACTGTGATAACTGCACACGGTACAGGGGTAATTTGCCGTGAAAATGTTTTGACAAAACGTCAAAGGCACAGTGTACCTAATGGCAACCAACAAAAATTATATTTAATTTTGCTTGTTCGACCTACTAGTACTCTCAAGAATGGCGATTTGGCCCTTGGCCGAAAAAGTTTGGACACTCCTACCAAAGAGGGACTGTCCCTCTGCAAAAGGGACAGTTGGGAGATATGACTTAGATACTTACCTCAGTAGAAGGAAACCCCTGGATAGTTCAAGGGCTTCCCTATCACATTCAACCCCATAGATCCAGCACTGGGACCCTCTAAGCCAGGGGTGTCAAACTCTGGGAGCAAGTCACGGGCCAACCTCAATGTTTAGTGGCCACCTTCCTTCCTTATAAAGTAGCATGGTGTCTAATGGGACACTCTCTGTCCCTGACACAGTTCTCTGCTGTCTAGTGTCCCATCTCCCTTCCCCTATACAGTTCCCTAGTAGTGGTCTTTTCTCCCTTATAAAAGTTCTATGGTGTTTAGTGGTCCTTCCTCCCTCCACTGCACAGTTTCTGGATTTCTAGTGGCCCTCTTCCTCACCTATATATTTCCCTGGTGTCTAGTGGCCCTCTCCCTCCCCTATACAGTTCCATGGTTTCTAGTAGCCCTCCTCAGTCCCGTATACAATTCCCTGGTGTCTAGTGGCCCTTTCCCTCCCCTACACAGTGCCCTGGTTTCTAGTAGCCCTCCTCAGTCCCCTATTCAATTTCCTGGTGTCTAGTGGCCCATTCTATCCCTTATACATTTCCCTGATGTCTAGTTAACTGCCTCCCTCTGTAAACAATTCAACTGCCCTCTCCCTTCACTATAAATTTCCCTGATGTCTAGTGCTTTCCCCCTTCCTCCCCCATATGGATTCCTTAGCGATCTTATAGCTTCCCTGGTGGTCTACAGTGGGCCAAACATAATGCATATTGGGAAAAGCAATTGAGGTCCAAATTAGATGGCTCTGTGGGCCAGATTTGGCCCACGGGCTGGAGTTTGACATGCATGCTCTAAGCAGTCACGCTCTGGTCCATATGAGGCACATGCACAAGAACAGCCCATGCCTGCCTAGTAGCACAGAGCCACGTATGTATGGCTTTTTCCTTTACAAAGAGGATCCCTGCCAGCAGCGGTGGGACCGAGGAGAACACGGGAAGCCTCTGGACGATCCTATAGGCTTCCCTCTACTGAGGTCACATTTTTTCTCCTCTTTGCTTGACAGTAAAGGGAACCTGAAGCGAGCGGCATATGGAGGCTGCCATCTTTATTTCCTATTAAACAATACCAGTTGCGTGGCAGTCCTGCTGATCTCTCTGGCTGCAGTAGTGGCTGAATCACGCCATAAACAAGCATGCAGCTAATCCAGTCACACTTCAGTCAGCAACACATGATCTGAATGAGAGGTGTAAAGCTAAGTACACACATGTGAGAACTATTGCCCATGAAATGGAAAGGATCCTTCTGGCAATGATGCTGTACCGACACATCCCTAGCCTTGAGGCTAGCAATGTGCTTTGTTGCTATGGAGGGGGGCCGAGGGACAGGTTAGAGGACAACAGAGTGGCGACAATCGCTTGTCAGGGGGAAGATCCTGATGCCCGAGCAATATAGATCATTGGCCGCTGTTCACACATAACGATCATCCATTTCCGCCAATAAGTATTGCATGTGTGTACACAGCTTCAGGTGCAGCTCTGTTCAGTGTAGCAACAGGGCTGCTTTGATGCACCTGTCTGCACCCAAAATTTCTTGTTTGCGGCGCTAGTTAACCCTATAGCCTTGCCCCAGTTAAATGCTGCTGAGCAGGCATGTACGCTATCCACATGTCAGTAAGAAAGACTATGGGTTTCCTTTAAACTACAGCAGACAGCAGAGAGCTTTAATGGCCCTGTAAATTGCCTGTAAGAGTTTGACCTGGGAAGCTGGGACAGTAACAGTAATGCACATACAGGAAGCCCATTCTGCAGAAGGTGAAATTGTTTGTGCAGGATTGTATTAAATCTTTCAGCGGCCGGCCGGGGAGGAAGCATCCAGAGTATACACGTTGTTCCCCCACTGCTCAAAAATACTCTCCAACCCGCCAGGGGAAATACCCATCCATCAGCTGAGACAAGCGCTGGCTAATAAAAGCCTGTCTCTAATTAATGGCGGAGCTGCAATGTCCCAGCCCAGGTCCATATAATACAGCGCTGCTCGCCACGCCGACCCTAATATAGCTGTGCCATAAATTCACCGCTGCCTCCTGTTACCAGGAATAGCTGCACAGCGCTAGGAGCGCCACTCACCGCAGGAAGAATGGCGGCCGCTATTAACAGCGAGAACTCCCAGCTCTATGGGGGAAATCTATTCGGGGGGGGGGGGGGGGGGGGGAAACAAATGTATCCCAAACTTCTGTATTTCTTACTCAATTCATAGACTGGCTTTTCTCACAGCTCATAGCACCGACCACAGTCACAATAAAGTTGTTCCCAATTAAAAAAATAAGTCATATAAGATTTTTGGTTAAAGGACAACTGAAGTGAGAAGAATATGGGGGCTGCCATATTTATTTCCTTTGAAAAAGAACCTGAGATGAGAAGCGTCTCAGGTTCCATACTTACCTGGGGCTTCCTCAAGCCCACTTGCAGCCACATGTCCCTTGCTGTCTCCCCGTGTGGCTCTTGTCCCCTGCTGGATGGCCCAAAAGCTTGGCTTCATTGTGTATGCACGACTCGGCCACGCGCAATCCGCTGGCTGGGAGCATTCTGCACTTGCGCAGTAGTTCTGCATGCGCAACTCCGCCAAGCTTTTGGGCCAAACTGCAGGGGGCAAAAGCCACCCGGGGAAAGGGTGAGGGACGATCTGCCTCAAAGGGGCTTGAGGAAGCACCAGGTAAGTATGGAACATTTAAGCAATACCAGTTGCCTGGCTGTCCTGCTGATCCTCTGCCTCTAAAACTTTTAGCCATAGACCCTGAATAAGCATGCAGCATATCAGGGGTTTCAGACATGATTAGCGGCATACTTGTTTCTGGTGTGATTCAGACACTACTGTAGCCAATTAGACCAGCAGGGCTGCCAGGCAACTGGTATTGTTTAAAAGGAAATAAATATGGCAGTCTCCATATAACTCTCGCTACAGTTGTCCTTTAACCTCCCTAGTGGTATGGACGAGCCTGGCTCATCCAGCAAAAAGATGCTGAAAGGGGTATGGACGAGCCAGGCTCGTTGATGCAGCCAGAGCAGAGCAGTGTGGCGACGTCCCTTCCTTCCAGATCCTCCTGCCCCCTCCAATGCCCCCTCCTTCCGTGTCCCCCTGCCACTCTCTTTCCATACCCCCTCCCTTCCTTCCGATCCCCCAGTGGCTCCCCCTCCCTCTGTAGCGCTGTGAGTAGAGAAGGGGTGTTATACTCACCTAAGGCTCTTTCCAGCGAGGATCGCAGATTCTTTTCTGCTGTATAGCCCTGGGCTACTGTAAACAGTACCGGGGATACGACTGATGACGTCTGTACAGCAGAGGAAAATCTGCGATCATCGCTGGAGAGAGCCTCGGGTGTGTAAAACACCACTTCTCTACTCACAGCACTGCATGGAGATCAGAACGGAGGGGGAAAGCTGCTGGGGAATCCGAGGGGCGGGAGGGGGGACACATGCCTGGCTAATTGTAGCAGCTATAGCTGCTAGCAGTATTGGGGGCACATTCTGACTAATTGTAGCAGCTTTAGTTGCTAGCAGTATTAGGGACACATGCCTGGAGTTGGGAAAAAACGGCGCAGGCAGCTAGTGGACAAAAAGGGCGCCGCCATTCACTCCCATAATAAATAACGTTTAATGGGCGCCGAGCAGGAAAAAAGGGCGCCGGAGCTAAATAAAGTTTACAAACGGCGCCCAGAGATGTTTAATGATTTATAACTGAGCTTGTGGTGATTTATGTTTATAAAATGCACCCGTGCCGAATAACGTTTATAAAAATACTAAACATATTTATCTTATTTAACTAATTAAAACATTATTTAAAGTTTTATCCCTTACTGTTTTTAAAACATTATTCACAAAATAAAGCCATCAGTACGTAATGTAAATTGCAATATATTTTTTGGAGTCACAATTTGTAAAACATTATTATCCACATAATAAAGCGATGACTAAGGGGGGTGGTTAGGGTTAGGCATCACCAGGGGGGTCTTAGGTTTAGGCACCACCAGGGGGGTCTTAGGTTTAGGGACCACCAGGGGGGTCTTAGGTTTAGGCACCACCAGGGGGGTCTTAGGTTTAGGCACCACCAGGGGAGTCTTAGGTTTAGGCACCACCAGGGGGGTCTTAGGTTTGGGCACCACCAGGGGGGTCTAGGGGTTAGGGATAGGTACAGCAAGAGTTCTGTGTGAGAGTAGGGTTAGGTATAGTTACATTACAATATAAATCACCAGGGGGGTGGTTAGAGTTAGGCACCACCAGGTGGGTCTTAGGTTTAGGCACCACCAGGGGGGTCTTAGGTTTAGGCACCACCAGGGGAGTCTTAGGTTTAGGCACCACCAGGGGGGTCTTAGGTTTAGGCACCACCAGGGGGGTCTTAGGTTTAGGCACCACCAGGGGAGTCTTAGGTTTAGGCACCACCAGGGGAGTCCTAGGTTTAGGCACCACCAGGGGGGTCTTAGGTTTACGCACCACCAGGGGGGGTCTAGGGGTTAGGGATAGGTACAGGGAGGGTTCTGTGTAAGAGTAGGCTTAGGTATAGTTTTACTACAATTTTAGTAATATTTACTAATGTTTTACAACACTTTTTACGAACGTAGTTATATTTATATCATCGTTATAAAGAATATTTTCAGATTTTATTATAAGAACAAACCATAAATGAAGGTTATTCACAATAATATACAATTATAACAATTAATCATATATTATCGTTATTTTAATAAACGTTATTATAAGTTTCACTTTTGAAACAGGGAAGATTAAAGTTTTCACAATTGCCGATTTCATAAACATTATTTAATGATTTATAAATTTGTTAAACATTATTTGTAAACGAAATATAGCACACTATTTTTATAAACGCTATTAATGATTAATTGTTAATTAGCGTTTACACCCCGCGCCCTTTTTGTCCGGGCGCCCTTTTTGTACGTACGCCACATGCCTGGCTAATTGTAGCAGCTTTAGTTGCTAGCAGTATTAGGGACACATGCCTGGCTAATTGTAGCAGCTTTAGCTGCTAACTATATTGGGGACACATTCCTGGCTAGCAGCTATAGCTGGTTAACTATACTGGTGACATTTATACCTGGCTACCTTATACTCTGACACCTATACCTGGCTAACCTATACTGGGGTAACTATGTCTGTAACTATACTCACCATTGGCGTGCTGATCCCTCGTTGTGTACCTCCAATGGCTTCCCCAGTGTCTTCTTCCATGTCCCTCGGCGGATTTGCTTCTCCCTCAGCAATTACATGTTCCTCGACGATTGGTGTTGATGACGCCAGGGCCACGCGGCGTCATCAACATCTGGTGGCAAACTATTTTTTTGGGGGGGGGTTTGCAAAAGTATTCGGCCCCCTTGAAGTTTTCCACATTTTGTCATATTACTGCCACAAACATGAATCAATTTTATTGGAATTCCACGTGAAAGACCAATACAAAGTGGTGTACATGTGAGAAGTGGAACGAAAATCATACATGATTCCAAACATTAAAAAAAAAAATACCTGCAAAGTGGGGTGTACGTAATTATTCAGCCCCCTGAGTCAATACTTTGTAGAACCACCTTTTGCTGCAATCACAGCTGCCAGTCTTTTAGGATATGTCTCTACCAGCGTTGCACATCTAGAGACTGAAATCCTTGACCATTCGTCTTAGCAAAACAGCTCCAGCTCAGTCAGATTAGATAGACAGCGTTTGTGAACAGCAGTTTTCAGATCTTGCCACAGAGTCTCGATTGGATTTAGATTTGGACTTTGACTGGGCCATTCTAACACATGGATATATTTTGTTTGAAACTATTCTATTGTTGCCCTGGCTTTATGTTTAGGGTCGCTGTCCTGCTGGACTCCGCCCCAGTCTCAAGTCTTTTGCAGACTCCAAGAGGTTTTCTTCCAGGATTGCTCTGTATTTGGCTCCATCCATCTTCCCATCAACTTTGACCAGCTTCCCTGTCCATGCTGAAGAGAAGCACCCCCAGAGCATGATGCTGCCACCACCATATTTGACAGTGGGGATGGCGTGTTCAGAGTGATGTGCAGTGTTAGTTTTCCGCCACACATAGCATTTTGCATTTTGGCCAAAAAGTTCAATTTTGGTCTCATCTCACCAGAGCACCTTCTTCCACATGTTTGCTGTGTCCCCCACATGGCTTGTGGCAAACTGCAAACGGGACTTCTTATGCTTTTCTGTTAACAATGGCTTTCTTCTTGCCACTCTTCCATAAAGGCCAATTTTGTGCAGTGCACGACTAATAGTTGTCCTATGGACAGATTCCCCCACCTGAGCTGTAGATCTCTGCAGCTCATCCAGAGTCACCATGGGCCTCTTGACTGCAGTCTTTCCATACCCCCTCCCTCCCTTCCGATCCCCCAGTGGATCACCGCTCTCCGTGTTTGGCCTGTGAGTTTAGGTGGATGGCCTTGTCTTGGTAGCTTTACAGTTGTGCCATACTCCTTCCATTTCTAAATGATCGCTTGAACAGTGCTCCGTGGGATGTTCAAGTCTTTGGAACTCTTTTTTGTAGCCTAATGGCCCATACTCACGGGCTACAATTGTCGTGTGTTGCGGTGACAGGTCGCCCGTGAGTATGAGGCGTTGCACGGGCGCGCACCCCGAACCGTCGCTCATGTCGCCAGGCGATTGGCGCGGTCAATCGCCTGGCGACAGTTGCCGCCGCAACTGTCGCTAGTCCGCATGGGTATGCGGACTAGCGACAGCAACAAGCAGGGAATACATTGAGCTTGCGGCGGGGGGAGGAACAACAGCGACAGCTTCCGCCGCATCAGTTGCCAGGTCCCTCCGCCGTGTGTATGCGGAGGGACCTGGCGACGAGCTGTCGCCGGCCTGTCGCGCACACGCCCCCGTGTGCTAGCGACAGCCCAGAAATGTTGCCCGTGAGTATGGGCCATTAGCCTTTTTTAAATTTCTCAATAACTTTATCCCTGACCTGTCTGGTGTGTTCTTTGGACTTCATGGTGTTGTTGCTCCCAATATTCTCTTAGGCCTCGTTCACATCATACGCGCTTCCGTGCGCATATGGAAGCGCGTATGATGTGCTAAAACGCAGGAACTGCCCGTCTACCGTTCACATCTACTGCGCTGTGCAGCAGTACGATGCGCTAGGAAGCGATTGAGTAATGCTGCCTGCATTTTGCCCAGAAGCGCAGAGCTGATCCCATCACTGTCAATGGATGGGATCAGCAGTGCAGCGGCGCAGATGGCGTGCGATCGTACGCCTTGCGTTCGGATCGCACGGCCATCTGTGCTAGCTACATGTGAACGAGGCCTTAGACAACCTCTGAGGCCGTCACAGAGCAGCTGTATTTGACATTAGATTACACACAGGTGCACTCTATTTAGTCATTAGCACTCATCAGGCAATGTCTATGGGCAACTGACTGCACTCAGACCACAGGGGGCTGAATAATTACGCACACCCCACTTTGCAGTTATTTATTTGTAAAAAATGTTTGGAATCGTGTATGATTTTCGTTCCACTTCTCACATATACACCACTTTGTATTGGTCTTTCATGTGGAATTCCAATAAAATTGATTCATGTTTGTGGCAGTAATGTGACAAAATGTGGAAAACTTCAAGCAAGCCGACTACTTTTGCAAACGAGAGCAGAAACAATAGAGCACTAACGCAAAACAACAAAAATCCATGTCTATGGACAATAACACATATTATAACAATGAATAGATATCCATGACGTCAAAAATTACCCATAACTCAAGCTCCATATTAATATAAATAATCTTTATTAAGGAGAAATGCTAATTAAAATCAATTAAAAAAATGTACCAAGTCAGGCCACCAAGTGTGGGCTATATATCAATGCAAAGATCCAATATCTAACACAGGGTAAGAGGGACACTCCCCTCTATGTTCTAAACAATAAATCAAGCTGCAATAAACACACAGAAAATGATGTAAACAATGAACAATGGCCACCCGGCTAGTATTAATGCATTCGATCTGCGTGGCTGCAGTAGATAACGAAAGTAACACTTACCCTGCATGTGCTGGTGACCACACAAAGAGGCCCGGCCCGGTACCTATCTAACGCGTGTCGGAAATCCGTCCTTCATCGGACGGATGCAAACCACTGTACAAATTGGTTAAGCACTGTGTTACTCCAGGGTCACATTTGATGGAATTCATGATGTAGCTTCTGCAAAAATTTGAGGAACAATCAGAAGTTCAAGAAAATTATGGCAAGACTGGCAGACCTTGTCTAGTCTTCTCCCAAGTGTATGTGCAACCCCCCTGAGTCCGTGGTCAGTGTATAAGCAGCTCACCTGTCACATCCCATGACTCCTGGCCTCCTCCTGTGTCCGGTGTCTTTTTGAATTGCCACAGGACATTTGTTGGACAAAGGAGGAGGTGTGGAGTCACACGCGATGACAAGTGAGCCACAGGTGAGTTGGGGGCACATTACATAGGGGGAAACCCGGCAGTGGGGGGAGGTGGAGACGCTAGGACGATTAATAGAAGATTTCATGCTGAAATCTATTACAGACTTGTCTGCAGTGTGTGGACAGGTAATAGACCCCTCTCGGATCAGATCCTACCATATAAGGATCTGGTGGCAGATTGTGAGATGTATGGATACCTTAACCACTTCACCCCTAAGCTGTCCAATTACTATAATCCTCATCTCCATGAAGAACACACAGTCTCGTGAAAATCTCTACTTTGTTCCTTCCACAATGATGACAAGAGCAATGAATGGCTGGAAACTGAGGACATTAATTTACCAGCAATGAATAGAACTTGTGACAGCGTCAGAAAATAACCTTCAAGATTAATGGGAATCGGAAACTGTCACCTCATCTTCCTCTGAGAGGAGAAATGAATAATATGATTACTGGGAATAGCGTCAGGGAACAGAAACACAACAACATCAACATTCTGAGACCTTCCAAAAGAAGAAAAATACATTCCAGTTTCTACAAGGAAAGAATGTGCAGAATAGAAGGTATTTGTACCAAACAGTCCCACGCTAGTGGGCATTTTGAACACAAAGCTGATATCCAGCCAATCATTTAACACAGTGATGTCACGTTATCAAGAACAGATAAGTACAAACATGAAAAGTAAGTAAAAACAATAACATTATGCTAAGTTTACTACATATAATACTAGTGAAAATCAATCAAATATATATCAGTCAATTACAGAAAAAGAAAGGTCTTAAGCACTTCACCACTGAAGGGTGCCTTATGGACAAGATGTCCCTTATAGACCAGAGCAATTTTCCCCTTTCAGCGCTCCTTACATTCTTTTGCCAATAACTTTATCACTACTTATCACAACAAAATGATCTATGTCTTTTTTTTCCGCCATCAATTAAGCTTTCTTTGGGTGGTACATTTTACGAAGAGTTATTTTATTTATCCATTTTAACGGCAATAAAGATAAAAAAATGGGAAAAATAATTATTTCTCAGTTTATGGCCATTGTAATTTTAAAATAAAATGTGCTACTGTGGATAAAAAACACACATTTTATTTGCCCATTCGTCCTGGTTATTACGTTTAACCAGCTGGGCGGTATGGACGAGCTCAGCTCGTCCATCACCGCCGGAGGCTGCCGCTCAGGCCCTGCTGGGCCGATTTTCATGAAATAAAGAGCAGCACACGCAGCCGGCACTTTGCCAGCCGCGTGTGCTGCCCGATCGCCGCCGCTCTGCGGCGATCCGCCGCGAGCAGCGGCGAAAGAGGGTCCCCCCAGCCGCCTGAGCAAAAAGTTCCGGCCAGCGCTAAGGGCTGGATCGGAGGCGGCAGATGTCAGGACGTCGGCTGACGTCCATGACGTCACTCCGCTCGTCGCTATGGCGACGATCTAAGCAAAACAAGGAAGGCCGCTCATTGCGGCCTTCCTTGTTTATTCTGGGCGCCGGAGGCGATCGGAAGAACGACTCCGGAGCGCCCTCTAGTGGGCTTTCATGCAGCCAACTTTCAGTTGGCTGCATGAAATAGTTGTTTTATTTATTTAAAAAAAACCCTCCCGCAGCCACCCTGGCAATTTAATCAATTTAATCAGAACGCCAGGGTGGTTAAAATACAGTATGTCCTTAGTACAATGTATGGCAACAATATTTTATTTGGAAATAAAGGTGTAT
Source organism: Hyperolius riggenbachi (assembly GCF_040937935.1). NCBI lineage: Eukaryota > Metazoa > Chordata > Amphibia > Anura > Hyperoliidae > Hyperolius > Hyperolius riggenbachi. The sequence goes on along the minus strand of NC_090657.1, from coordinate 161,626,688 downwards.
TTTTCCCGTTTTGCGTCCGCCATTAATTACAGGCCCTTATTTACAAGCCCTTATTTGCAAAAATAACAGTAATATACCCTCATGATATACATATTACAAAGTTGAATGCCTTAGGTAACTATTTATGTATTTTTTTTATGTTACTTTTTTGTTTAATTTTTTATACAAGTGTTTTATTTTTGGTAACAAAGGGGTTAATTTATGGGGTATTTTATGTATTTTTATGAAATGTGATGTATTATGGTGTATTTTGAGTATTTGGCCACTAGATATCCTGCCACTTGAACTTCCTGTGCGTACTGTTAGTATGCTAACAGGAAGTAAAGTGTGTATGTTTTTATTTAAATTTTGTTAATGACCACAGCATCTCATCGATGCCAGTTATCACTGATCACAGGCACTTAGATTGGTGACAAATATCTATGGCCCCTGGTCAGGAATTAAAGTCCTGCAGGAAGTAAATATACTGCCGTGGATGGCTGTCGAAAGTGCTCAATCGGGTGCACAGTAATAACAGCATTTATTTATTTATATAGCGCTAACATATTATGCAGAGCTGTAAAGAGTGTATTGTCACTAACTAATCCCTACCGTATGTCTATGTATGTATCATAGTCTAGGGCCAATTTTAGGGGGAATCCAATTAACTTACCTGTATGGCTCTGTTGTGCTGCAATCTTTGCCGGTAACAGTCCCAGTCGCGTCAGTCGGGCTGCACTGCACATGCGTGGCCCAGGCATGCCCCCATCGTCGGTAGCGTTCTGTGTCTGCGCAGGTAGCAGGACAATGGAGCCACCCGGGAGGATGGCCAGGCAGCCTACGGAGTACATAGTGCTGGGGAAAGCCCCAGGTAAGTATAAATGCTGCTTGTGCGTTCCTCAGGTACACTTTCAACAGTGGTAAAGATGCAGCATGCTGGCTCTCTAGGTGATATTGAGGGGCTCCTCTACACACCCTAGTTTAATGCAGTGCAGCAGATAGACCATTATATAGAAGTACCTTGGACCATGCAGAGAGCTGCAGGGGAGAGACGTGCAGGAGTCTGGCTGCAGCTTTACAGCCTGAGGCCCCATTCACATCAGCAAACGCGGATGGCCATGCTTTTGGAACCCAACGCGTACGAACGCATGCCATCTGCGTTTGTATGCGTTGCATGGCTGATCCCACTCACTGAAAGTGAGTGGGTCAGCCGCGCGTTTTGGTAAAAAATGCATGCAGCATGCGTTCCCTGAGCGCACTGGTCTGTAACGCATGCAGTGTGAACATCAGACAGTGCAGTCTATGCCCTTTCTGATGTCCTGTATGTCGGGCTCCTGCATGCGCAAAATCTGGACGGCAGTGTGAACGGGGCCTGAGGTCCTCTCTCTGCACCATGTCCTTGGCCCATGTAGAAAGCTGCAGGAGAGAGACGTACTGGAGTCTGACTACAGCTTTACAGACTGAGGTTTTCTACCTGCACCGTGCCCTTATGCAGAGAGCGCAGGACAGAGACGTGCAGGAGTCTGGCTGCAGCTGTACTGACTGAGGTTTTCTCCCTGCACCGTGTCCTTGGCCCATGCAGAGAACTGCAGGAGAGAGAAGTGCTGGAGTCTGGCTGCAGCTTTACAGATTGAGGTTCTCTCCCTGCACCGTGTCCTTGGCCCATGCAGAGAGCTGCAGGAGAGAGACGTGCAGGAGTCTGGCTTCAGCTTTACAGACTGAGGTTTTCTCCCTGCACCATGTCCTTGGCCCATGCAGAGAGCGCAGGACAGAGACGTGCAGGAGTCTGGCAACAGCTTTACTGACTGAGGTTTTCTCCCTGCACCGTGTCCTTGGCCCATGCAGAGAGCGGTTACTGACTGAGGTTTTCTCCCCGTACCGTGTCCTTGGCCCATGCAGAGAGCGGTTACTGACTTAGGTTTTCTCCCCGTACCGTGTCCTTGGCCCATGCAGAGAACTGCAGGAGAGAGAAGTGCAGGAGTCTGGCTGCAGCTTTACAGACTGAGGTTTTCTCCCTGCATAATGTCCTTGGCCCATGCCCGGAGCTGCAAAGGAGAGACAGTTACAGCAGAGGAGACCTGCAATGCAGAGCAGCCAAGCCCCACTTCCATAGATAACCATTTCTGAAAAGCACACAGCTCCTGCAGTAATGTGACTTGGTCTCATCCTGCCAGCTGTGGCAATGACATCCGTGCAGCTTGTCTTATTATGCAGAGGACGATTTATCTGTCTTGGAGTTGTGAGTCAGCCCTGTACTGCAGCCCAGAGGCAGAGCACACATGCACAGTGCAGATCTGCATTTACAGCAATTCCTGGGGTAATATTACTGGGTTAAGGGAGTTTATTGGATGACAAGATTGTTAAAATAATGATGTTTGGGAAGCTCGCTGTTATACCTTGAGCTATGTACACACAGAAAGATAGATCGTGTGAAATCAATCTATCTTCCAAGATATCCACACAATATGATGTCAATTAAGTTATATGACAATGAGCAATGCAGTAAACGATCAGATTGTTAAACAATGGTGGATGTTGGGTGAAGTGCCGTAAGGTGCGTACGCACGCCGGATTCCCGCAAACGACGGGTCATTAGACCCGCCCACGGGGTGGCCGTTCTGTCAAGACTAGCCTTATCAGCCTGCCGACAGACTGTGCACACAGGCAAACTGTCGGCAGAACGGCCGGGCGGATCTGACGACCCGTTGTTTGCAGGAATCCGGCGTGTGTACGCGCCTGTAGACTTCATAGACACATTGTTTAATAATCGTTAGTAACTGTACACACTGCTAACCATAAGCTATTATCTGCCAAAGTGACCCGTTATGACGGACGACAATCATTATGATTCATTTATCTAAACCGTTGTTTGTTAATCTTGCTGAACAATATCTCTCCTATAAAGGCTTGTACACAAGGCGGTACTGGAGGCGTGATGGAGGAGGTACTAGAGGTGTGATGGAGACAGTACTAGAGGCATGATAAAAAGTAATATTTGAGGTGTGATGAAGGCAGGATTGGAGTAGTGATTAAGGTGGGATTGGGGATGTGATGAAGGTGTGACTGGAGACATGAAAAAGGCGGGACTGGAGGCGTGTTAAAGGCAGGAATGAAAGCATAATTAAGGTGGAACTAGAGGAGTGATGAAGGTGTGATGAAGGCGGGACTGGAGGCATGATGAAGGCGGGACTGGAGGCGTGATAAAGGTATGTGGTGAAAGCATGTCTGGAGATGTAAAGAGGGTGAGACTGGAGGTGTGATGCAGTAGTGTATTTTTAACAGTAATAATCTAATGTTTTAAACATAAAGTCAAATCTATAACAACCTTTGTATAGTTTATGGTGTTTTTTCAGACGAGTGTTGCTGCCCATGCAGGTTTCCCAGGTAAGTATAGCGACTGTTTAGCTGCTCCACTTTGGCGGCCGTGCACTTGGAAATGATGACATGTCTCCGCCAGCCTTAGCCTTAATCCTTACATGCACTTAGAGCACTTACACACAACAGCCACTCATCACACAAAAGACAGGAAGCTGCATACACGTTAGGTGTGAAACAAGACAAATAGCATAATTAATTTCTGGCTCAGCCAGGCACTGGAAATGTCTTTTTCCCCCTTTCAATATTGACATATTGCTGCTCCACCTGTATACATGGCATAGGGGAGAGGCTGTGTACAGGAAACCATGATTCACACATTCCAACTGACATTATACACGGCTGGGGACAAGTCTACAGCCAACAATAGTCTGATAAGCTTTGCATAACTGGGGCCCTGTAGTGACATATAGTAGTATGTAATCAATTCTTCAGGATACCCACTTTTACAGTAATTATCCTGGTTTTAGCATCAGAAACACTTCCTGTATCCATATACTGTATATTGCTGTATATTGGTATGTAGCTCCGCCCTCCCAGTGATGCTTAGCCTAGGCTGTTTAGCTATGCAGAATTCTCCTCCCAGACTATTCTGGGAAACCAGGCATTATTTCACTGCCATTCAAATGAATCGGATGAAAAATCGGTGGTGCAACAATCATACCCAAATCCCAGTCATGCTTATTCTAGTCTTTTTAGTGTAATGGTTAAGGGCTTATCCTAGTGGCTGGATAGTGTAATGGTTAAGGGCTTATCCTAGTGGCTGGAAAGTGTAATGGTTAAGGGTTCTGTCTTTGACGCAGGAGACCAGGGTTCGAATCTTGGCTCGGCCTGTTCAGTAAGCCAGCACCTATTCAGTAGGAGACCTTGGGCAAGACTCCCTAACACTGCTACTGCCTATAGAGTGTGCCCTAGTAGCTGCACCTCTGGCGCTTTGAGTCCGCCAGGAGAAAAGCGCGATATAAATGTTCTGTGCTTGTTTCTTTTGATCAAATCAGATGAAAATCGGTGCTGCAAAAAGCATGTGGATGGACGATTTTAGGTCACAATTGCCTGAATGTATCGATCGAACGTGCTGGGAAATCATGGGCCAACATGGTCAGTAGAGTGTGCGGCGGTAACGGCATGTGATACTGCGAATTTTCCATGTGAGGGGGTAAATATGATTTTTACCTGCTGTATTAAATATTGTGCATTTTGGATATCCTCTATAAGTGCAAATATATTACTTGATTTTTTTGTTCAGATATAATGCAATCGACTTTATTGTGTATATCGACTAGAGCCCCTCACACTGCAAGCGAGATCCTGGCGATTCTCCTTCACTAATCGAGCTGAACGATGTTGTGCCTCCACACTCTGACACCAAAAATCCATTCTGTGTCATTCGAAACCATGTGGACACTAGCCAAATTCTGTACCATGTGACACAGGCGCATATACTGACATAGCTACATGTGGCGCTGTCAGGTGGTACAGGTGCTCCCGGTGACACAGGAGAATTTGCGTTGGCGTGATAGGTATGCAATACTCACCACGGGCCCAGAGGTACACACACACATTTGGGGGAGACCGGACGGGGGTTGCGGTGAAAAGATACTGCTGTTACCACTGGGTACCCCATCAAGCCCTTGTGGCAGAGATTTCCCAGCATGCTCGATTGATCCTCTCAACCGTTTTATGCTGGAAAGCAATCAAAATGAGCGACCGGCTGGGCATGATCGAATCAGCTGGATATCAATGCCTGATTGTGCCAGTTGTGTGTTCCCGCGGGTAGAAAGATGGATTGAGGAACCTTGTTCGTTGGAAGGCGTCGCTGTGAGGTTCCCCGATCCATCTTCAGGTGAGTATTGAGCTTAAGTGGCCACCCGTGGGTCATCTGCTGCTGTCCCTGAATCTGAATCACATACCTACGGTTAGCCATTTGGTCTATAGGCATTTACAGGTAGGCGGAGTTAGTTGGCTACTGTAGACCTGTATTTAACCTCTGTGGGTTTGACAGGGTTAAGTCCTCTCTCCCCCCAGTTCACCTGGTGACCTCCCCTGTACCTGACAGCTAAAGTGTAAAGTTCACTGCTCTGCAAACAGCAAGCTCTGAGCCAACAGCCTGAGAAATCAGCGATTGTTCCAGCAGAGTCCTTTCATGTCCTACTCAATGAATGGTGCAGGGATTCTGCCCAATGCACTGCAGACTGTCCTCCGAGACCAAAGGCATCGCGCAATCCCAGGCCAGGCAATTTCGCTGTGGTGAGGATAGAAAACGCTGTCGGCTTGTTGTAAACGCTGCCGTGGGAGGCGACCTTTGTGCAGCTGCAATTGATTTCATAAAAAACAGCTGTGCTGCCGGGATGCACAGTACAGTAGCACAAACAAGAGCTGCTGCGGCTGCCTCTGTCATCCTTACTGCAAGAGCCTTGAGAATACAAAACACTTATCTGTGAGCGATAAAATCTTAATCTCTGCTCCTCCGCCTCCTGCTTGTTGTGTTGTCACAATGGCATTTAAAGCTGAACTCTGACCAGCAATTATAACATATAGGCAGATGGTTTAAAGTACACTAGTCAGCAGAGAGCTATGGCAGCTGCCATTTTGGCTGTCTCCAACATCAATAGCAAGGGGTTTTGAATCAGGATGATACCATTTACATGCACTGATGAGGATCAACCAGTCCGAAACAGTCTGTATGCATGTTGGATTATTATGGCTCTGTACACATTAACAAACTGACACATCATTGCATTCCAGCGGTTCTGGAGGTGTGTTTAGCTTCTAATGGCCCATACTCACGGGCAACATTTCTGCACTGTCGCTAGCACACGGGAGCGTGTGCACGACAGTTTGGCGACAGCTCGTCGCCACGTCCCTCCGCATACACACACGGAAGAGGGATCAGCGGTTGCCGACGTTCCTCCTCCCCCCGCCGGAAGCTCTGTGTTCTTATAGAGGTTGCTGTCGCTAGTCCGCATACTCACGCGGACTAGCGACAGTTGCGGCGAAGTTGCGGCGGCAACTGTCGCCAGGCGATTGACCGCGCCAATCGCCTGGCAACATCAGCGACGAGCGACGGTTCGGGGTGCGTGCCCGTGCAACGCCTCATACTCACGGGCGACCTGTCGCGGCGACAGTTGTAGTCCGTGAGTATGGGCCATAAGGGTAACAATGGTTAATTTGTATATATTCAGCAGTGATGCACTGGGAGACATCTCAAGCTTACTCCAACCTGAATTATCGCAAATTCTTTCTGTTTTAAGAAAGCAAACTTTTATATTTCTTGGCTAATTTAAAGATGAAAAACCAGTGAGCTTTCGGCTTATAAAAAGCCTTTGTCGGACTGGTTCCTGACAAAAACTGAAAAACACAGCTTTTATACACTGACATACAGAGGAGAAACATTCTTTAGCAGACATAAATGTCTCCAACAACAATAAAATGCTATCTTTCTTTCTGGCTGTATTGCAGACATTCTGCATATTACTTTTTCACTTACCTGGAATCAGTGAAGATGTCAAAGATTCAAAGAAGATTCAGAACTCCTGGGTCCATATACAATTAACTTGTTTCCCTTGAGTTATCTCCTATGTGATAATGTTAATATTCTCTTTAAAATAACATTTTAAAGAGCATTTTACAGCTGAAAGGGTACCCAAAAGTTAGTGAAAATGTACTAGCAAAACTATTTTGAGTAATTCTTGCTTGCTAGTAGCTTAAAAGTTATTTTATTTGTAAGGGTTAAAATTGTCACCTAGGAGAAAACTTAGTAGAAAAGTGAATTGTATTTGGCCCCTTATTCAATTTACCTTTTCTCCTGAGTTTTCTCCTAGGTGATATTCTCATACCTATAATCAATAAAATGCCTTAAGCAACCAGCAAACAGGAAATCTCTGAATAATTTTGACAGTACTTTGTCACCTACTTTAAAGGGACTCCGAGCTCTAAATAAAAACGAAATTGGTACTCACCTGGGGCTTTCTGCAGCCCACCGTAGATCGGGAGGTCCCACGGCGTCCATCCGTGATGACGCAAGGCGGCCGGCGTGGTGACGACAGACGTGACATTTCAGGAAGAAGGAGCCCGACAATCGGGCCCAGTGTCGCCGGGGAGCCATTTCTGGCCAGGCCCTGGGAGAAGAGCCAGATGGACGCCGTGGGACCTCCCGACCTACGGTGGGCTGCAGAAAGCCCCAGGTGAGTACCAATTTCGTTTTTTATTTAGAGCTCGGAGTCCCTTTAAATTGCAGAGTGCTGAAATGTTCAGCCCTTATTTAATTCATTTTTCCTCCTATGTGATATTTTTACACCTTATCAATACATTTTAAAGGCACACTTCCACTGTCTCGCAGGTGATTTGAGTACGTTTGCAGACGTGCACATTTTGGGCCCTAAGCCAGCAGCAAGGAAGAAAATGCTTCCATTTGAAAACACCTTTTCACCCTCTTTTTGGTACCTTTTCAATTGTAGAGCGCTGAAAATAGAAGATTATTATTATTTTTTTTATCTCCCAGGAGAAAATTTAGGAGGAAAAGGGAATAGACTCTGCATCTTGATCTTACACCAGATATAAAAGGTGAGAAAATAATACAAAGCGGAAGTATCTTACTTAGCAAATCCATTACAAATTAACCTGAACTCGGAAATAGTTTTGGAAATGAAAGTGAAGGGTGAGCAGCCCTCACTGATGAGGGAATATTCTGCACGTACCTTTTACTTGACACTAAGCTGTTTTCCAGAAGATAATGGCTTTTATCACAGTTGTCTTCACTGATAAAGATCTGTGAATGTGGACAGCTGGTCCTCGCTGTATAAAAACTTTGCCTCTAAGCCATCATGAGAGGCGGAGATAACCCTTTACTGTCTGGAGGAAGCATCAAATGTTAGAATCATGAGCTGCAGGGAAATGTAATATCTACAATTTACAGAACGCAAAATAGCCACCCCCATAAAACGGTGAATTCTGTGACTTTGTCCAGGCAGGTGAGTGGAACTAGATGGACTAGAGAAATGACATTATTTAAATGTACAGAAGTTGGCAGAGGTGAGATCGGATGAAGGAAAGTTTAGTTCAGGTTTGCCTGTCTTCAGGAAAAATAAGCCAAACCCACTATGGGAAGGGGGAGGAGAATAAGGTTTACTCCCCTAGCATGCTAGCAGGACCCTGGCTGTGGGCTGCCACTGACACATGTAAGATTGCACTGCTGGCCAGACTCTCAATCAGTCATCAAATACAAAGCAGAAATGGGATCAGAAACGCACCTCTTTTTTTTTTTAAAATTCTTTGCCCTTTCCTACTCAGCGTAAATGTAGTGCCCAACTTACAGTAAGCATAGCTTCATTGCCAAGTTCTTTATGTTGAGAATGTATTTGCATCATAATTAGGAAAAGGAGCACCGTATATACTTGCCTGTCAGCCGTCCTGTGTATAAGCCGAGGTACTCGCTTTTGTATCAGAAACCAGGAAACAGTGATTGACTTGCGTATAAGCCCCTTCCCCAGTAGCCAGATGTGCCCCAAGTACAAGTCAGCCCCCCTCCCATAGCTAGATGTGCCCCAAGGATGACAACGGTTATGTTTCAAGACGCCACTAGATGGCATCATAAACATGAGACACAGCGATTGACACACAGGAAGACTCCCCAATCACAGCACTGCTGACACGTTGCTTGCACGCTCCGCTCCACAAGCCAGGGGACACAGGTAGTCTTGAACAGCACACCCTGCACACCATGTTGCAAGGGAAGGGGGGCATGGACACAGCAGTGAACCAGCTGGCAAGAGCAGGATCACTAGTGCACGATCCTTTCACTCCTCTGCCAGTAACAAAACCTGCTCCACCATCCGTTCTGCTCGCATATAAGCCGAGGGGGAAACGTTTCAGCATATTTTTTGTACTGAAAAATTAGGTTTTTACGTGAGTATATAAGGTAGTTATATTCTAAGCAGTAATTTCAATGCCAGTAAGAGAGGAAAACAAAACAAAACATAACAAGCAACACAAAACCTGTTATTTCTGCACAGGATGGGAGTCTAATGGAAGATATTATCACCTTGTATAAATACAGTGGTTTGCAAAAGTATTCAGCCCCCTTGAAGTTTTCTACATTTTGTCATATTACTGCCACAAACATGAATCAATTTTATTGGAATTCCACGTGAGTTGTGTACACGTAAGAAGTGGAACAAAAATCATACATGGTTCCAAACATTTAAAAAAATAAATAAATAAATGCAAAGTGGGGTGTGCGTAATTATTCAGCCACCTGAGTCAATACTTTGTAGAACCACCTTTTGCTGCAATCACAGCTGCCAGTCTTTTAGGGTATGTCTCTACCAGCGTTGCACATCTAGAGACTGAAATCCTTGCCCATTCTTCTTTGCAAAACAGCTCCAGCTCAGTCAGATTAGATGGACAGCGTTTGTGAACAGCAGTTTTCAGATCTTGCCACAGATTCTCGATTGGATTTAGATCTGGACTTTGACTGGGCCATTCTAACACATGGATATGTTTTGTTTTAAACCATTCTATTGCTGCCCTGGCTTTATGTTTAGGGTCATTGTCTTGCTGGAAGGTGACCCACCGCCCCAGTCTCAAGTCTTTTGCAGACTCAAAGAGGTTTTCTTCCAAGATTGCCCTGTATTTGGCTCCATCCATCTTCCCATCAACTCTGACCAGCTTCCCTGTCCCTGCTGAAGAGAAGCACCCCCAGAGCATGATGCTGCCACCACCATATTTGACAGTGGGGATGGCGTGTTCAGAGTGATGTGCAGTGTTAGTTTTCCGCCACACATAGCGTTTTGCATTTTGGCCAAAAAGTTCCATTTTGGTCTCATCTGACCAGAGCACCTTCTTCCACATATTTGCTGTGTCCTCCACATGGCTTGTGGCAAACTGCAAACGGGACTTCTTATGCTTTTCTGTTAACAATGGCTTTCTTCTTGCCACACTTTCATAAAGTGCATGACTAATAGTTGTCCTATGGACATATTCCCCCACCTGAGCTGTATATCTCTGCAGCTCGTCCAGAGTCACCATGGGCCTCTTGACTGCATTTCTGATCAGCGCTCTCCTTGTTCGGCCTGTGAGTTTAGGTGGATGGCCTTGTCTTGGTAGGTTTACATTTGTGCCATAATCCTTCCATTTCTGAATGATCGCTTGAACAGTGCTCTGTGGGATGTTCAAGGCTTTGGAAATCTTTTTGTAGCCTAAGCCTGCTTTAAATTTCTCAATAACTTTATCCCTGACCTGTCTGATGTGTTCTTTGGACTTCAATGTGTTGCTCCCAATATTCTCTTAGACAACCTCTGAGGCTGTCACAGAGCAGCTGTATTTGTACTGACATTAGATTACACACAGGTGCACTCTATTTAGTCATTAGCACTCATCAGGCAATGTCTATGGGCAACTGACTGCACTCAGACCAAAGGGGGATGAATAATTACGCACACCCCACTTTGCAGTTATTTATGTGTAAAAATGTTTGGAATCATGTATGATTTTCGTTCGACTTCTCACGTGTACACCACTTTGTATTGGTCTCTCACGTGGAATTCCAATAAAATTGATTCATGTTTGTGGCAGTAATATGACAAAATGTGGAAAACTTCAAGGGGGCCGAATACTTTTGCAAACCACTGTACATACTCTTCTAACTCAGCTACTCAGTACAGCAGCACTCAAGGAATGATATAGCTGACAGTTCTTCTCATATTACTGGGTGCAGTGTACAATTAGTAAAAGAGCTGGAGAACTACAAGTACCTTGCTGTAATTTGTACCTATGCACACAAAGTTCTAACCTGAATACTTTTGCAAACCACTGTATATATGTATGGCGCATACATTATGCCGAAATATAAGTGAAAAGGTGGAAAAACAGGTTAAGCTTTAAATGGAGAATCCATTTTGTAAAAATAAATAAATATATCATCATGCCATCATGATACAGAATCAGAATAGGATGTTTTAAAAGAGGTTGAAACGTCCTGAAAAGCATTTATTATGTCCAGGCCATCTATATACAGTATAAACATAACAAAGCGCTCTTACTTTGCAAGATATCTGGACTGGGGGACTGTCTCATCTGAGCACAGGCTGACTCTATTGTACTCATACTCACCTCACCTGCTGCATGCTACCTGGTCAGCCCTTCTCACCCCTCCATAGCGACAGAACGCAGCACTAGCCTGCAGGCTAGCAATACATCCATAGAGGACTTAGGCCTAAAATGTTGCCTGAGGGATCAAGTACCAATACCTGCAGGCGACAGTATTTGTGAGTGTATACGTACCTTAACTGCCCCTCGGACAAGCTCACAATCTAATCCTACCATAATCATATTCTGATGTCCTACCATATTATTATTATGTATTTATATAACACTGACATTCTGCAGCACTTTACAGAGTATAGTCATGTCACTGACTGTCCTCAGAGGAGCTCACAATCTAATCCTACCATAGTCATAGTCTGATGTCCTACCATATTATTATGTAGTTATACAGCACTGACATCTTCTGCTGCACTTTACAGAGTACATAGTCATGTCACTGATTGTCCTCAGAGGAGCTCACAATGTAATCCTACCATAGTCATAGTCTGATGTCCTACCATATTATTATGTAGTTATACAGCACTGACATCTTCTGCTGCACTTTACAGAGTACATAGTCATGTCACTGATTGTCCTCAGAGGAGCTCACAATGTAATCCTACCATAGTCATAGTCTGATGTCCTACCATATTATTATGTAGTTATACAGCACTGACATCTTCTGCAGCACTTTACAGAGTACATAGTCATGTCACTGACTGTCCTCAGAGGAGCTCACAATCTAATCCTACCATAGTCATAGTCTAATGTTCTACCATATTATTATTATTTTGTATGTATCTATATAGTACTGACATCCCTCTGCTTCCTCCAAAACATCATCTCCTCCCTGCTGGCCTGCAGCATCTGATCCCCAGGGTGCCGGGTATGTGCTGCATCACTCACCTGCTCTCAGCAGATTAGCAATGGGATCACTAGCTACACATGAAGTCCTGCTTCCTCTCTGACTACAGCAGCACCTCATGTGATCCGGCAGCACATAACAAATCACATGAGGCACCACTGTAGCCATAGATACAGGATGTTGGACAAGAAGATGGGGATCCCATCGCTGGAACGCTGAGAGCAGATGAAGTGGCGCTACACATCTAGGGAGGAGGTGACGGGGAGTGCAAGGAGGGGGACATTTGGGGAGGGGAGCTGCCTCTTGCTGCCCTCTCATTTTTGCTGCCCTGAAGAACGTGATTTTCTTTGTTTCCTGTTAGAACCACCCCTGTCAATCCCTTTCTGATCAGATTCAGATCAGAGAGGGATTGATCTGTTTGCCATATTGTTTTGCAATCTAATTGTGTATGGCCACAAACTCTGACAGGAACATTAGAAAAAAGTTATATATAGTGCATTTTATTCTGGAACAAATTTACCTTTTATACATATGCATATGTAAGTACTTGTGTCACAAGGGCAGGGCTCTCTTCCCCTTTTGTGTCTTGGAATTCATTATACATTTTATTTATTATGGTATTCTTGTCACTGTCATTACCAATCCTGTATCTTGTATATTGGTGTATACCACTGTCTGTATTATTGCGTAGCCCATGTTTGTGTCTTACTTTTTACAACACCATGGAATGTGTTGGCACTTTATAAATCGATAATAATAATAATATGCATACATATGCATTTTAAACTTTACAATTTGTCACAATAGTGATATTTTAAGGCATGCATCATAGAACTCTTCAGAGCTCTTGCATTGGTCAGAAACATAAGACAAGTAATGTCATCAAAGTAAATATATGACGACGCTTTCCTTCACAGCGACCTTCGGAAAAAAAAAATCAGGGCAAGGCTTCTGTCAAGCCAAAAGCCGAAAAGAAAAACGCCATTAATTTCTTGTGACTAGCAACCTTAATTCAGTGTGATTTATGTGAGGGAGGGAGAGCAGGCGTATAAATTGCGAGTGAAATTCGCCTTGCCATGTGTATGAGGGATCCTTTCCCCGCACAGGGGTCACACAGAGGCTGGGAGAGAAGGGACTTGCTTTCTTTCTGCCACAGTTCATAAAACGGATAAGAAGCTGTAGTCGCCCTGTTTGAAGGTCCCTCTTAGTGAGTCGTTTAGTGAAAGTGTGGAGACGACTTTTATCTGCGGCACAATTTGTGGGGGGATGACAGCTAATGACACAAACGTTCATACTGTGAAGAGACACATACATTGTCCCGGCATCAGGAATCGCGTATGATCTGTGTCACATCACATTATCTCACGCTTCACCCTCCTGCCTGAGGAGTTTAAAAGGACCTGTAGTGAAAATAACATAATGAAAAAAAAATGGCTTATTTTTTTATTTTTACAATATTTAATAATAAATTATTTAGTCAGCGTTTGCCCTTTGTAAAATCTTTGTGTAAAGCGTGGCTCATAACAGATCAGATTACCGTTGACGGGGGGAAAATAGTGTGATCAGGACTGCAGTGGGGGTCATTAAAGGGAACCTAAACTGAGAGGGATATGGATGTTTCCTTTTAAACTATACCAGTTGCCTGACTCTCCTACTGATCAATTTGCTGCAGTAGTATCTGGATCTCACACCTGAAACAAGCATGCAGCTAATCCAGTTTGACTTCAGTCAGAGCACCTGATCTGCATGCTTGTTGAGGGGCTGTGGCTAAAAGTATTAGAGACACAGGATCAGCAGGAGAGTCAGGCAACTGGTATTATTTTAATAGGAAAAATCCATATCCTTCTCAGTTTAGGTTCCCTTTAAGGATCCAACATGCTGGATCCTAAGGAATTGGGTGGCCGGCATACACACACTAGATGAGCAAACAATCGTTGGCCAAAGCCATTGTTACCTAGTGTGTGTAGTACCTACCTTAAAAAGAACTAGAGACGAAGCACCCTCAAGTATTGTACCATATCAATTGGAGCATGACCGTAAACACCTACCCTGTTTTCTGTTTCATTCTTCTCTGCTAAATCTGCCTGTTATCAGCCCTAATAAGAATCCCCGACTGAGCGTTCAGTATAGCTTTTCCCGGAATGATTATAGCTGAGTCAGTCTTCTGTGATGTCTTTTCAAGCTCAAGTCTGCCCCCTTGTGGCTCTGTTTTGCTGCTATTTATCCTCGAAGCAGCAAAGCAGAGCCACAAGAGGGCAGGCTTGGGCTTGAAAAGACATCACAGAAGACTGACTCAGCTATAATCATTCCGGGGATTCTTATAAGGGCTGATAACAGGCAGATTTAGCAGAGAAGAATGAAACAGAGAGCAGGGGAGGTGTTTACTGTCAGTCATATTCCCATTGATATATATGGTAAAATATGGGTGCTTTGTCTCTGGTACCCTTTAAGAATTTAACGTGTGTGCCACAGTGACAGTGACCATTGAGCACATGTACAGCAACAGCATGCATCATCAGCTACACAGCTAACTTGTGTCTGTGCAGCACAGCCCATTGGTGTCGCCCAAGGGGAATGGGTCCAGATCTCAGACGGGTGATTTTACTCAAAGGTATGTACGCACATTTAGCCTAAATTTAATATACACGCAGTGGACACGCACAGGTTAAGGGGGTATAAAGAGTAACTGTCCACATCTGTTCGCCTGCAATTACAGCAGTCTGTATAAAAGGTCATTGAGGTTCTGGACTCACGACAACAGCAAAATCAAAAGAGCAGCCAAAGGTCCTGTGAGAGAAGGTTGCAACTTTAATAGAGGTAGCAACTTTAATAGAGTCATCTTGTTTGAAATAAGTGCTCTGCTTTTTGCTTTTGACCTCAGTCCGAATAACTCCTTGTGCTGTAAATTCTTGGAATGCTTTGATCTCTCTCTCTACTAGCAGAAAATATAGAAGCTGAAAGCAGAAGTCAGCTGTTATTGTCTCACACTGCCCCCTAGTGATAAGTGGCAATACCTACACATTACAGCAGTACAAATTAGAAGCAAGGAAATGTAAAAACTAAGAAATACAAAAAAGTGCTAAAATAAATTAGCCTGGAGCACTTGCAAGCCTCTAAATAAAGTGGCAGGTAAAGGGTTAATTTGCTCGATACTGCTCCCCACAACAGTCTAGTGCAGAAGTTGAGGAGACAAGGACTGGGGCAGAATCTGTGTGCATAGATAAGGAACTGGCTAATAGAAAGCAAAGAGTTGTGGTCAATGGATCACATTCCAACATACGGGTGACTATTAGCAGTGGGGTCCCATAGGGATTGGTACTAGGTCCAGTATTCTTCAATTTATTTTTTAATGGATGACATAGAAAGTAATGTTACTATTTTTGCAGATGATAGAACATTGTGCAGAATCATCAACTCTTAGGAAGAGAGGGACATATTGCAGCAAGATCTGGATAGGATGGCTATATAGGCACATAAATGGCAGACAAAATTCAATGTTGAAAAATATAAAGTCATGCATCTTGGTTGTACCAACGGTCTAGCACCATGCAAAATATACGAGATACAGATGGGGACATCAAGCTTGGAGATGGACTTAGGAGTACTTGTTGACAAAAACTTAAATAAGTGTATTAAATGCCAAGCTGCTCTAGCTAAAGCAAATAAAAACTTGGGATGCAATAAAAGGCAAATAAAAACTCAGGATGCTAGCATAATATTGCCCCTGTTTAGCTCTCTTGTAAGGCCACATCTGGAATATAGAATTCAGTTCAGGGCACCGCATTAAATGAGGGACATTGACGTTTTAGGACAGGTGCAGAGACAAGCAACAAACTAATTAGAGAGATAGAAGGTCTCACTTACCAAAACTGGGCTCATTCAGTTTGGAGAAAAGACACCTTTGAGGAGATCTAGTTAACATGTATAAATACTTCAGAGGCAAATATAAAAGCTTGAGATGAGCTTTTTGTCCCTAGGCTTGTGTAAAGGACTAGGGGACATGTGTATGGAGGAAAAAGTGTTTGCCATTTATTTAGAACAGGGTTCTTTACAGTAAGAGTGATTCAATTGTGGAATGTATTACAACAGGAAGTAGTTACAGCAAATTCTATACCTGCGCTTACGAGGGGCTTAGATGCTTTCCTTAAATTAAAAGACATAAACAGACTAGGTCATTTCTGGCAGTGTTGATCCAGGAAATTTATCTGACTGCCACCTAGAGTCAAGAAGGAATTTTTTCCATTCCAGGGATAATTGGTCGAAGCCTTGTAAGGTTTTTTTCCCTTCCTATGGAACAACAGAGATATGTGAGGGTGCAGGCTTGTATTGTACCTTATATTTTGGTTGAAGTCGATCTAAATCCAAATAACTGTGTAACATTTTTGGAAGAACTTACAAACCCCATTCAGACAGCTGCCAGGCTTGGATTCTAGAACCACAAGTACAGCATTGTGCTGCCTGGTAAAATTACGCTGCTAGAGGACAAAGTAAAGATCTAGTGCCGAAACGTTGTGTGCTTTTTTGCTGCTATGGAATAAATTTTCTGCTATAACTGCACAAATCCAGGTGGAGACCCAGTCTTCTTTTTTCTGCTGGACAAAGTAAAGATAGAATTCCACCAGTTTGTCTCTCTCGTAGTCCTGAATCCATCGTCACGTTATCAGGCACAAATGTTACACATTTTAACAAAAAGTAGTGAGAGTATCTTACCTCTCCTCCATTATACCAACTGAAACTTCTTCTTGGGACAGATATTTTGCAATTCCCACTTATAACTCAATAATGTATGGGAAGTTCTTGTAGGTAAATAATGTATGGGAAGTACTTGCAGGTGACCATGAGTCCTCTGTTGACAGGGCCATTTTTAGGCATAGGAAACCCAGGCAGATGCGTAGGAACTACAACTGTAGGAAGGGGTCACCCTAGATGCCTAAGGTGACAACTGTAGGAAGGGGTCTTAACATACTGTACTTTATGGAATTCTTACAGCCAACTTCTAGTTTCATTAAGAAAGGGATGGATGGTGATTTTAACACCTAAATGGGTACTGCTGTGTCAATTGTTGCAAATGTGAATTGGATTTCCAGGACAATATTGTAGCCTGTGAAGACCCAGGCAGTACAGAAACAGTAGGAAGTTCATAAAGTGGATACACAACCTTCTAATCCATTCTTGGAAGGGTTTGTGAAATGTGTTCAGTGAGTTTAGGCCAGTGAGATGTATATAGCCTGTTAATAATCTGTGTATTTCTGTAAACAATAAATTTCTTATTGGTGCCTACAAAGCTAATTGAAGTAGGCTATGATCTTCCTGTCCACTAGATTAGGGTAGGGTAGGACAAATGATTGCCTAGGGTGCAAAAATGGCCAGAAACAGCCCTGTATGTACATCCCCAAAACAACAGACGCCAAGCCAGTAACCGAAGTTTTACTTTTCAATGGCATGTATTAAATATGAAAAAAAAAAAATCAACAATCTCAAAAACAAAAAGTACACATTACAAGCTCTTAAATTTAGCATTTTATAAAATCAGTTATAATAAACCTAAACCAATGAAAAAAATAGACAATTTACAAGAATAAAAGTGCACATCAACTTGTGCGAATATTTAGATAAAAAAAATCTCTGTGCCACATTATCACTCTTTGGAGTGTAATCACTAAACTGCGGTAAGCAGAATATTGTGCGTAAAGTCTTCCGCGTGATGAGTAGAGTGTAATCGAATACAATACATGCAATGCATTGCTCGCTACCCTTCATGCATAAAATGTTATGCAGATTATTCTAATTACCGCAGTTTAGTGAATACACCCCTTTATTTGAAAGTGAAACCAATTGCACTTAAGGTAAGGAAGTAATCAATATTTGGCAGATTGTCTATGGAAAAGGTCGGGTCAGCAAGAATCTCCTTTCTGCGATTGTCTCCACAAATGGCGTGGTGCTTTCTGGAAATGGTCAGGTCAGTAAGAATCTCCTTTTCCTGCGACTGTCCCCACAAATGAAGTTGTGTTTTCTGGAAATTATGAGGTCCAAGAATCTCCTTTCTGCAACTGTCTCGGTGAACGAAGTTGCGCTTTCCAAAATAGACTCCAGTGCTTAAAAACTGGATCGGAATCTTTTTCTAGATTTTTGAAAGCATCAAGGGTTTTGGTAAAGAAGGAAATTCACTGGTCGTCATGACAATGGAAAGTTTCCCCCAAAAATAAAAAGGCATACTGAAATAATTTTAAGTACGGTAGTCTGTGATTGTTTTTTCGGCTCTGTCCCACCACTGTCTGGATCTCATACCAGACACGACACCCTTCTTGGGGAAAGAGGCCTTTTCTTGAGGTGCAAGGCCACATGAACACCAACAACATGTGTTCTTACTGAGCTTTCTGGACTTGACTGCCACCCCACAATTCCAGTCTTGTTTTATCTTTTTTTAATCTCCACTTTGGAATATTATTACGCAGGAGAAGAAGTCCCCTTGTCACATGCCTAGTTCTGACAAAAAACGTTGCTTGCCGACAACAGAATTTTGGATCTAGGCAAGAGCTAAAGCACACCATGAGTCCTGACGGAGAGGAACATTGAGTCCGGATTGCTGGCTCAAGCCATTTTGACTAAAAGGGTATTCATCTGCAATAAATTTTAGCTCGTGCGACCCGGGTACAAGATCATCTGTTTGGCTTTGACCCTATAAATATAAAAAAAATAAAATAAAATATGAAATAAGAAAACATTGGTGTGAAAGCCCAGAAGCCCAGAACAAAAACCAGGGAAAACAAAATGACACCCTCAAAACCGTTAAGTCCACAAATTGGGTCGAAGACTTTCAGCACCATATTTTATTACTCCCAATCTACAAAGCAGTGTACCCTCGACCACTGGTACCCAAATGTAATGTGATTGTATTCATTTTATTGGAGTTTGATATTGGATTTTATCTAACAGAAGTAGTTTATGCTTAGACATATTTATTTACAGGTACTTTTACTTGGATGGAATGTGGAGGTGACCAACTCTTCCAAGCTTCGATCCATTTGTTTAAGAGGAGGAATGAAGATTTCTTATATTGGCGGTTATGAAAATGTGTGATTGAAGGGAAGATGAACACCTGACACTTGAGCGTTTTTTTCACAACCTTATAATTTTAGTTGGTAATAGCTGGTAGGCCTTTTAAGATCGTATGGTGTCTGTTGCACCTTGTTGAACATACACTCGGGTGATGTATTGTACTTAGTGTGCTGGTTTTTGGAACTTATAAAGTTCACAAATGATTACATCTTGGTTTGATTGCTGCAGCCGAATAGTTGGGTACAGCTGAGAGTGCTTAGGTGGGGTTGACCCAACTTTTATCTTTTCAGCACAGATCTCTTACTTCTCACTATATATGGCAAGCATCTTATTCAGTGCATTGAAAGTTTTAGGAAAAATAAACCATATTAAAAAAAATAAAATTCAAAAACTGGAACTGGGCTTTCATAAATTAATAAAAACTGGAGGGAGTTCAAACATCTAAGTGATTTATTACAGTTTAGCAGGCTCTATATATTATTATTTATTGTATTATATATATCAGTTTTCTGTGTTGCCTGTATTTGTGAACTCACCTGGGAACCAATCGCCTGCCCGTACTGTGCAGAAAGGACAGGTTCTGTTTTTAAAACTGGTGTGGAGTCTGTCGTTACTGAGGATGGGGAGGTATTGGCTGAAGTGGATGACCCTGAAATAGAACACAGGTTATAATCAGCTAGTCAAAATTACACACAAAAGTCACAATGAAGCATGAAACAGAAGGAATTAATGAGGGTAATAAACTAATCAGAAGACTGGGAACGATAACTGGGCAATGGTCTCTTTATTGTAAGAGTGATGCCACATCATTACTATAGAACACACACCACTGAGGAGGTGTCTCTGGTTACCTGTAGAAGTTTTCCCTTTCACATTTTTGGGCTTTCTCTTTCGTGTCTGTATGCTTTCTTTCTTCATGGCTAGAGGACGAGGAACCTAAGGAACAAGAATATTTTATTTAACACCTAAGAACACCTGTTAGCAGAATGACTATGAACTGTATAAGTTACAACTCTTAAAAATATGTCCAATCAAAGACAAGGTTCATTACTTCTCCAGCTTGGCCTCAGTTGTACCTTGTTCTTTTTTCGGTCAACATATTCCTGAAATGCTGTCCAATCAGGTGTTTAGTTGTTTTTTGTTTTTTTTTAGTCAAATGAGACAACAATGTCATGCCTACAAAGTGGTGCTGCTAGGTTTGGGTTCCAGGGGCCCAGTGCCCTGACTCTCCCGCAGGTGCCCTGCATCCCTAGACACCTAGTACATTCTAAAATAAATAAGATGCCCACCCCCGGATCAGCTGATCAGCTGCAATGCTATGCTGCGCGAGGTGCGTAGCGGTAATTCGAGGCTATAGCGGCTGCATTTAACGCCGCCTCGGAGTATAGCGGCAGCGGTGAGAGACGTCATTCGGCTCTCACCACGCCAAACTGAGCGGCGACGAATCAATATGCACCCGCCCACCCCCAGATCTGCAGGACGAGGATGATCATGACTGTATTTGTTATACGGTGGACATGATGGATGTTCTTGTTCTATACGGTGTGGACATGATAAATGCATTCGTTATACGGTGGATATGATGAGTGTTCTTGTAATATTGTAGACATGATAGCTCTACTTGTTATAGATGTAGTGGACATTATTATTTGTTATATACAGATATGGATATGATGGTGTTCTTGTTATATACGTAGTGGAGATCCTGGCTGTATTTGTTATATACGGATATGGATATGATGGTGTTCTTGTTATATACGTAGTGGAGATCCTGGCTGTATTTGTTATATACGGATATGGATATGATGGTGTTCTTGTTATATACGTAGTGGAGATCCTGGCTGTATTTGTTATATACGGATATGGATATGATGGTGTTCTTGTTATATACGTAGTGGAGATCCTGGCTGTATTTGTTATATACGGATATGGATATGATGGTGTTCTTGTTATATACGTAGTGGAGATCCTGGCTGTATTTGTTATATACGGATATGGATATGATGGTGTTCTTGTTATATACGTAGTGGAGATCCTGGCTGTATTTGTTATATACGGATATGGATATGATGGTGTTCTTGTTATATACGTAGTGGAGATCCTGGCTGTATTTGTTATTTGGTGGATATGATGGGTGTTCTTGTTATATATGTAATGGACATGATTCTTTGTTATACGGTGGATAAGATGGGTGTTCTTGTTATATATGTAGTGGACATGATTATTTGTTATACGGTGGATATGATGGGTGTTCTTGTTATATATGTAATGGACATGATTATTTGTTATACGGTGGATAAGATGGGTGTTCTTGTTATATATGTAGTGGACATGGTGGCTGTATTTGTTATACTGAGGATATTATGGGTGTTCCTCCCACATTCCAAAAACACATATGACTATGGTAGAGATTAGATTGTGAGCCCCTCTGAGGGACAGTTAAGTGACAAGACAACATACTCTATACAGCGCTGCATAATATGTCGGCACTATATAAATACTAAATAATAATAAAATAATAATAATGATGGGTGTTCAGGTTATATATGGCATGGACTTGCTAAATGTATGTTATATATATGGTGGATATAATGGGTATTCTTGTTATATACATAGTGGACATGATGGAATTCCAGATGAAATTAATAATAAAACATTAGAGGAGTAGAAGGACTGCTTGCAGTAAGGCAAAATGTATTTTTGCTCCAACTATTTATTTTGATTCTTTATTACAAAGTGTAACTATGGTACCCTAAAGTTTACTTTATACAGCCAGCGTGGTAGACCACTGATGATAAAATACTTGGTGGTGCCCTCTGCTGGTATATGCAGAAACTTACCCCATGAAGTTTCATGTAAAGGCCACAGGCGTTGCACACCGGCTCTCCGTCAGAGTTCCGCCTCCACAGGGTGGTGGTGACTGTGTGGCAGTTTGTACAACATAATCCCGCTCGTCTGGAAGAAGACTGTAAGGAGAGTAACAGAGAGGAAATATAAGAAGCAGTCCACAGTATTAACCTTCTGGATGTATGACTCTCTATGGATAAAATACAATACTAAAATGTTATCCAGAAGCAAGAGCCACCAGATTCTAATGGAAGATATTTATCCAGATAGATTAATCACTCCAACTCCACCCCATCCTATCTACATAGATAAATCACACCACCTCACAATAAAATCCAACATATTTCACCCCCTCAAACTTATGCTGGGTACACACCATGCGGTTTCCCGCTCGATCCGCGGGTCGATCGGGATCGAATCGACTATTTCCGACGTGCATGCAAAATTGACAGGAGGAACGATCGAAGGCCGAATCAATCCCGATTGACCCGCGGATCGTGCGGGAAAACGCATGGTGTGTACCCAGCATTAGTTAGGGGTACAAAGTGCTACAGTGCCATGTGCAAAAAAGACTACATTAAATATACAGTACATTGAAAGTCACAAAGTATAGCTTTCCAGCTCTATTAGCAGCCACAGCTTTAAAACTATTGATTATAGATAATCTGTTACCATCGCCCATATCTCTCTCTATTAGGCTGAATGCGCTTATGTAAATAAACCCAACCACAAACATGCCATAGTACTCACAAGCAAGCAATGTGTCAGTCCATGAACTTTGAAAAAGGCGCTGCCAATCACCCAGAGATTGTCTTTAGGCACTCTGGCTGTACATTGATGGATTATACTATGTATGTGCGAGATAATGCTGAATAGATGTACGGGTCAGACCTCCTGTGTCCCTGCACTGTATTTACAGTGTGAATTAAAAAAAAAGCTACAGGCCACAAGAAAAGTGAAGAGACCTAAGGAAGTCCTAATTATTACTCATTATCTCTGTAAGTCCAATCAACCTAATTAAAGGGGCACTACAGCGAAAAACTGTAAAATTTAAAATATGTGCAAACATACAGTATACAAATAAGAAGTACATTTTTTCCAGAGTAAAATGAGCCATAAATTACTTTTCTCCTATGTTGCTGTCACTTACAGTAGGCAGTAGAAATCTGACAGAAGTGACAGGTTTTGGACTAGTCCATCTCTTCATAGGGGATTCTCAGCAAGGCTTTTATTCTTTATAAAGATATTCCCGAAAAAGGATTTAAACAATGATGCTGGCCAGCTTCCCTGCTCCCTACACAGTTTTTTGGCAGTTGGACAGAGCAACTGCCATTCACTAAGTGCTTTTGAAAATAAATATATCCCTGAGAATACCCTATAAAGAGATGGACTAGTCCAAAACCTGTCACTTCAGTCAGATTTCTACTACCTACTGTAAGTGACAGCAACATAGGAGAAAAGTAATTTATGGCTCATTTTACTGTGGAAAGAAATGTACTTCTTATTTGTAAATGTTTGCACATCTTTTAAATGTTACTTTTTCGCTGTAGTGCCCCTTTAAAGAAAACTCCGACCAAAAATTTAACTTTATCCCAATCAGTAGCTGATACCCCCTTTTACATGAGAAATCTATTCCTTTTCACAAACAGACCATCAGGGGGCGCTGTATGACTGATATTGTGGTGAAAGCCCTCCCACAAGTAACCCCTCCCACAAGAAAAGTTCGAACTTTTGTGGGAAACAGCTGTTTTCAACTGCCAAAAACCATGCAGCAGCTACATCACCTGCCAACAGTAAAATGTTCACTGGAGTTCCTCTTTAAAGAGAACCTGAACTGAAAATAAAAAGTCAAAATAACCATACACAGGTCATACTTACCTCCTGTGTAGTCTACTACCCAATCTCTTTCTCCTCTCCTGCATCCCATTTGTCCACTGTGAACAATGAATTTCTCTGTCCCCCATTTAAAAATGGCCATTACCCCCAACAGCTTCCTAGTCAGCACACTGTTAAACTGTAATATCAACCACTTGAGCCATAGGGAAACATGGACATTACCTTGTACATTCAGTTGTAACTGACAGCTGCTGATATATAACTGACAGTAACTGGTATATTTCAGTTCTGACAAAATATTGTCAGAACTGGAAGGGATCACTGTAAGGAGAAAATGGTGAGCTTCTGAGAGGAACTGATGGTGAGGTTAGTATGTAATATTCATTTGCATCTACGCCATGTGTTTATTTTAAATAATTTTCCTCGCTTTAGGTTCCCTTTAAGCACATTTCTGAAACGGGTTTGCTTTAAGGCTAGGTTTCCATTTGTACGAAAACGGGCCGATTCCTTGGCCACTGATTCGGATGGAATTTGGCAGCCTATAGAACTATATGCAGAGCATCCGAATTTGTGGGCGATTAGAAATCGGAGGCCCTGCAGCATAAATGCGCACGTCACCGTCTGAATCCCATAGCCAATCATATCGCGGCTAGAGGGATTCAGCTGCGAGACACAGCTGTGCCGGCATCGCGTCTCGCAAGACGCTTGCCACGCACAAGTGGAAACAGGGTCTTATAGTGCTCAGTGGCGCAGTGTAATGATGTGATCATACAGGGCCCTTATCTGACTCATGAACTACTGTAACTAAACCCTCCCTTCACTGTTGAGATCAGGACTGGTTCTCTCATGAAGCAAGGTGAAACATTTGCATCAGGCGCAGAGATTTCAAGGGCAGCATGTTTGTGTTTGTTTACACTAACAGCATGCAGTCAGAATAGGAGAAGCAAGAGGAGAGCGAGGGGAAGAGGTCATCATTGGGGAAAAGCAGCTTGTTGTGCTGTGTGCGGAGTCTGACAGTGAGTGAGGAGGGGGGAGGCAGGAGAGCAACAATGTTTCATTTGACTTGCACAGCAGTAGGGAGGAGGTGGCACTGCTGACCTGACTGGGGAGGAATGGAGTGGCTGAGGGTCAGCAGTTTGTTTGTCACAGACTCGCAGCCAGCCAGTGTGATATTGTGTTGAGCTGCAGCATGTCATGTGATATCATTAAAAGAAGCGGAGTAAATTGTTGGGTGCTGTGCGATGATTCCAAATCGGGTTGGGTGGGGGGGAATGGTGGCACATCGAGACCTAATTATTGCTGGTTACATTTCATAAGGTTACACTGTGAGTTCATTTTTTAAAAGTGAGTGACTGGTTTAGGATCAAAAGTGTAACCTGATGTGAGCTCCTCTGGGGACAGTCAGTGACATGACTATGTACTCTGTAAAGTACTGCATGAGATGTCAGTGCTATATAATACATAATAATAATATGGTAGGACATAATTAGACTATGACTATGGTAGGATTAGATTGTGAGTTTCTCTGAGGAGTCAGTCACATGACTATGGGCTTGATTCACAAAGCGGTGATAACTCAGTTATCACGCCTAAAAGACTTTAGGCGTGATAAGCCCTGCAAAGCTGAGTTATCACCGATTTGTGCTGCTATTCGCGCGAAGCTCCCGCGCACAAAGTTTTGCGCGCGCGCAAAGTCCCATAGGGCTCAATGGACGCTGCGCGCGAAGCACGGTACACTGCGCGCGCAGCGCGGTGCGCTACTCGCGCAAAACTTTGCGCGCGGGAGATCGCGCGAGTTTCTTCTTATCACGCCTAAACTGAGTTTAGGCGTGATAAAGGGCTTTTCACAGGCGTGCAAACACTTTGCACCGCTTTGTGAATCAGGCCCTATGTTCTCTGTAAAGTGCTGCAGAAGATGTCAGTGCTATATAAATGCATAATAATAATAATAATAATAATAATAATATGGTAGGACATTAGACTATGAATTTGTCAGGATTAGATTGTGAGCTCCTCTAAGGACAGTCAGTGACATGACTATGTTCTCTATAAAGTGCTGCTGCAGAAGATGTCAGTGCTGTATAAATACATAATAATAATATGCTAGGACATTAGACTAAGACTATGGTATGATTAGACTGTGAGCTCCTTTGAGGAACATTAAGTGACATGACTATGTACTCTGTAAAGGTCTGTGCAAAAAACACAAGTGACATATCAATTAGGGCCAGTTCCCACTACATGCAGTGCAATGCAGCTACATAGCCGCATTGCACCACGGCTGAACTGAAAACAGTGCAAGGCAATGGAACAGTTTCCATTGCGTGCAAGTTATGCGGAGTGATCAGAGGGCCTACAGCATGCTGCAGATTCTCGCACGGCCGCATCCGCCCGCATCCACGTCCCCTCTCCTCTTCACTTCGTGAGATGTAAAAGTGATGTGAATGAGAGTGGAAGTGATGCGATGCGGCTAGGTAGCCGCACTCCCATCACTTCACAAATGGAAAAGGGACCTAACAACAATTCTGAAAGGAACAATCACACCCAGCTAGTAATCAGTCTTCTACTCAGGATGTAGTGTGCCCAGGAGACAGGGAGGAGACGGGGACTTCTTTAACATTGTTATGGCCATGGAACGGACCTTTCAATCCATCTGAACACAGTTTATTGTACATAACTAAAAGAATTTCAAGGCCATGAATCAAAGTAAAAACCCCACCAAAAACACATTAAAACATGCTCAACTCTGACTGGGTGGACTTGTTGTGGAACATGTGTCATTTCCCAGAGAGAAACTGTAAGGAAAGATGGAGGAGGGCTGAAATATCCCTGCCATCGCCATGCAACGGGATCGCACCTCATTTTTACTTGTAACTCTGCTATGGAAACGCGGAGACTTTACAGGGGTGAAGAGTGGTGTGACGTTCATCTGTTAACTCGATGGGGCCATTTTTAGTAACAGCCAAACTACTGCAAGATTACCAACACAAGATTTCTATACTTATATTTGATAGATTTCAAGCAAAGTCTTGTTTTGTACGGCAGTATGATACTAGGAGAAACACAGGTGCCAATAAGGTTAAAATACACTAAAAACTGTTGAAAAAGGGAGGTAGTATAATAGGCTGGCACGTCGATGTCACGTCATGTGACGCCCTGTTGCCATGGAGATGCGACGTGGGAATCAGTGAGCGAGGTGAGTTTCATATTCCCTGCCACCCACTCGCAACTCTGCAGGGAGGGCTGCTTAATGTTTGCCCAGCGCCGCCCGAAATTGGTCACATGGGCATGCTCTTGGCAGCTTAACTGCTTCTGGAATTAATGCCTGTGTGAGTACCAGCAGGTTGCTAGTAAAGAAGAAAGTTGAAGATTCGGCTATCCTGCCCCCTCCCCATGCAGCCATGTTCTGGCCTCTGCAGTGGTGCAGATACAAGAGGATGATGTGCACACATGTGTCAGTGTGGAGGGCAGGGGGGAAACAGAGGTGTGGCGAGTGGCACGTGCGTGACATCACGTGGCAGGCGGGAAAGCAACGTGAACAATGGGATCGGCCTCGCTGGGGTTGAGTAGATCCACCAGGAAGATCGCTCCTTTGTCAGGGGGTCACTGGCTGCCGTACACATGCCTACTTGTTGGCTGAGGCGGTCGTTATTGGCCGCCTTAAAGAGGAACTCCAGTGAAAATAATGTAGTAAAAAAAGTGCTTCATTTTTTACCATAATTATGTATAAATGATTTAGTCAGTGTTTGCTCATTGTAAAATCTTTCCTCTCCCAGATTCACATTCTGACATTTATTACATGGAGACATTGTTACTGTGGGCAGGTTATTTAGCTGTTTCTAGCTGCTCTGGCTGTTAGACAGCTAATAACAGCTGTTTCCTGTCTCTGAACATTGTTACATTGTGGCTGTTTGCCAGGAGTACCGCGGTCTTCAGAGGTTCTTGTGGGAGGGATTTCAGCACAAAATCAGTCACACAGCGCCCCCTGATGGTCTGTTTGTGAAAATCATTGTCTTTCTCATGTAAAATGGGGTATCAGCTACTGATTGGGAAAAAGTTCAATTCTTGGTTGGAGTTTCTCTTTAAGTCAGGCGAATGTATGACGCTTAGGGCTGATTGGCCAGGGCTCTCTTCCCCTTTTGTCTCTCAATGTTGTGTAATGTGCACACATATATTCCACCCCTGTGTGAAGATATATATGTAGTTGATTTGTTCACTGCATAAGCTGTAATCTACCATTGCTTTGAATTGTTAAGTGTTATATTGTATTGTTATACCCTGTGTTCTGTTGTACATACTTTCTGTTGTGCAGTGCATGGAAGATGCTGGCACTATATGAATTCACCTATGCAAGATTGCTCACGTGCTTCACCTCTCCCATGGAATGCCCTGCCACAACACATCCATCACTCTCCAACCTTTAATATCTATAAATGTGTCCTCAAAACTCACCTTTTCCATATGCTTTACCTTATGCCATTTCCCTTTTGACCTCTGGCCAAGTTGTCCTCCTACTAGATAACACTGCCTCTAGGTATCAAGATTGTATACTACCCCACCTCTTGCCCCGAACACGTTGATTCCAGTGCAGGAGATTTGGGCGCAGCCGGCGCCACCATACGCCATAATAGAAATTACGGCTATAGCAGCGCACAGGGAGTAACTTTGGCGCCGTCAGAAGACGGAGCTGAAGTTACTTATAAAACACTATAATTCGGCCTCCAGCAATTGATGGAAGTCGAATTATTTCATCCCCCACCATCCATGGCGGCTTGGAGGGGGAATAGTATTTAAGACGACTTGTGCAGCAGAAGGATCAGCCAGTCTCCTGCGCCGATATCTCTCGTAAGCCTTGCCCCCCCTTTAGATTGTAAGCTCACAAGGGCAGGGCTCTATCACCATTTAGTGTCTTGGATTTTGTTATGCATTTATTAATATTCATTTTGTTAGTATAATTACCATTTCTGTACGTTATACCAATCCTGTATTTTGTATATTGGTGTACACCATTGTCTGCATTATTTTGTACCCCATGTTTGTTTCTTACTTTGTACAGTGCCACAGAATATGTTGGCACTTTATAAATCAATAATAATAATAAAAAAACATCCTAACCCTCTAAGATTTTGGATTCATCCAAAGGCAATTTTCCAGCAGGATGAGCCATGTCAGATATCCAGGCGTTTATCTGTAATGCGCGGTCTGCGAGGCGCTGCGGGCCAGGGAAGGGGTTAAGTCCTCATCAGTTGGCAGCTCCAGAGCTGGAGACAGGCAGAGAAAGGCAGAGGCTCCATTAGCTGCTTCCAAAAATATTGTCTCTGCAAATGTTCCTCCCTCGGCCCTAAATCTGTAGCGTTAGTGATGGACGATGGCAAGGCCCGGGGACTTGTCAAGGACGCAAGAACAGCCATATTTTACTCCTAATTTCCTCTTGGTTTACTTTAAACAAAAGGGGGCCGGTCGTATTTCCCCGGCAACGTTCTGACCTCGTCTGCGAGAAACTCGCACTCTAACTTTGAACTGGGCCGCTTGTTTACATTAAAGGGAGCAGCCAATCGGTCGCACAAATATAGGAGACTCTATTACAATTTTCTGGATTATCTCTGGGAGATATTTATATACACATTCAAAGAGCAATCACTTGCATGAATAATCCATCTTTCATTACAATGTAATAGACACTTCCAGTTCATAATTATTACTTGGATGCCACTTCAGCCTCATGCAACGCTTAGTGGCAGATGCTGCTGACTTCCAGCACTGTAGACTGTCTCTGCTATAGGCTGCAGCATTCCCATGAAATCCTGTCTGTGCTCCGCCCAATCTGGAGTCTGAACAGCAGAGTGATGCAGTAACAGCAGCAGCCTGTGCTAAACAGCCTGAGACTAGGGAGGGTGCACACATCCAATTTTGGTTGCCCAATTTTACTACTTCCAGGTAGTATGTGAGCTTACCTATGCAATCTGTTCACAGCATTCAATATCTGTTGGCCCTCATATTACATGGAAGAGGTAAAATTGGTCAATCAAAATTAGATGTGTGTATGCACCCTAAAGAAGTCTTGTATACACATGAGCCAAGTCACCCATCGGTGATTGGGACTCAATTCCTGTTGCTATGCGGGGGAACGGAAGGCTGATGGAGTGGTGCAGGAGTGATGTCACACAGCAGGAGGAGTTAGCAGGGATAGCAATGCTCTTGACCAGTGCTCGGCTGAGTGGATCTGCCAGGCTGACCGCTGGCAGAGGCATCAAGGTCCACTGTACCCACACTAGATTCAAAGCAGAGTCTAGTGCTATCAAGTTCCATCTAGTGTTGTGTTGGGGGCTTAAGGCTTGTTTCACATATGCTTCTTTGTGACTGTAGTGCGGCAGGGGAGCCCGGGGCAGGACAATAGCACCACACCATTCCTTTTTGCACATGACCCCGCGGCAGACTGTGCAACAGGGTAACAGGCAGCATTGCGTATTATGTTGGTGCTTTATAAATACAATATAATAAATAAACAAATAGGCATAGCTCCGTCCCCAAACAGTGACACGCTTCCTGCTGGACAGGAAGTGCATCACTTCCTCCGATCTGGGCATGCGCACTGCAATGCCACCGCTCAAATCAAATTAGATTGTTGTGCTGTCAAACTACAATGCCTGCCGCTTGACAATGCACTGCTGAGCCTGCGTCACCCCGTGAGTAGTGAGATCAGTCTCACAGAGACTAATGACCATTGCAACAGAGGAGTGTACTGCGACGCGATGTGACATGATATGTGTGAAAGTAGCCTAAGTCAGCTTAGCTGCTTCTGGTCATGCGATCAAGTGTTTCAGACAAGTAAAGCTTTAAATACCTCATCCCACACAAATAAAGGCAACAAAGACAACATGTAAACATGTGGACAACTGAAGAATTAAATAGTATATTGAAGGTTGGGTTTAACACCTCTTGGTGTCTCAATTTTCTACAGCTATCTTACCCTGAAGACTGACAATGTTTTTTTTTAGTCTGAAGTTAATCCTTTATATCAGCTGTCCAACTGGCGGCCCACAGGTCTGCACTCACTTGCCTGGGCAATTTTTTGTATCAGGCCCACCTTTTGTTTGTGCATGCACCCCCCCCCCCCCCAGCAGAACATTGATGCTATGCCCCCTCCAGCCGAAAAATCTGGAGCTAGACACGCCCCCCTGCCCATGAAGTTGGACAACACTGCTTTATATGGTCACTGATCGAGTAGGGATACTCATTTTTTGCATGCAAAATGTAATGCAAATTATTTAGGGATGGAGCCAATACAAATCACCATGAAGTACTAGGTCCAGTTGCAGGGCATGCTGGGTTGTTTTTTGTTTTTTTTTGGCTCCTTTATTTCCCCTCAGACTTAACTAATGCAGCCTGATTGGCTGAAGCCTCTCTCCCTCCCGTTTTCCCCTCGCACACCTCTGTTCCTCTCTGATTGGCCAAAATTTCTCATGCTGAGACAATGCACTTTCTATAGCAGAGCTGGGTGGGAGTGCCTAAAGACTGGGAGGGCGGTGGGCAATGCATACACAATCAGGCAGAGAAGAGTAAGGGAGGAAATTACATCAGGACTGGCTTCAAAATAGCCACAGTTAAAATGGAGAATCCTAAAGGATTTTCTCTTTTTTTACTATAGAACAGGGGATCCTCTAGGCATAGGCAGTACAGGCCATCGCCTGGAGTGCCATTGGTCCTGGGGGGCCCCATATTGATGGATTAATGCCGTCCCCAAATTAAGCCCACCCGGACTAAGCCCCGCCCCATAGGTGTTCTATTACTTGCTTCTGCTGCATCTACTTAGCGTATGTTGGAGGAAACTGCCACCTCTGTGCCTTGTGCATTCTTCTTTCCCCCTTTGTGCCTCCTTTTGTCTCCTTGTGCCTCCTTCAGTCACTTGTGCCATGTCTGACCCCCTGTTTGTCCTTCTGTCTCCGTTTGTGCCTCCTTCTGTCTCCATGTGCCTCCTTCAGTCCCCCTGTGCCACCTCTGCCTCCTTTTGTGCCCCTTTATGCCTCTTTCTGTCCTCCTGTGCCTCCTTGTGTCCCTTTGCCTTTATTTGCCCCCTTGTGCTACCTCTACTCCCTGTTCTTCCTTCAGTCCCACTCTGCCTCCTCCTGTCCTCCTGTGCCTCTTTCTGTCTCTCTTTGTGCCCCCTTCTGTCTCCATGTGCCTATTCAGTCCCCATGTGCCACCTCTGTCCGCTGCGCCTTCCTCTGTCCACCTGCGCCTCCTTCTGTGCCCCTTTGTGCTATCTTCTGTCTCCCTGTGGCTCTTTCTGTCCCCCTCTGCCCACTTCTGCCTCCCTGTGCTTCCTTACATCCCCCTCTGCCATCTTCTATCCCCCTTTTGTGCCTTCTTCTGTCCCCCTTTGTGCATAATTCTGCCCCCCTTTGTGCCTACTACTGTCTCCCTGTGCTTCCTTCTGCCCCCCTTTGTGCTTTTTTCTGTCCCCTGTGTGCCTCCTTCAATCCTCCTGTGCCTCCTTCTTTCATCCCGTGACTCCTTTTGTCCTTCTTTGTGCCTCAGTCTGTCCCCATTGTGCCACCTCCTGCCCCACTTTGTGCCTCCTTCTGCCACACATGGTGCCTCCTTCTGTCCCCCTGTGTGCCTCCTTCAGTCCCCCTGTCCCTCATTCTGTCCTCTTTTTCACCTCCTTCTGGCCCTCAAGTCTTCTTCTGTCCCCCTGTACCTCCCACTGCTCCTCTGTGTACCTCCTTCTGTCCTCCTGTGTCTCATTCTGCCCCCCATTGTGCCTCCTATTGTCCCACATTGTACCTAATTCTACCCCCCTGTGTGCCTCTTGCTGTCCCCTTTTGCCTCCTTCTGTCTTCCTTTGACTTCTTCTGACCCTCATTCCTCCTTCTGTCCCCCTGTGCCTCCCTATGTCCCCCTGTGTGCCTGCTTCCTTACATGTATTTTCTTTCTGAAATGTATTTTCTGGTGAAACACCGCCGCAATAAGTGTAATCTCTGGTGAAACGCTGCAGCATTACAATTATTTTCTGGGGAAACATTGCTGCATTACGGTTATTTCTTGGTGAAACTCTGCCACATTACGATTATTTTCATGGGGGGCGCCATGAGGGTGGGGCACCATGGGGATGGGGGGGGGGGAGCGCCACAGGTTTTGGAGTGAAAAAATAGCTAGAGGCGCCCCTGCTATAGAAAAATTACTAAAATCAAAATGTGCACAGTGCAATGCACGTTATGTAAGTAGAGCAAGTATTTACGTACTTGTATATGTGTTTTTGTTTTCTGAGATGGTATGGCTGACAGCTTCTCTTTAAAGAGAACCCGAGGTGGGTTTGAAGAATATTATCTGCATACAGAGGCTGGATCTGCCTATACAGCCCAGCCTCTGTTGCTATCCCAAACCCCCCTAAGATCCCCCTGCACTCTGCAATCCCTCATAAATCACAGCCACGCTGCTGACAAACAGCTTGTCAGAGCTGGCTGTGTTTATCTCTATAGTGTCAGTCTGCTGCTCTCCCCGCCTCCTGCAGAACTCCAGTCCCCGCCTGCATCCCTTCCCTCCCTGCTGATTGGAGTGAAGGGACGGGGGCAGGGACGAAGCTATGCAGGAGGTGGGGGAGCAGCGGAGACTGACTCTACAGATGTAAACACATTCTCACAGCATGGCTGTGATTTATGAGGGATTGCAGAGTGCAGGGGGACCTTAGTGGGGTTTGAGATAGCAACAGAGGCTGGGCTGTATAGGCAGATCCAGCCTCTGTATGCAGATAACATTCTTTAAACACACCTCGGGTTCTCTTTAAGTATAGTCCCCTGTATCAGAGGAAGGGGAGGTTAGTAGTTGGTGCCTCCCACAGCTCTGCCTTTTGGGAGGCCCAGAGGGCTGCTCCCCTCTGGTTACACCCCTGTCCAACAGGAAAGACCTCCGGTAGAGCAAATTCAGTACGGCCATTCAAAATACAAATGCCTATGTAGGCAGTTTGTACATACGCTTGAATATGGACTGCAGCGAAATTGCTAAACATGCCCACTTAGACCCAGGATAAGCAATGCATAGAAATTTGCTAGCCTAGGTGATTTCAAAAGCCCCTACACCACAGAAATAAAAAATGTTTTAATATATATATATATATATATATATATATATATATATATATATATATATATATATTTTACAACTACTGTCATAGAGGATTACTGTATTAAGCATTATTTTTCTGTGAGTCTTAACAGATGCCCTATGACAGCAGCACAGGGTAGCTGAAATACAAATAAGAGGTAAAAATGTACTGGAAGATATCACTGAAAGTACATTAACCCAATCTTGGAATGACCCCTCAGAATATACAGCAGTTCAGAGGTTGCTGGTCGACAGGAAAATTACAGACACCGCCAGCCAAGATGAGCGCACAGCCGAAAAGTTCATCATGGGAAAAATGACTTCCTGTGGAGATGCTCTTGTATATTGAGTTTCTAAAGAGCTGTATTACATAGACATGCAATTGTTACTCTCCTTATGTCGTTTGTAGCAAAAAGGAGGACAGAAGGAGGCACACAGGGGGGCAGCAGAGGTGACACAGAGGGACACCTCCCAATACAACATTTACGACAGGAAGGAAACGGTTGGAAATTATTGACCAGGCCCATTAATGGGAAAGAAAATATAATCCACATAGTTCCACATAGAATCGATCCGCAAAATGGATCAATCAAATTATTGATCCAACTGACTGGAAGCTTGATTGTTCTCAAAAACTGGACCATTAGACCTCTTTTCCACGAGCAGCTTAAAGGATACCCGAAGTGACATGTGACATGATGAGATAGACATGGGTATGTACAGTGCCTAGCACACAAATAACTATGCTGTGTTCCTTTCTTTCTTTCTCTGCCTGAAAGAGTTAAATATCAGGTATATAAGTGGCTGACTCAGTCCTGACTCAGACAGGAAGTGACTACAGTGTGACCCTCACTGATAAGAAATTTCCCTTTTTATCTCTTTCCTGCTCTCAGAACCCATTTTCTACTAGGAAAGTGTTTTAAGCCTCGTCTACACGAGGCGATCCGGCGGCTCGATTAGCCACCGGATCGCCTCTTCCGCATCCCCGCGCGTACCCGCCGCGTCCCCGCTCGCCCGCGCGTCGGATTCGATTCCCCGCTCGTCCCCGCCGGAGCCGCTTATCTTCCGCTCGATTCCCTGCCATTGTCCCCTCGCGGGGAACGAGCAGGGAATCGGCGGTAGCAAGATCCGACCTGTCGGATCTTATCAATTGAGCCGCATCAGCGGCTCGATTGATAAGTCACATCGCCTCCACATCTCCCCGTGTAGGCAGGGCTTTATAGTTGGAATTTCTTATCAGTAATGGCCCTTTTACACTTAATCAGTTGCTCTCAGTTAAAACGGAAAGAAAACTGATTTTCAAAGTAATGCCCATGTTTTCCTATGGCACCTTTCACACTTAACGCATTTTAACTGAAATCTTCTTCCCGCTATGGAAAAAATGCGTAGCAACGCGCACTGACGCGTACTAACGCATACCAACTGATTAAAGAGACACTGAAGCGAAAAAAAAATGATGATATTATGATTTGTATGTGTAGCACAGCTAAGAAATAAAACATTAAGATCAGATACATCAGTGTAATTGTTTCCAGTACAGGAAGAGTTGAGAAACTCCAGTTGTTATCTCTATGCAAACAAGCCATTAAGCTCTCCGACTAAGTTAGTCGTGGAGAGGGCTCCCGGCTGTTATCTGACTTTTATTATCTCAACTGTTCCTGGACTATTTACTTTTCCTCTGCTAGAGGAGAGGTCATTACTTCACAGACTGCTATGAAAGACTCATTTTGAATGCTGAGTGTTGTGTAATTTGCACATATTATAGAATGATGCAATGTCAGAAAAAACACTATATACCTGAAAATAAAAGTATGAGAATATTTTCTTTGCTGCTAATCTTCTAGTAATTATTCATAGTACACAACCAATTCTCTATATCATATTTTTTTTTTTCGCTTCAGTGTCTCTTTAAGTGTAAAAGGGCCCTAAGGGTCACACTGTAGTCACTTCCTGTCTGAGTCAGCCGCTTACATACCGGATATTTAACTCTTTCAGGCAGAGAAAGAAAAAAGGAACACAGCATAGTTATTTGTGTGCTTGGCACTGTACATACACATGTCTATCTCATCATGTCACATGTCACTTCGGGTCTCCTTTAAAGCAGTGAACTCACTTGCTAGCACTTGGTACAGACAATGGACAAGAGCGTTTCATCTGCAAACGCGACAGCCACCTCGTGTCATGTTGCCTAACGCTGCCATTTGGCTGCATGTAATTGTGCTTGTGGCCGGCGACTGAACTGCTTGACAAACGAAAGGCCTCAATGGCCACATACCGTGGACAAGGGGCTCTTCCCCACCTCCAGTGCCGAATGTGAAATAAGTATACAGAACTTAGTAGATATTAAAGTATACAGCATGTACAGCTAGAAAACGTCATCTTAGGGCTCTTGCACATGCCATTCCAATTTTAATGCAATTTTACATGTGATTTCGATTTGCGATTTTGAATTGGTACTGCATGCTGCGTTTTTCTTCTTGTTTTGATAGCATCCAGGGAAAATCCGAATCACAAATTAGATATGCAGTGTGTGGGTGCATGGGGGCCTAAAAGTATTGAAAAAGCATTTTTTCTTTGGATTTTTTTCAAATCAATTTTCTTCAAAGGCCTTTTTAATTTTCCTTTTTTCTTTTTTTTTTTTAACTTGTTCCCACTATTTCCTCAACCATGCTGCTTTGTGCAAACCTCTCTTAGCAATATACACGAAAACATTTACCACTGACGCATTCTTAATTTCATGTAACATGCAACATTTACAGATAGGTTAAGCAAAATCATTTTAATGTCAAAATCGTAATTTTACGTCTAATCATAACTGCAAGATTTTATGAAAAGTTGAGGTTCTGTTTCCACTATACATGAATTTGTATTGTTTAGCCACACACAAATTCACATAGTAATGTATTTCGATGAGCCATTTTCCACTGTATCCAGAAATCACACACAGAAAAAATCTGGACATCAGGCTACAATTATTTCTATGCCGCATGGCGTTTTTATGTGTGGTTTTCACAGTAGCTTTTTTTTGAGCATTTTCCTGTATGTCAATAGAGACGAAAAAAAGAAAAAAAAAACAGCAATAATGCATGCGAATTTGCATGCAAAAAATGGACACAAACGCATGCAAATTCACATACGCATACAAATTTGTGTCCAGAAAATAGTGGAAACGGGCCCTTCGTGTGAGCTGAACTAGCGCATTCTGATGATCACTAGTCATG
Organism: Hyperolius riggenbachi; assembly: GCF_040937935.1. Taxonomy (NCBI): domain Eukaryota; kingdom Metazoa; phylum Chordata; class Amphibia; order Anura; family Hyperoliidae; genus Hyperolius; species Hyperolius riggenbachi. The sequence continues at coordinate 161,589,320 of NC_090657.1, read as the reverse complement.
GCTAGGAGGCACACAAGTAGCTGCCATGCCAGCGATATCCTGCCCTGTGCAATCAGCTTACACAAAAGCAGCATAATGTACACATTGCTTGTACTGTGTTAGGTAATCAGTATGTGTCTCTCCTCTGCAGATGGCTTTCTTCCTCATATTGTCCTCATATCACATTGTGTTTGCTTATTACTGTATTGACGTTGTATACAATAAGCACATAGTGGCGCTGGCTCTATGAAATACATGCACCATTTACTCCTCACCCAATAATACACTCTACATCCCGGAAAGTGCCACATGCAGGAAGCCAACCTGCTTCACTGATAAGCTGCTGGCTAATCACTTATACCTGGAACATTTTACATGCTTTTCAAGGGGAACTCCTCCCCATTTACCCCTTTTTACTTGTCTCCACTGTGCCACCTCTATCCCCCTCTGCCCCCACTGTGTCACCACTATCCCCCTGTGCCTCCACTGTGTCACCTCTATCCCCCTGTGCCTCCACTGTGTCACCTCTATCTCCCTGTGCCTCCACTGTGTCACCTCTATCCCCCTGTGCCTCCACTGTGTCACCTCATTCCCCATGTGCCTCCACTGTGTCACCTCTATCCCCCTCTGCCTCCACTGTGTCACCTCTATCCCCCTGTGCCTCCACTGTGTCACCTCTATCCCCCTGTGCCTCCACTGTGTCACCTCTATCCCCCTGTGCCTCCACTGTGTCACCTCTATCCCCCTGTGCCTCCACTGTGTCACCTCTATCCCCCTGTGCCTCCACTGTGTAACCTCTATCCCCTTCTGCCTCCACTGTGTCACCACTATCCCCCTGTGCCTCCACTGTGTCACCTCTATCTCCCTGTGCCTCCACTGTGTCACCTCTATCCCCCTCTGCCTCCACTGTGTCACCTCTATCCCCCTGTGCCTCCACTGTGTCACCTCTATCCCCCTGTGCCTCCACTGTGTCACCACTATCCCCCTGTGCCTCCACTGTGTCACCTCTATCCCCCTGTGCCTCCACTGTGTCACCTCTATCCCCCTGTGCCTCCACTGTGTCACCTCTATCCCCCTGTGCCTCCACTGTGTAACCTCTATCCCCTTCTGCCCCCACTGTGTCACCACTTTCCCCCTGTGCCTCCACTGTGTCACCTCTATCTCCCTGTGCCTTCACTGTGTCACCTCTATCCCCCTCTGCCTCCACTGTGTCACCTCTATCCCCCTGTGCCTCCACTGTGTCACCTCTATCCCCCTGTGCCTCCACTGTGTCACCACTATCCCCCTGTGCCTCCACTGTGTCACCTCTATCCCCCTGTGCCTCCCCTGTGTCACCCCTATCCCCCTGTGCCTCCACTGTGTCACCTCTATCCCCCTGTGCCTCCACTGTGTCACCTCTATCCCCCTGTGCCTCCACTGTGTCACCTCTATCCCCCTGTGCCTCCACTGTGTAACCTCTATCCCCTTCTGCCCCCACTGTGTCACCACTATCCCGCTGTGCCTCCACTGTGTCACCTCTATCCCCCTGTGCCTCCACTGTGTCACCTCTATCCCCCTGTGCCTCCACTGTGTCACCTCTCTCCCTGTGCCTCCACTGTGTCACCTCTATCCCCCTGTGCCTCCACTGTGTCACCTCTATCCCCATGTGCCTCCACTGTGTCACCTCTATCCCCCTCTGCCCCCACTGTGTCACCTCTTTCCCCTGTGCCTCCACTGTGTCACCTCTATCCCCCTGTGCCTCCACTGTGTCACCTCTAGTCCCCTGTGCCTCCACTGTGTCACCTCTATCCCCCTGTGCCTCCACTGTGTCACCTTTATCCCCCCCCCCCCCCCCGTGCCTCCACTGTGTCATCTCTATCTCCCCGTGCCTCCACTGTGTCACCTCTATCCCCTTGTGCCCCCACTGTGTCACGACTATCCCCCTGTGCCTCCACTGTGTCACCTCTATCCCCCTGTGCCTCCACTGTGTCACCTCTATCCCCCTGTGCCTCCACTGTGTCACCTCTATCCCCCTGTGCCTCCACTGTGTCACCACTATCCCCCTGTGCCTCCACTGTGTCACCTCTATCTCCCTGTGCCTCCACTGTGTCACCTCTATCCCACTGTGCCTCCACTGTGTCACCTCTATCCCCCTGTGCCTCCACTGTGTCACCTCTATCCCCCTGTGCCTCCACTGTGTCACCTCTATCCCCATGTGCCTCCACTGTGTCACCTCTATCCCCCTGTGCCTCCACAGTGTCACCTTTATCCTCCCCCGTGCCTCCACTGTGTCATCTCTATCTCCCCGTGCCTCCACTGTGTCACCTCTATCCCCCTGTGCCTCCACTGTGTCACCTCTATCCCCCTCTGCCTCCACTGTGTCACCACTATCCCCCTATGCCTCCCCTGTGTCACCTCTATCCCCCTGTGCCTCCACTGTGTCACCTCTATCCCCCTGTGCCTCCACTGTGTCACCTCTATCCCCCTGTGCCTCCACTGTGTCACCTCTATCCCCCTGTGCCTCCACTGTGTCACCACTATCCCCCTGTGCCTCCACTGTGTCACCTCTATGCCCCTGTGCCACCTCTATCCCCCTGTGCCTCCACTGTGTCACCTCTATCCCCCTGTGCCTCCACTGTGTCACCTCTATCCCCCTCTGCCTCCACTGTGTCACCTCTATCCCCCTGTGCCTCCACTATGCCACCTCTATACCCCTGTGCCTCCACTGTGTCACCTCATTCCCCCTGTGCCTCCACTGTGTCACCTCTATCCCCCTCTGCCTCCACTGTGTCACCTCTATCCCCCCGTGCCTCCACTGTGTCACCACTATCCACCTGTGCCTCCACTGTGTCACCTCTATCCCCCTGTGCCTCCACTGTGTCACCTCTATCCCCCTGTGCCTCCACTGTGCCACCTCTATCCCCCTGTGCCTCCACTGTGTCACCTCTATCCAATACAATAGTGCATCATAGCCTGGTGGTGATAGCAACTAATCAGCTCATAGCTGTCATTCACCAAGTGCAGGTTAAAGGACTACGCCAGTGGAAAACTAAGCAGTTAAAATCTAACAGAACCGACAGGTTTTGGAATAATCCATCTCCTCATGGGGGATTCACAGGGTTTTCTTTGATTTCAAAAACATTTTGTTACCGGCAGTTGCTAAGTCTAGCTGCCAAGATAGTGTGCAAGTGAGTAGGGACACTAGCTGGTATCTTGCTATTTTTGGCAGTTACAGTGCCGTACAGGGTATTCTTTTGAAAACAAAAAAAACTCCTTAGAATGCACCATCAGGAGATGGTCTAGTCCAAAACCTGTCGGTTCAGTCAGATTTGTAATTGCTTACTTTTCTCTCTGGAGTGGTCCTTTAAGAAACCATAGCATGCATCTGGCGTTTAGCCTGGAGAAGCGTTCCCTTCATATACAGGCTATAGTTGCCGGTTAACTCTTGACTGCTTTGCATGCGTCACATGATGGATTCTCCAGAAGCTCATATTAGTGTCAGTCATACTCAGGAGAGGAATTAAAAAAGAGTTCACAGAGTTCAGCTTTCCCAGATCCACAGCCCCTGCTGACCTCCGCAGCCTTTCGCGTCAATCCATGTGGCAAACGCCAGTCTAGCACCTTACGGAGGGTCTGCAGTGCTGGGTGTTAATCTAAAGCAACTGTCCTTTAAAAGGTAGACTCAGCAGCCATATCCCCATCTGTGTCAGCGCTAAAATCGGCTCAGCTAGCAGTGGAAGCATAGAGAAACACAGCGGCACACTGCTGCCCCCCCCCAAACATGAACACCACACAGCTCGCTGAGGTATAGCAATTCCACATGTTGGGGTTATACTTCTAATAGATCTGCAGATGATGCCGTAAACATGTATAAGAGCATCTAGACTACCCGGGAATCTATGCCAGAATTTTATTTGCGGATTTCAACTGAACCGGAACTGAGTAAAATTATTTAAAATAAACAGATGATGTACCTGCAAATGAACATTACATACTTACCTCACACCATAAGTTCCTATCAGAAACTCATTTTCTTCTTACAACCATTCCTTCCAGTTCTGACAAGATTTTGTCAGAACTGAAATACAGTGGGATGCAAAAGTTTGGGCAACCTTGTTAATTGTCATGATTTTCCTGTATAAATTGTTGGTTGAAAAATGTCAGTTAAATATATCATATAGGAGACACACACAGTGATATTTGAGAAGTGAAATTATTTTTATTGGATTTACAGAAAGTGTGCAATAATTGTTTAAATAAAATTAGGCACGTGCATAGATTTGGGCACCACAAAAAAATAAATGAAATCAATATTTAGTAGATCCTCCTTTTGCAGAAATTACAGCCTCTAAACACTTCCTGTAGGTTCCAATGAGAGTCTGGATTCTGGTTGAAGGTACTTTGGACCTCTTTACAAATCATCTCTAGTTCATACAGGTTTGGTGGCTTCCGAGCATTGACAGCTCTCTTTACCTCACACCCCAGATTTTCAATTATATTCAGGTCTGGGGACTGAGATAGCCATTCCAGAACATTGTACTTGTTCTTCTGCATGGATGCCTTGGTAGATTTTGAGCAGTGTTTAGGGTCATTGTCTTGTTGAAAGATCCAGCCCCAGCGCAGCTTCAGCTTTGTCACCGATTCCTGGACATTGGTCTCCAGAATCTGCTGATACTGAGTGGAATCCATGCGTCCCTCTACTTTGACATGATTCCCAGTCCCTGCACTGGCCACATAACCCCACAGCATGATGCAACCACCACCACCATATTTTACTCTAGGTAGCAAGTGGTTTTCTTGGAATGCTGTGTTGTTTTTCCTCTTGTTATGCCCAAATAACTCAATTTTAGTTTCATCAGTCCACAGCACCTTATTCCAAAATGAAGCTGGCTTGTCCAAATGTGCTTTAGCATACCTCAAGCGGCTCTGTTTGTGCTATGAGTGGAGAAAAGGCTTACTCTGCATCACTGCAAGATGATGTTGTAGATCTTTGCTGCTGGTCTGTGTGTTGACTCTGACTGTTCTCACCATTCGTCGCTTCTGTTTGTCCAAGATTTTTCTTGGTCTACCACTTTGAGCCTTAATTTGAACTGAGCCTGTGGTCTTCCATTCTCTCAATATGTTCCTAACCGTGGAAACATACAGCTGAAATCTCTGAGACAGCTTTCTGTATCCTTCCCCTAAACCATGATGGTGAACAATCCTTGTCTTCAGGTCATTTGAGAGTTGTTTTGAGACCCCCATGTTGCTACTCTTCAGAGAAAATTAATAGAGGAAGGAAACTTACAATTGACCCCCTTAAAGAAAACCTGCAACTTCAAAAAGTTCCCTTGGGGGTTACTCACCTCGGGAGGGGGTAGCCTCAGGGTCCCAATGAGGCTTCCCACGCCATCCTCCGTCCCTCGGGGGCCTCGCTGCAGCCCTCTGAACAGCGGCAATGTAAATATTTACCTTCCCGGCTCCTGCACAGGCACTGTGGCGGCTCTCGGCTCCGAAATAGGCGGAAATACCTGATCGCCGTCGGGTCTGCTCTACTGCGCAGGTGCAAGTCTCCGGCGCCTGCGCATTAGAGCGGACCCGACTGAGATCGGGTATTTCCGTCTACTTCGGAGCAGAAAAGCCGCAACAGCGCCCGCGCTGGAGCCCGGAAAGGTAAATATTGAACAAGCTGACGGATTTGTCGGGCCGCTGTTCGGAGGGCTGCAGCAAGAGCCCTGTGGGACAGAGGACGGCGTGGGAAGCCTCATTGGGACCCTGAGGCTTCCCCCTCCCGAGATGAGTACCCACCAGGGGAACTTTTTGATGTTACAGTGTCTCTTTAAAGAGGAACTCCAGTGAAAATAATGTAGTAAAAAAGTGCTTCATTTTTACCATAATTATGTATAAATGATTTAGTCAGTGTTTGCTCATTGTAAAATCTTTCCTCTCCCCGATTTACATTGTGACATTTATTACATGGTGACATTTTTACTGTGGGCAGGTTATGTAGTTGCACCTAGCTGTTTTGGCTGTTAGAGACAGCTGTAAACAGCTATTTCCTGTCTGTGAACCTTGTTACATTGTAACAAACTGCCAAAAGTACCGCGGTCCCAGAGCTTCTTGTGGGAGGTGTATCAGCACAAAATCAGTCATACAGCGCCCCCTGATGGTCTGTTTGTGAAAAGCATTATATTTCTCATGTAAAAGGGGGTATCAGCTACTGATTGGGATGAAGTTCAATTCTAGGTTGGAGTTTCTCTTTAAGTACTCTTTCTCATAATTGGATTCACCTGTGTATGTAGGTCAGGGGTCACTTAGCTTACCAAGCCAATTTGAGTTTCAATAAGTAGTTCTAAAGGTTTTGGAATCAATAAAATGACAACAGTGCCCAAATTTATGCATCTGCCTACCTATATTTAACCTTCCTGCACATTTTTTTTTCTTTTCATGTAGCTAGCCTAGCGCTAGCTACATGATTCCCCCCTCCCTGCCCTTCGATCGCCGCCGGTGCAATGGCCCATCCGGAAATCCCGTTCTGAACGGGATTTCCTTGAGTGCTTCCCCCGTTGCCATGGCGACAAACATCGTGACGTCATCGACGTCATGACGTCACAGGGAGACCCGATCCACCCCTTAGCGCTGCCTGGCACTGATTGGCCAGGCAGCGCACGGGGTCTCTGCTAGGGGGGCCCTGTATCGTGGCGGGTAGCAGCGGATGGGCTGTGTGCGGCGGCGATCGGGTAAGGCACGCAGCAAGCAAAGTGCTTGCTGCGTGTTTTAAAAAAAATTGTTCGAATCGGTTCAGCGGGGCCTGAACGGTGACCTCCGGCGTCTCTGGACGAGCCTAGCTCGTCCACAGAGCCAGGGAGGTTAAACAATTATTGCACACTTTCTGTAAATCCAATAAACTTAATTTCCCTTCTCAAATATCAATGTGTGTGTCTACTATATGATATATTTAACTGACATTTTTTATCGTAATAACCAACGATTTATACAGGAAAATCATGGTGATTAACAAGGTTGCCCAAACTTTCTCATCCCACTGTATATCGGTTGCTGTCAGTTATATAGCAGTTGCTGTTAGTTTTTGTCTCGAGGTTTCCCTATGTCTCACATGAGCAATATTACAGTTTAACAGTGTGCTGACCAGGAAAGGACAGTGGACAAACAGGACACAGGAGAGGAGAAAGATCGATGAGTAGACTACACGGGAGGTAAGTATGACATGTGTATGTTTATCTTGCATTTTATTCATTTTGCCTTTTAATTTTCAGTTCAGGCTCTGCATTTAATACCATAATACCATCACTGCTCCACAGCAAGCTCTCCCAACTACCAGGGGCGTAACAATAGGGGTGCAGAGGATGCGACCGCATCGGGGCCCTTGGGCCAGAGGGGCCTTCCCTCAACTGCATTATTAGCTCTCTATTGGTCCTAGGCTCATAATAATCACTTCTATAGATACTTTGAATAGTGGTAATCATTAACAAACTGCTCCCCATCCCCTTCTTGCACCTCTGACACTGTAGTTGCCATTGGTAGGTTTTGGTGCGTCATATCAATTGTTATGTATAGAGTGCATGGGGGGCCCCAATGTAAAACTTGCATCGGGTCCCATAGCTCCTTAGCTACACCACTGCCAACTACGCATACCCGAATCTATTTGCAAATGAATAACCAATTTCTGTCTGGTTCGGCTCTTGCAAAGTACTAGAAAAACTGAGACTGCAGCTCATCATCCGAACAGCAGAAATGATAATTGGCTGTAGCTTGACTTCTCTGCAGGATCTTTACGCTAACAGGTGCAGAAAGAGGGCGGCCAAGATTGCCTCTGACCTCTCTCACCCTGCTCACTCCATCTTCCAGCTTATGCCTTCAGGAATAAGATACCGGTCAGTCGCAACTAAAACTTTCAGGAACAGAACAGATTCTTCCCTCAGGCAGTAGACATGCTAAATGCAGAACCACGCTAGAACTGTTAGGACCGGAAAGCTCTACAGCGTAGAACTGAAAATGAACAGTTCTCACTCTGTTTACTGCCACTAGAACTTAAATACTGTCCTTGACTTGTAATATATATATATATATATATATATATATATATATATATATATATATATATATATATATATATATTTATACAGTGGGATGCGAAAGTTTGGGAAACCTTGTTAATTGTCATGATTTTCCTGTAAAAATCGTTGGTTGTTACGATAAAAAATGTCAGTTATATATATCATATAGGAGACACACATAGTGATATTTGAGGAGTGAAATGAAGTTTATTGGATTTACAGAAAGTGTGCAATAATTGATTAAATAAAATTAGGCAGGTGCATAAATGTGGGCACTGCTGTCATTTTACTGATTCCAAAACCTTTAGAACTAATTATTGGAACTCAAATTGGCTTGGTAAGCTCAGTGACCCCTGACCTACATACACAGGTGAATCCAATTATGAGAAAGAGTATTTAAAGGGACTCCGAGCTCTAAACAAAAACAAAATTGGTACTCACCTGGGTCTTTCTGCAGCCCACCGTATGTCGGGAGGTCCCACGGCGTCCATCTTGCTCTTCTCCCAGGGCCTGGCCAGAAATGGCTCCCCGGTGGCTCCCGGTGACACTGGGCCCGAGTGTCGGGCTCCTTTTTCCTGAGACGTCACGTCTGTCGTCACCACGCCGGCCGCCTCACGTCATCCCGGTGGCCGGCGTGACAGCACTGCACATGCGCGATTAAACCGCGCATGCGCAGTACTGTCACGCCAGCCGGCCATATCAGTTCCCAGAAATGAATATAATTGAAAATCTGGGGTGTGAGGTAAAGAGAGCTGTCAATGCTCGGAAGCCACCAAACCTGTATGAACTAGAGATGTTTTGTAAAGAGGTCCAAAGTACCTTCCACCAGAATCCAGACTCTCATTGGAACCTACAGGAATTGTTTAGAGGCTGTAATTTCTGCAAATGGAGGCTCTACTAAATATTGATTTCATTTATTTGTTTGTGGTGCCCAAATTTATGCACGTGCCTAATTTTATTTAAACAATTATTGCACACTTTCTGTAAATCCAATAAATATATATATATATATATATATATATATATACATACATACACACACACACACACACATATATATATACACACACACACAGTATATATATGGGTTTCCTGCGTGCACTTTGGTTTCCTCCCACATCCCAAAAACATACAGATAACGTTAATTGGCTCCTAGACTACAACACATACACTGCACGATACAATACATACACATAGGACAAAAAACTATGGTAGGGACTAGATTGTGAGCTTCTCTGAGGAACAGTTAGTGACAAGACAATATATACTATGTACAGCGCTGCGGAAGATGTCGGCGCTATATGAATACTAAATAATAATAAATATATATATATATATATATATATATATATATATATATATATATATATATATATATACACTGTCCTTGTAAGTGCAAACTTACTTGGCCAAATGGATTCTGATTTTCAGCACAAGCCAAACTTCAAAGTGGCGTTTTCAGTGCTCAGTATCAGAGGCATAACAAGGAACAGAGGCAGTGCTGGGATCCCAGAAGATCAAGGGCACCAGTGGAGAAGTAATTGTCCAGCGTTACCTCCTTACTGGCCAACAATCATTAGAGAGCCTAAAGCAGGACTATTCAACTCCGTAAAAAGAATCAGGGCACACAGGATAGGTTTAGGTATCAGGAAGGGGATTTAGTGATTTAGGAAGGATAAGTTAGGAATTGGTATCAGGAAAGTGACATAGGGTTGGGGGGAGGATAGGGTCAGATTCAGGAAGGGCATTTTACATCGGTGCAAAGTTTTGAGACAAAGCAGGTAATTTGGGCTCCACCGTAGGTACCCACTGAAATAGTGGCATTGAGGGGAAATGTGGGCGCCCAAATTAGCCTTCCATGCAGCACTATTTCAACGGGCGCCTAGGGTGGCCACTGGAAAATGACAATTTTTAATTTCTTTTTGCAGCGATTGGCGTCAGGGGGGTGGTTAAGGTTAGTCATCAGGTAGGGTGTTTGTGCAGGAGGGGGTGGGGTATTCTGTCGGTTAGGGTTCGGCGTCAAATAGGGTGTTTGTGCGGGAGGCGCGCGGGGTGGGGGGGGGGGGGGTGGAGGGTTCTGTGTAGGAGTAGGGTTAGGCTTAGCTATAGTAAAATATTGGTATTTATTAGCGATATTGTACGATTCTTCTTTTCACTTTATTTTTTAACGATATTCCACTACCTTCTTTCTATGGGCAGACAAATTTCCAGGCGCCCTTTTATTACGTACAAGGTCGAGATAGATGTCTGAAAGGATTTAAAGGGAACTGAGAACCACATGATTTTTTTTTTTACTTTTTTGTAAATTAACCTCCCCATAAGGGAGGTTTTTAATTGAGTGCATTATTCAGGAAGGGGGGAAGTGTGTGTGTGGGGGGCAGGGGAGAAGTGTTTGGGGGCAGCATCATTACCTACCTATGGGATACCGCTCCTCTGGTGTGCCCCCATCCGCATGGGATGCACCATCCAATCTGCCTGACCGCCCACAGCAACCACAGTTTGTATATTCCAGGCAGTGTTGTGTGTTCATACATCTCTGTACTTGCATTCCCCGCTAACATTGCGTAGAGAGACTCTGGGCACTCTAGCTGTGGTCCTGAATCAACTGACCTAGTGAAGCCACTGACTAGAAATCATGGGGTCCTGTAGCAGAATACAGCGCTGGGCATACATGAGCAATCCCTCTCGCTTCAGGTTCCCTTTAAAAAGCTCAGTTGCAAAGGCAATACTTAAAACTTATAGTAATCAGTGTGATTACTTTGTGAGTTTGCTTTGTGCCATGTTCGATATAGTTGGGATTGACAAAAGCATAACTGAAATGACCAAAATTATATTAAAATGAGGCAAATATTATGCAGCCTCTGACATAATGCAGCAAAGTCTTGAGCAATGGGGGGTCTTCCCTTACCAGTCTTTTCTGAGGCTTCACCAGCGGCCTGTTGATCCCGTTCATTTTGTGGTAGAGTCCACAGGCGTTGCACAGATAGTGGCCGGTGCCATCTCGTCTCCAGAGAGGGGTGGACATGGCACCGCAGTTGACGCACTCCCTGCCCTCGCAGTGGAAATCCTCCAGGAACTCTGCAGAGACATAAAACAAGCATGACTTGTTACCGCAACCAGTCTACAGCTTCCTACAGGCGTCAGAAAGCTACCGGGCGGGCAGGTGTGAAAAGACCGCGTAAAACTCTATAGTTAAGTCCCGTACACACGCTCAACCAACCAGCACCATACACACCTGGGGCTTCTGTAAGGCTAGGTGGTGTATTCTCCACAGTCAGCATGCAACGCATGAGCTGACGTGGAGGAGGTACACACACTAGCACAAGGAAACAGGCTATCCCTAGTATAGTGGAGGGGAGGACTGACTCCAATAGGAGATTGTGGCGCACAGAGCCGGTGCAGATCTGACAGCCACAAACAATGCTTTCGTTATAACGTCTCAGCGCAAAGTAGCGCTGAGCGCATAAACCAGAACTGAGAAGATCAGGACAGGTAGACAGAATGAACGCTTGCTAGCTAGCCGCTACTTAGTGACAGCAAGCGTCCACAACAAGACAGACTGGAATGAGGCAGCCAAAGCGTAGCGGCGATGGCGTGCCTCACAAAGACAGGACGGGATAGTCAGGAATTAGCAGGATCAAGATAGATGAACGCAATCCACAAACGGTAACAGGACAGGTATCAGAAGGATTCGTTATCTCCTCGCAGAGATGAACGCAACCCACAAACAGGACCAGGAACAGGATAACTAGCTCAGCACGGGTGATCAACGTGCTAGAACTGACTAGCTGAACACAGGATATAAACAGTTCGTGTACGTATATATCAGCGTCACTGATGTATCAACGTAACACGAATACAAGGAAAATAATAAACGTGCTGGTATGCATATATATGGGCAATGAACCAATATATCATGCAAAACCAGCAAAGTATCTTTAGAACAAGAAACACGATCGGGGGCTGAAGCGACAGCAAGACAGGCTTAAACTGAAGCTATGAAAACCCGAGGAGTCCTGCAGGAAGCAGATCTTTATACTGAGGTCATCCAATGGGAGCAGACATGCAGATTCCCACACAGGTGAATGATAATCAGTCACAAGCTGACAGCAGGGAAAAGAAGACAAAGCTATGCAGCTTGCATGGAAAGAGATCAGAACTGCCTGAGCTGCAGCACTACTACTTCCAGCAATACCTGCTGCAGCAGCGATCATGACAGCTTCCTTGCCATCCTTCAGGGCCACTACATTCTCCCGCAGTGGAGTCCACGATCCAGCTCAGTTGTACTCTACTGCACTTGTGCAGACCCTGTCGTCATGATCCCCCCTTTTCCAGATTGTGCTCCCGTGTCACAGGACTAGCAAACTGGCCATGCGCAGAACACTCCGAGCTACAGGGAACGCAATCACGGGCGTGCATAGTTGAGACTGCACATACGCAGTGGAGCAGGACTGGCCCAGTTCAGGAATTTAATGGTCCTCGCAAGAGAACAGAGTGGTCCAGGATCATGGCAATCAAGCAGACAGACCACAGGGAGCTGGAGGAAGCCACAGGTAAGTATAAAAACCTTATGTCAGGCACACTTTAAACACATTTTCACAATTGCTGCTAATGCTGCCCTACACAGCTGATGCCAACTATATTGCAACAGCAACCATGCGCCACTCAACAGTCTAATATTGTAGCTGCTATACAACAGAAGGCTGCTACAGGCACACTACAAATTGCAAAGCACTATCACAATCGCTAGCGCTTTGTGTAAGCACTTTGTTGGCGTTTTTGCAGCATTTTCTGGTGCAGAGAAACCGTAAACAAGAACTGAACTTCATCCCAATCAGTAGCTGATACCCTCTTTCCCATGAGAAATCTATTCATTTTACCAAACAGATCATCGGGGGCTCTGTATGGCTGATATTGTGGTAAAACCCCTCCCACAAGAAACTCTGAGGACCATGGTACTCCTGACAGTTTCCTGTCTGTGAACCTTGTTGCATTGTGGGAAATATATTGAAACTGAGAACCTTCAGATAGATTTCTGCAAATGTAGAAAGATCTTATCTATGTACAGTTACAATTACTGTGTTATTATTATTATTATTGATTTATATGGTGCCAGCATCCTCTGTGTTAGTGGTACAAACAAAGTGGAGAAACAAATACATGGCACACACAAGAGAAGTAAAAAAAGCAAGTCATGAGAATTCTGGTACCCACAGGCACACCAGGGCTATCTTGACAATAAGAGAGACCAGGAGCAATATCGCTGGTGGTTTGGATACAAAATTAGGTGTTATGAGATTAAACTCACAAAGGTAGGTTGCAACTACCATCAGAGCCTACAGGAAAAAAAAGGCCCACTTGGTTTTCTGGATCTTCTTGTACAGGAACCAGCTGGTCACACTCCTTTGAAGTTCTTTAAAACCTGTTTCAAAAAACAAACTACTACCTCTCAGCTGAGGCCGGTTTCATACTGCAAATTGGCGGTGTGGTGCGGCAACCGCGCTGCCAAAGACAGGCCTTCGAGGAATACCGTGTTACTATGCGGTATTCCCCATCTGGCACTGGGCCAAGCAGGAAGTGAAGCGCGCTTGTGGTCACTTCCTGCTTTTAGGTATGCGGATGTGCACATAAATGTATTGTGAAAATACGCTTTCATGCAAGCGTGCCGCAACGTCAGGTCTGTAATATTTAAAAGTCTCCGCAGACTTTCATTGGCAGGCAGTATGGTGCAGTAAAAATACCGCACCGCCCCAGTGTGAAAGGGCCCTCAGGTGTAAAGCTGACAAAACGCTGTTGAGTATATAAAATTCATAAAAACAGTTTCAAGAGGAGAGGTAGTGTAGGTCCTGCCTCTCCTGAGGAATAAGCTAGTAAGGTTTTTACTGCAATAAAGCCCATTGCCTTGTACATAAACTATTACAACCTTTACCCATAGCCCCTTCTAACACAGATTTTAAGTCATGATTTATATAATTTCAACTGATGTTTCTGCTACCTTGTGACACGTAAAGGACACCTGAACTGCGAGACATATGGAGAGTGCCATATTTATTTCCTTTTACAGGGAACCTGAAGTGAGAGATATATGCAGCCTGTCATAATTACTTCCCTTTAAACAATGCACATTGCCTGGCTTCCTGCTGATCTCTCTGGCTGCAGTAGCGTCTGAATTACACACCTATTATTAAAAATAAGTATTTATATAGCGCCAATACCTTCAGCAGCACTTTACAGAGTACATATTCATGTTTGTGTGTCACTAACTGTCCCATAGAGGAGCTCACAATTTAATCCCTACCATATTCAAATGTCCATTGTAGTCTAGGGCAAATATATATATTTTTTTTTTTTTATGGATAAGCCAACTATGGCAACTAATCTGTATGTTTGTGTCATGTAGGAGGAAACCAGAGTGCAGGGACGAAACCCACACAGACAAGGGGAGGACATCCAAACTCCGTGCACATGGTACCCTGGAAACACCTAAAACAAGCATGCAGCTAATCCAGTCACTCTTCAGTCAGAGCAGCTGATCTGTATGCTTGTTCAGAGGTTGTGGCTAAATGTAATAGAGGTAGAGGATCAGCAGAACAGCTAGGCAATGTGCATGTAATGCTGGGGGGTCATACTTTCTGACCACCCAGCACAACAAGGCTAAGAGCTGGATAATGGAAGAGGTTACACAGGCTGCCCAGAGCAACTGCAGCTCTGGGCTTCCAATATCACTACAAATAAAACACAATGGCAGCGCAGTGCGATGTTGCGCTGCCTTAGTTCGCACTGTGCTGCCTTAGCGATAGCAAGCATTCAGACAGGTACAAGACAGGACTATAGATTGGAGCGTAACTAGTAGCAACCGCAGCTCACAGTCTCTTCCACAGAAGCAGAGCAAGCAGGCTAACAACAGGGCCGGCGCTACCATTAAGGCAAAGGAGGCAGCTGCCCCAGGGCCCCAGAGCTTGTAGGGGCCCCCAGTGGCTACAAGAGGAAAAAATTTTTTTCAAATCGGCCTTATAGTTTTTGAGAAAATCGATTTTAAAGTTTCAAAGGAAAAAAAAATACACATTTAAAAATCTGCCAACTTTAATGGTTAATAGCAAATCCATCTTAAATGCTAGAAACCCTAAATTTGCAGGATATGTTAAGGAGAAAGTCGATTTTAAAGTTTCGAAGGAAAAAAGTATACTTTTAAAGGCGGTAAATGTCACTTTTAGTAGCAAACCTAACAGTAGTGTAATTTTACATGCATCAAACGAAAGCGCAATAAATTTCCTGACGGGGTTTCCAGGGGGTCTATACGCAGCCGCAGCGCTTTGCCAGGGATCGCTATACAGCCACAATATGGCTGTATGAAGATCCCTGGCATTTTTTTCTATTTTCCCTTTTTTTTTTTTATGTTTAGAGTGTGAGAATTTTTTTTTAAAAAAATTATGTGGGGTCCCCCTTCCTGAAACTTTTTAACCCCTTGTCCACCATGCAGGCTGGGATAGCCAGAATGTGGAGCTCCGACCGATTGGGACTTCACACCCTGTTATACCAGCTGCAAAAAAGGTCCCCTAATGCCGATTTTTGTTCTGGGGTATATGTTGAGGGGGCCCCCAGGTTTATTTTGCCCTGGGGCCCCATTGTTGCTTAAACCGGCCCTGGCTAACAACAGTCACCAGCAAGCATCCACCCAGGCAAGACTACAGGATAGAACGTAACTAATAGCAACTGCAGCCTATAGTTACATTCCCAGAAACTAGAGTAGCAGGAATACTACCAGTCACCAATGTGGTGATGGCAGAATCCAAGCTATCTGGATAATGGACTTCACTGACCCACCGCGGATGCAGCGAACGTCCATCAAGCATGAAACTAGACAATACACAATAATAAGAAAAATAACAAACGGCTCAAGTAACGGATAAATATATATTAGCAAGTCTGCATATATATTTATCAAGAACTAGCTAAAGCACAAGTAATAAGGTTGCATAGAAGTAGAACTACAATAACAGAACTATACAGAGTAACAAGATGCCCAGCAGATCAGCGTACTGACCACTATGACAGGCAGGGTATGAAATGGGAGGCAGACTTTTATGCTGGCATCAGCCAATGGATGCAGGTATGCAAATCTCCATGCAGTTGAATGGTAATCACTCAATCCTGAGCTGGCTTGACTACCATTTGCTAGCTGGCTGTGAATGCAAAGGACTCCCATAAGAAATACATGCAGAATTATGTAACAACATGCATGCAGGAAATCCAGGGCTATCTAGCCGCAGCTCAGCTGCAACAAGCAATTGGTGGAATGATGACAGCATCCTGATCTGTTCAGAACTGCAGAGCGATTGCAAATAACAATGAGACCCATTGCAAATGCACAACCGAATGCAAGCAGATAAGCCAGAACTGTCCGTTTGCAGCTCCACTGCAACGGACAGAATACGCTACAGGAGGGATCCTTACAGCGCATTGTTCAAAAGAAAATATGACAGCCTCAATATCCCTCTCAGTTCACATGTCCAGTTTCCTAGTGTATATAGTCATCTTCTGTGCTCTGCAACTGACTCACAACAAAACCTAAAACATTGCTTCATAATACCGACCGAAGACCCTAACAACATACACTAATGTAAGTTAGCACATTAACCAACACAAATAGAGTCTCTTTAACTTTAGCACTCTGTAAACTTAATCAATCACATTCACCTATCTCATGTCAAGTCTAGGGATGAAAAGTGCTCTATTTTCTGTGTTTTCTCAACGCTTGTAAGATTTTTTCTCACATATAATGTACGGCTCCCTCAGCCAGGGTTTTGTACTGCCTTTGGCACTCATAAATAACTATTCCGTGTCTGCTGCGGGTATATTAAACTCTATTTCCATGATTGCTAAGATTTAGCAGCGGACTGCGGGGACTGGAACTGTGGCGGGACCATGGTAATGTCCTCCTTCAAATCAGCCTCTGAGAACTACATGTCTTCCTCTGTGAAACTGCTTATTGCAGAAATATTATTCACAATTAGCCAAAGGTAACTGGACACACAAATGTCCAAATACAATTTTTATCTAAAATATTGTACAGCCATCATCTACTCTGTGGCGTTTCCCCATCTTAGCATGTCACTGACTGTCCTCAGAGGAGCTCACAATCTACTGTAATCCCTTTCATAGTCATAGTCTAATGTCCTACCATATTATTATTATTATGTATTTATATAGCACTGACATCTTCTGCAGCACATTACAGAGTACATAGACATGTCACTGACTGTCCTCAGAGGAGCTCACTTCCATAGCCAAAGGCCAATTTGTGGGAGGATTAAACTGACTTATCAGTATGTTTTGGGGATTGTGAGAGGGAATCAGGAGTACTTTGAGGAAAGCCAAGCAAACCTCATCATCATTGGCCACCACATCTTTTACAGAAGATTGTTGCTACGTCTGTGGGTATCCACATCTTCGCTTGTGGCTAAATAAGCTGATAGCAGAATGGCATTTGTTGCCACATTTGTTGCAGATAAAATGTGAGTTGGTTGGTGCAGCGGAAGTGATGCGAAGCCGCGACCTGGGTCGCGGCTTAGCTTCCGATTGCAGGAAGCTCACAGGAGGCGGACACGCATTGAATGACATACAGAAGGTAAATAGAAGGCTAGCGACAAGGAGACTGGTGCTTTATACAGGGGGGCACAGGACAGGAGAGCCGGGAGGGGGGGGGGGGGGGACACTAGAGGCGGTAATAGCGAGACCCAGAGGCATGTCATTGTGCACAGGACATGCCTCGGTGGTCTCTTAAGATTTCAAATACCTGCCTCGGGTTCTCTTTAAAAGCAGACCTACAAAAACAGGGCAATTCTATTTTTCAAGGAATATACTGTTCCTTTCCTCAGCAGCTGAATAAGACTGAAAAGAGAAAGACACTCTCTGTGAACCCTCTCAGAAACCCTTTTCGTGAAGACATTATGATGGTGTTGATAATGTTACAGCAGAAATGGAATTTTGACTACAGTGTAATTGTTTCCACTAGTTTCCGTTAGTCCAGCCTCTTTTTTTTTCAAAACACACAATTTTAAGTTTGCATCAGTTTCATTTTTCACAAATTCTTAGGTACAAAGAGTCAGTCTCATAGTTTGGATCAGGTGAAAGGAAGGAACTATTTTACTAGCAGCAAGAAGCTAGGACCAAGGTAGAAGCCAGCAGCCAGGTATTTTAAATATATTCATTGTTACAAGTACAGATGTGCAATGCATAACAAGTGGTAATTAGTGTAGATTTAGAATAATATGCATAACAAGAAATGGGAGGTTGACCTTTGAGGGTGAATGCAGGTGAATCTGCCTATCCCTGTACAAGTCACGCACAGCAAAGATCCAGGGCTGATTTTTCCAGGGCTGCATAAGGTCACTCTATTATGCAAATTGCCACATAATCCCACACAGATGACACAGTGTGTTTCTAGGTATCAGACAATAAGCGTAGATGCTTGTAACTACCCCCCCCCCCCCCCGCGGCACTTACATTCCTGTCACATGTCAGCTGCACTCCTGTTAATGCTAAATGTTATAATCTCTATTTGAGAAAAGGGGGTGCCCTGACTCTAATGTATGGAGGGACAATATTTTCTGTGTGCTACATGAAAAATGCACTCCGCTGCCAAGCTCTCTCCCCGTTAACATGTCTTCATTTGTGTGAGTGATTCAAAGTTCAACATGGCGCTCCGGTGACTGCGAGGGGAGGGGGAGGGGTGGAGACAGATGGAACGCAGGGGTTTAAAGATCCAGAAAAACTAGGCTACAATAATTACACAAATCGGTATTGCAAAACTTACAAAGCCCTGTGAGATTGGAATACATAGAAGAATTAAGAAAACAGACCCAAAATCGTTATTATTTAGTATTTACTTTATATTTAGCGCCGACATCTGCTTCAGCATAGTGTATAAATACAGTGCTGAAGCAGATGTTGGCGCTAAATATAAAGGAAATACTAAATAATAATAACCATTTTGGGTCTTGTCACTGACTGTCCTCAGAGGAGCTCACAATCTAGATTCTAATCCCTACAATAGTCACAGTCTAATGTTCTACCATATTATTATTATTACTGTATGTAGTTACCGTATTTTTCGGACTATAAGACGCTCCTGACCATAAGACGCACCTAAGTATAGAGGACAAAACCAGGGTGAAAAAATATATACTAAACCTGGTGCACCCATGGTTAAGGGGCATCTTGTGGATTATGCCCCCTTGTACCTCGTGTCTCCCTAAGTCCTCCTCTGACCCCTTGTGTCCTCCTGTGTCCCCCATGTGTCCGCCTCTGTCCCTCTATGTCCTACTCTACGCCCCTTTGTGTCCTCCATTTGTCCCCCGTGTCCTCCGCTGCATAGACACAGTACAGGGAGTCCCCGACATTGCGGCAGGTTGGAGGTTCGTATTGGCAGACGTTCACAAGTCAGGAGCTCCCTGCATTTGGACTATAAGATGCAGTGACTTTTTTCTCCACTTTTGGGGGAGGAAAGGTGAGTCTTATAGTCCAAAAAATACAGTATATAGCACTGACAGCTTCGGCAGCACATTACAGAGTACATAGTCATGCCACTGACTGTCCTCAGAGGAGCTCACAATCTAATCTTACCATAATCACAGTCTAATGTCCTACCATATTATTATTATGTAGTTATATAGCACTTATATCACATGCAGTACTTTACAGAGCACATAGTCATATCAGTGACCTCACTGGCTGTTCCTCCAATGGAGCTCACAATCTAATCCCTACAAAAGTCAGTCCTCCCATCATGCCCAACCAATTACCGCCACCTGCTATTCTGAATGGAGCAGTACCAAGACTCCATCATTGAGCTCGATTCGGTCAAGTTTAGCAGACTGTGTACCTATCCATAAGGAGTTCATTCTCAAAAATCAAAAATCACAAGTCATCTCTATTTATGTTTTTATTGATATTAAACTTTTTAAGCATTAACTACTAAAGATAGGGCAAGAAAAGTCCTATCGTAGCTATGTTAAAGAGGCCCTGTAGTGACAAATACCAGAATGCAGTAAATTATTCAGCATACTTACTTTTATCAGAAATCAGAATCATACATATTTTAATCACCAAGCACAACTGGGTCATGCCCGGAGTTGGGTTTGGCACATACAATTGCTCAGAGTAGGAATAGAAAGTGTAGATACCAGAATAAGCATAAACAGGGGTGCAAAACAATAATTACATAAACAGGAAAACAAATGTAAATAAAATAATTGAACAGGGTACAGTTCCCGCCACAGTGTTGCACTGGATAGGTCAAACAATGCAACAGAAGCGCAAGAAATTATAGTAATTACGGACGGTATCCTGGTTTCATCCTCAGAAACACCTCCTATCTACATTCACCTAAAGGATTACTAGGAACACCTGCTCAATTTCTCATTAATGCAATTATCTAATCAACCAATCACATGGCAGTTGATTCAATGCCTTTAGGGGTGTGGTCCTGGTCAAGACAATCTCCTGAACTCCAAACTGAATGTCAGAATGGGAAAGAAAGGTGATTTAAGCAATTTTGAGCGTGGCATGGTTGTTGGTGCCAGATGGGCCGGTCTGAGTATTTCACAATCTGCTCAGTTACTGAGATTTTCATGCACAACCATTTCTGGGGTTTACAAAGAATGGTGTGAGTAGGGGAAAAACATCCAGTATGCGGCAGTCCTGTGGGCGAAAATGCCTTGTTGAAGCTAGAGATCAGAGGAGAATCAGCTGACTGATTCAAGCTGATAGAAGAGCAACGTTGACTGAAATAACCACTCGTTACAACCGAGGTATGCAGCAAAGCATTTGTGAAGCCACAACACACACAACCTTGAGGCGGATGGGCTACAACAGCAGAAGACCACACCAGGTACCACTCATCTCCACTACAAATAGGAAAAAGAGGCTACAATTTGCACAAGCTCACCAAAATTGGACAGTTGAAGACTGTAAAAATGTTGCCTGGTCAGATGAGTTTCGATAGAGTCAGAATTTGGTGTAAACAGAATGAGAACATGGATCCATCATGCCTTGCTTACACTGTGCAGGCTGGTGGTGTAATGGTGTGGGGGATGTTTTATTGGCACACTTTAGGCCCCTTGGTGCCGATTGAGCATCGTTTAAATGCCACGGGCTACCTGAGCATTGTTTCTGACCATGTCCATCCCTTCATGACCACCATGTACCCATCCTCTGATGGCTACTTCCAGCAGGATAATGCACCATGTCACAAAGCTCAAATAATTTCAAATTGGTTTCTTGAACATGACAATGAGTTCACTGTACTAAAATGCCCCCCCACAGTCACCAGAGCTCAACCCAATAGAGCATCTTTGGGATGTGATGGAACGTGAGCTTCGTGACCTGGATGTGCATCCCACAAATCTCCATCAACTGCAAGATGCTATCCTATTAATGTGGGCCAACATTTCTAAAGAATGCTTCCAGCACCTTGTTGAATCAATGCCACATAGAATTAAGGCAGTTCTGAAGGTGAAAGGGGGTCAAACACCGTATTAGTATAGTGTTCCTAATAATAGTATAGTGGAGTGTATATATTGCCATATATTGGTATGTAACTACGCCCTCCCAGTGATGTCACAGCCTAGGCTGATTAGCTATGCAGAATCCCCCTCCCCCCTGTAAACACTCCACAGAGATCACCTGACAGGACTAAGAACAGAATGTTAATCAGGGAGAGGAAAGCTTTTACAATGGGCAAACACTGACTAAATCATTTATAAAGTAATATTGAAAAAAAAAAGCAATTTTATTCATTACATTATTCTCACTACAGTTCTCTCTAATCAGAAACAATTCACTATGAGTCATTTTGTCTTAAAACCCTGAAAAGTTTTTCTTTAAAGACAAGGTAAAGTTTATTCAGCCTCACAATGGTACAAACCAGTTCTGCATGTACAGCAGGTGATATGTAAAATGCATAACAAACTACTTGCAATAAAGATTAACGCTATCATAACCGATAAGCTATCGATACGTTACATAACACGGCAACCTGGGCTGAAAAGAGGGGTGAATTAGGAGATTAAATCCACTTTGACATACCCTATTCTATTTATGCCACTAATCCAAAGTCGTTTTTAGTGCTATTATTCTTACCCATTACCTCTGTTACTATTTACTGTAGCATTGTATAACAACGATAGTTTCTTTGTTATGCTGGTTAAACCAGAGCAGATTTCATATTTGCTTATCTTCACTTAGTCGTTTTTTTTCTACAACCTCACGTCTTGTATGTTACATAAGGTAGCCATACATGCAAAGATTGCCACCCAATAAGGGCAAACCGATTAATCTCTTTCTCATCTGAATCTGATCAGAGAGAGATCAAATCCTTCCAAGCACTGGACATAAATTAATCAAAGCCGCAGTGTTGCACTGTTCAGTGCACTGCAACGCTATGGGCTGTCGATCTACCGCTGCTTCTTTGCTAACCTTGAACAATTGAGATTTTCCACCCGGTCTAAATCAATCTTTGCCACAAATTGTTTGAAAATTACACTCAATATGGCATGTTGTGCTATAGACTGCTGAGAATCTATTGGGAAAAATGGATGAGTGTATGGCCTGCATTAGGGCCAGTTTCCCCTTAGCTGGAGTATGTCTTGCAGGATCGTATGGGGAACTTGCAGTGATACGAGTACGCACCTGAATTGCTGTGCCATGCAGGAAACTGCAGCAATGCCATCCAAAAGCACATCGCAAGCCATAGGATGAATAGTGTTTCCCCGCCCATCTCGCCTGCAGGGAAACGCTGCAGATTCTGGCCGAATTTGGCCCTGGTGGAAACGGCCCTTACTGCTTTTCAATACAAATGTTTAAAACTAAAGATAAGGTCAAAAGATCATTTAGGAGATACATTTTATGGATCAGCCTCTATGGCCTCAAGTCACTAAGGGCAGTTTGGTAAAATAATTTAGGTCAGTAAAATACAGCATTCGGATTTTACACTTTTTTTCCCCAAATTCATTAGGATCTCCTGCATGTGGTAGAAGGTTGGTAATTTATCCCAAAAACATGCTCTAACGGACCCAATGGAGAAGCAGGGCTGTGTGGCTCTCCCTATTGGCTTGTCTGCTATATCTATTAATGTTACTGCAAGGAGAAGTGTAAGGGCTCGTTTCCACTATAGCGGTGCAGAATTGCCTGGATTCCACCGCTGATGAAATCGCATGCGGATGCGATTCCCCATGTGTATTTTGCAGCGAATTCGCATAGGTGAGGGTATATGCGATTTTAACCATGTCACTGCCTGTGTGAATTTACATTCGTACCTATGCGAATTCGCGGCAAAAACCGCATGGGGAAACCGCATGCGATTTCCCTATAAAATACATTGCATGCGATTCGCATGCATTCCACTCGCAGGCGAATTCTGCGGCTCTTTTGTGCATTTTTTCACCACTGAAACAAACGCACCTCAACAGCGCTACAGTGGAAACAGGCCCATCCACTTGTATTACATGTGCAAATCCGCATGCGTTGGACGCATGCGGATTCGCGATAGTGGAAACGAGCCCTGAGTTATCGTCTGGTCAGAGCTGGAGATAGATACAGAACATTTCTGCTTGATTTGCCTCAATATGTGCTTTGAGTGGTAACCATTAAGATGGCCATACGCTGGTCGATTTGCCATCAGATTCGACCAACAGATAGATCCCTCTCTGATCGAATCTGATCAGAGAGGGATCATATGGCCACCTTACTGCAAACAGATTGCGAATCGATTTCAGCCTGAAACCGATCACAATTTGTGGAGCTGCCGCTGCTTCCCCCCCCCCCCCCCCCGCATACATTACCTGTTCCGGCCGGCGCGAGTCCCCTGGTCCCCGCTGTCTTCTTCTCCGCTCTGGGCTCCAGACCGTTCCTGCAGCTACTGAACTTCCTGTCCAGGGGAAGTTTAAACAGTAGAGGGCACTCTACTGTTTAAAGAGAACCCGAGGTGTGTTTAAAGAATGTTATCTGCATACAGAGGCTGGATCTGCCTATACAGCCCAACCTCTGTTGCTATCCCAAACCCCACTAAGGTCCCCCTGCACTCTGCAATCCCTCATAAATCACAGCCGTGCTGTGAGGCTGTGTTTACATCTGTAGTGTTAGTCTCAGCTGCTCCCCCGCCCTGTCCTGACCTGCACACACCACCTCTGCAGCCCTGTCCTGCACACACCACCTCTGCAGTCCTGATCTGCACACTCCACCTCTGCAGCCCTGTCCTGACCTGCACACACCTCCTCTGCAGCCCTGTCCTGCACACACCACCTCTGCAGTCCTGACCTGCACACACCACCTCTGCAGCCGGTCCGGAACCCAGCGCGGAAAGAAGACAGCGGTGACCAGGGGACTCGCGGCGGCCGGAACAGGTAATGTATACCCACAGATTGCGTCGGTCGTCGGGCATTCGAACGTCGCTATCGACGCACTCCCGACCCGCCAGCAATCAAGAAAAATCTTCTGCACGGACGGATCGACGGGAACGATCGATTTCGGAAGGAAATGGATCATTTTGTCAGCGGTGTGCGCGGCGATTTCACAGCCGGTTTGATCACTGTGATCGAATCGGCCGTATATCGGCGGGAAAATCGTTAGGTGTATGGGCCCCTTTAATAGACTGTTCTCTTTCCCAGCCTACACCTCCCTGACACTGCGGTTATCCTTGGCAGATTTTGGTGCTCCATATCAACTGTTATGTATAGAGCCCTTGAGGAGGCCAAACTTAGCTCATAAGCTACAATACTGGATGGTGGGTTGCTAGCTAGCAAAAGAAGGTTGGCCTACAGCAGGAAGTAGTATACTAAAGGTGGCCACTAACGGTCAAATCTCTAGAGAAAAATCGTTAGAGCGATCAGAAATTCTGATCGGATTAGTTGTAAATAATCTCCATTGGTGGACACAATCGATTATGAACGAGTGAAAAAAATGTCCGAATGAATTTTCGTCGAACCAAAATTTGGATTTTCTTGTTGGTTGTGATACATAGGAAGCAAAGATTCGTTCTTTGATGGTGTAGTGAACGATGTATTACAATATTTCACTTCCGATCAGAATTTCTGATCGCTCAAACGATTTTTCACTAGAAATTGGACCGTTAGTGGCCAGCTTAAGATTTCTGGAAAGGCCGCAAAGGGGCCTTGGGCGGCAGCAGGCCAACAGGCGCCTGGACATGAAAGAGGGGCTGCTACATATGAAAGAAGGTGAAAATGGGAAGCAACACATGAAAAAGAAAACTAATGCTATAAGGAGCTGTTCATAAAGGAAAGGGCTACAGTACATGGATAATACACATGGAAGAGAGGGTTGCACATGCAGCGCTGCTGCACTAGAAGGGGAAGCCACAACATACTTGGCCTAGGGGAACAAACATTAGAAATCCAGCCTTGAGTACACTCCAGCTCTCCTGGCTATTATTGAAATTAGTAGACGCTGGTCATGGGTAACCCACCCTTGGACCTCCCCACTGTCAGTTCTGGGGTGATCCTGGTCGATTTTCTGATCTGTTGGATACAATTCGGCCTGCAGAAGACAGACTTGTTTTTCCCAGAGTCGTCCCCCCCCCCTCCCCCCAGCCGGACGATAAATGATTAGCCTAATGTTATTGTAAGATGATAAAAGGAGGAGGGGGCTTGGAAACTTTCCTGAACTACAGATCACATAGTTTTTTCTGCGCTGACTGCTGGCGACAGGCAGGCTGGGGGCTGATGGAATGCTCATGGCTCACAGCTCAGGGTTCCGACACAGTTTTTGGTGAGCTCCTACAATACAAATCTATCAAGTCGGCCTGGACGGCTGACATATGACAGACCCTGGGAGTGGGAGGAAGGGGCAGATTCCCCAGTCAATGAGAAACAATCTCCCGAGCATCCCCCAGTCTGAGGAAGACTCTGAGATGAATGACTGCAAGGCCGGACCCTGTCCTATCTGCTCAAAAATTATTATATTATATGTGATATATCGCACAGAGCTCTACAGAGAACCGACGGAGCTTACTATCTGATGTCCCTGCCACAGCCAATTGCTGGTGAGACACTTTCTGCTGTCCACTTGGAGACATCTGTGACTTATCTGAAGTTGTCCGCAGAAATGAGATAGCTGTTGCCTGATTCTGTGGCAGTCAGTCTGTCTGTCTGTGGTCATGTCTCATCATGTGTCAGCAGACACCCACAGTCTCTGCATCCTCTACACCAGGGGTCTCAAACTCAATTTACCCGGGGGCCGCAGGAGGCAAAGTCAGGATGAGGCTGGGCCGCATAAGGGAGTTCACGTGTCCCCGCCGCAAAACGAGGGCTGCAGAGCCCCCAAATTGCCCCGGGGGCAATCCGCCGGCATTTCCTGGAAGGGGCAGAGCTTTCAGCTTCAGCTCTGCCCCTCCTGACGTCAATCGCGGCGGATCGCCGCCTCTGCCCGCCCACTCTAAACATAAAAAAAAAAATTGGGAAAATAGGAAAAAATGCCAGGAATCTTCATACAGCCATATTACGGCTGTATAGCGATACCTGGCCAAAGCGCTGCGGCTGCGTATGGACCCCCTGGAAACTCTGTCAGGAAATGTATTGCTCTTTCTTTTGATACATGTAAAATTACACTACCGTTAGGCTTGCTACTAAAAGTGACATTTACCGCATTTAAAAGTATACTATTTTCCTTCGAAACTTTAAAATCGATTTTCTCAAAAACTATAAGGTCTTTTTGAAAAATTGTTTTTTCCTCTTATTCCTAATGATCTCCTTAACATATCCTGCAAATTTAGGGTTTCTAGCATTTAAGGTGGATTTGCTATTAACCATTAAAGTCGGCGGGTTTTTAAATGTGTATTTTTTTCCTTTGCAACTTTAAAATCGATTTTCTCAAAAACTATAAGGCCGATTTGAAAAAATTTTTTTTCCTCTTGTAGCCACTGGGGGCCCCTACAAGCTCTGGGGCCTTGGGGCCACAAAATATTGTATCGCGGGCCGCAAATGGCCCGCGGGCCGCGAGTTTGAGACCCCTGCTCTACACAGATCTAGTGATTAGATCTTCATATGTTCTGCAGGGAGGGAACAGATCCCAAATCACTGAACACTGACAAGACATCTACAGTGTCACAAAATACATCTAGTACAGCCCACCATCCCCTTCCGTAACTACAGCAATAAGGCTAGATTTCCACACACACAATCTCCCACATGTGAACTCAGATCTGAAATAACATGGTGGCTAGTGGTTAGCACTCTCGCCTTGCAGCGCTGGGTCCCCGGTTCGTATCCCAGCCAGGTCAACATCTGCAAGGAGTTTGTACGTTCTCCCTGTGTCTGCGTGGGTTTCCTCTGGACACTCCGGTTTCCTCCCACATCCCAAAAAACATACAGATAAGTTAATTGCCCCCCCCCCCCCAAAGACTACACGATACATACTTAGACATGACTATGGTAGGGACTAGATTGTGAGCCCCTCTGAGGGACAGTTAGTGAAAAGACACCACCTCTGTGACCCTGCCCTGCACATATCACCTCTGTGCCCTGCCCTGCACACACCACCTCTACGACAGTGCCCTGCACACACCACCTCTACTGTTTTGCCCTGCACACACGCCTCTGCAGCCCTGCCCTGCACACACCACCTCTACTGCTCTGCCCTGCACACACCGCCTCTGCAGCCCTGTCCTGCACACACCACCTCTGCGATAGTGCCCTGCACACACCACCCCTGCGACCCTGCCCTGCACATACCACCTCTGTGCCCTGCCCTGCACACACCACCTCTGTGACAGTGCCCTGCACATACCACCTCTGTGCCCTGCCCTGCCCTGCACACACCACCTCTGTGACAGTGCCCTGCACATACCACCTCTGCGACCCTGCCCTGCACACACCACCTCTACTGCTCTGCTCTGCACACACCACCTCTGCGACAGTGCCCTGCACACACCACCTCTACGACAGTGCCCTGCACATACCACCTCTGCAACCCTGCCCTGCACACACCACCTCTACTGCTCTGCCCTGCACACACCGCCTCTACTGCTCTGCCCTGCACACACCACCTCTACTGCTCTGCCCTGCACACACCACCTCTGCAGCCCTGTCCTGCACACACCACCTCTGCAGCCCTGTCCTGCACACACCACCTCTGCAGCCCTGTCCTGCACACGCCACCTCTGCAGCCCTGTCCTGCACACGCCACCTCTGCAGACCTGTCGTGCACACACCACCTCTGCAGCCCTGTCCTGACCTGCACACACCACCTCTGCAGCCCTGTCCTGCACACACCACCTCTGCAGTCCTGATCTGCACACACCACCTCTGCAGCCCTGTCCTGACCTGCACACACCTCCTCTGCAGCCCTGTCCTGCACACACCACCTCTGCAGTCCTGACCTGCACACACCACCTCTGCAGCCCTGTCCTGCACACACCACCTCTGCTTCCAGAGAACAGAGTAATCAAGCAGCTCAGGGTGACCCAAACTACTAGGAATGTATAGGGGGATAAAAGGGGCCAAAAAGCCCTCCTACTAAAAAAGCAAAGCTTGGTGTATTTGCCTTCTTAAAACAGAAGGAAATCTGCAATAATTCAGCTATAAGTGAACATTTGTGGTTACCCACAACGCACTACTACTGAATATGCAAATTATCCCTTTTCGCCCTTGGTAAGCCAAGCAAGCATCCAGAACCGCTGGTGTATAGCAAGCCTATAGCTTTAAATTTTACACAGCCATATCAAACCCACATGTAGACAGCCTGTTTCGGACTTTTGGTCCTCATCAGTACATGGCAGGGATTGATAAGGCTGTATGAAATAGGGCTTGGACCAGTACAACAGAGTAACCAAGCAGCTCAGGGTGACCCAAACTACTAGGAATGTATAAGGGGGATACTTCCAGAGATAAACTGATCACACCAGTACCTGTGATTCTCAAAAAAAAACAAAATACAGACTGTGAACCTGCACAATTCCCCCTCATCTGTGACTAATCCCAAGCTGTAATTTGATCTCTCAGTTCTGTCAGCTGGCTGCCTCGGTAGAGCAGCTAGTTTGTAAACACAGGATGCTAACCCTATGTCTGCTTCCATGAAAGCAGGAAGTAGACACACTGTAGAGTTATTACAAAACGTATATCAGCTGTAACAAAGAAATGTGTTTTCTGTAAAGGTTATTATGCTGTTGCATGTCTTGTAGAGCAGAAAGGACGTTCGGAGTTCAGATCCGATTTAATTAGCACACAGTGAGCGGTAAGGACAGCCTGAATGTATATAAATCCTGATGACTGAAGCAGAGCTGTCTACAGTCTTGTGTAACCTCACTCCACACACTGATCACTTTGACACAGCTAATATCTGGGGTCAATTACTCCCCTGGAGTGATCATTCCCTGATAACCAAACTTGTAGCTGTTCACTTATCTCCACCTGTCAAAGGCTGCAAAGTTTCCAGCTACACAATGAGAGCCAGGCAGCGTGACTTGTGTACACAGCGCATGATCCAAAGGTCCCTGCTAGGCCTCAAACACCCCAGTAGCACATTCTGCACTGTGCCTGCAATAGGGCAGGGGTACAAAGGCATTTACAGCACACCCTTGCCCCTCCTGCTGAACAAGGGAAGGGCAAAAAAGCACACTGCTGATGTAATGGAGCCCCAGACAAGGTAGTAGATTTGGGGCCTCCTTGTGGTCTTTTTGGTAAGCTGAAGTGGAGAGAGGTCAGGGAAGGTGGCAGGTGGGCCCCTTGAGACTTACTATGCCCCAAGCACCTACCTAGATTTCCTGGTGGATGATCCTGTTCTGGGGTCAAGGCAAAGCAGCTCAATCAAAAGCCCTAAATCAGGACCAGAGAACGAGAATCACATTACAATCACCCCCAAAATCCTGCATGCATCTCGCAAACGCTGCAGTGAGAATGATCCCATAGGCATACATTAGCAGCAGCACTTTGCTGATGGCCGTCTCTCTCACATCCAGAGCCTTACCTCTCCATAGGTGGAGGGTGCTAAGAAGCTTGAGTGCAATTGTTATTGTAATATTTGTTTTGGTAGGTAATTACCAAGGTAATCAGCATATGCCGCTTGTTTGTCAGGTTATCTATGGGTGGACATGTACAGTATGTGTAGTGCCTTTTTGAATACCCCAAGTGGACATGTTGTGTAACTGCTGAGATTTGATAAACGCAAGTTTAAAAAATCCCACTGAGTACCTCCTTCTTATCCTTTTACTCTCCATAGGTGAATATCAAACTTCAAAAAAAAAAATGCTCCAGTATTGCTTTAGGTATATCCTCCTTAGGTAAGTATCTGTATTTTGTGTTTTTTTTTTTAATATCGCTTCAGACTCCCTTTAAAGAGACACTGAAGCGAGAATAAATCTCGCTTCAGTGCTTATATATAGCAGGGGCATGAGTGCCCCTGCTAAAACGCCGCTATCCCGTGGCTGAACAGGGGTCCCTTCACCCCCAACCCCCCCCCCCCCCCTGCAAAATCAACGACCAACTTGGTCGTAGATTTTGCTGCTCTTCAGGCAGGGCTAACGGCTGCAGCCCTGCCTCTCAGCGCCGTCTATCAGCGGCGCATTGCCACCTCTCCCCCGCCCCTCTCAGTGAAGGAAGACTGAGAGGGGCGGGGGAGAGGCGGAGATACGCGCTGACAGACGCGCGCGAGGCAGGGCTGCGGCCATTAGCCCTGCCTGAATGCGGAAGTGATCCCCCGCTGCACGGAGGGGATTTAAGAGGTAAGGGACCCCCGTTTAGCGGCGCGATAGCGGCGGTTTAGCAGGAGCACACGTGCCCCTGCTGAATATAAGCACTGAAGCGAGATTTATTCTTGCTTCAGTGTCTCTTTAAGTTGTGTGCAGCAGAAGTGTATATTCTCCTCACTGGAAAACATATATAAGAAAGTCAATCGATCCTCATAGCAACACATCAGAGCCTAGTGCAGTAACTAAGGGCCTTGGGGCCCCTGTGTGAGTTTTACATGGGGCCCCAAGCACTCTATTGATGTGGAGCTTGAACCTACCAAGGTCAGCTGCAGTGTCAGAGAGGTGCAATCAGAGTAAGGAAACTGTGATTATCACTATCCAATGCACATATAGAGGTGTTCATTACACAGACGACGCAAACACAAAACATTTATATTGCGCTTTTCTCCTGGTGGACTCAAAGTGCCGGAGCTGCAGTCACTAGGGCGGGATCTATAGGCAGTAGCAGTAGCCCAAGCACTACTTACTGAACAGGAGGAGCAGAGATTCGAAACCTGGTCTCCTGTGTCAGAGGCAGAGCCCTTAACCATTACACTATCCATGCCACTACCATGACCACCATAGCACCAATGCAAAGCTAATAAGATGCATGAAGGAAGGCCCATAGTGGGCCCCTCTGGTCCAGGGGCCCTGGTGCAGTCCCAACTTATCGCTATGCCACTGTCAGTGCCCCTTCCAACCTCCTGATAAGGCTCTGTCAGGGTCAGATTTACCATAAGGCACTGTAGGCACGTGCCTACAGGCGCCTGATGATGGAAAGGCAGCTCACTCCCCTCCCCGAGCGCCTCCCTCGCTCCTTCCCTATACAGATTCTGGAGCAGAGTGTAAATGAGAGGTTACTCACCCAGCGCTCAGCATTCCACTGATGAGATCTTCCTTCAGTTGGGGCACCTCTAGCTACATAACACTAAGGTAGGAGTGACAGCTGGGCCAGCCAGCACACTTGCAGTACGGTTCGGCAGGGGTTTGTAGGTTCATGGAGGGCGAAGTCTAAAGCCTGGTACACATCATGCAATTTGACGTCAGATAGATTGGTTGAATAGATAATTTCCGACAGGTCCGATCTGATTTCCGATTGCTTTTCTGATCGATTGGCATAGAAGTGATCAGAAAATCGGTCAGTAAAACGATCGGATCTGTCGGAAATTATCGACCCATCTATCTGATGGGAAAAACAAAAGTTTGCTTTCCTAAAACAGAAAGAATTTGTGATAATTCATGTTGGAGTGAGCTTGAGATGTCTCCCAGAGCAACACTGCTGAATATATGCAAATTAACCATTGTACCCTTAAAAGCTAAACACACCTCCAGAACCGCTGGAATGCAATGATGTGTCAGCTTGTTGATTTGTACAGAGCCATAATAACCCAACATGCATACAGACTGTTTCGGATTGTTTGATCCTCATCAGTGCATGGCATGGATTAATTTGGCTCTATGGAGTAGGGCTTGTGAATCCGAGAGGCACAGACTAACCAGCAAGCTCATGGTGACCCAGATGGGAAATATCTGATGGGAAATTGCATGGTGTGTTCCAGACATAAGGTGCCAGGACATCTGTGCCTACAGGCCATTGTGATGTAAATCCGGGCCTGGGCTCTGAAGAACCCCAAATCAGACACATTAGGCAGAGTGCATAACCTGAAGCACAGAAACACAAACACTGAGCTAACACCCCCCCCCCCCCTTTTACTTCCTACAATATCCGCCTACATGAGGAGGAACATTATTTGTGTGTTTGAAGCCAGATAGGGAGAAATTCCACAAACATTGCCAGAGATTAGCTGTCAGGCAGCCCTCTCCTCTCTCACCAGATCCAAATCCTGTGATGTGCAGCCACCACCACTTACATTACATCACAACATGAGTACACACTGGGCAGCGGGATGAGCTGGAACTCCCAGCATGCCCTGCAGAGCTCACAACTACCCAGATCCTCAACCGCCTGCTGGACATAGACACTGCTCACACTGCTGGATCCTAATCCTGAACATATTTTTCTTATGAACTCTTCATGGTATGGGGTGTGCTGGGGGCGTGATTAGGGGTGTGGCAGGGCACGGCTTTGCACAGTTCCCCAACCCTGTCCTCAAGGCCCAACAACAGTACATGTTTTGCAGAAAACCACAAAACATGCACAGCTGAGGTAACTAGTGTCTCAGCAGCGCTGATTAACTACCTCAGTGGATTTCCACAAAACATGCACTGTGCTGGGCCTTGAGGACAGGGTTGGAGAACACTGGCTTAAAGGGGAACTGAAGAGAGAGGTATATGGAGGCTGCCATGTTTATTTCCTTTTAAGCAATACCAGTTGCATGGCAGTCCTGCTGATCCTCTGCCTCTAATACTATTAGCCATAGCCCCTGAACAAGCATGCAGCAGATCAGGTGTTTCAGACTTCAAAGTCCGATCTGACAAGACTAGCTGCATGCTTGTTTCTGGTGTTATTCAGATACTACTGCAGAGAAATAGACCAGCAGGGCTGCCAGGGAACTGGTATTGATTAAAAGGAAATAAATATGGCAGCCTCCGTATACCTCTTACTTCAGTTCCCCTTTAAAGGACCACCATAACAAAAAAAGTTGGCAGTTAAAATCTGACAGAACCAAAAGGGTTTGGGCCAGTCCATCTCCTCATGGGGGATTCTCGGGGTTTTCTTTGTTTTCAACAGCATTTCCTGAACAGCAGGAAATGCTATTGGTAGGTGAACAGAGGCGCCAGAAGGATAAAAGTACATAAAATTTTTAAAAAATTGCTGTGAGGAAGTGGTGGACTCGCCTCCATTAAAGCAGACACCAAGGACTGTAAATATATAGATATACACATTTTTTGAAAATACCCCAAAGATGCAACGCGTTTCGCGGGCACAGCCCACTTCTTCAGGCAATAAGCAGGGGATAAACAACAGCAATTCAGTTATAGCAAGCAGAGGTGAGCAAATGAGGTGTCCCAAAATGCATCACTGCTGAATATGCTAATCATACTTTTATGTCCCTGATAGCATCCAAAACCCCTGGACTGCAACAATGGGTCAGCTTGTTAATCATACAGAGCCAAACTAATCTGTAAGCATGTTGGATAAGGTTGGCTCAGTAACATTAACAGGCTGAAGCATCATTGCATTCCAGTGGTTCTGGAGGTGTGGCTAGCTTTCAGGGACAACAAAGGGGAAATTTGCATATTCAGCAGTGATGCATTGTGGGAGATATCAGAGCTCACTCCAACCTGAATAATCACAAATACCTTCTGTTTCAGGAAGGCAAATTTTTGTTTTGCATAATGCCTGGTACACACAATGAGATTTTTTGGCAGATTTACTGCCAGAACGATTATTTCCAACATGTCCGATCTGATTTCCGATCGATTTCCATAGAAGTCAGCAGAAAATTGATTGGAAAATGTTGAAAATAATTGATCTGGCAGTAAATCTGCCAAAAAATCGCATTGTGTGTACCAGGCATAAGAGGTTTTAGTAAACTTTACTGACAAGCACCTGATAAAATACAGACAGGCGTCTTGAACACTACATGCGATTCTGATTTTTTTATACCATCCGATTTTGGATTCCGATTAAAAAAAAGTACTGCATGCTGCTACGGTTTTTAATCGGAATCAAAAATCGGAATCGCATAGTAATATGTCTATGTATGTATCGTAGTCTAGGGCCAATTTTTAGGGGGAAGCCAATTAAATTATCTGTATGTTTTTGGGGTGTGGGAGGAAACCCACGCAGACACAGGGAGAACATACTAACTCCTTGCAGATGTTGACCTGGCTGGGATTCAAACCGGGGACCCAGCGCTGCAAGGCGAGAGTGCTAACCACTACACCACTATGCTGCCCATAGTGTATTTATGTTTATGGCCTGTGCTAGCCCAAGGGAATAATAGCCATAAGCCAGGAAAACCCTATACCATATCACCTTAAGGCCTCTTTCCCACCAAGACGTTGCGTTTTAGGGGACGTTATAGGTTGCATAGCGTGCCCCTAACGCAACGCCTGGTGGGGTTGGAGCAGGACGCTACATAGAGCTGCGTTAAGCCTGATCCTGTTTTGTCCTATGCGCCGGCGGAAACCATGTGAGCGGAACACTCCGCATCACGTGGTCCCGCCAGCCAATAAGCAGCCGCTCCAGGAAATAAACACTGCAGTGCAGTTATTATTAAATAGCCATGCGGCCGGCCGCATTAGCGGACTCTCCCCGCCTCCTCTCCGCCCCCAAAAATAAAAAAAAAACACATCACTGAGCATGTGCAAACAGCCTAACGCGGCTAAAGCCGCTTAGAACGCACAGCATGCTGCACTTTATGGGAACGTGTAGCGTTACCCTGTAACGCAACGTGGGCACTGTGAACAGCCCATTCATTTTACATTGCTGTGAGTTAGGCTGCGTTACAGGCTGCACTAATGTGCGCATGTAACGTCTTACTGTGAAAGCAGCCTAAACCAGCATTACCCAACATTATTACATAAAGTTCCCAGTCATCAATGGCAGTGATAGCCAAATATGCACTCTCCTCAGCAACATCATCTCAAGTACCCCTTAACACCTTAAATTGTATGCTAATTTATTCAGTTGGGAAATGTAGGCAGTGGAAAGGCAAATACGCATATTCATATTTGATCCTAAAGGATTGCAAGTTCTAGTCCAAAAAGCCCAACAAAATGACCCCCCGGGTGAGGGAGGGGTACCAGATGTGGAGCCACTGACAGGGATAACAGAAGATTGCTTCCAGATCTGACTATCATTACACCGATCGGACAATGCCGATCTTATGTCTGGGGGCATCTTTAGCCAATATAACTACACTTCCAGCAAATGAAAGCTGGTTCTGGGGGTGCGTACACACATGCAATTAGGATTAACCACTTCCATATAGTATGAGAGCTTAACTACACAATCGGTTCATAGTATTCGAAGTCTGTTCACCTTCATACTACATGTAGGTGATAACATTGGCCAATCAAAACTGGCTAGATTCACAGTGGGTGTAGCCTTCCCTATAACAGCCGGAATGCAAGCAATGGAAGGGGAAAGCGGTGTTGCATGTTTTCTGCACGTTGCATCACATACAGTGACGCATGCAGTCAATGAAGAGTATGCTTCTCTGTCACTGTTAGCACACGCATGTTTTGCAGTTACGCAATGCATGCTCCCTGCTGGGATATGTTATACTGTACTGGCTGCACTGTGAACGTCACATAGGTGGTGCAGTGCGAAGTTACAATGTGGCCATTATATCGCAACTGAAATGCACCACTGTGAATGTAGCCATAATCTTGCAGTCCCTTTCCTTCTACTGGTATCATGCTAGAATGTTTATATGAAGCCAGCACTGGAGGATCTCATTACTGCATTTCTGGGAAGGCCACAAAGGCCTGGGTCTTGGGCAGCAGAAGCTTAAAACGGCACCTGAAAATTAAATTGGGGATGCTGCATATGGAAGAGGAGGCTGCAAATGGGAACAAACACATGAAAAAGGGAAGCTGATGTCCAAGGGAGCTGTACAAGGAAGAGAGGGGCTACAGCACATGGATGTTACACATGACATGGAAGAGGGGCCTGCACACGGAATGGGAGTGGGCTGCTGCACTTGGACGTTGAGCCCCAATATACTTGGCCTGGGGGTGGAAAAATTATAAATCCAGCCTTGTCTCTATATCAATATTCCTCAACTTCTCATGCAGCTTCTTGAATTCTTGGGACGGATTGCGAGGTAAACGCAGCTACTGATAAAGCCACTGTGATTCCTAAATAGTCGTTTCCGATAAACCTATTAATTTCTTGTGCTAACATTACTAAGGCCTGGAACCCACTATAAATCACTAGCGCAATCGCTAGCGTTTTTAATAACCATTTTGTAAGTGATTTCATGAGCTTTTTCTGGTGCTTTTGGGAGCGATTTAAAAAAAGTGTAAGCTTTTTCGCAAGCGATTGTGATAGCGATTTGAGATTAGCGATTTTAATTCTGATTGGTCCTTTCAAAATATTATATACATATTTTTTTTTTTTACCGTTTGCAGTAATTTAAAATTGCACAGAAATCGCTCTGTGTAGCGATTAATGAGCGATTTGCCAGCGCTTATATACTTTACATTGAAGTGCAAATGCTTCCAAAATGCTGCATTTCCTACGATTGTGATTTTGCTTCCCAAAATCGCTACTGTGGAATTTGGTACATTGATTTACATTGGAAGAGCATTTAGGGAAAGCACTAGTGATTTAAAACACTCCGTAAACGCTCAAAAAAGTCCTGTAGTGAGTTCCAGGCCTAACTCAGGTGCTACAGATCATTGAGGCTCTTGTTGAGTAGAGTGATTAACCAGCTCATTCTGGTCAGTTTAGGCAGCCATACACTGGTTGATTGGCACCAGATCGACCAGCAGATAGATCCCTCTGTGATCGAATCTGATCAAAGAGGGATCTATTGGCTGCCTACACTGCAAACAGATTTTGAATCGATTTCACTATGAAACCGATTCACAATCTGTGGAGCTGCCGCCGCCGCCCCCCAGCATACATTACCTGATCCAGCCAGGCGGGAGTCCCCCGGTCTCCGCTGTCTCTACTCCGCTCTGGGCTTCAGCTTCACTTTACTTCCTGTCGGGGGAAGTTTAAACAGTGGAGGGCGCTCTGCTGTTTAAACTTCCCCCGACAGGAAGTAAGTGAAGCCAGCCGGAGCCCAGCGCGGAGAAGGGACAGCGGGGACACGCGCCGGCGGAACAGGTAACGTACTGCTGCTAGCATCGGTCGTCGGACATTCGAACGCCGATATCTACGCCTTCCCGACCCGCTTGCGATCGAGCAAAATTTTCCACGCGGACAGATCAACGGGATCGATTGATTTAGGACGGAAATCGGCCGATCGGTCAGCGTTTGCGCATCGATTTCACAGCAGATTTGATCACAGTGATCGAATCTGCTGTCTATCAGCGGAAAATCGAGTAAGAATATGGGCACCTTTAGAAGGAGCACTAGTAACCAATAATTTATCTTGTTATTGTCAGAATCGGCAACGCTACAGCTTAGATCTTGTAATTTTATATTAGCGAATGCAGGATTGACAATTATTTTTTTTAATTGTATTTTTACAATTATTATGCCTTCTCTCTATTTCTGCAATCTCATTTTTATGATACAGATGAGATAACTGTTGGTTGTGCACCACATGTATGGGAATCAAAGCCGCAATAGAGGCTAGTAGAGTGAGATGAGTTTGTATTTTCCCCTAGGTTTCCTCTAGGCACTCCTGTTTCCTCTTACCTGCCAAATACATACTTCTAGGTTAAAGAGGAACCATAGCAACAAAGTAGAATGCAGTCAATTAAATTAAAATAAACTAATGAAATAAACGATTCTACCTTCCTTCTCCTAAAAATGACTTTTTAAGATATTCCACAGTTTTATTTTATTTTTAAATCTACTTTTTAAGCTTTAACTGTTTTATTGTTTTTGCTCAATGACACATTCATTTAAGTATGCCAGAGCTAAAACCTATGAACTATTGACCCTTGTTATCTCTTTGCTGGTCTCAGAAGCCATTTTCTGCTAGGAAAGTGTTTTATAGTTGGAATTTCTTATTAGTGAGGGTCACACTGTAGTCACTTCCTGTCTGAGTCAGGACTGAGTCAGCCACTTACATACCTGATATTTAACTCTTTCAGGCAGAGAAAGGAAACAAATGAACACAGTATAGTTATTTGTGTGCTTGGCACTATACATACACATGTCTATCTCATCATGTCACATGTCACCTTGGGTATCTTTTAAATATCCTGGTCATCAGCATCAGAAATACTTATTATAGCTATATATTGGTATGCTGTCCCAACCTCCCATCAAGGTTTAGCCTAGGCTGTTATCTTCCAGAATTGCCCCGCAGAGCATACTAGGAAACCTGAGATCTTTTGTACTGGCTTTAGACGAACATTCCACAGAGGTCGCCTGCCAGGACTATGCTATGTCACCATCTGTGATAAAGTTCAGAAAGTAAATTAGGGAGAGGAAAGGTTTTACAATGGGCAAACGCTGACCAAATAATTCATAAAATGAAATTGGAAAAAAAAGCAATTTTATTGAGTTATTTTGATTTTTGACTACAGTTCCTTTATTAAAGGGAAGGTTCAGGGTGGCTCTTAAAAAAATAAAAATGCCCATCCACTTACCTGGGGCTTCCTCCAGCCGTGGGCAGCCAGGACATGCCCTCGGCGCCGCTCCGCAGGCTCCCGGTCCCCTCCGGTGGCCGACCCGACCTGGCCAGGCCGGCTGCCAGGTCGGGCTCTTCTGCGTTTCAAAATGCGCCTCACGGGGGCGCGCTGACGTCATCGGACGTCCTCCGGGCTGTACTGCGCTGTACTGCGCAGGCGCAGTAGTTCTGCTCCTGCGCAGTACAGCCCGTTATATGGAGGCTGCCAGAGTTATATGGAGGCTGCCATATTTATTTCCTTTGAAACAATATCAGTTGCCTGGCAGCCCTGCTAATCTACTTGGCTGTAGTAGTGTCTGAATAACACAAGAAACAAGCATGTAGCTAATCCAGTCAGTCATTTCACAATAATGTCAGAAACATCAGATCAGCTGCATGCTTGTTCAGGGTCCATGGATAAAAGTATTAAGCCTAATCTACACGAAACGATTCTTTGTGCAATTCGATTACGATTCTATTTACGATCCGATTAAATCTGACATGTCCGATCGGGATTCGATTCAATTTGATTTGCCATTGCAAAACAACGGCAAATTGAATCGAACCCCGATCGGACATGTCTGATTTAATCGGATCGTAAATAGAATCGTAATCGAATCGCATAAAGAACTGTGTCGTGTAGATTGTGGCTTTAGAGACAGAGAATCAGCAGGATAGCCAGGCAACTGGTATTGTTTTAAAGGAAATAAATATGGCAGCCTCCATATCTATCTCACTTCAGTTGTCCTTTAAGAAGTTTGCGAGCAAAACTGGTCCTAGATTGTGGGAGATACTACTATACGCAACATAATAAGGCAAGGTTGCATAGAACGCTTTACGGGAAAATTTGTAAAACAAACATACCCATAGCCTCAATAATAGAATCCCTATGTCCTTGCGTCCTCTCCAGTCCCTGTGTCCGTGCGCTTGCGCTACTGCACATGTGTGGCACGTGGGCGGATGTTGGAGAGCAGAAGGACGGGTGCAGGGGGAGCACGGCCGTGCGAGGCGGGGAACATGGCTGTGTGGCGGCTCGAGGCGGGGAGTGCGGCATGGGCAAAGTGGTGGTGAGGGGGGTCACGGCTGAGCCCTAGCGCCCATTTTAAAGGGCGGGCTTATGACTAGTAACAAAATAAACAACAACAAGCGACAGCTCTGTAGCATTCACCAGTCACCATGAAGGGAACATTTTCTATGATACTTATAATAAAGCACATTGGCTTATATGCAATTCACTTTTTCTCCTGAGTTTTCTCCTAGGTGATATTTTCACAACTTGTCAAAATATGCCTTTTAAGCCACCAGCAAGCAAGAAAATACTTAAAGTAAATTTGATAGTACTTTTCCACCAAATTTTGGGTACTTTTTCGATTGTTACATTGTGAAAATTAAGTTTAAAGTGAAGGTGAAAATGATCTCTTAGGAGATAACTCAGGTGAAAAAATGAATTGCATATGGGCCATAATGATGGACGCAGCGGCATAACTGAGGAGCTTGGGGCCCGGGGCGAGTTTTACATGAGGCCCCATGCACTCTACTGAGATGGAACCCCAAAACCTTCCAAGGACAGCTGCAGTGTCAGAGAGGTGTAATCCGAGTAAGGAAACAGTAAAGGATTATTACTATGCACATAGAGAGATGTTTTAGCACCAGTAAGAAGTGAATAAGATGAATGAAGGAGGGCCCCTCTGGTTCAGGAGCCCCGGTGCGGTCACAACCCCTGCATCCCCTGTTGCTATGGCACTGGAGGGATGGGACCCCACACTTTCCCTGGAGTTCCAGCAGTTCCTCAGAGCATGTACACTGTACAGTCACTACTTGGAACAGTAATATTGTAGCAGTTGTAGCAGGGCAATAACAGCACATTTTCCCAGAATCAGCACAAGGCCATTGCCTTCCCTAAGCAATCGCTTTGTAGTGAGCTGGAGGCTGAAGTGCCTCTTGTTGTTACATAGTATCACTGGAGGCTGCACTTCTCTGCTGTACAGTAACAGCCTGAGCAAGGCACAAGAGCCAGGAATAGCTATATAATGACTGCAATTCCCTCCTAATTGCACACAAGAAGTGAAAGAAACTCCCTCCTATGTGAAAGGTTACAGCGACAGACTACCGCGCCTGCAGTTATATCACTGCTCAGAGATCACACACAACGAGGGCGACCATTCCCAAAATATGACATATACTACTTACATCATTCCATCATCATACAGTATACCTTCTCACTGCTCACTAAGGCCTCCGGTATACTTATATCTACAGGTGAAACTCGAAAAATTAGAATATCAAGCAAAAATCCATTAATTTCAGTAATTCAACTTCAAAGGTGAAACTAATATATGAACTAGGAGCCCTTTGCAGGTGTTTTGGATTAATCAGCTGATTAGAGTCTGACACTTTGAGCCTAGAATATTGCACATTTTCACAATACAATATTCTAATTGTCTTGAGATTTAGATTGTGAGGTTCTGATAAGCTGTGAGCCATAATCATCAAAATAACAACTAAAGGGTTGAAATATCTCACTTTTCAGGTAATGAGTCTATTTCATATTTAATTAGTTTCAACTTTTAAGT
The DNA here is from genome assembly GCF_040937935.1 of Hyperolius riggenbachi. Lineage (NCBI taxonomy): Eukaryota > Metazoa > Chordata > Amphibia > Anura > Hyperoliidae > Hyperolius > Hyperolius riggenbachi. The sequence goes on along the minus strand of NC_090657.1, from coordinate 161,547,787 downwards.
TGAATTACTGAAATAAATGGACATTTTCATGATATTCAAATGTATTGCGTTTCACCTGTATAGATAGGCAGAGAATACATGTACATCTCTAACTATTACTTTTCTCTCTCTGTGGCATATTCACAACCATTATCTCATGATTTATTTACTGCCGTTATTTTTCACCTTATTCATACAGATCCTTTTAAGCACTTAACCAGAAAAAAAGGTACTGTAGATAAGGTGAGAGACCTAATATCCAAGAAACATTCATCAGGAAGAACTCACTTGAGCATTTGATTCCACTTGGGGCAAACACTCTGGTGCCTTTATTATTATTTATTTAGAAAGCATCAACATACTCCTTGCTGCAACCTATTCAAAACTCTTCTTCTCCTAAGTTTCCTTTTTTATCTTCTGTTTAGAATAACTTTTCAGCACTCTGCAATTGGAAAAGTACCAAATAGTAGGTGAAAAACTACTGCCAATATTATTCTAAAGCCCCATCTACACCATACAATTTTTTGTCCGATTCGATTCATTGATTTGATTAAATCCGACATGTCCGATAGGGATTCAATTCAATTTGCCATTGGAAAACAATGGCAAATTGAATTAAATGCCGATCGGACATGTCGGATTGAATCGCATTACATCAATGAATCGAATCGGACAAAAAATTGTGTAGTGTAAATGGGGCTTAAGTATTATGTTGCTTGCTGCCTGTTGGTGTTTTATTGATAAAGTGTGAAAATATCACCTATGAGAAAACGTAGGAGAAGAAGTGAATAAAGGCCTGAGTGTGATGCTGTGTATCAGATGATGCCAGTGTACAGGTCTGAGATACGCCGGCATCATGCGGGGTGCAGCTATGCTCCACTGTACAGCAAAGCTTCTGTCATCCAGGAAAAAGCTACAGGTCTAATACAAAAAAAACAAAAAACTTGTCAGAAACTTGTGAAATCTCCCGCATTAGGTGGAAACAGTCCAATGATTTTCGATAGATGCCTGGTACACATCATACAATTTCCTGTCAGATTGATGGTCAAATCAATCATTTCCAACAGGTCCGATCTGATTTCTGATCGTTTTTCTGATTGATTTTCCAGTCACTTCTATACAAAATTGATCAGATTGGAAATCAGATTGGACCTGTCGGAAATGATCGATTTGACCATCAATCTGTCAGGAAATTGCATGGTGTGTACCAGGCATTAGGCCTAGTTCACTGTGCTCAGTTGTGTTGCAGAATATTTCTGCAGGTTAACTGACTGCGCATACAATTCTATGGGCCTGTTCACGGTACTGCACTGTAACGGATTGCATTATTCTAAGGCTGTGTTCCCACTTAAGCTGAGAATAGTCATTTTTGCCTGATCTCGGCGCATTGCAAAACTGACAGTGAACGGCTCCTATTTTATATATAGGAGCTGTTCACACTTGTCAGTCTGCAGATCCCTTGTGCTGTCTGCGATAATCCTGGACAGGCAGATGTGTTGCCCATATAGCCTATGGTAACGCATCTGGCCTGGGCTCCAGCAGGATTATTGGAGCGGCCACTACACTGTCCCCTCCCGGTGGGTCAATGTCAGATGGGAACTGAGCCTCACTCGCTGCACGCAGGCTTTGTATTGTCCAGTCTCCATTGCAGCTCACACTCATAACACATGCAACTGACCACTGTGAATCAAGCCTTATGCCTTATGGGAATTGTGGGTGCATTCAGTGTCTGGAAATCAGGCACAGTGGAAAAGATGCCTTAAGTGATCTTTTTGTTTGGAAAGTAAGTTATTTTACAAATAAGGTGAGAGATAAGTAAGGCTCGTTCACACTAGGGATGTTGCTGTACGCTTTTCACAGCGCATTGCCCTGTGTGCTTTGCTAGGTACAGATTTTTCCATTGATTCTAACATACAACATTCACATCTATGCGCTTTGTTACTGTGCGTATGAGGAACGTGGTGTTGCAGGCATTTCTGTGCATTGTGCTATGAAGCGCACAGCAATGCAAGTGAATGGGTGCACGTTTTAGTGCATAGCAAAGCTGGTGCAGTTTTTACCCCTCATTAGAAAAAAAAAGTCAAATGAAAACAATCTTTATCGACAATTGCTACATCAGATAAGCAAAACGAATGCTGAACGAAAACACTTTCAATTGTGTTTAAGTGCATGTAAAACGCATGGGTCCGCTTAAGAAAAATGCTTAAATACGCTTCTGAATGCACCCAATGTGAACGAGGCCTTAGTGGAGATCATTAACTGGAAACATTTGTAAGTTTTGTGAATCAACAACTGTTCTGTGATGTGCATATACTGTATATGACCATTCCTTTACATTGTAAGCTTGCACAAGCAAGGCTCTCTCAACCATTTGTGTCTTGGAATTTACTATACATTCTGTTCATCATGTTACATTTGTCACTGTACAGCAGAGTCCCAGTTATCCAGAATTCAACTAACCAAAAGTCTCAACGAACCAGAACAAAGCTTCGTCAGTACTCACAGTGGTGAAGGACAATTTTAAGGCTGTTTGTAGGCTCTGCTGTGCTAAAAAGTAGTCATCAGGCATATTTAAACAAAATAAACGCTACTTACCGGGGGCTTCCTCCAGCCCCAAGCTCCCAGCATGTCCCTCGCCGCACATCTGCCGTCAGCCGTTCGCCGCAGCTCCGTCCCGGTCCCCGGCGATGACGTCAGAGCGACCTGGAGGTTGCTCTGTACTGCGCCTACGCGAGCGGCGCTGTCAATCACCGCCACGTGGGCCGGAGCGAACTGCAGTAGTTCTGCGCCTGCACAGTCCGCTCCGGCCCACATGGTGGTGATTGACAGCACCGCTCGCGCAGGCGCAGTACAGTACCTCCAGGTCGCTCTGACGTCATCGCCGGGGACCGGGACGGAGCTGCGGCGAACGGCTGACGGCAGAGGTGCGGCGAGGGACATGCTGGGAGCTAAGGGCTGGAAGAAGCCCCAGTAAGTAGCGTTCATTTTGTTTAAATATGCCTAATGACTCCTTTAAGACTGGATTCCATGGCCCTCACCCGGTTAATATACTTTCATTTACTGTATTTTAACATTTAATACAGAGACCATGATATGTATACAGAGTCAGGGATTGTACTGTATTAACTGAGCCTATTTTTAACATTCAATCTCAAGCAACCAGAAAACCCACTTATCTGGCATCAACCAATCCCCGTGGGTGCCGGGTAACAGGGACTTTACTGTAATTACTATGTTTACCAATTTTGTATCAATATTTATATTTGGTATAATTGTTTGTAAAATGATCTACCCTATGTATGTTTGTTTGTTACCTACAGCACCACAGAACATGTTGGTGCTTCATAAATCAATAATATTATTCATAAATAAAAAAATCTATCTATCTATCTATCTATCTATCTATCTATATATATATACATACACACATGTGTAGACATATACATACACAAACACGCTCACACACTATAAATAAAACATTCGCCAGTCATCGTAAGCCACTCCTGCATGTGTATCATCTAGTTTTTGCTCTTTACTGCACTTACGGTATATGTATACATAAGCACTACTGTCTCTGTTTATGTTCATTTTTAATATTGGGTTATCTGAAGTGCTACCTAAAGACTTCTGGACAGTGAAGGGCCATTAGGATACTTATACATGACGACCATCGATAAAACATCATTCTCTCTAAGTGGGGCATTAGAAGCCCTGTGCATGGCACTGGAACACATACAACATACGGGTGCATATCTGTACAGAAAATGCTCATGGCACCAGCGGCTGCTATAATTACAGGATAGCCCTTATCCAGAATTCTATATAAAATAATGGCACAGCACGGCCTGACATGCAGAGGATAGATATGATAGCACAGAGGTCTGTATAATAATGGGATATATGCAGCACCTGCACAGATACCAGGCAATGGAATATTATCAGCTTCATGTCAGATAAAACACACTTCTGATGACATTGCAGAGAGCAGAGATTATCTGTGGTGATGATATCACTGGTGAGGTCACAGCAGGCGAAACTTCACATGGCCACCACATACAAAGACATTTCCATCACTAATTCATGGAATTACACAGATACACCCACAACCAAAGTGTATTTTACAGAGAGAATAAATCACTATCATCTATATTTAATATATTTTACATATATTATCATTTACCATTATTCCTCTCATTACTACAGAATGCCTAGGATATATATATATATATATATATATATATATATATATATATATATATATATATATATATATATATATATATACATATACAGGGTGGGCCATTCATATGGATACACATTTTGTGCAGTGTTCAGATTTTTTAAATTAAGTTTAATCAGATAATATGATTATATTATTATTATTACTGAACATTTTTTTAAGTGAGATATTTACATAAATATGTATAATGAATGCTAATAATAGACAATAAGTAAAGCAGCGCTGCGTAATATGTTGGCGCTTTATAAATACAATAAATAAATAAAATAAATAAATAATTTTATGTAGTATAAATCTCTCTTATTATATATCATTTTTGTGACTGCTTTTAAACATACTCCTTGTGTATTTCATTTTATGTACTACACTGCATAGTAACAATAGTAACAATTATATGTATCCCTAAATTCAGACCTTGATTGAAATAAAAATTAATATTTCTTCAGTTTGTTGTATTAATAGTCTTTTCTTGTTGCTGATTATATAGAATAAATGTTTTATATTAGGGCTGCTTTGGGGAGAGTCAGTGATATGATTATATCAGTGCTATATAAATATATTATATGCTATATAAATACATTGTAATAATATGGTAGAACATTGGACTACGACTATGGTAGAATTAGAGTGTGAGCTCCTCTGAGGACAGTCAGTGATATGGCTATGCACTCTGTAAAGTGTTGCAGATGATGTCAGTGCTACATAATTACATAATATTAATAATAATAATAATATGGTAGGATATAAGACTATGACTATGGTAGGATTAGATTGTGAGCTCCTCTGAGGACAGTCAGTGACATGACTATGCACTCTGTAAAGTGTTGCAGATGATGTCAGTGCTACATAATTACATAATATTATTAATAATAATAATATGGTAGGATATAAGACTATGACTATGGTAGGATTAGAGTGTGAGCTCCTCTGAGGACAGTCAGTGACATGACTATGTACTCTGTAAAGTGCTGTAGAAGATGTCCATGCTATGTAAATACATAATAATAATATGGTAGGACAATAGACAATGACTATGGTAGGATTAGAGTGTTATGACTATGGTAGGATTAGATTGTGAGCTCCTCTGTGGACAGTCAGTGACATGACTATGGACTCTGTAAAGTGCTGTAGAAGATGTCCGTGCTATGTAAATACATAATAATAATATGGTAGGACAATAGACTATGACTATGGAAGGATTAGATTGTGAGCTCTGCTGAGTACAGTCAGTGATGTGACTATGTACTATGTAAACTGCTGCAGAAGATGTCAGCCTAATTAATAAATGAATAACTAAATTACACATATGGGGCAGCACGGTGGCTTAGTGGTTAGCGCTCTCGCCTTGCAGCACTGGGACCATGGTTCGAATCCCAGCCAGGGCACTATCTGCAAAGAGTTTGTATGTTCTCTCCGTGCCTGCGTGGGTTTCCTCCGGGCACTCCGGTTTCCTCCCACATTCCAAAAAAACATACGGATAAGTTAATTGGCTGCCCCCTAAAAATTGGCCCTAGACTACAGTACTTACACTACATAATATAGACATATGGCAATGGTAGGGATTAGATTGTGAGCTCCTTTGAGGGACAGTTAGTGACAAGACAATATATATATATATATATATATATATATATACACTGTACAGCGCTGCGTAATATGTCGGCGCTATATAAATACTAAATAATAATAATAATAAAATAATAATGCTATGAACACTATGGGAGCTAGTTAATTAATAAAAAAAAAAAAAAATCAGAGAAACAGTGTGGTAATGTGAAATGCCAAAAGTGTGTGGCTGGGGTAAAAATAAATAAATAAATAAAATACTATTTTTGTGGAAAAAAAAAAAATAATAATAAGTTTGTTGCTTCTAATGTTTCACCAGGTCTCGGTGGTACAGTCTGTCATATTATATTTAAATGATTTTCAAAGATTCAAAAAACAAAACAAAACCTGACAAAGACTAAATGAGTTTGGTAGTTTGCTGGATAACAGTGTAAGTGTGTTTGCTCCTCTGGTGTAACATTGCTGCTATTAGTATTATTTAGCTTGTTGTGCCCCTGGGTAGATGGCACTCTCTTGCATAGGGCAGATTAGGAAGGCGATGGGATATTAATGGGCATTAAATCAGGCTCCGCACACGGCTGCCTCTGATAGATGGTTTGTTGTAGCCACCGCTGTCATTGTGTATTAATATAAGCACTGATCAAAGCCCCATTACTAACACTGGGAATATGCCTGCAAGAAGGGGGACCTGGGGGCTTCAAGGACCCCCGAAAAGGGGCTTTCAGGAGACATTCCCACTCCTGGCTGGCACAAGAAAAATAAACAAATTATTATTTCTAGAATTGCAAGTATTATGGTAATAAAACTAATATTAGTCATTTTAATCATTATTATTACTATTTGAAAACAATATATCATGTTTAGAATAATTTTTTTTTATTATTATTATTTCTAATACATGAATCTAGCGCCCATTTTCAATTCACTTTATTTCCTAAGTTTTCTCCTAGGAGATAATTTTTTATCTTTTGTTATTTTTTTTTTTTAGCACTCGGCAACTGAAAAAGTACCCAAAAAAGTACTGTCCAAATGATTCTTGCTTGATTGTTGCTTAAAAGGTATTCTACTGATAAGGTGTCAAAATATCACCTAGGAGAAAAAGTGAATTGAATAAAGACCACGACTCTGGACACTATAAAGAAAGTGAAACTATATCCATCTATTTTCATCTTTTATTTATTCTAAAGAGTAAATAATTATTGTTGTCACTGTATTATTCCTTTTTTTTTATTTATGCTATTTATTCTAGGGAGTACATTGTTGATATTTGTTAGTGTAGTAATTTAATGTATTTTTTATCTATTCTTAGGAGTAACTATTAAGATTTGTCATTGTATTAATTTAATGCGATGTTTTTATTTATTCTGAAACAGGAATTAATAAATATTTGTCAGTGAATTCATGTAATGCATTTTGTTTTTATTGTAAGGAGTAATAATTAATATTTGTCGGTGTATTCATGTCTCCTCTCTTTCTGCAGTGTCCTTGTCACTTCTCATAGTACAGACACTAATTTGTAAGCATTTCTCGGTTAGATTGCGGCTCAGGCAGGCTCCATGTAACCGCAAGTGTTGATTATTTAGCGGTGGAATAGGAGAGCCCGGAGCTCTACAGCGATACTCACCCAGACTGGACCTTCTCCCCGACAAGGCCGATCTCCCCTGCAGGCTGTGTAGCATGGTCCCATCGAAGTGGCCGGGCCAGGTAGGGGCCATGTCCGGGCTGACATAGGGGTACGGCGTGGAGTAAGAACCACGAACCAGCGCATTGCCATACTGTTCCCGGGTGCCCCCGCCCAGCATCAGGGGGCTCTGGTGGTGGTAGGCTCCTTCCCTGCCAGCGTTGTTGCCCACTGGGGGGCTGTGGGAGTAGGTGAAGCCGGAGGGGGTGTGGGGGCTGCTGCCGTTGAACGCATGACTGTCGTTGGCCGCCTGTGGCCATCCAGGATGGCTGGCTAGGTGGTGACCCTGGTGGGCACTCTCACAGTTCTGCAGGTAGGGCAGAGGCTGCAGCATGGCGGGCACCCGGCTGGTAGGGACGTAGACCGGAGGGCTGGCGGTGGGGTGCAAGAAGTTAGCCGAGTCGTGGTGGGTGTAGGCGGACTGGCCGTGGTTAGAGGTGAGGGCCAGGCTCTGATACATCTTCTCTCCTCTCACGATAGATTATATCCAACAAGGAAGATCGGGAACGGCGGCGATGCCCTCCAGGACCGGGCGTGGGTCCCTTTCCCAGATGTGGAGAGGACAAGAACCTGGAAAGAGTGTAGAGAGAGCAAACTTTAGCAAGAAACTCGAGCTGTCCGGCAGGCTGGGGGGAGGGAACTGCCTGCTACACACTGAGAGCCAACGTGCATCTCACTGATTGACTGCTAGAGCCCAGAAACTGGCATCCAGCACTGCCCATCACCCCCATCTGTGGAGGAACCGCAATGCCAAGCAGCGTACCCATCCAGCCTTTTGACAGATCCGAAGAACCCTAACTTCTGGACCATCTAGCTAGCCTCTGACAGACCAGGGCATCCCTCACTTTTGAACCATCCAGTCTCTGATAGACCAGGAGATCCATTCAACCTCTGATAGACCAGGAGATCCTTCACCTCTGAACCATCCAGCCTCTGACAGACCAGGGCATCCCTCACCACTGAACCACCCAGCCTCTGATAGACCTGGGCATCCCTCACCTCTGAGCCAAAATGCCTCTTATTTATGATTTCTTGAGCCTAGAACCCAGTGCTGCCCATCAACCCCTATCTGTGGAGGAACCGCAATGCTAAGCAAGTGCCCATTCAGCCTTTGATAGACCTGGAGATCCCTCACTGCTGGTAGACCTGGAGATCCCTCACTGCTGGTAGACCTGGAGATCCCTCGCTGTAAGGTGTTTTCCCTTCATTGAAGGATTCAAATAGTTCAAATATAATGCAATATGCTGTCAGCGTTGTATCTATGCCAGGGTGGCCCATCCAGTGTCTGATAGACTTGGAGGTCCCTCATAGCTAAGCCAACATGCCTCTGATAGACCTGGAGATCCCTCACAGCTACTTGCTTCCCTATACATAGGGGAAAGCAAATTGTACAGCATACAGCAATTTGTTCTAAACGTTGTGTTTATGCCAAGCTTGCCCCTCCAGCCTCTGGTACACTTGAAGCCTATGATCTTTAGTGGGTAAGGAAAACAAAACAACACTATGATATGTATAATTTCAGCAAACTGTGACTCCAATGATGAACTTTTGGTGGTATTTAGTGCCACTATTTGGCAGTCACTTGCTGGCAGCACTGGTGAACTGGCCTCGGGGGGCTGTCAATAAAGTGACACTCATTTAGTGAGGGCCCTAGCGGTGGTTTACGTTGGTAACCTGTCATTAAATGGTACAGACTGCAATTTGCGTCCACGTTTTGCCCATATCGACTATAGAAGGGCCGTGAAGACCGATAATTGGCTGGTACTTGTCTTGGACATTAGTCGGCACAGCCAGGGTAGGAAGGGAATTTGCCACATACGGTACCCATCTGCAATGTTTCACGTAAGAATTATCACTTGCAAAAACATATATTAATGGGTAAAACGGCAATTTTCGACAAAAAATGTGCAACAAAAATGTGTCGGTAGATGAAAATTCCAGTGGATGCTATATATAAATGCCATGCAGTGAAGTGCTGTCCTTGAGCCCCTGGCTACAAGAAAATTGCCGGAAACTGCGATTTTGCGCCGGAGAGGCTAGTATGATTGCTTTGCAGAGGGCATATCGGTGGGCAGACAGTGCTGGCACAGAGTTGCAGGATGGCATGCTACACTCACAGCAGGGCTCCCAGCATCCACCTATAATCGCGGGGTATATAAATTGTGCATCTAGGGCAAACATTTGTATTGTGATAAGCGATCCATCCGTCATGAATGCGGTGTAAATCAGTTGTCCTTGCATTATCCGGAGCAGCCTCCCCTGGGTTATCTGTCAGATAAGGGCAGCTGGCTAGATAGGGGCAGAGAGTCAGGGGAAGACATACTCACTCTGCTCTGGCCGCTCGCTCTGCTAGGAGTCCTGAGGTGCGAGCTCTGCTGGAAGTCCTGTGCCGCTCGCTCTGCTGGGAGTGCTGGGACGCCCTATGCGAGGAGGGAACTGCAGGAAGGCGCCTGGCTGCTGCTGGGAGTGCGAGTGACTGGGGCAGACTTTACAGCAGGGCAATTGTATGGGCAGAGTCACGTGACAGGAGCTGTGTCAGGGGATGGGTGAACTGAGCTCATACAGCAGCCAGCGTGTCTCTATGGGCACCTCTGTGGATGGAGAAGCGGATCCGGGGCTGCCACCTGCCTGGACTGGCACCTATTGTACAGATACCACCCGACGCGTGCTGCCATTATACTACAGCCTGGAGTGTGCATGCTCATTGCACAACCACATCTATCCGACCAACCAACCAACCAACCACATCCATCCTTCCATCTACCTATCATCTATCTATGTGCAACTGCATCTATCCAATCACATCCATCCATCCATGTGCCTGTCTGTCTATTGTTTGACGATTTGTCTATTTACAGGTGTCCACACATTCCTGTATGATAGACCATTCAATTCAATAATTTGATTGGATTGGGGGAGAATCATATCTTCCATTCTGCTCAATCAAATTAAATTGGCAGATATCTTGTCGAAGCAACCAATTTACTTGATTGGGCCAGATGGAAACTATTGGTCGATAGTATATCTGCTACTGTTCACATCATTTCGATTGACACAGAATGGATTTTTGGTGTCAGAGCATGGAGGCACATCATTATTCTGTGAAGGAGTGAAGGAGAATTGCCAGGATCTTGCTTGCAGTGTGTGGGCTGCTAGTCAATCGACCTTTGATTGCCCACACTGGAGTTGATTGTCCAATAAAGTTGATTGCATAATCTGTTGATGGAAAATCAAGTAATGTATAGGCACCTTATCTACATCAGTCTATCTATCTATCTATCTATCTATCTATCTATCTATCTATCTATCTGTGTTTGTCTATCCATCAATTATCTCTATGCAACTAAATCTATCCAACCACATCCATCGATCCAGATTGGTATGGTTTCCATTAATGGTACAATATTTTCCTCAAATGCAATAATTTAATCAGATTTTTACAATCAATTTGTACAGAAAACTACACATTATGTGGAGAAAATCAATGTGAAAGGATTCTATGGACGATTGGAATGCAGAATTTTGTCAATCGGAATCTGAAGAGAAAATGTGCCCTAATCAACCCATTTCTGGGAATCAATAATTACCTTGTGATTACTTACCATCCTGCAAATCTGATGGATCACATTGATTAAGGGTTGACATTAAAGGGAACCTAAACTGAGAAGGATATGGATTTTTCCTTTTAAAATAATTCCAGTTGCCTGAATCGCCTGCTGATCCTATGTCTCTAATACTTTTAGCCACAGCCCCTGAACAAGCATGCGGATCAGGTGCTCTGACGGAAGTCAGACTGGATTAGCTGCATGCTTGTTTCAGGGTGTGATACAGCCACTATTGCAGCCACAGAGATCAGCTGGACTGCCAGGCAACTGGACTGCCAGGCAACATCCATATCACTCTCAGTTAAGGTTCCCTTTAAGGTATTAACAGTACAATATTTTTCCTCAGATGTGACCGATTAGTTTTTACAATCCAATTGTACAGAAAACCACACATTAAGTGGAGAAAATGAACCTGAAATGATTCTATAGTCAATGGGAATATAGAATTTTCCCGTTGGAATGTTTGATTTTACTCCTTGACTGTATGGCGTTTTACCTGCATTAATAAATTGGGACTCGATTACACACAGGAGTTTGTGCGGAACTTTTTCCTTCCTTGTTGCATATTTGGGTCAAGTCGCCTGGTCCCAGCACTGCCCTGGTGTCCGAGGTGTAGCGGAATTCACCTACCAGTTTGATTTTACAGATGTATTTGAAGAGAGAAAGTTCCCTAATCAGCCTGTTTGTGGGAACAATCAATAATTAACTTTCAATTATTTATGATCCTGTAAATCTGATGGAAATGATCACATTGATTTAGAGTTGATATTATGCTGGGAACACACAATGCATTTTTTTCAGTCGATTTATTGTTTGATCGATTTTCGATTTGTTTTTCCGCTCGATTTCACGCTCCATTCTCTTATCTTATCAGTTTTCATTCACTTCTATGAGAAATCGAGCGGTAAAACGATCAAAAGTAATGCTGGGATTACACGGGTCAATTCTGGCGCTCGATTATGCGCCCGATCGTTTTGCCCGCTTGATTCTCTTATCTTCCGCTTGGGTTTTTAATCTTTTTTTCAATTCACTTCAATGAGGAATCGAGCGGCAAAATGATTGAACAGTCAGAAATGATCTATCGAGCCATCTTAATGGCTCAAAATTGAGCCGTGTATTCCCAGCATTAGATCGGACATGTCGGAAATTATCTATCAAACCATCTATCTGCTGAAAAAAAAATGCATGGTGTATTCCCAACATAAGACATTGCTAATATATCAGTGGTCCCGCTTTATATATTAATACAATTATATACATATATAGATAGATAGCTAGACATACAGGTAGATAGAGATATACAGATGATCTGTAGATATAACTATAGATATGTGGATATAGATATATTCATTTACACACATATAGTATTTATTCGGCTGCTCATCATCATGGCACCACTATACTTAGCATGGACATACCTGACACCAGCTGATACAGGCTGTACACACACTACAGGTATATATATGTATATGGGCTAGGATATATGTGTATGTGTGATGTCAGCACTGCAGTAAGGCTTGCACACATTATAGAGTGCATTGGGTAGTTGAGATCAGGTGTAAAATAAACTGAATAGTTGCCCTCACTGTATAATAATCTCTATAGTGTGTATGGATGGCATGTATGGCCTGTGCTGTGCAGTGCAGGGACAGTGCTTTGTGGATGGCATTATATGGGCACAACCTATTTATCAGCATACAGATTCCATACCCAGAACGGCCCACATTGTCTTACATAAGCTAGAAAGGAATATGTTTTATGTAGATGTCAATTCAATCAGTACAGGGGAATGTGTACAGTTTTAATAAATACACAATACATTAGTACAGTATAAAGCCAGTGTTCAGTAATACTGATCATTGCAGTATGACTGCACATATAATACTAACAGTGCAGAATATTATAGTATTGCTGGCTATACATTAGGGATGAATTATAGACCACACGGTAGTCTTCTATATAGAGGACTTTTGTGACTTATCATAATCTATAAAGTTCTTAAAGAGTCCTGAATACAGACCACCAATAGCAAAATATATATATAACAGCATGGTGTATACTGGGATCAGCTTATTTCTCAGCTAGGTCATCCGGATTGTATTGCTCAGAATGGATAACTTGCTAATAATGTAGTGGGGATCAATACACACATTTACTATACTGCAGCACTGAGTATTTATTCTGTGTCTAGAACTACAGCTCATTAAATGTACAATATAGTATTAGCAGATGTGAGTATACATTTCAGCTACAGTCTACTTATAGATCCGTAGAGAGTCTAAATACACCTATATATAAATGTATGTTTTAGATCTATGGTATGGCACCGCTACATATACTCTGGTTGTAAACTATATGTACCAATCATTTCATTCTGAGCAGCTAGTTCACAGGTTACAAAAACAAAAACGAGGTACAATTAAAAATGAGAATATATATATATATATATATATATATATATATATATATATATATATATATATTTACTAATATACAGTATAATAGTAGTTTCATAATAATCTCTTTGTTATCAAACATCATGTGAATTGTATACTATCTATTTAAATATATTTAAATAAACATATTTTAGGAATGTAGGAATATTGCCGTTATCATTTCACATCCAGACTCCAGCACTTATTGCTGTACTGTGTAGAAAATCTGAATAATAATAATAATAATAATAATAATAATAATCTAAATTTAAATGTGCCTTCTTAAAACGAAAATTATTTGCAACTAGCTTAATAAGCTCAATAAGGAAATACGTATATATTAAATCTACAACAGATGTATTTTGTAGGGTTTATGAAATATACATATATATTCATGATCGGCAAACTCTGATGCATTGCTATGGATACCAGTTCAAAGCTGCTGAGGCTGTATCCCATAGCAACCAGGTTCATTTATTTTCCCTTCTATAAATCGGACATCTTTTGCCAGCCATCGCTGGGGTAATTTATGGTGAAGGTCTTTGTGCATCCTGCTTGTTTGTAATTGTTTATTTAGGGGTCGGTAAAGTTAAGTCAGCTCAGAAGTGATACATTATTGTCAGCAGCCCAGAGCAAACAGCGCTGCTGGTTACAGTGTAACAACATTGTACACCGACACTCTGTATGGCAGCACTCTAGAGGAGATGGGGGTGAGCTGTAAACATAGCTTAGGGGGGACAGGGCAATCCCTGTAATATAATATTGGGGTACCCCTTGTTTTGCCGTATCACTGGGACTCTGGTGTAATCATCCCACTGATATTGTCACTTGTCCCCTCATTATGAGACCTGACACAATATAGCCACAAGACTATACTGTATCCGTGACCTCTGCTACAACGCAGGGCAGCCACAGATTGTCACACGGATTATCATATGGAGAGAGGAGGGGGGATTGTGCTTACACAAGGCTGATTCGTGGGATCATGAGAACTGGACATCATTATTATTATTTAGATTGTAAGCTCCCAAGGGCAGGGTTCTCACCATTTTGTGTCATGGAATATGTTACATTGTACATTGAATACATTGTATTCATCATGTTACTTTTGTCATAATAATAGCAATAATTTAGACAACATCATCTATATTACTGTACATAAACAAATAATGGGGAGCATAGATATATGAGGGGTTCAGAACTCTGTGCAACCAGGACATCCAGCAATACAAATACCATAGCTGATGTGTGGTTTGAGGTATGAGACATCACCAATACTGGTGCATGTTCATATGATAAATACCATCAGAAAAAAAAGACTAGAAGGAGGTCCCTGCCCTTGCATGCTTACATTCCAGTTGGCAAAGGGGTCTCATATATATATATATATATATAATATATATATATATATATATATATATAGATAGATAGATAGATAGATAGATAGATATAGATATAGATATATATATATATATATATATATATAGATATATATATATATAATGTATAGCCTACCTATGCCTGGTACACGCCATACAATTTCCCATTAGATTGACTGGTCGAATTGATCATTTCTGACAGGTCCGATCAGATTTACGATCTTCGATCAATTTTCTGATCACTTCTGCACAAAATGGATGGCAAAGTCAATCGGAAACCTGTCAGAGATGATGGAATGGACGTGTGGAGCTGAGGGGGAATTGCATGGTGTGTAGTGGGCATTGTGAGCCCTATGTATGAAGTGAGCCCCTAATTAGGATGAGCTGAGTGGTCAGCGTGTATAGGGCAGGCAGCAGCTGTCCCTTGTCACCCGGCACTCAGCAGGCCTCGTCTGGGACTGTCAGTGCTGGGGTCACACATTGGACTGCGCCTTCTGCATGCAGGTGACCTGGAGACAGTCTAATCTAATCAACACGGAGTGTTTATCTGCTCTCACTGCTTATTATGGGCACCCTGAGGAGATGACTGATGGATGGAGGAGGCCCTGCACCCCGGAACCGGGGCTCACTGTGTGATCTATACATGTTACCAGGCATAAGCAGTAATCTACCCCTCTCACTAAATAGACTGGCCACTTCAGGGAAACTACAAGTCTCTGCATGGCTCCAAGACATGCTGTCACTTGTAGTTCACCGACAGCAGGAGCGCTGCACCTCCCACTGAGGACACATTGTAGAAGTGTGCCAGTGATTATAGTCACACTGTGCCACCCACCTGGGGCATGCCCTCACATGACCTCACCCACAGAAGTCCAAATAACTAAACCAATAATGCATGACCATAACTGCAGGGGGGAGCAGGGCATGGAAATACAGAGGAAGATCGATAGAGAGAGGACAGCACACACACACAGACAGATATAGCAAGAGAGAACAACTACAACACGTCAATTCAACAGATACATCACATTTTACGGTTACTACAATTACCGATTCTCCTAAGTAATGTTCCCTATTCCATATAGCAAGTCACATGAGAGATTACAGAGAGAGAAATACATATATATATTTATAAAGTGCCAACATATTTCCTGATGCTGTACAAAGTAAGGAAAACAAACATGGGGTACATGATAATGGTATACATTAAATATACACACTGGTCACATAATACAGAACTAACAAATGTAACATGATGAATTAGAACAGATTGCGAGATACAAAATGAATAAAAAGATATATTTTTTCTGTCATGTATCTATGCTCCCCACTATTTACTCTGTACTATTTGTTTTGTCCAGCATTATGGAAGATGGTAACACTAACATTATAAAAAATAATCCTTTAGATTGTAAGCTTGCAAGGGCGAAATTAGTTGCTTCAGTGTCTCTTTAAGTTACAACTTTTCATGCATGCAAACTGGTCTTTATGAATAAATTGTACTGTACTGGTTTTATGACATATTATTATTTAGTAATTATATAGCGCTGACATCTTCTGCAGCAGCACTTTACAGAGTACATAGTCATGTCACTGACTGTCCTCAGAGGAGCTCACACTCTAATCCTGCCATAGTCATAGTCTAATGTCCTACCATATTATTATTATTATTATGTATTTATATACCACTGACATCTACTGCAGCACTGTACATAGTACATAGTTTTGTCACTGACTGTCCTCAGAGGAGCTCACACTCTAATCCTATCATAGTCATAACACTCTAATCCTACCATAGTCATAGTCTAATGTCCTACCATATTATTATTATTATTATTATGTATTTATATAGCACTGACATCTTCTACAGCACTGTACAGAGTACACAGTCATGTCACTGACTGTCCTCAGAGGAGCTCACACTCTAATCCTATCATAGTCATAACACTCTAATCCTACCATAGTCATAGTCTAATGTCCTACCATATTATTATTATTATGTATTTATATAGCACTGACATCTTCTACAGCACTGTACAGAGTACATAGTCATGTCACTGACTGTCCTCAGAGGAGTTTACAGTCTAATCCCTACCACAGACATATGTCCATTGTAGTCTAGGACCAGTTTAGGGGGAAGCCAATGGACTTATCTGGATGTTTTTGGGATGAATTTTTGTTGCTACATATTAGGGTAACCAAACTACTGATGTCGCCTGTCTGTGGTATGAACCCGATCCCCTTGGGTGACATTGCTGGGCTCAGCAGTACATACACATGTCAGGTGTGTAGCTGACGACCCGCTGTTTTGCTATGCGGGGGGCGGAAGGATGACGGAGTGTCGCCTGCGTATCGTCGTGCTGCTGTGGTGCAAACAATGAAGTTGACCATCACTGGAAATGAGTCAATCCGCCAGGCAATTCATTTGCGTGGGGTTCAGGCACCTCTGTGCACGTGCCTGATTATCTGCTGAGGTGGTCGTTTTTGGCCATTTCAGCCGACTTGAGTCAGGCGTGTGTACAAGCCGTTACAGTACTGTACAAACTGGTGAAAGTTGTTGCTTGGTTACTGTATTGTACTGGTCTAAGCCCTATCCCATAGAGCCATATCAATCCCTGCCATGCACTGATGAGGACCAAAAGTCAGAAGAAGGCTGTTTGCATGTGAGATTGATGTGGCTCTATAACATGTATAAGCTGTAGGCTTGCTAGACACCAGCGGTTCTGGATGCAAGCCTGGCTTTCAGGGGCATAAGGAGATAATTTGCATATTCAGTAGCGGTGCATTGTGGGTAACCACAGATATTCACTTAAAGCTGGATTATCACAAATTCCTTCTGTTTAAGAAGGCAAACCAACCTAAGCATTGTTTTTTAGTAGGAGGGCTTTTCAGTCTCTTTTAGTACCCTATACTCTCCTTTTGGTTTTCGGTCACCCCAAACTGCTTGGTTACTGTGTTAGAACACATTAACAACACAGTGAAAACAACAAATTTATTGTTTATACTACAGTGCTGCCCGTAATTATTTATACCCCTGGCAGAAAGGCTACTTTCCCACCAGGACGTTGCGTTTTAGGGGACGTTATGGTCGCATAACGTGACCCTTACGCAACGCCTGGTGGTGTTGGATGTGGACGTCAGACTGAGCCGCGTTGTGCAGCTCACTCTGGCGTCCATGATGCCGTGATGCGTACTCTTGGACGCATGAGGCATCACGTGGTCCCGCCAGCCAATCGCCGCACAGAGCGGCCACTCCAGGAAGTAAACACTGCACGTCACCCCGTGCAGTGAATATTAAATAGCCATGTGGCTGGCCGAGGAGGAGGAGGGGAGACTTCCTCCTCCAATACTACTGAGCATGTGCAAACAGTCTAACGTGGCTTAGCCGCTTATAACCTACAGCACGCAGCACTTTAACTTGACGTGCTGCGTTACAATGTAACTTGCATTGTGGCTGCTCACAAGTCAGGAAAGAACTGCAAGGCCATTTCTAAATGTTTTCAAGTTTCAGTGGCTACAGTGCAAAGTATTATTTAAAAATACAAGGGGCTTGATTCACTAAGACAAATAGCATGCCTTATCAAAGTTAGCACGCCTTATCAAAGTTAACACGCCTTATCAAAGTAGCATAGCAAACTTATGCCTGCTAATTGGCAATGATGAGAGCGCCACTCATCCTGCCCTGAGCCCCTGCAGGTTTGTAGCACTCACTATACTACTCGTGATAAGGCATGCTATTTGTTTTAGTGAATCAAGCCCAAGATGTTCCGCACTGTGGAAAATCTCAGAGGACGTGGTCGGTAGCCAAAACGACACTGCTGGCCATGAGGATAGTGAGAGAGGTGAAAAAGAATCCAAGGATCACCACCTGGGCCGTCCTGGTGAATCTGGGCTCTGCTGGTGGCAATGTCTCAAGGCAGGCAATCCCCCCCCCCTGCTGTGCTCCACAGATGCAGACCAAGGAGGACGCCACTTCTCCAGATAAGGCATACAAAAGCTCTCTTGGCCTTTGCAAATGCTCATCTGGGCAAAGAAGAAGACTTCTGGTCTTCTATGTTATGAAACAAAAATTGAATCGTTTGGTCACAATGATGTTTCCTTCATTTGACGAAAAAAGGAGAAGCCTTCAACCCAAAGAACACCATCCCCACTGTCAAACATGGTGGTGGGAACCTAATGCTTTGGGGGTATTTTTTCAGCCAATGGGCCAGGTGTAAGGATCCCTCCTGTAGCGTATTCTGTCTGTTGCAGTGGAGCTGAAAACGGACAGTTCTGGCTTATCTGCTTGCATTCGGCAATATATTCATATATATTTATCCGTTAGTTGAGCCGTTTGTTATTTTTCTTATAATTGTGTATTGCCTAGTTCGATGCTTGATGGACATTCACTGCATCCGCGATGGATCAGTGAAGTCTATTGTCCAGATAGCTTGGATTCTGCCATCACCACGTTGGTGCCTGTAGTATTCCTGCTACTCTAGTTTCTGGGAACGTAACTATAGGCTGCAGTTGCGATTAGTTACGTTGTATCCTGTAGTCCTGCCTGGGTGGATGCTTGCTGGTGACTGTTGTTAGCCTGCTTGCTCTGCTTCTGTGGAAGAGACTGTGAGCTGCGGTTGCTACTAGTTACGCTCCAATCTATAGTCCTGTCTTGTACCTGTCTGAATGCTTGCCATCGGCAGCACAGTGCGAACTAAGGCAGCGCAACATCGCACTGCACTGCCATTGTGTTTATTTGTAGAGATATCGGAAGCCCAGAGGTGCAGTTGCTCTGGGCAGCCTGTGTAACCTCTTCCATTATCCAGCTCTTAGCCTTGTTGTGCTGGGTGGTCAGAAAGTATGACCCCCCCCAGCATTACACCAGGGAACCTAATCACAGTAAACGGCATCATGAAAAAAGAGCAATGCATGAGGATTTTCAATAACAACATCAGGCAGTCTGCAGAGAAACTTCGCCTTGGGCACCAGTGTACATTTCAGCATGACAATGACCCAAAACACACAGCAAAAGTGGTGAAGAAACGGTTTAGTAGACAACAACATTAACATTTTAGAGTGGCCCAGCCAGAGTCCTGACTTGAATCCAATTGAGAACCTGTGGAGGGAGCTAAAGATCAGGGTGATGGCAAGATGACCCTCCAACCTGAAATATTTAGAGATTATTACTTAAGATGAATGGGCAAAATACCTGTGGAGACATGCAAAAAGCTGGTCTGCAATTTTCATTGATGTAATGGCCAATAAAGGCTTTTCTGTTGATTTATTGAGAAGGGTATTAATAATTTTGGACTGGACACTTTTTTGCTCAAATGTAAATAAAAGCTGAGAAATGTTTTACTTCCACAATAATGCCTCTTGTACATCATCTTATTATCTTTTGAGGAGACACCCATGTCATTTCCCATCAAAAAATGACTTGCTGGTTGAATAAAAGTAACTTTAAAGGGATACTGTAAGGGGTCGGGGGAAAATGAGTTGAACTTACCCGGGGCTTCTAATGGTCCCCCACAGACATCCTGTGCCCACGCAGCCACTCCCCAATGCTCTGGCCCCCCCTCCCATTCACTTCTGGAATTTCAGACTTTAAAGTCTGAAAACCACTGCGCCTGCGTTGCCGTGTCCTCTATCCCGCTGATGTCACCAGGAGTGTACTACGCAGGCCTAGTATGGTCTATGTCTGCGCAGTACGCTCCTGGTGACATCAGCGGAAACAAGGACACAGCAACACAGCGCAGTGGTTTTCAGACTTTAAAGTCTGAAATTCTAGAAGTGAACTGGAGGCGGGGCCGGAGCATCGGTGAGTGGCTGCGTGGGCACAGGATGTCTGTGGGGGACCCTAAGAAGCCCCGGGTAAGTTCAGCTCATTTTCCCCCGACCCCCTACAGTATCCCTTTAAAGGATACCACAACCGAACGGTTGTGGTAAAAATGATTGCAGCACTGTGTAGGTTGTAATCAGCACATACCAGCTGTTCCTTCACCCCCATCCGTCTGCCACCGTTCTCATTCTATCCATCCCGATGTGCTGCGACTTTCCTGAACTTTGACCCGGACATACTGCGCCCTGTGTGCGCAGTATGTCCTTCCCTCTTCACTTCTGGCTGGCGCATAGTGCGAGGCTCAGAAACACGCTGACCCTGTGCTGCGTGTGCGCTCCATTACACCGAGCGTCACATGCTAATCATTGTTGTGGTATCCTTTAAGTCAAAATTTGCCAGGGGTATGAATAATTATGGGCAGCACTGTATGTGTCCAAATCCAGAATAGTCTAAAAGTAGATAATTTATCCATGTTTAACTATGACTCAACTCACAAACAAATTCAACTTACAGCTTCCTGGAATGGAATCTATAACAGTAAAATGAAAAAAAAAATGAATAACTGAAAAGGATGATTTAGTGTGAGCAACAGAGAGTGCAGACAAGATAGCTAATGATGCATTATATGAAAAAGTACAAAGTACAATGCTGCATCACTGGACAGGGATTTAGCTGCATAACGCTGGGAGCACAGTTGCACATGCAGAAAATCATGCATTTTAAAAGATGCATGAGGTAAATATAACAAAATCTGATTTACCCGAAGTTTCCTCCAGCCCCCAGAAGCCTACGTGTCCCTTGCTACAGCTCCGCTCTCAGGCAGTCTCCCGGGGTCAGCCACGGGAGCTCAGCTGCGTGCATGCACAGAAGCGATGACCTGGCTGGGTCGGCAGCTGCTACGGAGGGGACCCACTGGCAAGGGATACATAGGCTTCTAGAGGCTGTAAAAAACCTCAGGTAAGTAAATCAGATTTATTACATTTGCCACATGCATCCTTTAAGGTGTTTCTGCATTTTGTTTGCGTTTTATGCGCTTACATTTTGCATTTTTACTCATCTGCATTTTCAACAAAAGAGAATAAACAAATCATAGTAGGGATTCTCGAGGAAAAAAACGTGTGGGAGGCGAGAGCTGTGTATGCAGGGGTTAACTCACCTAGCCACAGCCTCCCTCTCGATGCGTTCTATGCTGCCTTCCATCTTCTTACACTTCTGCTTTCTAAGCTGGAACTTCTGCTGTGAAGGCAGAAGTGTTAGGCCCTGTTCACAGTGGTCAGTTGTGTTGCAGAATATTTTTGCATGTCAGCTCACTGCCCATACAATTCTATGGGGCTGTTCACAGTACTGAGTTGTAACGGTTCGCATTATTCTAACTTGCTGCATGCAGGCTTTGTATTAACCTCCTTGCCGGTTATCCCGAGCTCAGCTCGGGGTAACCTGCGCAGGAGGATTTCTCAGGCCCCGCTGGGCCGATTTGCATAGTTTTTTTTTTTGTTACATGCAGCTAGCACTTTGCTAGCTGCTTGTAACATCCGATCGCCGCCGCTCACCGCCGATTTGCCGCTACCCGCTGCGCCGCCCCCCTCCCCCTCCAGACCCCTTGCGCAGCCTGGCCAATCAGTGCCAGGCAGCGCTAAGGGGTGGATCGGGATTCCCTCTGATGTCCCGACGTCCATGACGTGGGTGACATCATCCCGCCCCGTCGCCATGGCGACCGGGGAAGCCCAGCAGGAAATCCCGTTCTGTACGGGATTTCCTGCTTACTCTGATCGCCGGAGGCGATCGGAGTGGCTGCGGAGATGCCGCTGCTCAGCGGCTATCATGTAGCGAGCCCTGGGCTCGCTACATGATTTAAAAAAAAATAAATTAAAAAAAGTGCTCTGCTGCCTCCTTGCCACGGGAATTAGACCGGCAAGGGAGTTAACACACTGCAGGACAAGCTCGCTTTTTTGCCAGAACATTCTCGCTCATCCCTAATAACTAGTTCTGCTTGACAGAAAAACACACACCTATTGTGTCTCCAGAGGAAACCTTGGTGAGCGATTCACACAGAATTACATTACGTGTGAATTTGCAGGCGGTGCTACCAGGGCTGTGGAGTCGGTCCAAAAATCCACCGACTCCGACTCCTCGACTCCGACTCCTCTAATTTGCATATTACAATTTTGTTGATTAAAAGTATGTAACATGAAATTCGTCTCTTAACTGCCAACGCTTAGGAATTTTACAAGACAACTGAAGTGAGAAGGATATGTAGACTACTATATTTATTCCCTTTAGACTAAAACTAGTCCTTGGTAAGAGTACTTGTAAAAGGTACAAACCGGAACAAAGAACATCTATCAGGCCCTAGGCAATGTAAGTGTGGGTACATGTAAGACTGATGTGCAGGTACTCTGCAGGGGAATGAGGAGATTCTTCCTCTATTACACATTCTTCATGCACAATCTGAACAAGGTTTATGGGTGACAGACAACACCTCTGTGTTCTCAGTGGATTCCCTGCAGCTCTGTGGAGAGTGCATATGTAGAGTATAGTACTACTGTGTAACAAAGTAAACCTGAGACAGATGAAATTAAAGTTTTATACATACCTGGGGCTTCCTCCAGCCGCCTTCAGGATAATCAGTCCCTCGTTGTCCTCCTCCACCACCTGGATCTTCTGCTATGAGTCCAGGTACTTGAGCCAGTCAGGTGTAGTGCGCATGCACACACTCCGCCGCCAGGAGCATACTACACCTGTGCCGCACTATTGCGCAGGTGCAGAATGTTCCTGGCTGTGGGAGCGGCATGCGGCCGGACAGCGCTGACTGGCTGAATTACTAGGACTCATATCAGAAGATCCGGGTGGTGGAGGACAGCGAGGGACTGATTAGCCTGAAGGGGGCTGGAGGAAGCCTCAGGTATGTATAACACTTTACTTTTCATCCGTCTCAGGTACCCTTTAATTTGTAGTCACCAAACCTAATTTTAACAACATATCAAATTATTTGATTTCATCAGCAAAGGGAGTGCATACATTTGCATAAATCAGCATCAATGCAGAATTATTTCCATCTCATTGACCATCTCTATTAGTGACACAGCTACACATCAGGCTTTATTCTTACAGCATAGATGTTATTTAGTATATATAAGAGATTCCTGTGTACACATCATATATACAGTCACAATCAGATGTGTATATCTGACCTTAAAAATACGGGGACTGCTTTATTGAAGCAGCACAAGTAACTAATTTTGATTGGTTTATTTCATTTTTGTGGACTAAGCACAGCTATTACTGTATATATACATTATTTTTAATGACTATTATCTGAGAAATAGAACATTTTATCATATTTTCTATTTTAATTACAGTTACAAATTCATTAGGAGTCGGAGTCGGTGCATTTTTTCCCGACTCCGACTCCAGGCACCCAAAATTGCCCGACTCCACGACTCCGACTCCACAGCCCTGGGTGCTACTGCCTTTACTGCACAGGAGTTTAGCTGCATTAGTGGTCAGGAGTTTGGCTGCATTAACATCCTTAGCGGTAACCCCGTGCTGGACACGGGGTAAGCCGCCGGAGGGTGCCGCTCAGGCCCTGCTAGGCCGATTTGCATCATTTTTTTTTCAAACACGCAGCTAGCACTTTGCTAGCTGCGTGTTTGTTGCGATCTCCGCCGCCCGCCGCTCTCTGCCGTGATACATGCCCCCCCCGCATACCCCTTGCGCAGCCTGGCCAATCGGCGCCAGGCTGCGCTATGGGGTGGTTCGGGATTCCCTGTGCCGTCACGACGTCGGCGACGTTGATGATGTCACTCCGTTCGTCGCGGGGGAAGCCCTCAAGGAAATCCCGTTCAGAACGGGATTTCCTTATGGGCAAGCGGCGCCGGCGGCGATCGGAGGAGACGGGCAGACGCCGCGGGGAGGGGGGAAGCATGTAGCTAGCGCTAGGCTAGCTACATGCTAAAAAAAAAAAAAAAGGTGAGAAAAACACTCCCGCGGCCGCGCAGCCACGCGATTCATATCGCCAAGGGGGTTAATGGTCAGGAGTTTAGCTGCATTAGTGGACAGGAGTTTAGCTGCATTAGTGGACAGGAGTTTAGCTGCATTAGTGGTCAGGAGTTTAGCTGCATTAGTGGTCAGGAGTTTAGCTGCATTAGTGGACAGGAGTTTAGCTGCATTAGTGAACAGGTGTTTAGCTGCATTACTGGACAGGAATTTAGCTGTATTATTGAACAGGAGTTTAGCTGCATTAGTGAACAGGAGTTTAGCTGCATTAGTGGACAGGTGTTTAGCTGCATTAGTGGTCAGGAGCTTAGCTGCATTAGTGGTCAGGAGCTTAGCTGCATTAACCTCCTTAGCGGTAACCTCGTGCTGGACACGGGGTAAGCCGCCGGAGGGTGCCGCTCAGGCCCTGCTAGGCCGATTTGCATCATTTTTTTTTCAAACACGCAGCTAGCACTTTGCTAGCTGCGTGTTTGTTGCGATCTCCGCCGCCCGCCGCTCTCTGCCGTGATACATTCCCCCCCGCATACCCCTTGCGCAGCCTGGCCAATCGGCGCCAGGCTGCGCTATGGGGTGGTTCGGGATTCCCTGTGCCGTCACGACGTCGGCGACGTTGATGATGTCACTCCGTTCGTCGCGGGGGAAGCCCTCAAGGAAATCCCGTTCAGAACGGGATTTCCTTATGGGCAAGCGGCGCCGGCGGCGATCGGAGGAGACGGGCAGACGCCGCGGGGAGGGGGGAAGCATGTAGCTAGCGCTAGGCTAGCTACATGCTAAAAAAAAAAAAGGTGAGAAAAACACTCCCGCGGCCGCGCAGCCACGCGATTCATATCGCCAGGGGGGTTAATGGTCAGGAGTTTAGCTGCATTAGTGGACAGGAGTTTAGCTGCATTAGTGGACAGGAGTTTAGCTGCATTAGTAGTCAGGAGTTTAGCTGCATTAGTGGTCAGGAGTTTAGCTGCATTAGTGGACAGGAGTTTAGCTGTATTAGAGCAGTGTTCCCCAACCCTGTCCTCAAGGCCCACCAACAGTGTATGTTTTGTAGAAATCCACAGAGGTTGTTAATTAGCGCTGCTGAGACACTAATTACCTCACCTGTGCATGTTTGTGGTTTTCTGCAAAACATGTACTGTTGGTGGGCCTTGAAGACAGGGTTGGATAACTGTGCATTAGAGGACAGGTGTTTAGCTGCATTACTGGACAGGAGTTTTGCTGCATTAGTGAACAGGGGGTTAGCTGCATTACTGGACAGGAGTTTAGCTGCATTAGATAACAGGAGTTTAGCTGCGTTAGTGTATAGATATTTACCTGCATTAGTGGACAGGAATTTAGCTGCATTACAGGGGCCACTGTTTTCAAGGTTGATCCCTGGCAGAGGCTGGCTTAGCCAAGTTTCATCTGGTGTGTGTATGAGGCTTAAAGTGAACCAGAGACAAAGCACCCTCATGTATTTTACCATACATATCAGTGGGAACATTAGAGAAAACACCTACCCTGCTCTCTGCTTCATCCTTCACTGCTCAGCCTGCTTGTTATCAGCCCTGATAAAATCCCCAACTGAGCATTCAGTTTGGCTTTGCTCAGAAATCATTATAGCTGAGTTATTATAGCAGAGCCAGAAGGGGGCAGGATTGGGCTTGTAGACATCAGAGAAGACAGACTCAGCAATAATGATTCCTGAGCAAAGCCAGACTGAATGCTCAGTTGGGGATTTTATCAGGGCTGATAACAAGCAGGCTGAGCAATGAAGGATGAAGCAGAGAGCAGGGTATGTGTTTTCTCTAATGTTCCCACTGATATATAGATGGTAAATACATGAGGGTACTTTGTCTCTGGTTCACTTAAAGACTAGCCATACACTGTTAGATTGCAACACAATGCAGGAAAACAACTGATTCCTGCCTTGACTGGAATGGATTCAGAGATCACACACAGCATATTGATACTCAATAACCTCCAGCAGCAAATCTATAGAAAATAGATTAAGGCCTATTAATCGACCACTGCTCCTGCCACGCCCAATATCAACCTAGATTGTTTTGGTCTGTCCAATAGATACATTTGTTCGATTTGTGGTGAAAATGTAATTAAACTCGATCAGACAGTGAGAATTGATTACTGGCAGACGAATCAAATGTGCGGGGAATGGAACAGGAAAATCAATGAGCATATGGGTGTCTTGACCAAGCAGCATGTGACATTGAGCATAAAGGTGTCTTGACCAAGCAGCATGTGACATTGGCACAGGAAGTTAGCATTGCAAGCACTGACAACCAGGTCATAAAAAATGAATAATATAAATCTGTTTTAAATGCAATGCACAAATCCTATGACCTATCCCACACAATATGCAGTGAAAACTCAAAGCTCAACTTTACATCATATATACATCATATATACAGCTATTTAATAATGGATTTCATTTATTTTATCAGTTCACCGGATTAAAGCATAAGATAAGTGTGCGGAGAGTGGCTACTGTGGGTTATTGCACTTTGCCCATAGCTCGGAGGAAAACATCCGTATGAAGCAATCTCAGGACCAGGATGACAGGTGTGACTCTGGACCCCCTAATCTCAGCTGTTAATGGCTAGCAACATTCTGGGCAGTGCTCCAATCACAGGCTCAGCACCTCAGTGATCAAAGGACACTTGAAGAGAGAGGTATATGGAGGCTGCCATATTTATTATCTATTAAACAATGCCGGATGCCTGACTGTCCTGCAGATCTCTCTGGCTGCAGTAGTAGTGTCTGACTCCTACACCTGACACAAGCTTGCAGCTAATCTTGTCAGATTTTTGTCAGAAACACCTGATCTGCTGCATGTTTGTTCAGCCTCTATCGCTAAAAGTAGTAGAAGCAGAGTTATCCTCTGCCTCTAATATTTTTAGCGATAGAGGTGGAACAAGGCAGGACAGCCAGGCAACTGATACTGTTTAAAATTAAATAAATATGGCAGCCTGCATATCCCTCTCACTTCAGGTTTCCATTAACCCTCCTGGCGGTCTATTAAAAACCGCCAGGGGGCAGCGCAGCAGTTTAAATTTTTTTTTTTTTAAATCATGTAGCGAGCCTAGGGCTCGCTGCATGATAGCCGCTGTGCAGCGGCATCCCCCCACCCGCTTCGATCGCCTCGGGCGATCTGCGATCAGGAAATCCCGATTTCCTAGAGGGCTTCCCCATCGCCATGGCGACGGGCGGGATGAGGTCACCAACGGCGGCGATTGGTTTGCTCATGCAGCTAGCAAAGTGCTAGCTGCGTGCAGCAAAAAAATTTATGCAAATAGGCCCAGCAGGGCCTGAGAAATCCTCCTGCGCGGCTTACACCGAACTACGTACGGGGCTACCGCCAGGAAGGTTGAGCTACACTCGGAGCTGTACTTCAGCCTCTTATGCATATAACTGTAAACTTGCGTTCATCAACAATGGACAATGTCTGGCGCAACACACATCTGTACTTTCAGCAGTATTTTTTTTTAAATCGCCAGATGATGGCTCCTTTAGCTCAGCTTCTTGTTGAGGCAAAAAGGCAGATTCACTGAGGAAAAGCAACGCAGACTCCTTCCCCTACGACATCATTACCCACAGATGAAGTAGTCAGAGAGAGGAGCTGGGAAGCAGCAGCAGCCAGTCTCACAGACAACCTGGTCCATTCCCACCCACCTGCCTTTGGTGAGAGATTATTTGTTGCCAACATGGCAACTACAGTGGAGTTTCATGATAAGAATCTGCTGAGCTGTAGTGCAGAACACTCTGGCCTAGTGCACACCAGAGCAGTTCGGCTGCGTTTTGCGATCCGCTTGCGGCTGCGGATACGCTTGGGTAATATATTTCAATGGGCTGGTGCACACCAGAGCGGGAGGCGTTTTGCAGAAACGCATACTCCCGGGCTGCTGCAGATTTTGGATTGCGGAGGCGTTTCTGCCTCAATGTTAAGTATAGGAAAAACGCAAACTGCTCTGAAAAACGCCTGTTCAGAGCGGTTTTGCCGGCGTTTTTGTTACAGAAGCTGTTCAGTAACAGCTTTACTGTAACAATATATTAAATCTACTACACCAAAAACGCTTCACAAAACCGCAAAATGCTAGCTGAAACGCTACAGAAAAATAAGAAGAAGCGTTTCAAAATCTGCTAGCATTTTGCGGATCTGCTAGCGGTTTTTGGTGTGCACCAGGCCAAATAGTTCTTTCAGCAGTGCAGGGAGGAGCTAGAGACTAGGTAACACCTGCTCTGCTACCAGCTCCTGCTTTCTCTAGGTCACTCCCACTCATATATGAAATGGGAGAGTGATGCACACCTCTACAAAGTATGTACAATCTGGGAGGACGGGGTTGAATAGGCATCATAATAAATAAGTAAATAGTAGTACAGAATTATTACTGATTTATAAAGCACCATCATCAAGGTTGGATTTCTATTTTTTTGCCTCTAGGCCAAATGTGTTGTAACTCCCCTTCAATGTTCAGCAGTGCTCCTCCCATTCCATGTGCAGCCCCCTCTCCCATGTGTAACATCCATGTACTGCGGCCCCTTCCCATTCCATGTGCAGCCCCCTCTTCCATTAGTATCATCCATGTTCAGCAACGCCCCTCCCATTCCATGTGCAGCCCCCTCTTCCATGTGTAACATCCATGTACTGCGGCCCCTTTCCATTCCATGTGCAGCCCCCTCTTCCATGAGTATCATCCATGTTCAGCAACGCCCCTCCCATTCCATGTGCAGCCCCCTCTTCCATGAGTATCATCCATGTTCAGCAGCGCCCCTCCCATTTAATGTGCAGCCCCCTCTCCCATGTGTAAAATCCATGTACTGCAGCCCCTCCCATTCCATGCGCAGCCCCCTCTTCCATGTGTAAAATCCATGTACTGCAGCCCCTCCCATTCCATGTGCAGCCCCCTCTTCCATGTGTAAAATCCATGTACTGCAGCCCCTCCCATTCCATGTGCAGCCCCCTCTTCCATGTGTAACATTCATGTTCTGCAGCCTCTCCCATTCCATGTGAAGCCCCCTCTTCCATGTGTAAAATCCATGTACTGCAGCCCCTCCCATTCCATGTGCAGCCCCTCTCTCTCTTGCACAGACCACATGGGCATTAGCTTCCCTATTTCTTGTGTTGCTCCCCATTTACAGCCTCCTCTTTCATATGCATCAAGCTTTTTTCATAACCAGGTTCCGCCTTGGACTGCAAAAGCCATTGTGTCCTGGTCAGAAATCCAGCCCTGACCATCATCTTCCATCGTGCTGTACACAATTGAAACACACCTGAAGTGAAAGGGTCATGGAAGCTGCCATAGTTATTTCCTGTTAAAGGGAACCAGAGAGGAATTCATTTTTAAAATAGAAAAATATTTTATACATACCTGGGGCTTCTTCCAGTCCCATAAGCCTGGATCGCTCCCACGCCGCCATCCTCCGCTTCCGGGATCCGCCGGTACCGGGCCCGTCACTTCCGGCGGACGCAGCCAATGTAAGTTGCCTGGCAGTCCTGATGATCCTCTGCCTCTATTACATTCAGCCATAGCCCCTGAACAGGCATGCGGATCAGATGTTTCTGATTGAAATCTGACTGCATTATCCATATGTTTGTTTCAGTTGTGTGATTCAGACACTACTTATACATGAAAGACTAGCAGCATAGTCAGGCAACTGGCATTGTTTAAAAGGAAATAAATATGGCAGCCTCCATGTCCCTCTGCTGTCTTTTAAGGGTGATAAAAACACACACAATTTCCATGGAAAGATGAGGGATATAGATAATACACAGTTATGCAGCATGCAGGTTAAAAAGGCTGTTGATATGAACTGGAAACAGTAGGTGAGGGAACAACAAAATAAAATGAAGTACCCTCCTCATTAGCAGTAATGAAGAGCGCTACAGGAAAGTAGCTTTTCCAATCAACCTTAATGACAGTTACATTTTACATGCAAATTCAAATTTGCAAAATGTAAAACTCACTAAATATGTTTATTATTGCACGTAAGCGGCCATACACAAGTCTAAAGTGGCCCAATTTAGGCAAGTGACGGAGTATTGCCTTGTCTAATATTGATTGGGGAGAAGAAGCACATGCACAATGTCACTTGCAATGAGTGTGGTTTGATCATTAGGGTGACACTGCAGGGATCAAGCACTGTACAGACATGTTGGTGGAAGAGATATTGGAGCAACACATGATGGTGTGATTTCCGGTGAGCAGAGTATGTGTGAAATAAATGTCTGCTTTGCCACATCTCTATCACATATGAAATTATGAAATGCAGCAATTAATTCACAAATAAAATGCAGCAATCACCCCACACATGAAATGCAGCAATTACCCACATATGAAATGGAGCAATTACCCCACATACGAAATGCAGTAATCACCCCCACATGTGAAATGCAGCAAAATACCACACATGAAATGCAACAATCACCCCCACATGTGAAATGCAGCAGTTAACCCCCATATGAAATGGAGCTCTTACCCGACTTACGGAATGCTGCAATCACCCCACACGTGAAATGCAGCAATCACCCCCACATGTGAAATGCAGCAATCATGCCACAAATTAAATGCAGCAATTACCTTACATGTTCAATGCAGCAATCACCCTCACATATGAAATGAAGAAATCACCCTCACATATGAAATGCAGCAATCACCCCACAATCAGAAATCAGAATCAGAAAGTTTATTTCGCCAAGCATGAGCGATCATGCCCGGAATTATTCTTGGCACATACATATAGCTCGGGAAGAAGACAGAGAAGAATACATAGGGACAGAGATAAGTTACATTACATAGCGTATAAGATTTACATCATACATGCATCACAGTTTGTTAAGAGGTCTAGAGATGACCAGCGGTTCGCCTTGTGAGGTGGTCACTTCAGTTGACTGACCAGGAGTGGCGC
The DNA here is from genome assembly GCF_040937935.1 of Hyperolius riggenbachi. NCBI lineage: Eukaryota > Metazoa > Chordata > Amphibia > Anura > Hyperoliidae > Hyperolius > Hyperolius riggenbachi. The sequence goes on along the minus strand of NC_090657.1, from coordinate 161,516,194 downwards.
AGCCCGCCCCTCCGCTTGTTTGGGCTTGTGCTAATGGAAGTATGTGGAGGGAGTTCAAGTGGCTGACAGCCGATGGAAAGAAAGAGTTTCTATGTCTAGCAGTCTTTGTAGGGATGGCACGGAGTCTCCGGCCCAGAGGGAGCAGACTGAAGTAACGGTGACCCGGGTGCGAGGGATCATTTGCAATCCTCAATGCTCTGGATTTCAGTCTCTTGTTGTGCAATAGAGCAAGTGAGGGGAGGGGGAAGCCGGTGACCCTCTCCGCCGACCTGATGACCCTCTGTAGTTTGAGCTTGTCGCTGGCAGTGGCGCCAGCATACCAGACTAACATGGAAGAGCAGAGGATTGACTCAATGGTGGCGGAGTAGAAGCTGGCCAGAATTTCTTGGGTCATGCCGGCCTTCCTCAGCTGCCGTAGGAAGAAGAGTCTCTGCTGGGCCTTCCGTTGGATGACAGTGATATTGAACTTCCAGCTGAGATCGCAGGAGATAGTAGTGCCCAGGAGGCGGGCGCAGGGCACTCTGGCCACCTCGATGCCATCAATATGGATTGGAGGTGGGGTGGGAGCAGACCTCCTGAAGTCAATGATTAGCTTGACAGTCTTTGCTGTGTTAAGCACCAGCCTGTTCTCCTTGCTCCAGTTGCAGATTCTCTCCACCTGCTGACAGTACTCGTGGATATTATCCTTAGTGACAAGGCCAACGATGGTGGTGTCATCGGCGAACTTGATGACCTTTACTGAGTCTGCCTCCGATCTGCAATTGTTCGTGTAGAGGGAGAACAGTATCGGGGACAGCACACAGCCTTGAGGGGCCCCTGTATTCGTTGTTACTGCTTGGGAGCGGATGTTGCCCAGCCTGACGACTTGGGACCTGTTGGTGAGAAAGTCCGTGATCCACAGGCGTAGGCTTAATTGAACGCCTAGTGCAGCTAGGTCCTCTTGAAGTATGCGCGGACAGATGGTATTGAAAGCCGAGCTAAAGTCAAGGAGAAGTATTCGGACCTAGGTGTTTGGCCTGTCGAGGTGGTCATTGATGTGCTCCATGCAGATATTAATTGCATCATCGGTAGACCTGTTTGCTCTGTAGGCGAACTGGTAGGGGTCAAGTAGGGGCAAGGTGGAGAGCTTGAGGTAGGCTAGGACCACATGCTCCAGGGTTTTCATAATGACAGATGTCAGGGCCACAGGCCTAAAATTGTTAAGGTCCATGACCCCCTGCTTCTTTGGAACAGGGATGATGGTTGACATCTTGAAGCACGTGGGAACCTTGCTTTCCTGCAGTGACTTGGTGAAGATGTCGCAGAGGATGGGAGCAAGTTGATGACAGCAGGTTTTCAGGCAGGCAGGAGATACGCCGTCAGGGCCGGAGGCTTTCCTGGGGCTTAGCGTTGATAGGAGGCGCCGGACATCAGCCTCACTCACCGCCAGCGGATTCGGGATGTTGCTCGCAGGGCCTGGAGCGGGGGTGGTCGATACCAGACACCCCTCCCGTGCCTGGTTCTCGAACCTGCAGTAAAATCTGCTAAGTTCTTCGGCTGGGTGCTGCATGTTTAGGTAGGGGCTTGTAGTTAGTGACGGCCTTCAGCCCTTTCCAAACAGCCCTAGTGTCCATGGATCGCAGGTGTTGTTCCATTTTTGCAGCGTACTCCTTTTTGGCTGCCCTCAGCTCACGATTGAGATCGTTTCTCGCTCTCCTGTAGTCCTCCTGGTTGCCGGACTTGTGTGCGGCTTCCTTGCTTCTCCGCAGTCGACGCAGCTTGTTAGTGAACCATGGCTTGTTGTTCGGGAACACCTTGAAGGATTTTGTTGGTACGCAGGAGTCCTCGCAGAAACTAATGTATGAAGCCACGTTATCTGCCCATTTATCCAGGTCTGGCGCTTCTAAGGACTTCCAGTCTGTGCAATCAAAGCAGGCTTGCAGTTTCAGCTTGGCCTCATCAGACCACACTTTGACGGACTTGATTGTCGGATTAGCTGATTCCAGGCGCCTCTTGTAGGTGGGAATAAGATGGACGAGGCAGTGGTCCGAGGAGCCGAGAGCTGCCCATGGGACCGCCTTATAAGCATCCTTCAGGGCTGTGTAACAGTGGTCTAGAGTGTTCTGGCCTCTTGTGGGGCAGGCTACATGTTGGTAATAGCGTGGCATCTCCTGTCGGAGGTTGGCCCTGTTGAAGTCCCCAACGATGATGAACAGTGAGTCCGGGAGGGATGTCTCCCACTGCGAGAAGGTCTCATTTAGGGCCAGCAGGGCAGATTTCACGTCGGCATCAGGAGGGATGTATACACCAGCAAGGACATACGAGGAAAACTCGCGCGGCGAGTATGGCGGCCTACAGTTAATTAGTAGGAGTTCCAGGTCAGGGGAGCACTTCTTGTCGAGTACTGACGAGGTGGGGCACCATGAGGAGCTGATGTAGAAGCAGATGCCCCCCCCCCCCCCCTCTTTTCTTCCCGGAGAGGACAGGGTCTCGGTCTGCGAGAAATGCAGCAATCACCCTCACATATGAAATGCAGTAATCACCCCCCCATGTGAAATGCAGCAATCACTCCCACAAATGCAATTAAGCAATCACCCTCACATATGAAATGCAGTAATCACCCCCACATGTGAAATGCAGCAATCACTCCCACAAATGCAATGCAGCAATTATCTCACATATGAAATGCAGTAATCAACCCCACATATGAAATGAAGCAATTACCCCACATATTACCCCACATGGGCAGCATGGTGGCGTAGTGGTTAGCTCTCTTGCCTTGCAGCGCTGAGTCCCTGGTTCGAATCCCAGCCAGGGCACTATCTGCAAAGAGTTTGTATGTTCTCTCCGTGTCTGCGTGGGTTTCCTCCGGGCACTCCGGTTTCCTCCCACATTCCAAAAACATACAGATAAGTTAATTGGCTCCCCCTAAAAAATTGGCCCTAGACTACAGTACTTACACTACATGATATAGACATATGGCAATGGTAGGGATTAGAATGTGAGCTCCTTGAGGGACAGTTAGTGACAAGATATATATATATATATATATATATATATATATATATATACACTGTACATCGCTGCGTAATATGTCGGCGCTATATAAATACTAAATAATAATAATAATAATAATATGCAATGCAGAAATTACCCCACAAATTAAATGCAGCATTCACTCCACATATGAAATGCAGCAATTACCTCACATATGAAATGGAGCAATTACCCCACATATGAAATGCAGTAATCACCCCACATGTGAAATGCAGCAATAACCTTCACATATGGAATGCAAATGAACCCACATATGAAATGGAGCAATAACCCCACAAATGAAATGCAACAGTCTCTTCACAAATGAAATGAAGCAATCACCCCACAACGTAAATGCAGCAATTACCCTACACATGAAATTTAGCAAATACTCCACACATGAAATGCAAACTCCCAAATGTGCAATACAGCCATAACCCCCCTTGTGAAATAAAGCAATCTTAAACCCCCCCCCCCCCCCCCAGTTGTAATCATTGGTGTAAATTGGCTTCATAAAGTCCTCCCTATTAACAGGTGATTGGTACTAAGTAGGCTATATTATAGACTGTCTCCCCAATTCTCTACATTTACCCCTTCTAATGCAGAGCATGTCATCACTGGTGTCAGTGAGAGTGCACTTTTTCCACCTCACTGCCCATCCATTGTTGGTGTCAGTGGGCTCTGAATGTACATTTTCAACCCCTATCTGCATCCTGATCATTGGTGCTCAATGTGGGGCAAATATACTCACAATCCTCTGGTTTTGTCCCTATTTTCTCTTCGGCCGTATCCATCTTCTCCTTTACTTCTCTTGGACTTTCTTGTCGTCTTCTTTTGTTGGCTCACTTGCAGCACTGGCAGTGGAGCAGTTGTATGATAGCCAAATAACGCCACTGGTGCTCTCGTCCTCCTCAAATCACCCGCGTGTACTCAGCACTCTGCTTCTACCCTCAACCATGCCACCGAGGGGAGCAGTGGAGCACAGCAGATGCATGTGATCAGAAGAAGAAGAGAGCACCAGCGGGGAAACTTGGCGAGTATACAGTCACTCCACTGCCAGCTCTGATGTAGCAGGGTAGCATTAGGTTTTCCGGGGACCCCATGTGTCTGATGCGTCATGCTGGCAGTGTTGGGACTTAGGGGGAGAAGGGAAGTTGTTTGTACTGGCTGGGGAACACATGAGCCCTCTTAAGAGCATTGCTTTGATCGTGGGTTCTCGTCAATGCCATTCACTCCCCTTAAGACAAGGACAAGGGGGAGGGATGGTAGGGAACCTTACAGCAAGCCCGCCTTTTTCCTGTGTCAAAATTTGACTTTAGCTAGAAGTCACATTTTTCAAGGTGGTATTATGGGGACCAAGGAGAACAAAGAGAGGAACGGACAACGCACAGAGGTATGTGGATCCAGCATGAACATACCTTTGTGCTCATCTTAGGTAGCTTTGACCTTGGTCAAGTGTGCTTTAAGTACATTGTAAACACCACCTGTATGGGCAATTCTAGGTAGTCCCGTAGAGTTCAGCAGGGCTTCTTTTCCCAGCAGTAATAGAATGGCCTCTAACTGGAAAACAAACAGGGCTTAATAAATTGGCGGTCCAATTTTTTTTTCTTTTTTAAGAATCTAGGTGCACCTCACACCCAACAAATTCTTCATTCCGCCAGGGCCTATTCATCTAATGTCTTAAGAGAGGGTGATAAAGGGGCCATGTTCCCAGCATGGACAAGGCATTGCTCCTTGCTGCAGTTTGTCAGAACTATGTGGCTCTGCTGATTCGCAGCAAGTGTAAATTGGACGATAAAATAAAAATATTTCATCCGTTTTATTGCCGGCGTGCTCTGAGTTCCTGAAACAGACTGAAGCCTTCCATGGGCGACTTTGGAGCTCACCACGTCGGACTTGATGGATCTGCTGTAGCAGACTATAGTCTGTAATGTTAATAAACAGGTGAGAGTCTGGGACAGAGAAAAAGTGAATTTGTCTAATTCCTACATTGATGAATGTGATGGGGCAGTTGTGAAGATTATTAGCTGCACTTTTGCAGAACAGAACTTGTGTTTTAGGCTTAGCGGTCCTTTATGGGGAAGGCTTTTATTTACATTCACTTTCTGTGGATTCCAGGAACATGAGAAGTATAGCGGCAGCTCGCTGGGCCTGCAGTCAGCAGAGATGCCTGCCTCCCTCTCTCTCCTGGAAGGTGGAGTGCTGAGTGTATTTTGGTAGATTAACCTGGCGGTGGCCGGGGTAAAGGTTACAGCACATGATTCATTAGGAGCTGGAGGAGAGTGGAGCTGTTAGGATTTTGGGGAATGCAGAGGGGCTCCACACAGGAGTGTGAGTAATCTTTCAGGGAATGGGCCAGGCTCCTCTCTGGCTGCTGACTCCTTCCAGCCCTGACTCTCATTTCACTCCATCACCATGCTATCTCCCTGCAAACCTCCAACTCACATTAATTTATAGGTGGGAGAAACTGCACTGAGCAGCCCCCGCTCGCCAGAGGGAGGGGCCAGGGTGGCTCATTCAGCATCCAGGGATCCGGAATCACAGACTCTACCTTTATGTAAGACATGCCAAGCTCCAGGAATACACAGCGCTCTGTAAAGGCCCATACCAACTACATGATTTTTCCCGACCAGTTACCCCCCCCCCCCCCCCCCAGGCCTGTTTTACGCTGTGCTGTGCTGTGATTCCATCACGTTTCTCCAGTTTCCCAATACAGCCATTTCACCGGGATTGGGTGTACAGTGTGATTTGCAATGGGATATTTGCTACAGTGGTTTGCAAAAGTATTCGGCCCCCTTGAAGTTTTCCACATTTTGTCACATTACTGCCACAAACATGAATCAATTTTATTGGAATTCCACGTGAAAGACCAATACAAAGTGGTGTACACGTGAGAAGTGGAACAAAAACCATACATGATTCCAAACATTTTTTACGAATAAATAACTGCAAAGTGGGGTGTGCGTAATTATTCGGCCCCGAGTCAATACTTTGTAGAACCACCTTTTGTTGCAACTACAGATGCCAGTCTTTTAGGGTATGTCTCTACCAGCTTTGCACATCTAGAGACAGAAATTCTTGCCCATTCTTCTTTGCAAAACAGCTCCAGCTCAGTCAGATTAGATGGACAGCGTTTGTGAACAGCAGTTTTCAGATCTTGCCACAGATTCTCCATTGGATCTAGATCTGGACTTTAACTGGGCCATTCTAACACATGGATATGCTTTGTTTTAAACCATTCCATTGTTGCCCTGGCTTTATGTTTAGGGTCGTTGTCCTGCTGGAAGGTGAACCTCCGCCCCAGTCTCAAGTCTTGCAGACTCCAAGAGGTTTTCTTCCAAGATTGCCCTGTATTTGGCTCCATCCATTTACCATCAACTCTGACCAGCTTCTCTGTCCCTGCTGAAGAGAAGCACCCCCAGAGCATGATGCTGCCACCACCATATTTGACAGTGGGGATGGTGGGATGGATGAGTGATGTGCAGTGTTAGTTTTCTGCCACACATAGTGTTTTGCATTTTGGCCAAAAAGCTCCATTTTGGTCTCATCTGACCAGTGCACCTTCTTCCACATGTTTGCTGTGTCCCCCAGATGGCTTGTGGCAAACTGCAAATGGGACTTCTTATGCTTTTCTGTTAACAATGGCTTTCTTCTTTCCACTCTTCCATAAAGGCCAACTTTGTACAGTGCACGACTAATAGTTGTCCTATGGACAGGGTCTCCCACCTGAGCTGTAGATCTCTGCAGCTCGTCCAGAGTCACCATGGGCCTCTTGACTGCATTTCTGATCAGCGCTCTCCTTGTTTGGCCTGTGAGTTTAGGTGGACGGCCTGGTCTTGGTAGATGTACAGTTGTGCCATACTCCTTCCATTTCTGAATGATCGCTTGAACAGTGCCCCGTAGGATGTTCAAGGCTTTGGAAATCTTTTTGTAGCCTAAGCCTGCTTTAAATTTCCCAATAACTTTATCCCTGACCTGTCTGGTGTGTTATTTGGACTTCATGGTGTTCTTTCTTCCAATATTCTCTTAGACAACCTCTGAGGCCTTCACAGAGCAGCTGTATTTGTACTGACATTAGATTACACACAGGTGCACTCTATTTAGTCATTAGCACTCATCAGGCAATGTCTATGGGCAACTGACTGCACTCAGATCAAAGGGGGCCGAATAATTACGCACACCCCACTTTGCAGTTATTCATTTGTAAAAAATGTTTGGAATCATGTATGATTTTCATTCCACTTCTCACATGTACACCACTTTGTATTGGTCTTTCACGTGGAATTCCAATAAAATTGATTCAAGTTTGTGGCAGTAATGTGACAAAATGTGGAAAACTTCAAGGGAGCCAAATACTTATGCAAACCACTGTATACAGCATATATATATATATATATATATATATATATATATATATATATATATATATATGCATTATTTCAAATTGCTGGATAATGGAAAAATCACACAGCGGCGCAATTACTATGTGATCAGAATAACGCCACAAAATGCTGCTAGTGGTAAAAAGCTACTGAGCACTCCAATTCTTAAATAAATAAATAAATAAAATTTGTGATGCAGTTTTAAATATAAATAATAAATCTTTGACAATTATGCCATTCCCTGCCTGGATACGAGGCTTTACTTGCAATGGACTTGGCCTATAAAATTGATGTTTTTGATCCTTAAAGGACCACTAACCAGGAAATATTAAATGCATTTGTATACATTGTACAATTGTTCTAAAATAAAATGCACCATATATTTTTTTATCCCTACATCACTGTCACTTACCATAGGTTGTAAAAAGATCTGACAGGTTTTAGACTAGTTCATAGCTCATGGTGGATAGCTCATGCGGTCCGCATGTGAGCCAGTTTCTTTTTAGCGTTTGATGGTTTTTTAGACTGCACTTGGGGGCACTTTCAAAGTTTTCCCAATTTTTCGGACTGACTGACCTTCATTTCTTAAAGTAATGATGGCCACTCGTTTTTCTTTACTTAGCTGCTTTTTTCTTGCCATAATACAAATTCTAAGAGTCTACTCAGTAGGACTATCAGCTGTGTATCCAGCTGACTTCTACACAACGCAACTGATGGTCCCAACCCCATTTATAAGGCAAGAAATATATATATATATATATATATATATATATATATATATATATACATATCTATCTTTCTATCTATTTAGTATTTATGTAGCACTGACAACCTTTGTAGTGCTTTACAGCCTTGTCACTAACGGAGCAAACATATATAAATGTCAGTGCTGTACAGTATAAACACACTACATTATTATATTTGTATTTATAAAGCACTGACATCTTCTGCAACCCATTACAGAGTACGTGGTTATGTCACTGCCTGTCCTCAAAGGAGCTCACACTCTAATCCTACCATAGTCATAGTCTAATGTCCTACCATATTATTATTGTGCATTTATATAGCACGGACATCTTCTGCAGCAGGTTACAGAGTACATAGTCATGTCACTGGCCATCCTCAGAGGAGCTCACAATCTAATCTTATCATAGTCCTAGTCTAATGTCCTACTATATTATTATTATTATTATGTATTTATATAGCACTGACATCTTCTGCAGCACTGTACAGAGTGCAAAGTCATGTCACTGACTGTCCTCAGAGGAGCTCACAATCTAATCCTATCATAGTCACAGTCTAATGTCTTACCTCCATATCATTATTATATATTTATATAGCACTGCCATCTTCTGCAGCACTTTACAGAGTACATAGTCATGTCACTGACTGTCCTCAGAGGAGCTCACAATCTAATTCTACTATAGTCCTAGTCTAATGTCCTCCCATATTATAATTATGTATTTATATAGCACTGACATCTTCTGCAGCATATTAGAGGAGCTCACAGTCTAATCCCTACCACAATCGTATGTCCATTATAGTCTAGGGACAATTTAGGGGGAATCCAATTAACTTATCTGGATTTTTTGGGGATGAATTTTTGTTGTTACATATTAGGGTAACCAAACTACTGATGTCCGACTCCTACCATATTATTATTATGTATTTATATAGCACTGTCATCTTCTGCAGCACTGTATAGAGTACATAGTCATGTCACTGACTGTCCTCAGAGGAGCTCACAATCTAATCCCTACCATAGTCATAGTCTAATGTCCTCCCAACTATTATTATTATTAATAATAATAATACATTTTGAATATGACATCAAAACGTTTTAATAAGTTGGAACAGGAGAAGCAAAAGACTGGAACGCTTGTGTAATAAAATAAAGAGCATCCCAGAGAGGCTGAGGGTCTTTGAAGTAAACATAGGGAGGGGTACACCACTCTGCATACACAGACAGCATAACCATTCTTCCTCGACATAATTGCAGGAATTCACCATCGACAGTACATAATATAATTTGCATCTGCCGTTTGTGTGTGTTATGCAAATAACAAGTCATTGTCATGAATGTGATTGGTTGCTATAAGCAACTAGAACAATTACTCCCAACACATGGGACCCTGAGCTGTAGTTTTGTCTCTTTCACATGAATAGATATACTGGCTTATTGAAGAATGGTGCCCGCTAATTACTTCTCCAAGACTAAGGGCCCTTTTCCACTAGCAATCGCTAGCGTTCACGCTGAACGCTAGCGATTGCTGAATCGCAATTAGCGGCGATTCCCCGACGTTCGCGGCCGCGATTTTGCTATGCTATGCACTACATAGCAAAATCGCGGCAAAAGTCGCTCCGCGGCGCGATCGCGATCAAGTAAAAAACGAATCGCGGTAGTGGAAATGACCTACCGCGATTCCTATGTTAAAAAGCAAACCGTAGCGATTGTAAAATCGCTAGCGGTTTGCGTTTTTGCGATTCAGCCAGCGCAAACGCGCTGGTGGAAAAGGGCCCTTAGACTATAACAGTGGTGAGGGACGGATAGTGGGAGTGACTCAGTGAGACAGGAGGGAGTGGTCATATGTTACAACTTGGGCCCAAGTCTTTAACTTCTTACACACATACAAGGACTGGTGCCCGCAGAGCTGTACAGACTCTCTATTGCTATTGAGGGGGTGGAGGGACGACAGCATAGCACTTGACAGAGTGGGAGGGGTACAGAGGGTAACAATTGCTGTGGCCCAGACATCTTGCCAATGTATTGGGACTGTCAAACACACGCAAGAGTCTAAGGTGAGCATACATGCATAATTGCAGTGATGCACAGGAATTGGAACTCAATCCATCAGGTGATAGTTTAGGGTGGAGTGCTGTACAGCTGAGAACAAGCTTTGCTGTATATCAAAAAGCCAATTTCTAAGCAAATAAAAACAACTATGAGTACAAACTAGTAACATGTACAACTCTTGCTGAACTTCTCAATATTCTATCCCAGGCTCGCTTTAAAGGAGTACTGTAGGGGGGAGGGGGAAAAATGAGTTGAACTTACCTGGGGCTTCTAATGGTTCCCTGAAGACATCCTGCAGCCACTCGCCGATGCTCCAGTCCCTGTCACCAGTTCACTTATGGAATTTACAAGTCGCAAAGGCTGCGCCCTCTCTCCCATTGGCATCACCGGGAGTGTAGTGCGCAGGCGCAGAAAATAAAATCAGAGCAAGTAAAAATAGCAATGATGCCAGGAGAGAAGTAATTATAAAATAGGAATACCAGTTTTGATTCACTTCACAGGATCTGAGCACAAAGTCGCTTTACATTCTGAAGTGCCTTGTGTATCAATTACAAGTTATTTAAAGAGGAACTGTAGTCAAAATAACTTAATGAATACAATTGCTCATTTTTTCACAATACTGATTTATAGATTATTTAGTCATTGTTTACCCATTGTAAAATTTCTCCTCTCCCTGATTGACTTTATGAATTGTATCGCAGATCACAACATCTTTAGTCCTGCCAGGTGATCTCTGCGTAATGTTTGTTTACTGAGAGTTCTAAAGCCAGTAGAAAAGATTTCGCTCTGGTAGAATTCCACATAATAAATAGACTAAGCTAAGCCTCAGTGGGAGGGTGGGGCTGCATACCAATATACAGCAATAGATAGAAGTGTTCCTGATGCAAAAACCAGCACAATTATTGTAAAAGTAGGTACCTGAATAATTTACTGCATTCTACTTTAAGTCACTACAGGGCCTTTTTAATGAACAGGAAGCGTTACTTTAATTAATGATTACCCCATAACCTCTCCCACGTTCCCTCCGTACCAGAGCGGCTGTATTTATCCCATGACTTCAGCTCTAACCGAAGACGAGAACGCTCACGCCAGGGGGATGTAAAAACGTATAGATTTGTTCTAATCACCCGGCGAAGTCCCAAATGTAGATTAAGTGCGCAGCAAGAGCTCCAGCCAGAGAACACTGTAAATGGGAAATCTCATTTCTAATAAATACAGTGAGTGGCCCCGGCGTGACCCCGAGATTGTCAGGCATTGGCAGGAGACAAGAGGAAAGGAATACTTATGTACCATTACTGGCCCTTCATCCAGAAGAGACAAGTCCTTCTGGCCCCAGACTCCCCTTTATGTTCAGAACCAGCAAGAAATACGACCTCTGATAATGAAATCTGTAAAATGCAGGCTCTCTCTCTCCAGCGCTCACAGAGACAGGAATATATACATACATCTGTCATCTAGAGGATTTTCAATAAAAATTAGGTCACTTGAGGGTAGAGATAAGAAGGCCCCGCATATACTGTAAGTTTACTTAACTGCAATGCTGAGTAGTAACTCATAGCAACCGCAGACCGGCTTTCAACAGGCCAATTATACTAGTTTGATAACAGGATTTCTCAGAACTCATATGAAGTCTGCATGGGTCAGCTAGAAGGGGCGGCCGAAGGGAAGGATTCCAGCTTCTAGAGCTCGACATTTATTTTCTTGTCTGCCCCCTTATAGTGGACCAGAACTCGAAGCAAAGTGTAAAGAAATGCAACCTGGATGTATTTAGAGAGTCTAGCCCAATTCCCCTTCATCTGTGACTAATCACAACTTGTAATTTGATCTCTCAGCTGTGGGAGCTGACTGCTTTGGCAGCGCAGCAAATTTGTATCACATAGGATGTTAACCCTATGTCTGCTTCCATGAATGCAGGAAGTAGACCTACTGCAGATTTATTGCAGGATTTGTATCAGCTTTAAGAAAGGAATGTTTTCTTTAAAGGTTATTATGCGGTTGCTTATATTTTAGAGCAGAGAGGAAGTTTAGAGTTCAGGTCACTTTAATCACAGTTTGTGCCAAGCAGGGACATTTCTGGCTATTTTGATGCCCCAGGAAATTAGCTCCCCCCCCCCTAACAATCTTGGGAACAGAAAGGTTGTAGCCTATATTGTGTCACAAAATAAGTGTATGAAGGATATTCAATTACCAGTAAAGATACACCTTATTGTCTCAAGCTCACTGAGCCCACACAACACAATTGTTATGAGGGATGTGAAGCCAATTTATAATCACAGCTTTAATAACCTGGGTTTAAATAGGTTAAAATATCCCGGAAATTCAGCTTTTTTCCACAACCAAATCTAAAACAATTTCAGCTTAATTAGCACATAATTAGCACGTGCCAGATTATCAGACCGGGAACCTACTACAAATCGCTAGAGAAATCGCTAGCGTTTTTAATTGGCATTTTGTAAGTGATTTCATGAGCTTTTTTTGGCAATTTTGGGAGCGATTTTAACCATTTTCGCTTTTTGGATGTGCCTCTCCCGCACATTGTTTCCATTCATTGAACTAAGTCCCCGGTAGAAAAAATGACGGCTTTAGTTCAGAGGCCGCGGTTTTTCTGGAAAAAATAAATAAATCACGTCCTCCTTGTAGTTTCTGTGAGCAAGCACGCTCGCTCACAGAATAGAAAAACAAAAAATCTCACTGTGGCCATCTTGTGGCCAAATAGTAAAACTACATGCACATACATTTTTATTATATAAAGACACAATGAATTACATTTAAAAGTAACTGTTTACCTCCCGCACCCAAAAAATACCCAAATAAAATGTTTAACTAAAAAAAAAAAATACAATTAAAAAAAAACAAAACATAAATAGTTACCTAAGGGTCTGAACTTTTTTTTTAATATGCATGTGAAGAGGGTATGCAACTAATATTTTTTAAATTATAAGCTTGTAAATAGTGATGGGCACAAAACTAAAAAAATGCACCTCTCATACATTGTGATAGGGACATCATTTAAATGGTGTAATAACTGGGACAAATGGGCAAATAAAAGATAAAAGTTTTAATTATGGTAGAATGTATTATTTTAAAACTATAATGGCCAAAAACTGAGAAATAATGATTTTTTCCATTTTTTTTCCTTAATATTCCTGTTAAAATGCATTTAGAAAAAAATAATTCTTAGCAAAATGTACCACCCAAGAAAGCCTAATTGGTGGCGGAAAAAACAAGATATAGATCAATTCATTGTGATAAGTAGTGATAAAGTTATTGGCAAATGAATGGGAGGTTAATGTTGCTAGGATGCATAAGGTGAAAAACGACTGAAGGCTGAAGTGGTTAAAAAGTGTAAGCCTTGTGATTAGCAATTTTAATTCTGATCAATAACTTTATCACTACTTATCACACAAAAATGATCTGTATATTTTTTTCACCACCAATTAAGCTTTCTTTGGGTGGTAGTTTTGTTAAGAATTATTTTATTGTAAATGCATTTAAATGAGAATGATATGAAAAAAAATGAAAAACAAAACAAAACATTTCTCTTCCATTATAGTTTTAAAATAAAACATGATACAGTGGATAAAATTTGCCCATTTGTCCTGGTTATTACAACGCTTAAAATATGACTCTAGTCCAATGTATGACAACAATATTTTATTTGGAAATAAAAGGGTATTTTTCAGTTTTACATCATTTTTATGGGGGATTTATTTATTTTTATTTCATTTAATGTATTCGCGTGTAGTTTTACTATCTAGCCACTAGATGTCCTCCCTCAGTTCATTCCTGTGTGCTGTGAACAGTACACAGGAAATAGTGTGTGCATGCTTTCACTTTTATCAATGACCCCCGGCATATCTCATTGATGCTGGTGAACACTGATCACTGGCATTTTGATCAGTACGTTCCCATTCACTGATCAGTCTACTAACGGGCGATGACGTGAAAGTGCGCAAGCCCTCGCGTGAGCGTGCACAGTTGCAATCACGGTGAGTTATGTATATCTACTCCCCTGCAGCTAAGATCAGCTAAGAAGTCATCTCCGGTGAGGTAGGTATACTGTAGTGTAAACATTAGCAGGTTTAAAAACTTTCATAAGAGACATGCTGTTGGCAGCAGTAAATAATCACACACACAGTGTCCTGTACAAGTATTCAACCCCCACTCCTTGGCTTTGTACCTATTTTGCTACATTCCAACCTGTAATTTTAATGTTTCTTAATGTTATTTTATGTGATGGATCTGCACACACTAGTCTAAGTTGGTGAAGTGAGATGAAATGAGACTAAAATTGACATTTTCAGCCACCAAGGAAATTGCTATGTTAACATATCCCATCACTTCAAGAACAGAATTGCTACAGTGAAACATGGTGGCGGCGGCAACATGCTGTGGGAATGTTTTTCAGCAGCAGAGACAGGAAAACTGATCCAAGTCGAGTGGGAAATGTATGGTGGTATATACAGGGATATTCTTGAGCAAAACCCGTGTCAGTCTGCCAGTGATTTCTGATTTGAGACTGGGACTGAGGTTCACCTTCCAGCAGGACAATGACCCGAAGAATACGGCTAGATAAACCCTCAAGTGGTTTAAGGGGAAACATTGAAATGTGATTGAATAGGATAATCAAAAGTCATATTTACACCTTACCAAAGCTAATTATGAGACAGACTTGTAATTTAGTAATTACTGAGCAAATTAAAGAACCTGAACGGAAAATAAAAAGTCAAAATAACCATACACAGGTCATACTTACCTACCATATAGTCTACTACTCAATCTCTTTCTCCTGCGTCCCGTTTGCCCACTGTGATCAATGGAATTCTCCGTCCTCCATTTTAAAAATGACCATTACCCCATAACTGCTACTGGGTCAGCACACTGTTTAACTGTAATATCGCCCACTTGAGCCATAGGGAAACATGGACATTAACCACTTGATGACCACAGTGGTAAACCCCCCCTAAAGACCAGGATAATTATTACTAAAATGGCCAATGCAGCTTTAAGGCCAAGCTGCAGGGCCGCACAACACAGCACACAAGTGATTCCCCCCCCCCCTCCCCTTTCCCCCCACCAAGAGAGCTCTCTGTTGGAGGGGTCTGATAGCCCCCCGGTAGTTTTTTTTCTCACAAATATTTATTTCTATTTATTTTTATTAAAGTGTGTATTTTTTTCCCCTGTCCCCTCCGCCCACCCCCTGCCAGCTAATCCGGGCGATCGGCTGTCATAGGCTTCAGCCTATGAGAGCCGATCGCTCTCTTGTCCCCTTGTTCCCCAGCCACACGGCTGTCCCCAGTACAGTGCTGCTGCTGATCGCAGCGCTGTACTACATGTAAAGACGGCGGTTTAGCCGTCTAACAGTCTCCCGAGCGGTAATCGCTCAGAGACTGAAGGCGGGGTGGAGTTCCGCCCCCCGAGCAGGAGATGTGCGCAATCTCCTGCAAAGTGCAGCCCCAGAACTTGACGCCAATTGGCGTTAGGCGGTCCTGGGGCTGCCGCTGCGGTCACGCCCATTAGCGTGAGGCGGTCTTAAAGTAGTAAAGTTGCACATTCAGTTTTAACTGACAGCTGCTGATATATAGCTGACAGCAACTGGTATAATTCACGAAGACAAATAGCATGCCTTATCAAAGTTAGCACACCTTATCAAAGTTAACACACCTTATCAGAGTAGCATAGCGAGCGCTACGAACCCGCAGGGGCTCAGGGCAGGACGAGTGGAGCTCTCATCATTGCCAAGTAGCATGCATAAGTTTGCTATGCTACTCTGATAAGGCATGTAAACTTTGATAAGGCGTGCTAACTTTGATAAGGCATGCTATTTGTCTTAGTGAATCAAGCCCCATGTATTTATTTTAAATAATTTTACTCATTTCAGGTTCCCTTTAAGGACAGAAAGTTGTCTGCTTTCCCTTGGACACTACAGAAACGTTTCTGCATTGTTTACACAGCTTAGTACACCTCCAACACAATCTTATAATTTTGGACAGCAACAGCAAACTTACTGTATCACCTAGCAGCTAAATGATGTGAAAAGTTTGAGTATTAACTATTCCAGTAACTTGGACACCAGTCAAATGATTTTAGCTATTTGTTTTATGCTGTGTTTAAAACTTTTAGGCCATAGATGAAATCTGAGTTTTACCCCACTTTAAATAAAAGACAACAATGAAAATTGAAAGGCATTCATGCTATCCATAGCAATGTTTTAAATGTTTGCACGCATTCTCAAATGTATTCCTGATGTGTGATGCTCTCTGGTTGCCTTGGCAACACAGCTTCAGTTCTAAACAAATACCAATGATACCTGGGAATATGTTTTTTCTACTTTTCCCCAGCGCTGATCATTCTAATTGCGAAGAGCATTAATAACTCGCACACAAAGTATCCCATGTATTTTTTTTCCTCCTGTCCATAATACTCCATGCATTGTAGTAATATGAGGCCATCTAAGTAAGTGGGGGCGTACGCTATTAATTTTAGGCTACAGGCTGGGAATATTCCATGTAGTCTCAGTTATCCAAGCCATATTCTTCATCCACCAATCACAGTCCTCTCTGCTCTCCAGATTACCAGAGAGCCATTCCCCAAGTTCCCCACAGCTCCCACCATAGCCCCCTAGAGGGCTGTAAATCACTCTCCCATCAGTGACATCACACTTGACTCTTAATAAAACAGCTTTCAGTGTTAAGTTAGTGGGCAATAAAACAGCTTGACACTAATGATGGCTTCCATGTGATAAATTACAGGCATGGATCAGATAAGGGTTCCACTGCCTAACCTTGAACTGAATCCTGCTTGTTGCTGTATTCTGCAGGCCCGGTGCAGAGGCTGTGATGTTACCCTCAGAGGGATAAACATGCAGCTCACTGTGTTTGTATTAGCACCGAATGCAATGGAGGAATACTTCCATACCATGCCATATAAATTCAGGACTTTCCTGCCTGGCTAGCACCACCTGAGAGATGTATAAACACACTTGTGGGGAGAGGAAGTGAAAGCTGAAACAGCTATTCACAGCCCCATCTTCTGTCATATAGAAGCGATCCTGGAAAAACCCACTCTAGTCACGGTCACCGAGGCCACATGCTCCAGCAATGCGCTTCCAAGAATGCGGAAAAAACCTCTGAGGTCAATATTATTATTGGTTTCAACTGTTATAATTACTTGTTCTTGCTTCTCCGTCAAAGGTAATTGTCAGCACTTATTTAAATAAGCTTTGAGTAGGAGGAGCCTTTAAATGGGTTTTTACATCCCATAATACAAAAATTGCCAAAAATAGTGTCACCTAGAAATATGTAAAACACGTTTTTGTTGTTGGCTGGTTGCCTTTGCCTAACTGTAGGAACCGTACAGTGACAAGCTTATTTCAGCATGCAAATTACAGAAAGGTTCCTATTTCAGATAAGATAATGACACTATGACCAGAAAGACATTGAATTCCCCCACCCCATTGCCACTTTGAAGATTTTACACAGTGATGTAAGCCTGATGCTCGCTGTGGGAGGGACAGTAAGCTGCGGTGGTAGGCAGGCAAAATTAACAGTGAGCTGGTTTGGAAAAAAGGCAAAAGAAAACAAAAAGTGCATAAGTGCTGTCATCACAGAGAAACAGTAAAGATGAAAACCAGCACAAATCTCTTTTCTTATTTTTTTCATATCACAATTACTAAAAACAACAGGATAGGTAAGCTAAATAAGTAATTTCTAATTGGATGATTATTTTCTTATCAGTTAATAATAATATGGAGTTTCATCCCACTTTAAGTCATAAAATAAATGAAAAAGTGCCTGGAAATCTTATTCGTATCTCCTTCAGTGGTGTGTTATGGCCCATACTCACGGGCTACATTTGTGGCCTGTCGCCAGCACACGTGAGCGTGTGTGCGACAGGCCGGCGACAGCTCGTCGCCAGGTCCCTCCGCGTACACACGCAGAAGAGGGATCAGCTGTGCGACGGAAGCTGTCGCCGATGTTCCTCCCCCCAGCCGGAAACTTAGTTCTCTGGCTATCAGGTTGCTGTCGCTAGTCCGCATACACATGCGGACTAGCGACAGTTGCGGCGAAGTTGACCGCGCCAATCGCCTGGCGACAGCAGCGACGAGCGACGGTTCGGGGCGCGCGCGCCATACTCACGGGCGACCTGTCGCCGCAACACGCGCGCGCCACATGGTTGCGGTGACAATTGTAGCCCGTGAGTATGGGCTATTAAGCAGCACAGTAATGGAAAATACTCACGGGCAACAATTGTCGCCGCAACACGCGGCGCGCGCGTGTTGCAGTGACAGGTCGCCCGTGAGTATGAGGCGCAGCACGGGCGCGCACCCCAAACCGTCGCTGGCGAGGGGGAGGAACGTCGGCGACAGTTTCCGTCGCACAGCTGATCCCTCTTCCGCGTGGCCTGTCGCGCACACGCTCACGTGTGCTGGCGACAGGCCACAAATGTAGCCCGTGAATATGGGCCATTAGTTCTGCCCCACCACTCAAGGCACGGAATGAGCTCTGCTCTACACAAATGCCTGCTCCATAGTAGACAGTTCTTTGTTTGTGTAAGGCTCAACACACACCATACAATCTTGGTTGTTCAATCTTACCACTTTCATGTAGTAGAAGAGCTTATCCAATCAATCATTCAAAGTATTTTCAATCTGTTGGCCCTTATACTACATAGATTTGGTAAATCTGTACAACCAAGATTGTATGGTGTGTGTTGAGCTTAAGGGTCATTGCACACCTAAAGCACCAGCATAATTGCAACTGCTCAGCACTTTAAGATGTGATTTTTCTAAGTGATTCTAGGCATGTGCTTAGTGATTTTCTATTTATAACTAGCGATTTTTGGAGCGTTTTTATGCAGCATTTTTTTTTTTGTACAGATCAGCTGCTAGTGTACTGGTTTTGTAACAAAAACACTTGGAAAATCACTCTGATCTAGGGCTTTTCCAATTTCCTATACTTAACATCAAGGCTGAATCGCCTCAGAAAAGCTCAGAAATGCTGCATGACCTGTGTTTGCATTTGGGAAAAAAATCACATTGCTCTGGTGTGCTCCATCCCATTCAAATACATTAGCCAAGCGCTTTTCAAAGCGCTAGTGTTTTTAAAAGTGCTTAGAAGCGCTCTAGGTGTGCACCAGCCCTCAGACAGCAGAGCAGGACTAGCTCTTCTCATGTGTCATAGCTTCAAACTACAGAGAAGTCTAGTTTGCAACACACAAAGGTTGCAGTGTTACACAGCCTCTGATTTTGCCATAATGCTGGGCATACACGGTTCGATTTTGCCGCTCGATCGATTCCCCGCTCGTTTCCGTAGGCGATTCGCTTATCTTCCGATCGATTTTCTTATTTATTTTTTTTAAACAAGTTTTATTTGGTTTTTACAATTTTCACCCTTATTACAAACAGTACAATCCATATCATAGCTTGGGATATGCAGGCGCAGCTGCTTGCAAGGAAAACATATTTTTACAATGCATAGATATGGCAACATAAGTATGATGACAATCAAATAGGTTCCCCATCCCTGTGAACTCCCTCCTCTTCCACCCCCCCACCTTTAGCTCTCTATCTTTGATTGTGACGAAACAATACAGAATAATAAGTCTGAGGTGCTATCATGAAGTTTCTATTTGCATGGAGGTCATGTGATTTGTAACCGCCCAAGGGTACCTGACAATTGTTGATATGCATACCAAGAACAATATTTAAAAGGCTGAATGAGTTGTTTGATTTGGTCATCAGTGTACATCAAAAGTATATACGATTTACATATTTTAACAAAAACCGTTTTCGCGCCTTTTTCTACATTCAGGGTTGCCTCTAACCTCTCCATTTTAAACAAAAAAGATAGTTCATCATGTACATCTGTTAGATTTGGTGTTGTAGGGTATATCCACCTGTTCTAAATGGCCTTTTTATCGCAGCTGCCAGGACTAAATGTCCTATATCTGTGAGTTTATACGGAGGGTGTGTCGAGTCCCCTGCATTTCCCACTTCTTCATTGTCATGGAACAGGAAAAGCATGGGATTTTTAGGAACCTGTCTTTTGCAAAGTCTACTCAGGAACTGAGAGATATCATCCCAGAGCTGTGAGATATTAGGGCACTCCCAAACGCTATGTAAGAGCCCTGCTTCTGTTAGGTGACACTTTGGACGTTTATTGGCATAATATGTTGGATGGATCTAATATTTTATATTAAAGTCGTATTTGGCTTTATGTATAAACAGAAGATGTGAATCTCGCCATTTTTCGCTTACCAATAATGATCGTAATCGGTTGTTACCATTTCTAATTTTATCTTCAATATTGGAGTCAGGAAAATGTTTTTCTTATGTTTTGGAATCATTTTTAGATAGGGTATTCTGCAGCTCTGAGAGGGGCAATCTCTCTCCTCCTGGTTTTAGGAAGCGATCGAAAGGGGTAATTTTTGCAATGATGGAGATATTCATATTTTTGTCTATAAAGGACTTAACTTGTGCATACATGAGAAATTGTGATTGCTTTATCCCGTATATTTGTTGGATTTTCCGAAAAGATAAAGCATGTTTATGTAAATTTAGCATGTTACTCATTTTTAAGATCCCCTTGGCTTCCCATTGTGCATATACTTTGTACATCATTCCAGGTAAAGTATTTTGATATTCTCCATGGGAGATTGAATCATTTTCTAAGTGATTTCCACATCACTATAGTGTCTCTATTTTCTTATCTTTTTGCATTGTCCTCAATGCAGAATCGAGCAGCGGAACGATCGGGCAGGAGATCGGACGTGTCGGAAATGATCTATCCAGCCATCTAAATGGCTCAGAATCGAGCCGCGTATTCCCAGCATAAGAGGACACCTGAAGTGAGAGGAATACGGATGGTGCCATTTTATTTCTTTTTAAACAATGCAGATTGCCTGGCTGTCTTGTTGAGCCTCTGCCTTTTATATTTTTACCCACAGCCCTTGAAAAAGCATGCAGATCAGGTGTTTCTGACTGCATTTGCCGCACGCTTGTTTCAAGTGTGTGATTCAGACACTGCTGAAGCCAGAAGGATCAGCAGGACTGCCAGGCAGCTAACATTGTCTTGAAATATAGCAGCTTCTATATGCCTCTCACTCCGGGTGTCCTTTATACATGGGCAGTGGATCCAGGACCCCATATTTCATTCTGCTGAATCGACTGCAGGGGCTTTAGTGACTTACTTGCAGTTAATCATAAGTCTGAACTCAGCCCCTTGTAGCGGTTATTTGTGACATGTGTGTGTTATAAATGTGCAGTTTAACTGCTAAAAAAGGTTCTGAATACATTAAGTAGCCGTATGGCCTGAATTACTGAGCTGATCTTTATTTTTACAGAAGCGAAATACATTTTGTGCTTGAAGGTGTCCCTCTTTTCCATCCCCAAATGTAGGCTATCTGATCCGCGGGGCAGAGCAGATCAGGTAGCTGCAAAAACCGCCACTCCCGTGGTCCGCAATTGCCCACTTTCGTGACCTATTAGAACACGATGCTGCGCTGAGAACCTGTGTGTCTCTCATAGCGTGCAGGGAGGCGGGGGAGCACAGGAGGTGCAGCCAGGGGAGAACCCTGTAGGAACTCCCCTGGTGGGCATTTTGAACAGAGAATTCCTCTCCCCTATGTTTACCTCCAAGTTAGCGACAAATCTTGTTGCTAAACTTGGGGGGCTATAGCGTGCCGGTGGGGGGGCAGAGAGCGGCGGTTGGGGCAAACAGAGCCATGTCATTAGGCAGAGAAGATGGCTCTGTGTCCCATCTTGCCCCCTGAAGACCCACCTCCGGTTCTCTTTAAGCAGGGGACGGACAATATGTGGTGCACATGTTGAAGTGGGTAGGCCACAATTAAAGGATACCAGAATCAAACAGTTCTGGTAAAAATGATAGCTGCACTGTGTAGGGTGTAAACAGCACATACCAGCCGCTCCTCCTGCCACCCTCCATCTGCCGCCGTTCTTAGTGTATCCATCCCGGTTGGGTGGCGACTTTGTTGAACTTTGACCTGGACATTCTGCGCCCTGTGCACGCAGTATGTCCTTCCCTCTTCACTTCTGAATAGTGCGAGGCTCAGAAGCACGCTGACCCCTCCGTGCTGCGTGTGCGCTCCACTAAACCAAGCGTTACATGATTAGAATGTGATGCTTGGTTTAGTGGAGCGCACACGCAGCACAGAGGGGTCAGCGTGCTTCTGAGCCTCGCACTATGCGCCGGCCAGAAGTGAAGAGGGAAGGACATACTGCGCACACAGGGCGCAGTATGTCCAGGTCAAAGTTCAACAAAGTCGCCACACACCGGCATGTATACACTAAGAACGGCGGCAGATAGAGGGTGGCAGGAGGAGCAGCTGGTATGTGCTGTTTACACCCTACACAGTGCAGCTATCATTTTTACCAGAACTATTCAGTTCTGGTATCCTTTAAATACAGTACCTTAAAGGAAGGAAAACACAGTGAGATGGTGTCAATTGAAATAGGTCAATCAAGTTCTGTTGGCAGGTAGGAACATTTTTTAGGTACATGAAATTTGGAAATCTTACATAAAGCAGCATATGAAATGGGCGGCACAGGGATAAATAGGAAATACATGAAATTGGTACTAAGTGTAATTACTCACAGGTAAGAAGGTGCTGTGCAGAGGGGTAACCTCACTGCACCTCTGTTAGCTGATGTCCCTGTCATCCTCATTGTGCCTCTCATCATCACAATATCCACAAGTGTAAGCAAGGAGCAGACTGTGTGCTGGCCCAGCATGTGCACAACCTGGAGATGTGAACAGGAAAAAGCAAGGTTAAAGAGGAACTGCAGTAAAAATGACATAATGAATAAAACTGCTTATTGTTTACAATATTCATGTATAGATTATTTAGTCAGTGTTTGCTCATTGTAAAATCACCCCTCTCACTGATTTACATTCTGGCATTTATCACTGGTGATGACATCTTTAGTTCTGTCAGGTGATCTGTACGGAATGTTCATTACTGAGAGTTCTATGCACTGAGGGAGATACTGCTTACTTGGCAGTTGGAAAAAGGCATTATTTCCCTCAATGCAAGAGGTTCACAGATGACAAACTGTGAGGACCACGGTCATGACATCACACTGTGGAAGGGGTTTCACTACAATATCAGCCATACAGACCCTCCCCCGATGATATATTGGAGAAAGGAAAATATTTCTCATGGGAAAGGGGCTATCAGCTACTGATTGGAATGAAGTTAAATCCTTGGTTAAAACTCCTCTTTAAAGGGGAACTGAAGTAAGAGGTGCCATATTTATTTCCTTTTAATCAATACCAGTTGCCTGGCAGCCCTGCTGGTCTATTACTCTGCAATAGTATCTGAATAGCACCAGAAACAAGCATGCAGCTAGTCTTGTCAGATCTGACTTTAAAGTCTGAAACACCTGGTCTGCTGCATGCTTGTTCAGGGGCTATGGCTAATAGGATTAGAGGCAGAGGATCAGCAGGGCTGCCAGGCAGCTGGTATTGCTTAAAAGGAAATAAACATGGCAGCCTCCATATACCTCTCTCTTCAGTTCCCCTTTAATGCTCAACGTATACCAGCTCTAGTGACAATAAACATGATTTATCTACTTCTTTCTTTGTACAATTCTTTCCAAAATGGTAATGAGCTCCCCAACGACTTCCGTAACAGCAAGCAGGCCTCTATAGTTAGGGATGGTTTGAGGTAAAATAGGGCCCAGGGCAAACATGGACATGGGGCTCCATATTCTCATGCAGTGCTCACAGTAAAGTGCTACTTCATGCGTAAATGCAAGCTGATTAATACGCTTTTATAGTGATAAACTAAAGAGAAAAGCTTATGCTGGAAATAGATAGACTTTCAAAGCCATTAAAAGTTATTGGGCTTAATTCACAAAGCGGTGCTAACAGTTAGCACGCTGGTGAAAAGCCCTTTAACACGTCTGTTTAGGCGTGATAAGTTTAGGTGTGATAAGTTTCGGCGTGTTAACTATAGCACCAACTGGGTTAGCACCGCAGTGCACAGCTGATCAAAAGTTTTGCACTAGCAAAGTCTGGTGCACTTCGCATAGAGTTTAATGGCGCTGCTTTGCGTGCGGGACTTTGCGCGCGATCTAAACTTATCTAAACTTATCACGCCTAAACTTATCACGCCTAAACTGGCTTTTCACCAGCGTGGTGAAATGGTTATCACGCCTAAAGTCTCTAACTGGGTTAGCACCGCTTTGTGAATCAAGCCCATTGTGTGTACATCCTGCCTTTCATATTACAAATGTAGCCATTGTGTCCTCATACAACAAGGGCAGCTGTGGCTGTCCTACTATACCAAGTGCAGCCATAATACCCCTGCCCAGGAGTGTAACAATAACCCCCCAACCACAGGAGGATGTGGAGGCCTGCATCTCCCTCACCGGCATGCAGAGTGGCATAGGGGGCGGTGAGATATTTACTAGTGGTGACCAAACAGTACGCCTGTGTAATAACTCATTGTAATTCGCATTACGCATCGTAATCTTAACCCATTCAGGTTCCGTCGTTTTCACGTGAGAAATGTTCACCTCCCATTCATTAGCCTATAACTTTATCACTACTTATCACAATGCACTGATCTATATCTTGTTTTTTCCGCCACCAATTAGGCTTTCTTTGGGGGGTACATTTTGCTAAGAGTCACTTTACTGTAAATGCATTTTAACAGGAAGAATAAGAAAAAAATGGAAAAATTCATTATTTCTCAGTTTTTAGCCATTATAGTTTTAAAATAATACATGCCTCCATAATTAAAACTCACGTATTGTATTTGCCCATATGTCCCGGTTATTACACCGTTAAAATTATGTCCCTATCACAATGTATAGCGACAATATTTTATTTGGAAATAAAGGTGCATTTTTTCCATTTTGCATCTATCACTATTTACAAGTTTAAAATAAAAAAAAATATAGAAATATTTCATCTTTACATTGATATTTAAAAAGTTTAGACCCTTAGGTAAATATTTACATGGTTTTTTTTTTATTGTAATGTTTTTTTGTTTTTTTTTATAGTAAACATTTTATTTGGGTAGTTTTGGAAGGGTGGGAGGTAAACAATAGATTTATAATGTAAATGTGTGTTAATTTTTATTTTTTTTTTCTTACAGGTGTAGTATTACTTTTTGGCCACAAGATGGCGGCCATGAGTTTGTTTACATGTCGTCACTCTAAGCGTAACACGCGCTTAGAGTGACTCATCGGAGAGGGAATGGCCAGAAAAGGCGCAGCTTCTGAGAGAAGCTGTCGCTTTTTCAGCGGGGGAGAGGAATCAATGATCGGGCACCATAGCCCGATACATTGATTCCGTGGCTACCGAATCCGTGGCCGGGAGTGCACGTGCACGCGCGCGATCGGCCGCGGGAGCGCGCATGGTTCCTGGACGTAGAAACTACGTCCAGGAACCAAAATAGGTTAATGTGAAATTTCAGGGAAAACCGTAATTAACTTCATATGTAATTGTAAGCATTTGTAATTACGCAAAATCAATTTTAGAAATACAAAGAAATGGTTTTTAAAATGTCATTTTTCAGAGTTCAAAAAACATTTTTCTTTGCATTTTTTAAAATCGATTTTCTCAAAAACTACAAGGAAGAAGCCACTACCTTGGGGAGTTGTACTCGGCCCCTGGGCTTCTGGACTTCATACCGGCTGCATGTTCTGCCATGTTTGCCATTATGCCCTTGCCTAATAGATAACTGAATGACCTTCAGCAACCCCTAGCTATGGAACACAATGGTACTATGTGCCACTGTTATTGTAGTATGCGGCTGTGTGCTGTCTTACTGTCTCCGGCTATGCTGGCACTATGATGTATTATCTCTGCTGTGTCACTGGGAGAAGCCCCAGCAATCTGCCATGGCTAAGAAGCTGTCTGTAAGCCTGTGTGTTGGAATGAAGACCATCTCTGAAGTGCCACAAGATTCTTTACAGCATGGTAGGACAGCCAAGTCATGCACCACCATCCAAGAACAACAGAAAATCCTTATCAATCGCTAATGTGCTGGCCGGTACACAGAGCAAGTGGCGTGCAGCTTTATATCCTCTATTGTTGCCTGCATGTCCACCCCCCTATGCAGAGATGACTCATGTACTACAAACTCCAGGAAAACACACACATGCCAGAAAGTGCAGAAAGTGTACTTATTTCTCCTGCAGGGCAAAAAAATACACATGATTTTCAAAAACATAAAAATATTTATGTAACACCAATAAATTGTAAAGCAAAGTCCCCGTTATCCGGCACTCAGGTTTGTCCGCCATAAAATACTTACCAAGCCTCCAGTGACGTGTTCTAGCCTTCCTGTAGCTCATAGCGGCTTTCCGAGTCAGGTGACACACCAGGAGCCGTACACAGAGGACGCCAGAAAGCCAACAGGAGCCTGCTAGGAGCTACAGGACATTGCTGGAGGCTCGGTGAGCATTTTATGCTGCCAGGGTGGGTGGACATGGGGGGGCTGTAGGTTTGTGCTTTTTTGACCAGTTGCTTAAAGGGAAGGTTCAGGGACTGTTGAAAAAAAATAAAAATACGCATCCACTTACCTGGGGCTTCCTCCAGCCCGTGGCAGGCAGGAGGTGCCCTCGGCGCTGCTCCGCAGGCTCCCGGTGGCCGACCCGACCTGGCCAGGCCGGCGGCCAGGTCGGGCTTCTTCTGCGTTCCAAAATGCGCCTCACGGCGGCGCGCTGACGTCATCGGACGTCCTCCGGGCTTTACTGCGCAGGCTCAGAACTACTGAGCCTGCGCAATACAGCCCGGAGGACGTCCGATGACGTCAGCGCGCCGCCGTGAGGCGCATTTTGGAACGCAGAAGAAGCCCGACCTGGCCGCCGGCCTGGCCAGGTCGGGTCGGCCACCGGAGACCACCGGGAGCCTGCGGAGCGGTGCCGAGGGCACCTCCTGCCTGCCACGGGCTGGAGGAAGCCCCAGGTAAGTGGATGCAGATTTTAATTTTTTTTCAACAGTCCCTGAACCTTCCCTTTACGCTGGTGCCGGAAATTGGGGACTCTGCTGTATATGTGTATGCAAAAGTCAGCAGATAAAGTTTCCAGCTAAAACTTTGTGCAGAGTATCTAATATTCACTTCAGTGCATATTTTTCTATCACCACATCAAAATAAGCGAATACGCTAATCCTAAGATCATAACAAAAAGGCGTGATTTATGAGACATCCTCATTGGCCGAACATACCGTAGTGCAGACTGCGACACTGACCACTCTAGTTCTGGCTAAGAGCTGCCTTGTACCAAAAAAGATCTACTCGGCAAAAAAAGCTTGTCACAAACTTTACACCTTTACATTAAACACCTTACCTATGGTAGACGACAACCTCTACACACAATTTGCGACAGATCTAGAACATAAACTACCTCCTGAAATGCTGGAGGAGGAAATGCGTGTCGGGGAAATGTGGTCCCAAATAAAGGGAGTGATTTATCAGGAGGCCACTCAAACATATGGAAAAGCACGAACAGTTGACAGATTGGTTTACTGAATATGTACGAGTTGCATCCGTCAATCAAGCACAAAATAACTGTCCCTACAAATATTCTGAATAACTCTGCAGATAAGGCTAAACAATCTGCCTATAAGACTGCAAAAGCAAATCTTCAATGCATCTCTCGCCATTTCGCCAACAAATTTTGGGTAAACCTCTGTACGTCCATTCAGCACTGTCAAAATGTCGGCGACGTTCGGGGGGATGTACCAGGGTATCAAATGTGGAACTGGATCGTCTATTAGTAAACGGGTAGCCATCAAAGATGTAAATGGGGATTCCATCACGGACAAAGGCAAACAGCTGGAAAGATGGGCACAGCATTATACTACTCACCTATACTCTGAAGAAGTAAGCATAATGCCCGAAGCGCTGATAAATTTACCAAGTTTTCCAATTGCATCTGATCTTGATGATTTGCCTTCATATGAAGAATTCTGTTCTGTGCTTAAAGGGCTGAAACTGGGTAAAAGCACTGGTCGTGATAACTTGCCTGCTGAGCTTTTACGTCTTGGATGTATCTCACGTCCCCTGTATGCCCTTGTCCAGCGTTGTTGGGCTGAAGGCACAATACCACAAGATATGAGAGATGCAGATATAGTCACATTATATAAGGACAAGGGTGACAGATGAGACTGCAACAGCTATAGAGGAATATCTTTATTGAGCATTGCTGGCAACACTTTTGGAAAGGTAGTCTTAAAAAGGCTAGAAACCCTAGCAATGCGTGTCTACCCTGAAAGCCAATGTGGGTTCCGTCCCGGACGATCTACAGATGATATGACATTTATGCTCCATCAACTCCAAGAAAAGTGCAGAGAACACCAAGTACCACTCTACATGACCTTTGAAGAACTTAACAAAGCCTTCGAAACAGTTAGGCCCCGTTCACACTTGCGGTTCGAGTCCGCAAGTGTCCGGGGGCCGCAAAGAGACCGTACGGGTCTCTGCGGTGGCCCCCGAAAACCACAAGTTGCGGATCCGGAATTTATCAGTTCCAGCTACAATAAAGTAGCCGGAACTAGATACACTGCAGTGCCGGAAAGGCAATGCAAGCATGGGGGATACCGGCGTGTAGTCCGGGCCCCCCAAGTGGCATAGGACCGGTGCTGGAAGCATCCGGTCCCATTGCCAGTGTGATGATCTTGTGTTAGTGGGTGGTGGAGCACTCCTCTAAGAGATCAGGCTTGATGTGCCACGGCGTTTCTGGCAACACTCCAGAATCTGAGCAGTAGATAGAAGGATGAAGCCGGCACCATCGGTAGTATTAATGCTCTTTTAATAAATAAAAAACATGCTAACAGCCAAAATGCGACGTTTCAAGGCACGTAGCCTCTTTCTCAAGCTAGACTGTGCATGACAAAATAAACAGTGTATCATCAGCTTTATATATTCACAACATGTGTTCAAGGCAGCCAATCTGGTTTGCACATACAAACAACAACCAATAGGAACAGGTCCTACCTAGTGGACCTGATAGGGAACTATGTTGCTGCCTACCTGATAGGGACGTTTGAAATGGTATCCCTCCTCTCCAGCATAACGCCTATCTCTGTAGGAGCAGAACTGCTTCACGTTGCCGGGCTGCTGCGCGGAAGTCCGTGCCCATAGGCCACGCCCCCGGCGGACCACATGGGGAACCTGCCGCACCACGTAGAGGAGGAGGCGGCGTCATGCCGCCCACTCCCCTTCTGCCCGGCAACTTGTGACGCGAGCGGGAACAACCCGCTCATTCGTCACATAGATGTAAATAAGGAAGCGCGCTGTCCGCTCCTATCAGAGAACAGAGCGTGGGTCCGTAACCTAGTAACGGATCTCTTGCGTACTATAGCATGTACTGCAATATATGTACATAATGTTGCCTCATGTTAAAGCGGAAGAAAAACGATTAGTATATATCGTAGCCCACATTTAGACCAACTGCCTATTTATAGATGGTGCTATCAGTAGTTAAATGCCAGGACTAACAGAAAAGAGGACGGGAAACGCAGAAGGACAGGAGGGAAGAGGAAAGTGGCCACAAAGGGTCATCATGAGGAAGGAAAGGGGCGAGTCAACAGGAGGAAAATGGGGAGAGGGAGGGGAAGGGAGGACACACGCCGGACAGACGCCCATCACATCAGTATAACAAAATAGATAAAATAATATAATAATAATAACAATAATAACAGCCTCCTTATAACAATAAAGATAACAATAAAGAGGCTGAACATCATGGAACAGGGGAACCATCAGATAGAGGGTATGAGATCTAATTCTCTATTTAGACCCCTAGGTTCCATGGTGTCCAGCCTCCTGATCCAATGGGCCTCCCTCCATAGTAGCCTCCTCTCCCTATCTTCCCCCCTCCTCAATGGTTGGACCTGCTCTATAATTTGGAATTTAAGTTGGCTGACGTGGTGGTTTGCTGTCACAAAATGATAGGGGACAGCCTGATCTACCAATTTTTCTCTTATGGCATGCTTGTGTGAGGATAACCTTTTCTTCAACTTTTGTGTGGTCTGGCCCACATATAGTAGTCCACAAGGACACTTCAGAGCATAGACCACATATGCGGTATCGCAGGTAAAATAACCATTGATCCTGAATTGTCTTCCTGTATGTGGGTGGCTAACAAATTCTCCCCTAGTCACTGAGCCACAGTGCACACAGTTGAGGCATGGGAAACCCCCCTAAGCGTGTCCCATGTCTGCATGGACCAAACGGTCTCTCAGGTTCGGTGCTCTCTTGTAGGACACCAATGGAGGACGCTGAAAAAAGGGGATTTCTGGAAAACTATCTTTCAAAAGGTAAGGAGACATTGGTACCTTTTGAAAGATAGTTTTCCAGAAATCCCCTTTTTTCAGCGTCCTCCATTGGTGTCCTACAAGAGAGCACCGAACCTGAGAGACAGTTTGGTCCATGCAGACATGGGACACGCTGAGGGGGGTAGGTCCGGTTCAAGTAGAAGGGGAACTTTCCCATGCCTCAACTGTGTGCACTGTGGCTCAGTGACTAGGGGAGAATTTGTTAGCCACCCACATACAGGAAGACAATTCAGGATCAATGGTTATTTTACCTGCGATACCGCATATGTGGTCTATGCTCTGAAGTGTCCTTGTGGACTACTATATGTGGGCCAGACCACACAAAAGTTGAAGAAAAGGTTATCCTCACACAAGCATGCCATAAGAGAAAAATTGGTAGATCAGGCTGTCCCCTATCATTTTGTGACAGCAAACCACCACGTCAGCCAACTTAAATTCCAAATTATAGAGCAGGTCCAACCATTGAGGAGGGGGGGAGATAGGGAGAGGAGGCTACTATGGAGGGAGGCCCATTGGATCAGGAGGCTGGACACCATGGAACCTAGGGGTCTAAATAGAGAATTAGATCTCATACCCTCTATCTGATGGTTCCCCTGTTCCATGATGTTCAGCCTCTTTATTGTTATCTTTATTGTTATAAGGAGGCTGTTATTATTGTTATTATTATTATATTATTTTATCTATTTTGTTATACTGATGTGATGGGCGTCTGTCCGGCGTGTGTCCTCCCTTCCCCTCCCTCTCCCCATTTTCCTCCTGTTGACTCGCCCCTTTCCTTCCTCATGATGACCCTTTGTGGCCACTTTCCTCTTCCCTCCTGTCCTTCTGCGTTTCCCGTCCTCTTTTCTGTTAGTCCTGGCATTTAACTACTGATAGCACCATCTATAAATAGGCAGTTGGTCTAAATGTGGGCTACGATATATACTAATCGTTTTTCTTCCGCTTTGACATGAGGCAACATTATGTACATATATTGCAGTACATGCTATAGTACGCAAGAGATCCGTTACTAGGTTACGGACCCACGCTCTGTTCTCTGATAGGAGCGGACAGCGCGCTTCCTTATTTACATCTATGTGACGAATGAGCGGGTTGTTCCCGCTCGCGTCACAAGTTGCCGGGCAGAAGGGGAGTGGGCGGCATGACGCCGCCTCCTCCTCTACGTGGTGCGGCAGGTTCCCCATGTGGTCCGCCGGGGGCGTGGCCTATGGGCACGGAATTCCGCGCAGCAGCCCGGCAACGTGAAGCAGTTCTGCTCCTACAGAGATAGGCGTTATGCTGGAGGGGAGGGATACCATTTCAAACGTCCCTATCAGGTAGGCAGCAACATAGTTCCCTATCAGGTCCACCAGGTAGGACCTGTTCCTATTGGTTGTTGTTTGTATGTGCAAACCAGATTGGCTGCCTTGAACACATGTTGTGAATATATAAAGCTGATGATACACTGTTTATTTTGTCATGCACAGTCTAGCTTGAGAAAGAGGCTACGTGCCTTGAAACGTCGCATTTTGGCTGTTAGCATGTTTTTTATTTATTAAAAGAGCATTAATACTACCGATGGTGCCGGCTTCATCCTTCTATCTATTGCCAGTGTGATGAGAAACATCCGTTTCTCATTGCACAGCATGGCCGCATGTTCGGGTCAGGATCCGGCCCGGGTCCGCAGCCGCACGGGGACCAGGGGCGTAGCAATAGGGGTTGCAGAGGTAGCGACTGCATCGGGGCCCTTGGGCCAGAGGGGCCCCGAAGGACCCTGCCTCAACTACAGAATTAGCTCTCTATTGATCCTGTGCTCATAATTATTACTTCTATAGATACTTTGAATAATGGTAATCATTAACAGCCTGTCCCCCATCCCCTTCTTGCACCTCTGACACTGTAGTTGCCTTTGGCAGGTTTTGGTGCGTCGTCTCAATTGTTATGTATAGAGTGCTTGGGGGGGCCCCATTGTAAAACGTGCATCAGGGCCCACAGCTCCTTAGCTACGCCACTGACGGGGACATACGGCAAAAATGCAGCAAGTTGGAAAAAAGCCGGATCGTCCCCGGGGCTGCGTTCCGGATCAGATCCGGACGGTCGCACGAGTGTGAATGGATACATTGATTAACAATGTAACCATTTACCAGCTGCTGTGTACGGAGCGTTCCGGGTCCGGGGAAGCCGGACCTGGAACGCTAATGTGAACCGGGCCTAAGTTGCAAAGGGCTTTATGATGTGCTGGATAGAATTGGGTGCCCACAGATTCTGCTGTCTTCTACAAAAGCTTTCCACAATAACGTGAGGTTCTGTAATATTTGATGGCGAAACATCCAAACCCTTCGATGTAAATCATGGTGTTAGGCAAGGTTGCATGCTAGCGCCCACGCTCTTTGGAATATTTTTCACAGCACTGCTTCCTAAATTGCGATGTTGGAGTCTATCTGCACTCCAGAAAAGACAGAAAGCTCTTCAACATTAGTCTCTTAAAGTCAACGGCCAAACGTCAGGATATAATCGCCAGAGAACTCTGTGTATGCAGATGATGCTGCACTTGTCACAAATTTAGAAGAGGAGCCACAGGAACTTATTACAAGATTTGGTCGTGCCTGTCAAGTATTTTCTATGAGTGTCAACACCAGAAAGACCGTTGTTATGGTTCAATGAACAGACCAGCAGCCCAACATCACCATGGAGGGTGCTACTCTTGAAGTTGATCATGTTTGTTATCTTGGCTCCACAACAACACCTGCATTATACAATAGCAAAGAAATAGACTCTCGCATTGGTAAAGCATCAACAACTTTTGGGAAGCTTTATGCTCGCGTTTGGAGAAACGAAAAACGTACCATTGCCACCAAAGTCCTTGTGTACCAGACTTGCGTCCTGAGCATGCATCGGAGACATGAACAACACCAACTAAATGCTTTCCACATGCGCTGTCTAAAATCTATTTTGGGAATCACGTGGAAGGACAAAATGAGCAATGAGGATGTTCTCTTCAAGACACACTATGCCAGTATCAAGGCAATCCTCAAACACAGAGGACTCCGCTGGCTGGGTCACATATATAGAATGGATCCAGAAAGATTACCTCAACAGGTTCTGTTGGGTCAAATTGCACATGCAAAAAGACCAGTGGGATGACCTATGCTTCGATTCAAAGACTCTTGCAAGTGTGATATGGATTGCTTTGGCATGAATACCGGAGGCTGGGAGAAATGTGCTGAAATTAGGTCCTTATGGCATCAAGATTTAAAAACCGGCACTAAAAGACACAATGAAATTTGGCTTGAAAATCTAAAGCAGAAAAGACTTTGCATCACTTCGGCCGCACCGACCTATTCACATGTTACCTGCGACAAATGTGGCATCAAATGCCGTGCTGTTATCGGCTTATTTAGCCACAAGCGAAGATGTGGTAACTCTAACAAGATGGTACCCACAGACGTAGCAACAATCATCTAAAAAAGATGTGGTGGCCAATGATGAAGACATAATTTACAAGGTCTATTCGCATACGATCAATCCATAGCTGGCATCTTCACCATCAATTTCCACTCCCCCAGAAGGCACCAAATGGCCAGACACCTCCAGCTCACACCATCTATTATGATGGTGCATAGTAAAATATAAAAAAGTCTCCTTTAAGTAAGTGTAGACTAGTGTTCATTGCACATACTCCATTAAAATCATATGAATGATATAAAAGCAAAACTTACATCCAGGCCTTAGGCTGGGTGCACACATAACAGAAGGTGAAAGGTCGCATTTTCTGTCATGTGCGTTTTTAGTGCGTTTGCAATTTTTTCCCCGCATATGCGTTTTTCTAGCGTCTTGCATGCGTTATTATGCGTTTGCAATTTGCATATACAAAACGCATATGCGTTTTCTATGTGTTTTTATATTGCATTTTATGCAAATCGGTAGGAAGACAACAGGAAGTGGAAATACATCACAAAACAATTTTGTTTTGAAAAAACGCATATAAAAACACACGAAAAACGCATACAAAATGCAATACATTGCGTTGCTATTGACTTTCATTATGTGCGTTTTTGAACATTATGCAACAAAACCAGCGTTTTAAAAAACGCACGCATACAAAACACATATGCATTTTTTCATGCGGCCCATAGACTTCCATTAGCGGCAACAACGTAGCATTTTCCGCAACTGTTAAGTGTGCACCTAGCCTGACAGGGACCAGACAAGTTATCACAGCATGTGATGTATGCAAAGCTCAGTCAGTGTACACATGTCCGCCATGCCCAACCGTTTCACCATCAGTTAGCTTCCTCAGGGGCATCATACCAATGATTTACCCCTATAGAGCATCGCTGTGTTACCACCACACTAGCGCACAACGGGAATGTACTCACCTCCCCTTTCCTGACCAAACAGAGCTTGTCAGTTGGTACCTAAAGCCATATTCCATGTTTTACCCCTAACCAAGCCCTAAGAAAAAATACATATATCCAGGCACATCGCCTCTAGTTAGGACATTAAATAAGTTATTAAAGGGAAGGTTCAGGGAGGGTGCCTAAAAAATAAAAATCAATTTCCACTTACCTGGGGCTTCCTCCAGCCCGTGGCAGGCAGGAGGTGCCCTCGCC
The DNA here is from genome assembly GCF_040937935.1 of Hyperolius riggenbachi. NCBI lineage: Eukaryota > Metazoa > Chordata > Amphibia > Anura > Hyperoliidae > Hyperolius > Hyperolius riggenbachi. The sequence goes on along the minus strand of NC_090657.1, from coordinate 161,481,096 downwards.
GCCACTTCGCAGGCTCCCGGTGGTCTCCGGTGGCCGACCCGACCTGGCCAGGCCGGCTGCCAGGTCGGGCTCTTCTGCGCTCCAAGGCCCGGCGCTGACGTCATCGGACGTCCGCCGGGCTGTACTGCGCAGGCGCAGTAGTTCTGCGCCTGCGCAGTACAGCGCGGCGGACGTCCGATGACGTCAGCGCGCCGGTGTGGGATGCAGAAGTGCCGGGCCTTGGAGTGCAGAAGAGCCCGACCTGGCAGCCGGCCTGGCCAGGTCGGGTCGGCCACCGGAGACCACCGGGAGCCTGCGGAGCGGCGGCGAGGGCACCTCCTGCCTGCCACGGGCTGGAGGAAGCCCCAGGTAAGTGGAAATTGATTTTTATTTTTTAGGCACCCTCCCTGAACCTTCCCTTTAAGGAAAGGGAGGTGCTGAAGGGGGTGTGGCTAGAAAACAGCAAAAATCTATAGATTTTTGATTTTTCCTAACCAAGCCCTGCCTCCTCCAACTAACCTGCTGCTAGACATCTGCACCCCAACACTCCATTCATATTCACTTACAGGGGGCCTCAACTATAGGGTCCTCATCCTCTATAATAAAACCCAAGTGTCTCTGCGTCCCATGTCCCTGTGTGTGTGTCTTGTAGCACTGCACATGTGCAGGGAGGGATGCAGAGACACTGAAGGGGAGGAAGGGGCGGCCATGTGTGCGAGTACGTGCACCCAGGCGCGCGGAGACAGACCTAGCTGCTAAGGTCACTAGTCGAGATGAACAGGCAAAAATTCGGGAGCCACTTTGCTCCATTTTCCAACTTCTCTCTCTCCCACACCCAGCTGAGCCGTATCCCAGGTACCCCCTGTGCTACCCTCACATCACTAAACCTCCTTGTGATGGACATCCTATCAGCAGCAAAGTGAAGAGATGAGCAGCATGAGCACTGCACACCATCCTACAAGGGACCATAGGAACTTAGACTACTATGATGACCCGGATGCCTGCCTCCAGAAACTGAAGTGGAAAGCTCACCATAAGAGGCGCCTGGTGCACCAGGCCAACCAAGCGGTCACCTGGAGTGCTGTGCGGGATGGGGAGTAGGCCCAGCTGCGGGGGAGGGGGAGTGAGGCCCAGCTGGGAGGGGAGGTCACATGCCAGTTCAGATGCCGCAACCTGCAGCTCACATCTCCAGCATGTGCAGTCTGTGAATTCCGGCAGGCAGAGCAGGGCTAAGGGAAAAATCCCCCTTCATTAGTGCCATGGTGCTAGTGATATACAGGGGTTGGACAAAATAATGGAAACACCTAACATTTTGGCATCATAATCTTTGAACATGTTTTAAGCAATCAAAACTTGACATAGGTTAATTTTTTTTGTTTATTCTTTGTATTTGATAGGTTTAATTAAAATAATAGTTGTTTACAGATATTTAAACAAAAGTTGGTTATAATTTATAAAAATGGCAGATCTCTCAGACTTTCAAAGAGGCCAAATTGTTGGTGCTCGTATGGCAGGCACTACTGTAACAGAAACTGCCCCAAATGCTTGGCATTTCAAGAGGTACTGTTGCAAAAGAAATAACTGCCCTTGAAAGAGAAGGAAAAACCTCCTTAGCAAAACACATTTGTGGCCGAAAGTCGAAGTCGTCTGAGAGAGACCGCTGGACTCTAAATCGAATTGTTAGAAAAGCTCGCAAGACCACGGCTCCTAAAATCACTGCTGAATGAACATCTACAGAACCCAGTTTCCACAAAAGAAGAACTGCAATTAGAAAACCTCTGCTCTCAAAGACAAAATGTTTCAAAGCGTTTAGAGTGGTGTAGATTTATCTTAAATGTAATAAGCCAGACACTTTGCTAGCTAATAGACTAAGACAATCGGACTTGTCCTTCAAGCCCATCTCCTTACAGACCGAGCATAACCAACTGTCTGCCAACCCTATTAAAATTGTCGAAACTTTCCGCTCCAATCTTGAAAAACTATACAACTCCCCTGACAAAGCCTCTCCCACGCAGATTAGAGACTTTTTATCCAAAATACCTCTTCCAGCACTCCCCGAGAGACTGAGGGAATCCCTAGACAAGGAAATCTCTTTACTGGAGGTCCAACAAGTAATAAACCATCTCAAATTAAATAAACAACCAGGACCAGATGGTTTCAGGGCCGTTTATTACAAGAAGATCAGCAAGATTTTGTCCCCACATCTAGTTAAAGCTTTCAATAACATCCTTAAGGGGGCGAAATTTCATCAAGAAACCATTTCAGTACTTATTAGTATGATCCCCAAACCAAATACTAACCCGCAAATCTGGTCTAACTACCGTCCCATCTCCCTACTAAACTTGGACATCAAAATTCTGGCTAAGATCCTGGCTAATCGCCTAAATACCGAAATCACTACCCTCATACATAATGACCAGGTAGGCTTTATGCCCCAAAGGCAAGCTGGTGATGGTGTTCGCAGACTAACGCATCTAATTTATCATGCCCATCTCACCTCTACCGCAGCAATGTTACTGGCGCTAGATATCACAAAGGCCTTCGATTCTGTAGCATGGTCATACCTGTTAGCTGTGTTGCAGCACTGGGGTTTCGGTGAGAACATGATCAATTGGATCAAGGCCTTGTATTCTACACCATCAGCAGCAATTTCATATCAAGGATTCAGATCATCCCCCTTCCACATTACACGTGGTACTCGTCAGGGGTGCCCCTTATCCCCACTACTTTTCGCCTTACTTATTGAGCCTTTAGCCATTCTGATCCGTAATTCTCCAGATATTCAGGGCATACAGGTAGGCAGTAACATGCATAAAATCGCTCTATTTGCGGACGATCTTACCATGTGTATTACTCGCCCTACCAAATCCTTACTCGCTTTAAATAAAATGTTAGCACAATTCGGGAACATTTCGGGACTACATATCAACCCCACAAAATCAAAAGCACTAAACATTTCCTTACCCCCGATATTAATGCAAGCTCTTCAAGACACTTTTGAAATCCAAATTGAGGACTGCAAACTCCCATACTTAGGCATATACCTCACTAACTCCTATAACACATTATTCCGCTATAATTACCCCTCATTGTCCCGGGAGCTTTGTGAGATGCTGGAGTGCTGGAAGAGGTATTCAATCTCATGGATGGGCAGAATTGCAGCTGTCAAAATGACTTTCCTCCCCAAGCTCCTCTATGTGTTTCGGTTACTCCCGGTACCCGTCCCCTCTACATTTATCGAAACCCTGCAAAAAAAAGTTAACAACTTTATCTGGGGTCCCAAGAAGCCCCGCTTCAAAAGAAAATACCTACTTCTGCAACGCTCTAACGGAGGCTTAGGTGTTCCCAACTTAAAACTATATTATAAGGCTGCCCAGCTGGCCTCACTGACCAGCTGGCATGCCAATGCAGGGAAGCCCTCTTGGGTGAGTATAGAGGAGCATATTATTCACCCTATCAAAATACAAAATCTCCTCTGGATCTCTCCCTCCGAACGCAATAAAATCTCTAACCCCATACTCCAAAACTCACTTGTAATATGGGACAGTTGCAAATATTCAGGGAAGCTAATATCCCCACACCGACCTCTGGTTTCCTTCCTAGGCAACCCATCCTTTCCAGCGGGATTATCATCCCCTGCTAGCTATCACTGGTGGTCTAGAGCTAAACTAACGAGAGTTTGGGACCTCACCACGGATCAAGGAATAAAATCACTGGATTATTTAAAAGAGAAACATAACTTACCCCAAGGGGAAATTTTCAGATACCGACAGATAACTCACTTCATGAAATCTAATTTGCCCGATAACTCCTCTCCTTCATGTAGAACAGCATACGAAGCAATATGTGCAACAAACCCCTTTTCCCCTGGGGTACTCTCCATGATATATAAAGACTTGACACGAACACTAGCAGAACGGAAACCAGAATATATAATAAAATGGGAAAAAGAACTGGGAGTGAATATAGCAAACGAAGACCTACAGGATATTTGGAACAATATCCCCCGGGTATCTGTGAATGCTGATCTAATTGAAGTTAATTATAAGCTGCTATTCAGGTGGTACCTAGTCCCACAAAGGTTGGCAAAAATCAAACCAAACTCAACGCCAAACTGCCTCAGGGGTTGTGAAACGGCGGGTACCCACACCCACACGTGGTGGAAATGTAAAAAAGCAAACAGACTGTGGACAAGGGTTTGTACGTGGGTCTCATCACTGCTTAACACCCCCATCCCTAAAAATCCTATTCATACACTTTTGGGCCTTCCGTATCCGAGCCTGACCTCTACTCAGAATGCTCTAGTTAACTTTATCTTCACAGCCACAAAATTAGTAATAGCAGCCTCCTGGAACACCACAACCCTATCCTTTAATCAAGTTAAACAGAGACTTTGTCGCATCCTATTTTTTGAGAAGCTTAAAGCTAAAATAATGGATACGATGAAAAAATTTAATAAGATATGGGCTCCCCCTACCAATTATATTCTTGGGCCTGAACCAATTGTATAATCAGGACGTTACTGATTATACCCATCTGGGCTAACAAGTTAAATCAGAAACTTTTACTTCAATTGTGAGGAAAATTGGTGGGCCCCCGCTCTCGTGGTCTCGATCTTCTTTTCTACCCCTTTCTAACCCCCTTCTATTTCCCTCTCTCTCTCTTCTCCCCTTCTCAATTACCTTAATATAGGTACTGGAAATCTAACTCGATATAACGCTAACCCCAGCTAACCCTTTATCTCAAGAATCCACTAAGATGCTAGAGCAATCCCTTAAAGGTCGGTAATGTCGATCCTGTCTGACTGGAGATAGGACCTCAAAAGCCTACAGGCGTAAATAGGGGAGGGTAGCCCCGCCCAGCCGTTTCGGTTGAGTGAGTGGGCGGTTGCTGCCACCCCCAACTGGGTTATCAAACCTCTTAGTACTCAGCTCTTGAGCATCTAACTAGCTCGCTAGGGGACATTTCCTCTACACGCTAAATTTCGGGTCAGGGTTTCATATCTCCCACAAGCTCACGTAGTATTGTGACCCATGTCGTTATATCATATTTATCCAGAAATGTATTTCACTTGCATTACTGTTATACTTGTATAAAGTTATGTACTTCAAAGTTACTACTGTACCTGTAAACTTGTTCTGATTCTATTTTAAAATCAATAAAAATTATTGAAAGTAGAGTGGTGTAGAAACCACCAGAATTGGTCCCTCGAGCAGTGGAAAAATGTGATTTTCTCTGAGGAATCATCGTTTACCTTATTTCCGACCTCCGGCCGAGTGTACGTTTGGAGACAGCCGAAAGAAGCATTTCATGCAGACTGCCTTCTCCCAACCGTAAAACATGGCGGGGGTTTTGTGATGATCTGGGTGCTATTTCTTGTAAATCCGCCGGGTAAATGATTTCCCTTCATAGAAGAATTAACAGCCAAGACGATTTAGGAATTTTGGGCGACCAAGTTCATCCTATGGTTCAAGAACTGTTTCCGGAGGGGAATGCCATCTTTCAAGATGATAATACCCCAATCCATACAGCTAGAATCGTTAAAGAATGGCACGAGGAACATTCTAATGAAGTTGAGCATCTCATCTGTCCACCACAAAGTCAATTTCTGCCGCCATCATCTCTAAAAGAACTGGAGGGTGTTTTAACTGAAGAATGGGCTAAAATTCCTTTGGAAACAATTCACAATTTGTATGAATCAATACCTCGGAGAATTGAGACTATAATTGCTGCAAAAGGTGGACCTACACCATATTAAAATATATTTTTGTTGATTTTCAAGGTGTTTCCATTATTTTGCCTGTATTCTACCCCTGTATATACTGTATATATATATATATATATATATATATATATATATATATATATAAATATATATATATATATATTGAATCCAACTTTTGTTTTTTCAATAGGAAAAGGGTCATGTGACACATCAATCTTATTGGGAATTTTACAAGAAAAACAATGGTGTGCTTGGTTTTAACATAACTTTATTCTTTCATGAGCTATTTACAAGTTTCTGACCACTTATAAAATGTGTTCAATGTGCTGCCCATTGTGTTGGATTGTCAATGCAACCCTCTTCTCCCACTCTTCACACACTGATAGCAACACAGCAGGAGAAATTCTAGCTCAGGCTTCCAGTATCCGTAGTTTCAGGTGCTGCACGTCGCGTATCTTCACATCATTTTGCCTTCAGATGACGGTGTGGTATATGGGATACAAAGATAGTGGGGCCATTCTTCATCAATGGAAACCTCAAGGCCACTGTATATGCGAAATTGCTACATGATGATGTGTTTCCCTCTTTATGCACTGAGGCTGGCACGTTCCCTGAATTTTTCCAGCAAGATGGTGCACCACCACGTTATGGGTGTCAGGTCTGAGCATTCCTAGATGAACAGTTTCCTAGAAAGTGGATTGGTCGTTGTGGGCCAGTTGAATGGCCCCCAAGGTCTCCCAATCTGACCCACTTAGACTTCTATCTCTGGGGTCATGCCTTTTTGTGCGCATTCCCTTGTATCCTGTGCGCGGCCATGCACATTCAATTCAGTTTGGCAGGGTCCTTCCAACTTCCATTATTTAACCAGGCAGTAGGCGGATATGTTGTAGCCCGAAAGAAGTCGCTGTGTAGCGGCGAATCGCGACGGGCAGCACGCCACGCAGTACGAGTCTCCTACTTGGTAAGCTCTTCCCTCCTCCACTATCCAGTCTTCTCCTTTTCATTCTGTCTCTGCGGTGCTCCACAGTCTGGTGTCACCATTTATCTATTTTCACCACCTTCACTTATGCTCCTTTTTGGGCGCCCATTCTTTTGCTTAGTCTCATTCACTTGGTCCTTTGCAGACTAATCTATACTGGACGTTGTCCCTTTGCACCATTTGATACTCTTTTCTATTTCACTCTCCCTTTTTTGCTGCACACTGCCACACAGGGCAATCTGTTTATTATCAGGTGCAATATTTCACTTATATGTGCTTTTTAATTACTGGAATAGTGTATGGATATATTTATTTATTATTTTATTATATTATGTGTACTTACTATCATGGTTACCTTGTTGGAACCTCAATTTTTATTATAATGTACCTTGTTGATTATAGTATCTCAGCGTGCTACCGTTCATTTGGTTTTTAATATTTTTTACGGATTTTTAGTGATGTTCTGATATGGAAATAAAGATACTTTGATTATTATTAGATTTTTAAACGGTGTGTTTTTATGCAGATATCCCTTTTCTTCCTTTGTGGATATATTATTCCGTGATCTGTTTCTGCACTCATATTATTTAGTACTTTGGTTAGCATTTACCAGCTATCAGTGCTGACCTACATGTTTGTTTGTTGTATTTTATTAAGGTGTATCCATATAAATGGCCCATCCTATGTGTGTGTGTGTGTGTATATATTATACATATATATATATATATATATATATATATATATATATATATATATATAGCCTTGGTGCTAGTGAGGCACCCGTAAAGAAAAACATCTACTCACTTTACAGAAGCCTCTTCTCCAGGCCTCAGGCGCGCAGCTCCCCCGATGATCTTCAGTGGAGCAAGTCCTGCTGCACAACTCCTGCGCTGCCAGGAAGAGCAGGGCTACGGAAAAATGGCCACCGAAGCCTTGCACTGGAGACACAAATAGTCTTCAGTGCAGGGCTGCGGGTGCCATTTTCCATTAGCCCTGCTCTGCCTGCCGGAACCCACAGACTCCCACAGGCTGGAATTGAGCTGCAAGATGTGACCGGTGAACTGCGCCCCCTGGGCACAGTTACAAGGAGATGGAGTGCAAGAACAGGAAGAAATAAAGAAGTAAGTATACACGTGCAGGACCCCCGGCAAGTGAGTATGTGCTGGTTATGTATACTGACTGCACCTATCCCTGGCTACCTATACTGTGGCCACCTATTACTGGCTACCTATACTGCGGCCACCTATTGCTGACTACACCCATCCATGGCTACCTATACTGCGAACACCTATTACCGGCTGCACCCATTCCTGGCTACCTATACTGCAGCCACCTATTACTGGCTACACCCATCCCTGGCTACCTATACTTTTGCAAGAGGAGGGTGAGCCATTTTACATCTTTACTGTGCAGCCAAATCTCCCGGCGGCTTAAGCATACGTATGCCGAGGAAGTAGGGCACATCTGGCTACCATACTGGAGTGGGGGGGGGGATACATTATTTAATGTAAGAGGGAGGCCCGGGTCCAAATAATTGTATAATACTGTATACCATGATACCGTCATACTGTGGTATTTTTAGACGGTTATCATACCGTGACTTTTCATACCGTTGCAACCCTATCGCTCACTGCCGCAGCAGAGCAGCTCATTTGAAAACACAGGATGTTAACAATATGCCTGCTTTCATATAAGCAGGAAGTAAGACTTATTGCATGATTTGGTACAGCTGTAAAAAATACATGTTTTCTTTGTGCTGTTCGTTATTGTGCTGTTGCTTATCTTTTAGAGCAGATAAGAAGTCTGAATTCAGGTCCACTTTGAAGCAACCACTACTGTGAAAAATTGTAAAATCTTAAATACATGTGTACACATATTTATAAGAATTACATTGTTTTTCTCCTATGCCGTTGTTGCTTACAGTGTCGGACTAGGAGGTGGAAAAACTGAGGAAATCCACCTGCTGGCCAAACAGCAGAAACCCTGTGTTATCACTCCCAATAGAAACCTGCAGCAAGTCTTCACTGTGAGCAGCAACACCTGATTAATGCTGCTTGGCCAACAAGTGGATTTCCTCAGCTTTACATGCTCCCAGTCCAACACTGGTTGCTTACAGTAAGTAGTAAAAATCAGACAGGCTTTGAACTAGTCCACCTCCTCATGGACGATTCTCAGCATTAGCATTATTCTTTACAAATCACTCGCTGGAAAAAGATCTATACAAAGATGGCAGTCAGCCTGCTTGCTTCATTTCATTCTGTTCTGGCAGGTGGACTAAGCCACTGCCATTCAGCAAGCGAAGCAGCTGGACACCCAATAGCAGCAATGTAATGCTGCGTGGGGTGCGTAGTGGTAATTTGGGACTCCGGTGGCTGCCACACCCCAAATTACATCTCCCTCTGAGTTGCGACAACTCAGAGGGGGAATAATATTTAACACTGCCGGGGAGCTTTGCAGCAGCGGGGAGAGACGTCATCTGGCTCGCCCCGCACCAAATTGCCCGACGCTGTGACAGTATGTACTCTTCAGCAAGTGCTTTTGAAAATAAAAAAAACCCTGAGAATCCCCCATTAGGAGACGAACTAGTCAAAAACCTCTCAGATCTGTCAGATTTTACTGCCTACTGTAAGCAACAGCAACATGGGAGGAAAGTAATTGCATTTCAACAGTGCATTTTAATCTGGGAGAAATCTACTTCTTATAAGCATGTATTTTCAATTGTACAATTTTTCCGGAGAGTGGTCCTTTAACAACTGTTATTTCCAAAACACATACGCTGGCAGTGTAAGGTGCAACGGTCGAGGCTCATCTCACTGAATATTAGTCATCGCTATTCCACTAATAGTCTTTGGAATATTGTCTAAGTTCAAGGCCATCGTTCCATTAAAGACTAGAGATAATAGACAGGTGAAGGTCATCAGCGCTCATACTCACTAATAGGTGACTCTTTTATTGCTTGCTGAAGCCAACCACTATCATATCGATCTATATATACTGCCACCTGCTTACCTGAGTACAGTGAACTATGCTCTACTACAACCTCTGCATCAAAAACAAGTAGAGCAGCCATTGAAAGTTGCCAGATACCGGGCTTGTGCTCAAGGTGCAAAAAACGAACTACATTCTGCAGGAGTTTTATTTTGGGGGGGAAAAAAGAAAGAAGCTTTCTGCAAGATTTTATGAACTGCTTTAGTTAAGCATATACTGTATTTCTGCCAAGTGCCAGACCATTTTAGTTTAGTGTTGGATTCAGGGCCAGGTTATGGCAGTGGCGAGAGAGGCTCCAGCCTCAGGGCACAGTGTAGGAGGGACACACAACTCACTATCATTCCCCTATTGTGTTTGAAGCAGAGAGAAATTAAAAAAACACCTGAGGAAGGGCTAGGCCCGAAACATGTCGTGTCCTTGTGTGCTCTGTAACTGTATGGTTTGAATACAGATTACTTGAAGAAGCAATCGGTGTGCTGTCTCCTGTTTTTTCGTCTAGAAATAAAAAAAAAGGATACATGGCAGTGACTGCAAGCAAGAGATTAAGGTGTTGGGGACCCTGGGGTGCCTCTTAAGGGGCCAATACACTCAGCCGATTTTCTGACCGACCGATCGATCCCGATCGATCGATCGATTGATCGTTTGCAAATCGGTTGTCCAATCGACCGATCGATGGCCGATTTCGATGGATTTCCATCGAACTGGCAGGGTGGAAAATTTAGGTCGATCTGATGAGATTGCTTATCAGTTTGCATTGGCCTTAATGGAAATCTGATGGCAAAAAAATGCCATCAGATCGAATTTCAATAGATTTCAAACTGAAATCTATTGGAATTCTATCCTGGTAAAAAATGTTTTAAAAACGCATCAGATAGATCATCAGATGCATTTCTTATCTATCTGCTGCCAATCTGATGAGTGTATGGGCACCTTTAGTCTAATAGCAATCAGTGTGTGATGGCTGGGGTGGGAGGAATGGAGGGGCGCACTTTGGTGTCTCAGACTTGGGTGCTGGAGGACCTTGTCCTGTCTCTGGTTGGATTCTGCATTTTATCAAGCCAACTGAGGTTGACCAACCGAAGCTTCTGCTGGCACTTGGGAGTCAGGGAGACACGATTACAACACTGGAAATTAGATCTTTTGACATGCATTGCAGTGTGAGTGTGACCCCGCTGCGGTCGGCTTGAGAAGGTGGAGAATTCTGAACGGGCTGGGTTGACAGAGGAGAAGGACCCCATAGGCAAATAATAGTGCTTTCCCTCCAACCCCCAGCGGCACACACTGTTATGAACCTCCCCTATGGGGAGAAAAATCCAGAGGGTCTGCACACCAATATTATTGGAAGCTTCAATTTTAAAAAGGAAAGAAAGAGGTGCCCAGCCCACTTTAAGGCCAATGAGTAATAATGAAGTCAGCATAAGTGTCTTGCACTCCGCAGGAAAACTGCTATGGTGGCGATATGGATAACTGATAGTGAACGTACACTGAGCTATAAAGTAGGCAATGATCCATTCTGAGATGCATAGAAGCAATGGCATGCAGTGTTGGTTGCTAATAATTAAGCAGAAAAAGCAGTTTTATGATTTCACAGCCAACTCCAGCTTAATGGCCCGCCAGGTTACTTCATTCCAATGGTGTAAACAGCATATGCCATATGCTAGACCACAGGTAGGCTAGAATACTACAAATGGCCACAGCAAGAGATCTTGTCTGACATATAGTCAGCAATATGACTCTATACGCTCTCTCTACAAGCACACACGCACTGATGAACTCTAAGTTCACCTGCTGTCCATACATTACTTGATTTTCCATCGAGACGTTAAAGGAACTCTATCAAAGCAAGTGTTCTAAAATGACAATGTACAAATAATGTCTAAGTAGCTGTGTAAACATTTTCCTACTTTTCATATTAGAGGCAAAAGCTTTAAAGGTAGCCATACACTGGTCGATTTGCCATCAGATTCAACCAACAGATAGATCCCTCTCTGATTGAATCTGATCAGAGAAGGATCGTATGGCTACCTTTACTGCAAACAGGTTGTGAACCGATTTCAGCCTGAAACTGTTCACAATCTGTTGTGGTGGTGGTGCTGCTGCTGCCTCCCCCCCCCCCCCCCCCCAGCCGCCGCCGCCGCATACATTACCTGCTCCGCCGGCACGACTGCCCCCGGTCACAGCTGCTCCGTCTCCGCTCTGGTCTCCAGGTCCGGAATGCTTTACTTCTTCCTGCCCGGCAGGAAGTTTAAACAGTAGAGCGCCCTCTACTGTTTAAACTTCCTGCCGGGCTAGAAGAAGTGAAGCATGCCGGACCCGGAGACCAGACCAGCGCGGAGACGGAGCAGCGGTGACCGGGGGCAGTCGTGCCGGCGGAGCAGGTAATGTATGTGGGCTCTATCGCGTCGGTCGTTGGGTACTCGAACGCCGCTAGCGACACGCTCCCTACCCGAGGGCGATCGACGGTAATTTTCCGCACGGAGCGATCGACGGGATCAGACGAAATGGATCGAAATTCGGCGTGTTGCGGGAACGATGTGACAGCAGATTCGATCCCAGTGATCGAATCTGCTGTTGATCTGGCGGGAATCGGCCTAGTGTATGGCCAGCTTAAAGCTAATGGGAACCCATATGTAAATAAAAAAAAGTCAGATACTCACCTAAGGAGAGGGAAGGCTCGGTCCTAATGAGCCTTCCCTCTCCCGGTGCTGCGCCGGCTCCCCCGTTCACATCCCCTGCCGAGGGGACTTCGGAAGTCTTCGGGAGCAGAGTCCTCCAGAAGACAGGCGGCTCCATACAGCGCACGCGTGAGTGCGTCATAGTGGGCGCTCACGCATGCGCAGTTTAGAGCGGCCCGTCTTCGGGAGCACTCAGGCTCCCAAAGCATTTCCGAAGCCTCCCTTGGGGCCGGGAAACAGCGGTATTTGACCAAAACGGTCGAATACTGCTACAGGGGATCCAGCGCAACAGCGGGGACCGGGCGAGGAGAGGGGATGCTCTGGGACCCAGAGCCTCCCTCTCCTTAGTTAAGCCTCTGACTTTTTTATTTATAAATGGGTTCCCATTCACTTTAAGTCTTTGTGTGTAGATTTTAGGTGCCTTTGGAATGTCTCATTTGCAAAGGTTAATCTCGGCAGTCTGACACAATAAGAACAGTGTAATATTGCCTCCACTGTACCTTTGTCGGAAGTTTTCTTGGGGATGTATTAAAGGTGTGATTTAGCATTAATTTGCTGATTGGTGCCCCCTTGGTCTGCCTATCAGTGCATCTAGTGCCAATCATCACTGTTCTCTCTCCCTGTAATATTGAAGCAGAGTTATATGAAATGCCTCTGGTGTAAGGTTTCACACACTATTACAAATGTTTATGCTGCACATAAGATGCATTTCCTCTGCTCTCTGCAGACAACTCAGTCAGAGACACACAGGCAGCTGCAGTGAGAGCGTTCTCACACACAGGGTTAACAGATTTAGTGTGAAGGAATCCCCCACCTTCTCATGATGTAGTAGTGTGATGTCATGACCATGGTCCTGACAGTTCCCCGTTGCAATGTGGGAAAAAACGGCTTTTTCCAACTGCTAAGCAAGCAGTTCTTAATATGAACATTTTTATTGTAAATGTATTTTAGGACCATATAAAGCATATGCACACTCTCATGCATTCATACACACATACAAGGAGCAAGCTGGTTCCCCTTTAAAAATCGATAAAAAGCGACAATTGTGGATAACAAGTGAAAAATTATATTTTCTTTCCCACAATTGTCAGAGAAAAAGAACAAGGGAATAAAATGTTGAAATATATAAAATACAAAATTGTATGAATGTCTAAAATTAGACTGCTATGCCAGGCCAATACACTTTTGAACTAATAGACAGTTCCTATGCAATTGGTGGTCCCTGGATGATGATTTAATACTCCTATTATGTGCAGGAAGTGACGTCTCTCCCTTAAGGTTGGTGTACTGGAAGACCGGAAGTCGCATGTGTGAATCAACTCCTTCTACTAGCAGCTTACCGCTGCAGTGACGCTGCCCGCCGAATGATCAGAGCGGCTTTCCGTGCTTAGGAGGATCCTTTGGAGGCACTTGGATTATTTCAGCAGAGAGCTTTCTGGTGCACGCAAGACGGACATCCTAAGGAGTGGTGAGAACTATTAAGATACTCCATGCGGAGCGGCCTTTTCCTGTAATTTAAGAAGTTGAATCCTGCACATAATAGGAGTATTAAATCATCATCCAGGGACCACCAATTGCATAGGAACTGTCTATTAGTTCAGAAGTGTATTAGCCAGGCATAGCAGTCTAATTTTAGACATTCATACAATTTTGTATTTTATATATTTCAACATTTTATTCCCTTGTTCTTTTTCTCTGACAATTGTGGGAAAGAAAATATAATTTTTTACTTGTTATCCACAATTGTCGCTTTTTATCGATTTTTAAAGGGGAACCAGCTTGCTCCTTGTATGTGTGTATGAATGCATGAGAGTGTGCATATGCTTTATATGGTCCTAAAATACATTTACAATAAAATGTTCATATTAAGAACAGTATTTGTGTAATAACTCATATCCAGCGCACCCCAGACTATATTAAAATGTGCTCTTCTTTAGGTGGGGATAGGGGAAAACCCTGCCTTGGGTGCTTGCGGCAGGAGGAAGTACATACTGTGGAGGGTTTATAATAACAGTTATCTACCCCACAGGTTTTGGGCAGCGCCCTCCAGTTTGTTGTGTTATATTGTGCTAAGCAAGCAGTGCCTCCCTCTGTGCATAGGACTCTTCCGCATGCATAAGGACCTGCGTGATTCAAGACTAAGGAGAGGGTGGAGTTATTGTTTCGTCACCGAGGCTAGAAAGGAGGAAGAATTTGAATCAGGCGATACTACATACGCTTGATTTACAACCTTATAACCTGAGTTGTCACCAGCAGTAAAACTAAATGAAGAGAGGAAGTGAAGTGAAATTTAAACTTGCAATTTTGTGTGAACATTTGGGACTTGTCTGGTTTTCGGCTGCGGCTAATGCCAACATACGGTTTTTTGCCTGCGGCACTTGATTGGAAGTGAATATAATTTGAATAGATACTCTGGGTTGTCCCACGTATTACAGAAAACTGGTAAGATTGTACAATTATTATTGATTTATAAAGCACCAACATGTTCCATGGTCCTGTACAGAGTAAGAAACAACACATGGGGTACATAATAATACAGACCATGGTATACAAAAAAAAATAGATGCTGGTACACAATACATTTGTAAGCATAGTAATTACAGTGACACATGTAACATGATGAACAAAATACATAGTAAATTCCAAGACACAAAAGGGTGAGAGAGCTATGCCCCTGTGAGCTTTACTATCTAAAGGAATAGGGGGGAAACAAGAGGTGGGGTAATGTATAATATGTACACCAAGAGACAGTATATTCTTAGGTTATATTTAGTAAGGAGCACAGCTTTGCTAGAGGTTGGAAAGGAATGTCCTAAGGTAGAGTTTTGAGGGAGTGTATAAAGATATCAAAGGTTGGAGAGTGACGGATGTGTTTTGGAAGGGGATTCCAGAGAAGGGGTGAAGCACATGAGAAACCCTGTATATGAGCATGCAAAGAGGTGATCTAGAGGAGGACAGAAGAAGGTTGTGTGCAGATCTAAGATTATAATCAAGATTGCAAACATTAATGGGCACCTTAACAGACCTATCTAACCAAGCAAATTCACAGTAAGATCAGTTACAAAAAAAGGGTATTTTAGTAACGGACTATCCCTGACTGCTATGTGATGTCTAGAACCACCTTCCACTGAGGTGCAGTCTCGCACTGAAAATCAAGGTGCATTCCAACAATTAACAGACAAAAAATGCCAGGCACTCTCCTGAAACATCTCTGCTTCTCTTTCATTAGGAGGCCAAAAGCGGTTTGTTTGATAACGCCCTGGAAGTCAGCCATCCCCTCCATCTCCTGGCACAGCCCAGATGAGTCGTACCGGGAATGCCTATCTGATCCCTGATGGCCCCACTTTCCTGGAGGGAGACCTGCACTGTATAAATCCAGGAACACTTCATTCCCAGGCTGCTCTTGAGATGTATCATAACATGGCGTCACTTGTGCCAAGAGAGACCTGGAGAGAGAGTTTATTTTGTGCTCCATTAATCTGCCCCTGGAATCTTGTTCTGTCACAAGGGGAGCTATTAACCTGTGACCTAACAATGACCCACAAGTCCGTCACTGGCAGCAGCCACCTTTCCTGGCATAACCTCTCCAGAGTGCGTCTTCCTAGCCAGGGACGGAGGAGATAAGCAGAACAAAGACCATTGCTTTCTCTTTCTCTCTTGCCCAGGTGACCCTGTGCTGACCCTGGACTGTTGAGGTCGAGGTTTGGTTAACGAGGATTACACAAAACCTGAGTGTACCGACACAAAATTCTTCTAAACAGAAAAGTGTGCTTTACAGGAGGTTGTTTGCCCTCTTTGTTGAGGGTGTTTGCCAAGGTAAGCTCATTGATCTAGATGTGTTATCTAACCAATAACAAAATTTGTTTTTTTATCATACAAAAATATCAGCTACTATTTTGTTTCAGGGACCGGTTAGCGAGAGTGTAGGAAAAGCAACGAGTGCATCATCTTCACATAACACTGTAAAGAAGTGTAGTGGAATAAAGTGCAAATCATACTCATGTCTGCCATGCATGCAGGGAAATAGCTTGGTGCCTCACACTGACGGCGAGTGTTGTCTACAATTTTACATGGGCACAGTGTTTCAGGGGGTGGAACAATAGCCCCATGACCCCCGCCATCAGCGGGGGGCCTGAGGGTACCAGCCTGCTCTTCTATATAATGCAGAGCAACAGCAGCATATTGTTAAAGGATACCAGATGTGAAAATATTAACAGAAACAAGGGCATATACAGGCATATACTCTTACCTGTTGTGATGCCTGTTGCTCCCCCCGTTCTCCTTTCTGCCCCCCGCATTATGCATAAAAGCCCACCGGGACTCTCTTCCTGGGCGCTGTAGTTGAGATTTACTGCACATGCGCTGGTCAGGCTGTGCGCGTCCTACAGTGCACGCCCGTGGCCGGGAGCGCTCTGTGCATGCGTATGATGTGGTGCGTTCACTTGGAGTACTACAAGAGGGGGTGGGGAAAAAAAGAGTTTAATTTACCTGGGGTTTCTAACGGTCCCGCGCAGATGTCCTGGGCCCCACGCCAGGACAAAACGTTCCTCTGGTTCGCCGCTGCGGCTCACTTCCGGATTTTGCGAGTTTAACATCGCAAAACGTTGCGCTCTGTCCTCGCTTCTGCTGACGTCACCGGGAGCGTACTGCACAGGCTGTACTGCACCTGCGCAGTATGCTCCCGATGACATCAGCAGGAGCAAGGACACGGACGCGCAGGCAGTAAAGCCCAACATTACCTGCCTCCAGCGGCATGACAGTCTTTTTCAGTGCAGCCAATCACCTTTTGGCTCCAGTCTCTGAATGTCAGGTCTATTAATTTAAAGAGGAACTAACAAAGAAACTGTCCTTCTGTAAACCCCACATAACTATTGAGCGTTTAGTGAGCAACAACAGAAAGCTTTTCAGAAGTTTCTTTTCACAGCCTGTGTGAAAACAAAACCCTTGTGTATCACCTTGTGTCGGCATCGGGGCTAGAGCTGTGCCATGTAGATAGGTTCTACTTCTGTCACTATTCACAGAGGAATGGTTTACTGTTTGTTTCTGCCCTGCTCTCACACACACACACACACACACACACACACACACACACACACACACACACACACACACACACACACACACACACACACACACACACACACACACACACACACACACACACACACACACACACACACACACACACACACCACTTTCTCACAGATCATATGAGAACAGTTGAGAGAGAAGGACCTATAGAGAAGGACCTGTACTTTTTCCTGTACTTGGATGCTCCCCCCTTCCACTATTCAGAATGAGCGCTTCCTGGCTGTAAACTGTTTACTTTTGACTGCATGAAGCAGAGCGTGAGACACAGGAACAGCTGGGCTTTTAACCACTTCACCACTGAGGGGTTTTACCCCCTGAGCAATTTTCACTTTTCAGCGCTCCTTCCATTCATTTGTCTATAACTTTATCATTACTTATCGCAATGAAATGAACTATATCTTGTTTATTCCGCCACCAATTAGGCTTTCTTTAGGTCGGACATTATGCCAAGAATTATTTTATTCTAAATGTGTTTTAATGGGAAAATAGGAAAAATGTGGGAAAAAAAATAATTATTTTTCAGTTTTCGGCCATTATAGTTTTTAAATAATGCATGCTACTGTTATTAAAACCCATGAAATTTATTTGCCCTTTTGTCCCGGTTATAAAACCGTTTTAATTATGTCCCTATCACAATGTTTGGCGCCAATATTTTATTTGGAAATAAAGGTGCATTTTTTTCAGTTTTGCGTCCATCCCTAATTACAAGCCCATAGTTTATAAAGTAACAGTGTTATACCCTCTTGACATAAATATTTAAAAAGTTCAGTCCCTAAGGTAACTATTTATGTATTTTTTCTTAATTGTAAATGTTTTAATTTTTTTTTAATTACAAAAAAAAAAAAAAAAAGGGGGAGTGTGGGAGGTAATGAGTTAATTTTTTGTGTAACACTAATTTATTTCTATGTAAAAAATGCTTTGGGTGTAGTTTTACTATTTGGCCACAAGATGGCAACAGTAACTTTTTGTTTAATGCGACCTGCAGGAAGTACTAGGAGGCTGCGAGTGTTTGTTTTTGTTTGGTTTTTTTTCACAATGATCGCGCTGCCCATCGGAGAGCAGCGGATCATTGCGGGGCTTAGATCAACAAACGGGAATGGATTTTCCCGTTCATTGATCTCTGGGCGAGCGGGCGGCGGCGTGTTTACTAGCGGCGGGCGGCGTGTTTACGAGCGGGAGCACGGGCAGCGGCGGGAGCGCGGAAAGTACGGATTTCTCCGTCCCTGGGGGTTAAAGGATGGAAAAGGGGACGGAGAAATTCGTACGGGCGGGGGTAAAGTGGTTAAAATTGCATGCATTTCTTAATCGCACTGTCTTTTGAAAAATCGTGAAGATCTGTACAAACAGGTGCAATGTGATTTTTCTATTTTCATGAAGGCTTTGCGATTTAAAAAAAGCAGCGCAAGCGCAGCAGTGTGTATAAGGCCCTAAATGTCATATTTTCTTCACGTAAAGAATTAAAAGATGAAAAAAAGCCTTTGTGTTGCTATTTGCTAGTAATTACTGGAAATATATGTGACACTTAGAATTTTAGTTAACTTTTATAGTTGTCCTTTAAGAGATGTATAATTTATGTCAGAAATTGCACCCTGTACTCCAATTACATAAAAATTGTTGTACATACTGTACTTTATGAGAATATAAAAATGCAGGACAGATAAAAACAAAAGCGGACAGGGAATCAAACAAGGCCTTCAATAGATATATAACAACAATAACCATAACATTTCTATTTCGCTTTTCATAGGACTCAAAGCGCTAAGACTCTCTCAGATTCAGTAATTAGTAGTAGGATGAAGTATTAACACAACAAAACTTAAATTTCTGCAAATGCCAAACTGAACAGGTGGTTTTCAGTCTGGATTTATTATTATTCTGTATCAGCTGTAGGTGGTACAAGTCCTTTTTTGGAAGAGAGTATTACAATAATCCAGTCGGGATGTAATGAAGACATGGACTAAGGTTGGCAGATCTTCTGGGGGATGAGGTGCTTGAATTTTGCAATGTTCTTCAGGTGAAAATAGGATGATTTCACCACAGCAGAGATGTGAGTTCTGAAGTTTAAATCCCCAAGAATTAGAACTCCCGGGCTACGCACATGCTCAGAGCTGTGTATATCTGTGCCTCCTATTCCCAGTGGTGAAGACTGCAAGTGAAGTTGTTTGCTGTCAAGTGCTGCCCTCCGATCAGAAGGACTTCAGTTTTATCTGCATTTAGTCTCAGCCAGTTGTCACTCATCCATTGCTGTAGTTCGCCTAAGCAGGCGTTTTTAGTTGGAGTTGGGTCTGTCACACCAGGCTTGCAGGAAACATATAAGCGGTAACATGTAAATTGTGAAAAGTAAGGGAGAAAGGATTGAGCCTTGGGGCACCCCATAATTAAAGGAGTTATCAAGGCAAAATTAACAAAATAAGCGCTACTTACCCGGGCCTTCCTCCAGCCCCAAGCTCCCAGCATGTCCCTCGGCGCAGCACTGCATGCAGCCGTTCGCCCCAGCTCCCTCCCGGTCCCCGGCGATGACGTCAGGCCGACCTCCAGGACGTCATCGCCGGGAAGTGGGAGGGAGCTGCAGGGAACGGCTGCGTGCAGAGCTGCGCCGAGGGACATGCTGGGAGCTTGGGGCTGGAGAAAGCCCCAGGTAAGTAGCACTTATTTTGTTACTTTTGCCCTGATAACTCATTTAAGTGGTACAGAGGTAGACAGGAACGGCCCCTAGACACTTTTTGGGTTCTGCCAATCAAGAAGGATTGGAACCACTGGAGAACTATGCCATAAAAGCCACAGTATTTCTGTAGTCTGCTTATCAAGATGTTATGGTCAACTGTATCAAAGGCTGCAGAAAGGTCTAGCAGTATCAGGATGGAGCCCACTTATCTGTCTCTTGCCATGAGCAGGTGGTTACAGATTTGGACGAGGGCAGTTTCAGTGCTGTGATGTTTCCTGAAGCCAGACTGGAATGGGTCATAAATGTTTTTTTAAGATTTTGGCTTCTAGCTGGAGGTATACGGCTCTTTCAATTACTTCACCCAGAAATGGAAGGTTACAGACAGATCTGTAGCTAGTCATTGCATCTGGGTCCAGGGAAGGTTTTTTTGAGGAGATGATTTCTTCCTTCCTTCAGTAAAGCATGACATATCCCTGTATATATATATATATATATATATATATATATATATATATATATACACAGTATATATATGTATGTGTGTGTGTGTATATATATATATATATATATATATATACACACAGTATATATATGTGTGTGTGTGTATCTATGTATAAATGTATGTATATATGATGTTGTGTTACAGGGATAGAAGCCACTTGGTGATTGGCTGCATGGTGTAAGGCTTGACAGGTTATGTCCACAATCAGTCCTTATGCCCCAATCTAGTGGCATGGCTCTGAGTCTGGCCCACGGTCTTCACCTATAGACAAGCCCCCGCATCAACAGGACACTTTATTTGTCTCCTGACTATGGTTACCCCCAGGTCTTAACATGCAAGCATACAGACTGAAGTAGAGTGGACAATAAACTGCAAGAACCCCTCTGAGGAAAGTATAGCAAAGTTCAACAGTTCATAAGTATCACACAGGACCAGTACCTTTGATTTAGGAGGATGAGGCCCTCAGTGTTTATTGCCAGCAAGGAGAGATAGTTCAGGAAACAGGCAATAGTTGATCCAGGCAGTTAGCAAGAGAGTTTAAGCAAAGTCAGCATGCAAGAGTATCCAAGTAACAAGCAATGGTTGGTCCAGGTAGCATGCAAGAGTATCCAGGTAACAAGCAAGGGTCAGTCCAGGAAGCATGCAAGAGTATCCAGGTAATAAGCAAGGGTCGGTCCAGGTAGCAAGCAGGAATGTCCAGGTAACAAGCAAGGGTCAGTACAGGCAGCAGGCAAGAGTATCCAGGTAACAAGCAAGGTCGGTCCAGGCAGCAGGCAAGAGTATTGAGATAACAAGCTAAGGTCGGTCCAGGCAGCAGCAAGAGTATCCAGCAAGTGTTAGTAACAGCAGACAAGAATGGTCAAATACAAGCCAAGGTCAATTCCAGATAATTCAGATACTATGAGTGCGCACCCAGCAACTAGCCACAGCTATGTTTATCACGGGCGATGATTGGGAGCACTCTGCGTGTTTAAATAACTTCCATCCAATCAGTGGTTAGCCACACTCCACACATCCAATCACAGTAGACACACCTGCCTGAGTGTCAGCAGAATAATCAGCTGACACTTGTGTTGTCAGCTGACTGCAGTCAGCTGACTATTGTTTACCTTTGCGGAGGGCGTACTGAGAACGCGCCCTCCGCCTATCAAGAAGTGCGGCCTGTGTCCCAGTCTGCACGTCATCAGCAAGGAACAAGCGCCGAGACCCGGAAGAGGCGGATTCCGCCCGGTTCTCGGCACAACCATCAGTATTCACAGACAGATTCCTTATAGGCGGATGAGCTACACTGAAGAGGATGGAAGAGGACCTGTCATGCCACCAGGAGCAGGCAACATATAATGCTCCACTCCTGGTCTGCATGATGTACAGGAGCGGGCTCTTGCGATTGAAGTAATTCACTTCCAGATATGGGGGAGGGGGGGGGGAGGGCAGCAGATCTCTGCAGGAGGGGGAATTAACCTTCAACAGGTTATTTCTCCTTATAAAACCACAGCAATTTTCATGCTCCTCTTATTTATTCATTAATAATTTTATCGCTACTTATCACATCAAAATGATGTACAGTTTTTTTTTACCACAAATTAGGCTTTCTTTGGGTGGTAGTTTCTGCTAAAATTATTTTATTTCCTATGCATTTTTAAGAGAATAGGAACATACATTAAAAAAAGTCAAATAAGTCAAATTTAAATAAAAAGTGCTACTGTAGTTAAAACCCACACATATTTACCCATTTGTCCTGGTTATTACAACATTAAAATTAGTACAATGTATGGCAACAACATTCATTTGGAAATAAAGGTTATTTGTCATTGTGTGTTTCTTTATACTATATCAATAATAAGCCCATGTTTGCAAATATATTATTATTATTATTATTTAGTATTTACTGTATATAGCGCCGACATCTTACACAAAGCTGAACGGTAATATACCCTCATGACATGCATATTAGAAAAGCAGAGTCCCCAAGGTAACTATGCTTTTTTTTTATGCTGTTACTTTTTTTTTTTAGCAAGTGTTTTATTTTGGTATGAAATTTTACTTTTTGACCATCAGATGTTCCCATACTTTATGCAGTGTACTGTGAACAGTACACAGGAAGTAATGTGTATGTGTGTATTTTTACTTTCATTTTATGAATGACTACAGGCATCTCGCTGATGCCAGTGATCATTCATAGCAGGCATTTTGATCGGCTTTGGGAACACATGTTCCCATTTACCAATAATGGACAGGCGGTGGGGCGACGGGGGCTCATGCAGCAGGTTATCAGGCATGTACATATATTTACATCCCTGAGCCACAAGTGAAGTTTTCTCTGGCGTAGCATCAGGAAGTGATTAATGCAGTTACACCCCTGCAGGGTTTAATCAGTTTATACACATGCACAATTTTCAAATGTTAAAAACTGAAGCTACACATGTGTGGGACCATAGGGCCAGGATTCTGCAAATGATCAGTTGCTAGTCGTGAATGTTATGACATTTAATCTTCATTGAATATAAAACGTACCTGAAATGACATGATGAGATAAACATAGGTACATACATTGTAGTACTAGTCCTAATAAGTAATTGTCTGATTTACCTTTTAGTTTTCCAGTGCAGAAAGAGTTAAAAAAAATGTCAGTTGCTATCTAGGTTGTAAGCTCATAAGGGCAGGGACCTCCCACTAGTGTTTCTTGTTTCTGTTGTATTTTTTCAAATGTACCAGTATTGGTAATGTCAAGTGACAAGCTCCGCCCCATAGGTAAATCATAATACTATGAGTGCCCCTTTTGTGTGTTAAAGCCTGTTCACCATAGCTTAAACTGAGCTGCTTGTCCTGTATCAGTGCTCATGTATGTAAATCCCAGAAGACTAAAGAAAATACATTCTGAGATCCTATATTGACAGTTCAGGAATTGCCATTACATCACAGAGTTATTTCTATGTAATTAGTAAACAGGAAAACAGGTCTCCGAAAACTGTGGGAATTTAGGAAGTAAAAAAATCCCCACTATCTGGCAAGTAAAACAGAGCCAGAGATCAAATACAGTCCAGTCCCTCTACAAGAAAGTTGTGGATAGAGCTGGCAGACAGGACTGCAGTCACCACGAAACAGGCATGGGAACATCTTGTTCTATGGTCAGAGGACTGCTAGAAATATGATGGGCTCTTCAGAATCATACTATACTATACCATACTATAAGTGCTAAAGAATGTATTTCCAGAAGCCATTGCAGTGACGTGCAAACCACAATGTTATGGCAGTGGCCCACACCAAGTGTAGCCATGGCTGAGGGTTCACATATTACTTTTTTCCTATGTTGCTGTCACAGTAAGCAGTAAAATATGACAGACTTTGGCCTAGTCCATCTTCTCATGGGGGAGGTTATCTGCATTTATTTTATTCTTTACAAAAGCCCTTCCTGTAAAGGATCTATACAAAGATGTCAGTCTCCCTACTCATTTGCACACTTTTTTTTGCAGCTGGACTGAGCAACTGCTATTCAGTAAATGCTTTTGATAATAGAGAAAACTCTGAGAATCCCCTATGAGGAGATAGACTAGTCAAAAACCTGTCAGATATTAACTACCTACTGTAAGTGACAGTGGCATAAGAAAAAAAGAAATGTATAGTGCATTTTATCCCGGAATAAATGCACATTTAATGCATTGGAATTGTACATTTAAAAAATGTTTTGCGAGAGTGGTCTTTTATGCTGCTTAATGTTTTTTTTTTTGTTTCTGATAATAACAGGAACAAAAAGTAAAGCTCAACGGTTTCATAATATCAATGCAACATGTTTCGTGTATCAACGTTAACTTCATCCGGAGGCGAGAAGAGCTTGTAACAATGTGAAGGGTAGACTAAGTCCTCACAAGGGTGGCAGAATATGTGTCCAACCACGGGTTCCAGTGTTATATCTGGATCCTGTTTCAGCCACTACACTTCTGCCTGTTGGTGCAACGTTGAACGGAGTTTAATATTCGCTGCTTGGCAGGTTGTCCTGGTTACGTGACACTTCCCAAAAAGAACTCGTTCTGGCAGAAGGTGTTTCCATGCAAGGAAGATTATTCATTCCCATGGCGAAAGACCTTTTGTGAAGCAGATGGTGGATAAAGGAGACAACTGTTATTGGCTGTATTAGCTGATCAAAGTTCGAGGTTTACAAATACCTTTGCTTCAGTTAATTTGTATATCTGCCTGACAGAGCTGATGTGTTTAAAATCACTTGCCTAGCCTCAAGTAAAATAAATGTACGTGTGTGTGTGTGTGTGTGCGTGCGTGCGTGCGTGCGTGCGTGTGGTTACTTTTCCTTCAATCAAGGAAAGAGCAGAAAGAGCCTTCATTTATTTTTCTGGGAAGTTTCCTTCTAGGTAGTTAGGACAAAGGTTTTCTCGGTTTTGCTTGACAAAAAGGTCACCTAGACAGTTATTTTTAAATCCTTCAAGCAGATCCATTAAAGAGGAACAGTAATAAAAATAACAGAATTGATAAAATTACTTGTTTCTTTACCATATTTGAATTCATATAAATTAGCGTTTGTTAATAGTAAAAGCTTTCTTCACCCTGATTTACAGAGTTGGCAACATCTTTAGTCATGTCAGGTGCAGCTCTGTACAATGTTTGTTTCTGACAATTCCGAAGCCAGTGAAAATAATACCTGATCTCTCAGAGTTCACTGGGAGGAGAATTCCCCAAAGTGGAACAGCCTAGGCTAAGCATCACTGGGAGGGCGTGGCTACATACCAATATACAGAAAGATATAGAAGTGTTTCTGATTCTGAAACTAGGAAAATTACCATAAAAGTGGGTATACTGAATAATTTACTACATACTACTATACAGTTAGGTCCATACATATTTGGACAGAGACAACTTTCTCCTAATTTTGGTTCTGTACATCAACACAATGAATGTTAAATGAAACAACTCATCCACCACTGTTGTCTTCCATGGTTGTCCAGGTCTTCTCGGTTGCTGAGTTCACCAGTACTTGCTTTCTTTCTCAGGATGCACTCGTAATATTATAGTAATTTCTTGGATGAGTTTTTTTTTCTTTTTTTGCAGCTTAAAAAGGAACTCCAGTGAAAATAACGTAACAAACAAAAGTGCTTCATTTTTACAATAATTATATATAAATGATTTAAGTCAGTGTTTGCCCATTGTAAAATCTTTCCTCTCCCTGATTTACATTCTGACATTTATCACACGGTGACATTTTTACTGCTGGCAGGTGATGTCAGTGGAAGGAGATGCTGCTTGCTTTTTTGGCAGTTGGAAACAGCTGTTATTTCCAACAATGCAACAAGGTTCCCACAGTGTGATGTCAAAACCATGGTCCTGACATCACACTGTGGAAGGGGTTTCACCTCAATATCAGCCATACAGAGCCCCCCGATCATCTGTTTGAGAAAAGGAAAAGATTTCTCATGGGAAAGCGGGTTTCAGCTACTAATTGGGATCAATCCTTTGTTACAGTTACTTTTTAAAGTGTAACTTTTGGACATAAAATCAATTCTTTATTTTTATCTGCTAAACAAATAATAAGGTTGCTAACCAGGCAATCCAAAAGCTAAATCCACTATTACTTTTCTTGTTGAGAAATGATCATTCCCCAGTTTACCTGACTCTTATTTGGTGCACACAAAATTTGGTACACAAAAAGGGAGTTGCAGGGCATGCTGGGTTGTCCTTTTTTGCTTCTTTACTTTCCCCTAAGACTTAGCTAATGCAGCTTGATTGGCTGAAGCCTCTTTCACTCCTGTTTTACCCTCCCACACCTCTGTTCCTCTCTGATTGGCCAATATTTCTCATGCTGAGACAATGCACTTTCTCTAGTGTAGGGCAGGCAAAGAAAACACAATCAGGCAGAGGAGAGTAAGGGAGGAGATTTCATCAGGATTGGCTTCAAAATAGCTACAGTTAAAATGGGAAATGCTAAGAAGGATTTTCTCTTTTTTTTTTTTTACTGTAGAAAAATCACTAAAATAAAAATGTGGACAGTGCAATACATGTTATGTGAGTAAAGCAAGTATATATCTACTTATATATGTGTTTTTTTCTGAGATAGTATGGCTGATATTTTCCATCATGTCTGATATTATTTTTTGATTGTTTTTCTGGTGGATTTCTCATAGAAGTGAATGGAAAAAGATAAGAGAAAATTGAGCAAAAAAAAAATGCATTGTGTATATCTAGCATAAGGATGGCTTCTTTCAACTGCATGGAGAGCTCCTTTGACCGCATGTTGTCTGTTCACAGTGAAATCATCAACATGCAAGCACCACACCTCAAATCAGCTCCAGGCTTTTATGAATTGATAACAACATAACAAAGGACTTGCCCTGAAATTAAGGGGTTGTGTAAAAAAAAATAAAAAAAATATGGTTGCCTCCCATTTTTATACAATCGTTTGTTCACCCCACTAAATCAAAGCTGAAAGTCTGCACTGCAACTGAATATCAGTTGTGGTGATGTACAGAACCAAAAGTAGAAAAAGTTGTCTCTGTCCAAATATTTATGGACCTAACTGTATGTCACTACTGTTCCTCTTTATATAATGCTCATAGCGCATCTCTGAGGTGACAGATATACTGTACATGTTACTAGTTCATTTGTCCTACAAACTAAGCCACAGTAACATTTTCCCTATGACCGACCAGTATTATTTAGTATTTATATAGCGCTGACATATTTAGGGTGTGGGGGGAAACCAGAGTAACCGGAGGAAACCCACACAGACATGGGGAGAGCATACAAACTCCTGGCAGATAGGGCTCTGGCTGGGATTAAAACCATGTACCCAGCGCTGTAAGGCAAGAGTGCTAACCACTACGCCACCATGCTGCCCACGGACCAATAGTTGATGGCATCAAGTCTTTGCCAAGTGTAGAACTATTGGTCCGTGGGCAGCATGGTGGCGTAGTGGTTAGTTGATGGCATTGTATCATTCTATATAGACAATTGTTTTAGATATCCCCCTATCTCGTGTAAATCTATCTTTACGAGCACCTTAAGCTCTTTAGTTAGCAAAAAGGATTAGGAAAAACCTCATAATTATCGTGCAGTGATTAATAGACAATCTTGACACCGTCAGTCTTGACAACAATACGCTCTTTTCAGACTTGCCTTGCCCACTCCAGCCAAAAACTCCTTCAGTTGGAGAAGTGACAGCTCAAGAAGCCATTATTAATAATCTGCTTTTCAGAGACTATTCTGCTGCAGAGTGATTCCGATAAGAGATTTTTGTTGTAGTGGTATGTTTGTGAAATATTGATTTTAGTTCTCTTTTCTCTGGAAACAATGCGGATATGACTGCAGTATCTTGGATTAATATCTGGAGAGGCTCGTAGCCAGTGAGATAAGGCACACAACAACAGGCAAAAACATGAGGAGCCGTTGACTCAAGGAGTTTCTTTACATACAAGTGGAGATAAGGCAAAAAAACCTGGTAAGAGACTTCCGACCAGGCTGATGGGAAGAATGGGTAGGAAAAGGCCATAGTACAACTGGGAGGCCACACAATTTTCACACAGTTTATGGAGTGGACATGGTCTCTGGATGGCATTTTGCGAACACATTTGCTGCACAAAGCGATTTTGTGAGCATTTTGCGTTTCTCCTATACCTTCCATTGAGGCGGAATCGCCTTAAAAATGGTCCACGCACCACTTTTCTACCCGCACAGCACACGACCCGCGCTGATATGAACCTTCTCATAGACATTAATTGCACAAGCATTCGGAGGGGGGGGGGGCTTTTTAAAAAGCGCACACAGGAGAAAAAAATTGAGAAAACGCCTGCAGTGTGAACGAGCCCTAAGAGTGTGTTTATCAGGCAGGCCCGAAGCATTAGGGAGTCTTACCCAAGGACTCTATACTGAGTACATACTGGCTCCAGGATCGAGCGGGCGGGAGTCGAGCGGCTTGATCGGGCCAGCTGAATATTATCAGCTGGTCGATACACGGTACAGAAACGTACAGTGTATCCCCAGCATAAGCAGCTTAAAATATACCTGGCCCTAGACAAAGCTACCTAAGGTAAGCACAGAGGTATGTTCATGCATGATCCATATACCTCTGTGCATTGTCCATTCTACTCCTCATTCGCCCCAATCCCCATAATCACTGCTTGAAAAATGTGATTTGAAGAGGTGGACTTGTGGTGATATTCACTCTCCATTAAAGGAGTTATCAAGCAAAATGTGCTGCCCCATGATGTACTTACCCGGGGCTTCCTCTAGCCCCTTGCAGCTGACATGTCCCACACAGCATCTCCTCTTGCACCCGCCGGCCCGGGGGCCATCCTCCTCTACTGCGCCACTGTCAATCAAGTCCACGTTGTCCGTAGTGCACTGCGCAGGCGCAGTAGCTCTGCACCTGCGCAGTACAATGCGGACAACATGGACTTGAATGAAAGTGGTGCTCGTGCAGGCGCAGTAAGGACGACGTTGAGGTCGACCTCTGCACCGGTGGGGACCCTGGGTCGGGGGTTGCGAGTGGAGATGATGCGAGGGACATGTCGGCTGCAAGGGGCTGGAGGAAGCCCGGGTAAGTATTTCATGGAGCAGCACATTTTGCATGATAACTCCTTTAAGGAAGGGTAAAAGGAGGAAATGAGACAGGGAAGAAGGAACATCCTCATTAGTAGCCTCTTCCTGTCTGAAAATTTGACTTTAGCTAAAAATCAGATTTTTCAAGGACTGATTACGGGGACAACAAGGAGAGGAACTGACAATGTACAGAGGATTGTGGATCCAGCATGAACTCACCTCTGTGCTTACCTTGGGTAGCTTTTCCTTGAGACAGGTACCCTTCAACCATTTTACCCGCCTGGATGTGATTGTCACGTCCAGGCTGCTGCTGTTGCACTGCTGCGCGCTTCCGTGCGCGCCCGCGTGTTGCCCCCCGTTAGCCCGGAGATCAATGAATGGGAACATATAGTTCCCATTCATTGATCTAAGTCCCCGGTAGAAAGACCAACAGCTTCTTATAAGAAGCCGCCGTCTTTCTGACCAAAAAAAAAAAAAACCTCGTCCTCCTTATACTTCCTGTAAGCAAGATTCTCGCTTACAGGATGGGAATTTAAAAAAAAAAATTACTGTGGCCATCTTGTGGCCAAATAGTAAAACTACATGTACATACATTTTTTTTCACATAAAACACAAAAAATTACAATTAAAATTAACTGTTTACAACCCCCCCGCCCCCCACCCACAAAATACCCAAATAAAATGTTTTACTTAAACAAAATACAATTTGAAAAAAAAATTCAATAAATAGTTACCGAAGGGTCTAAACTTTTTTAATATGCATGTCAAGAGATTGTGTTACTCATATTTTTTAAATTATAAGCCTGTAAATAGTGATGGATGCAAAACTGAAAAAAATGCACCTTTATTTCCAAAATATTGGCGCTATATATTGTGATAGGGACATAATTTAAATGGTGTAATAACCGGGACAACATGGGAAATAAAATGTGTGGGTTTTAACTATGGTAGAGTGTATTATTTTAAAGCTATAATGACCAAAAACTGAGAAATAATGATTTTTTCCATTTTTGTCTTAATATTCCTGTTAAAATGCATTTAGAAAAAATAATTCTTAGCAAAATGTACCACCCAAAGAAAGCCTAATTAGTGGCGGAAAAAATAAGATATAGATTAATTGTGTTAAGTAGTGATAAAGTTATTGGCGAATGAAAGGGAGGTGAAAATTGCTTGGATGCATAAGGTGAAAAACGACTGAAAGCTGAAATGATTAAGGCTTAACAGAGACAGCAGCATAATGCTGGAATCACTTGTTAACAGCATAGTTATAAGCTAAGAGACCAAAATTTTACCAGAGCTGCTAAATGATGGATTCTGGCAAACCATTACTTCAGCAATGCTGGAAAAATCTCTATTGAAAGCACAGCTAGGTGGCGGTGGTGGCATTAGATCCCTCGACGGACCCTTGGCCTTTCTCACGCTACATAAAATATGTACATACACATTATTAGGTTGCTGGGCAGTTGAATGCAGGGCAAGCCAAATGACAGCTCACCCTGCTGCTGCTGAAATTCCCGGCAGCGTTATATGCCATTTCCCCTTTGAGTGGTAGCAGCTTTGGGCGGGGGGACGACACAATTCAGGGTTCGGCTATTGCAGCTATAACTGCGCCGATACCAGGTGCTATGCGGCACACGGTGTGCTTCAAGTTAAGCTACTTGTACAATGTCATTCTGCAAAGCCGCCGGGGGTACCTGTGCCATGTGATATTGCCGCATGTACGTGACATCAGTACATGTGGCAGGATCATGGGGTACAGGTGCCAACAGCATGGAGAAAGATGGGAAGAAGGACAAGGCATGTTAGCAGAGGGCAAAGCCTGCGACACTCACCAAAGGCTGGGAGGGTACACCATAAATGGGGGAGACCTGGGGGGGGCAAGCAGGCGGTTCCACATATTTCCAATAGATCCCCTGCTGATTTTGCAACACACTGGCAGCAAAAGACCCCTCTGTGATCGGATTCGATTTAGCGATGTATGGGTGGATCGACCAAGAGACAGTTCTCTCTCTGATCATATCTGATTAGAGAGATCTGTTGCCCTGCCCATACACCGTAGGCCGATTCCAGACCAATTGCAGCATGAAATCTCTCAGGAATTGGCCTCGTAATGTCGCATCTGCCGCCTCCATCCACCCAAATGTTAATGTGCCCACTAGTGCTTGTGCATTAAAATCTCTCACCGGTCCGGCTGCTGCGAATGTTCAGCTGCTCCGTCTTCCTTATTTGTGTCCCGTGACATCACACATGCATCAGTGCAGCAGCCATGTGGGACAGGGGTATCGTTAGCCCAAAAGATCAGTGGCACGTGCCCCGGATCTATTCTTGGGTTCCCCAGTTGTCCCCCAGGCAGAGTCAGCTGTGGTGCCTCAATGGCGGATATGCTGGGAGCTGTGGTGCATCAATCAGGAGTATGCTGGGTGCTGTGGTGCCTCTATGTGGGTATACTGGGTGCTGTGATGCCATGCTGGGCACTGCGATGCCTTAGACTGCAGTTAAGTTCATGAAAATTTTGCTCCATCTATGACCACACCGAGATTCTGGTGCATGGCCACACCCATTTTCCATCTGGAGTACCTAAAAGTGCCCCGGATCTTAGTAACGCCCCTGATGTGGGACGTGAATGAGGAAGAAGGAGCAGCTGAACACTTGCAGTGGCCGAACAAGTGAGAGATTTTAATGCACGGGCACCAGAGGGCACATTAACATTTGGGGGGACAGCGGCCGGGCGTTCCATCATGCTGGTCGGTCCTCACGATATTGCACAGTGTTACCCCCACGCACCTGATCAACCACGTCAGGCCCGAGATTTTCCAGCTTGCTCCATCAACACATTCAACTGACTTTGGCCCAAAATCGGTTGAATCATTGATCAGGCATACTTGTGGTGCCCTCAATTTTTATAAAATTATCAAATGAGATGGTAGATCAAGCCACAAAATCGCTACATGTATGGGCAGAGTGTCATAACATCCTGAAACCAACCCTCCCCCCACATGCCCAAGCAGAATGTACCACTGAAGACTCACTCAGGATAGTAGAAGTTTCAACAACTAAGTACAAGTACTGTTTTGCTAGGGGATGTAGTATTGCCATGCTCTGAGCTCAGTCCACTTCCATTTGTTGCTGAAACTGAATCCACAAAAAGTATACCTCCCAACATTCACACACAAAAAATTCAAATACAATACATACATACTATTAAAGCATATCTCCCAACTTTTTGAGTTAAGAAAAAGGGACACTTAAGCCACTCCCCCAATCACGCCCCCAGTAAACCCCTACTCACGCATACCATAAAGATTTCATAAGAAAAATATGTTTAAAATGCAAACAGCACTGGTCCTTTATATCCTGGTTTATTTTCCTTCTTATTTACTTTCGGAAATAAGAAATATATCTATATATTTAAGGATGGGAATAAAGTTTAGAGTCAATTAAACACATTTTTCAGTAGCTAAAATACATACATTTAAAGATCTGTATATCAGTCCTGAAAAAGGGACAAATGAGGAAGAAAGAGGGACAGAGGGATTTGGTTCCCAAAGAGGGACCGTCCCTCCGAAAGAGGGTCAGTTGGAAACTATGATTAAAGGACAACTGAAGTAAGAGGGATATAGAGGCTGCCATATTTATTTCCTTTTACACACTACCTGTTACCTGGCTGTCTTACTGATCCTCTGCCTCTAATACTTTTAGCCCTAGACCGTGAACAAGCATGCAGCAAATCAGGTGTTTCTGACATTATTGTCAAATCTTGACTGAATTAGCTGCATGCTTGTTTCAGGTGTGTGAGTCAGACACTACTGCAGCCAAATAGATCAGTACGGCTGACAGGCAATTGGTATTGTTTAAAAAGGAAATCAATATGAAAGCCTCTATATCCCTCTCACTTCAGTTATCCTTTAAAGCAAATCTGTGACACATGTGAAATGTAATTAAATAAACATCTCACACGTTTCCTCATTATGCCCAGACATATATCTGGCCAGCCGTAGGTTTCTGTGCATGCACGGTGCAGCCCTGTTGCCCTCGCATATATGGGAGCGTTCTGCGTCTGCGCAGTAGTCACAGAATGCTCCTGGCTGCAGCATTCCATGCTGTGCATGTGCAGAAGAGCACAGCCGGCCCGAATACCAGGGCTGATAGGAAGATCAGCTGGGGAGGACAGTGAGGGAGCCCACAGAACTCATGGGGCTGGAGGAAGCCCAAGGTAAGTATACATATACCCTTTGCGTTGATCTCAGGTTCACTTTATGTAAAATATTTGACAAGAAAGAAAGAGAGTGGCCCCAGAGAAAAGGTGAGAAGAAAACATCTAATTAGGATCCAGAGATCGGGTCTGAATGTGGTTTACGTCTGAAGCAGACAGTCGCCGCTATTATGTGTATTATGAGATATCACATTGAATTTCAAGAATGTCCTTATCAAGCAGCCTTGGGTAGAAAAGAGAACTGGGAAAATAATAAAGGTGAATAAACAATCTTATCCGACTGTGCCTGCCAGACTGTCTCGCTACAACAAATAATCCAGCCATTATGCTGGCTGCCATACAGGGCAGGTCTGTGTGTGCGTACATGCTGGGTGCCCTGGCACCGCACCATACACCCAAACATGGCACTGCATGCGGTGGCCGACCTTGGGAGAGGACATCTGTGGACCAGAGGGAGATCACACGGTATTACTATCCAGTCACACAGAAGGGAGAAGTATAGGCGTAGTCAATCTGTAATTTACCCGAGGTGAGAGTGATACAGTATATATGGAGGCTGCTATATTTATTTCCTTTTTACCAGTGCACATTGCCTGGCTGTCCTGCTGATCCTCTGCCTCTAATACTTTTAGCCATAGATCCTGAACAAGCAGCCAGATCATTTGTGGGGGTATATGAAGATCCTTCCAGAAAAGACAAAAACACAGAGGTCCTGGAAGCCCCGTACACCATAGTACTTTGTGATACCAGATAACGCAATACAACAACAAAACATTTGTAAAGTGATTTTCTCCTGTAGGACCCAAAGTGCATAAGCTCGTCTCACATCAGTACATAGTGATGTGTTACAGGGGAAAACATTATGTGATCATAAATGCCAGACTAAACAGGTGGCTTTCAGTTTTAATTTAAACATTTCAGAGTTGAAGCTGTCTTAATTAAGTTTGGCAAGGCATTCCAGAGGGTAGGGGCAGCATGACAGAAAGCTCTGGCTCCATAGGTTTTTAGTTGGATTCTGGGGGTGGTCAAGTTATTGGATCCTTTTGATCTGAGGTTGTGTAATAGGGTGTAGAAGAGTGATACCAATGTGTGGGTTGCATTACTCACAATCACAATCAAGGGATGAAAAATAGTCCTTACTGGGGTTCTTTAGGGT
Source organism: Hyperolius riggenbachi (assembly GCF_040937935.1). Taxonomy (NCBI): domain Eukaryota; kingdom Metazoa; phylum Chordata; class Amphibia; order Anura; family Hyperoliidae; genus Hyperolius; species Hyperolius riggenbachi. The sequence goes on along the minus strand of NC_090657.1, from coordinate 161,446,582 downwards.
TTTGGGGTCAGGAGAGTCGCACTCTATAAGAAGCGTCTGCAATTTCAAAAAACTCAGAACATACCCATCAATAAACATTTTTTTCTTCTTAGGTAACTGGGAGAGAAGAGGTTCCCAGAAAAAATGGGAATAGAGTCTGTTTTAGTGGTCAATAAACAAAACGGTCTACCTTATGCAAGGTATTTTCTTACTTTGAGGTAAAAAAAAATCATTATTTTGGATCAACAATATTCCATTTCTTTTGAGCTGCCTCTTCCCTCCCAGTTACCTAATGCAAATCAGGTGCTCTGACTCAAGTCTGACTGGATTAGCCACATGCTTGTTTCAGGGTTGTGACTCAGACAGTACTGTTGCCAGGAAATCAACAGGACTGCCAGGCAACTGGTATTGTATAAAAGGAAATAAATATGGCAGCCTGCAAATTACTCTCACCTCGGGTTCACTTCAAAGGAATTTATAACGTATTTTCAAGTTTCATTTTAACAGTATTGTAAAGCTCACCAGATAAACATCAGATGCGCTTTAGATCAGCTAAGCAATTGATACATTTGACTGATACTAACTGAATATCTGGATACCACTGTGCACTACTCAATATCTCTTCAAGTTGTCAACAGGAATCAGACAAAATATCGATCTCGCCGCTGTCGCCATTAGACACCTGAGGTGAGCGGGAATGGAGGCTGCCATATTTATTTCCTTTTAAACAATGCTAGTTGCCTGGCTGTCCTTATTACCCTCTGCCTAATTCTCTTAGCCATAGCGCCCGAACAAGCATGCAGATCAAATGTTTCTCACTGAATTTGCTGTATACTTATTACAGGTGTGTGATTCAGACACAACTGATGTCAGATCAGGACTGCCAGGCTACTGGTTTTGTTTAAAAGAAAATAAATATGGCAGCCAACATTTCCCTCACACATCAGGTGTTCTTTAATATATATTTGTTAGATTCCGTTTTTTAATACCATACACATACAGATTGCCACCTGATGGGGCAAAACAATCAATTCCTCTCTGTTCGGAAACTGCGCTTTAAAGGATTTCAGCAGGAAATCCATAGAAAGTCAATCGAACCGCTCCATTGCATTGTTGGATGCAGTTCAACGTTACGTTATGGCCCGTCGATCAACCACAGTTCCTGTGCCAATCCCCAATCGAGAGAAATTTTAGGTCAAAATTTGGTCAACTGGACATGTTGGGGTAATAGATTTCAGGAAAATGTCCTGAAGGAATCAGCCAGGAGTAAAACGAGAAAACTAAAAAAATACATCTATAAAAAAAATACAAAAATCTAACAGTGTATGTTGGCCTTTTGCTTTAAATAAAAACACATTCTAAGGTGCCCATACACTCCATCGAATTCCCGCCAATATGATCACTGTGAAATCAATAACGAAAACGCTGAAATTTCTCTCGAGCGCCGGCGGGTCGGGAGCATGTCGATAGCGGTGTTCGATTGGCCGACGACCGACCCAGCAATACATTACCTCTTTGCCGGCGCAAATTCCTGCTTTCCCTTCTCCGGCTGGCCATCTTCTCTTCACTTCCTGTCTTCATAGCTCCCAACTGTCCCTTTTTCGGAGGAACAGTCCCTTTTTGGGAGCCCTGTACCTCTGTCCCTCTTTCACCATCATTTGTCCCTCTTTCAGGACTTTGTCCCTCTTTCTATGTAAATATATATATTTCTATACTAAAAATGTGTTTGATTGATTCTAAACTTTATTCCCAACCTTTAAAATGATATATTACTAATTGTAAAATGTTACTATGTAGGAAAATGAACCAGGCTAGAAAGGACCACTGTGGTTTGAATTATAAAACAACATATGTTTCTTATGAAATCTTTATGGTATGCGTGACTAGAGGCGTGGCGAGGGCATGGCCAGGGTGTGGCTTAAGTGTCCCTTTTTCTCATCTCAAAAAGTTGGGAGGTATGTGTCTTGTCAGGGGAAGTTCAAGCAGCAGAGCGCCCTCTACTGTTTGAACTTCCAGTGGTCACAGGATGTGACAGGGAGTAAAGAGAAGAAGTCCAGCGTGAACAGAAGGAACAGCGCGGACTCGCGCTGGCGGAGAGGTAATGCATTGCTGGGAGCAGCGGGCAGCGGCAGCTTTACAGATTGTGAATTGATTTCATGCTGAAATTGATTAAAAATCTGTGTGCAGTTTATGGGCAGCCAATAGATCCCTCTCTGATCAGATTCGATCAGAGAGGCAGCTACCTGTTGGTCGATCTGGTGGCAATCGACCAGTGTATAGCAGCCTTTAGTCAAGACATAATTTGCATACTGCTCATAATACTAAATGTTGGGGGCCCCATATTAATGTACGCAGGTGCTCTCTTCAAATCTTAACTCAAGGTTCAGTAAAAAAGCATCTGGAATATCTTCCGCCACTGTTTTTGTAACTTCCAGCTTACAAAAAATAATATAGTAATAGGAAGTAATAGGATCGTAGGAAATATAGTCCCTTTAATTATTGGTAAGTCTGAGGTTTTGATCACATGATAGCTGGTCGCAGTTCTACCTGCTGGGGAAGGTACTGCACTGTGATGTTTAGCCCCATGAACTCCTGGGGACTGGAGACATACATGGGAGTACTGCACATTTGTTGGACTGATTTCCAGACGAGCTGGGAGAATTGCCTTAAAGAGACCCTGAGAAGTGGCAAAAAAAAACAGAAAACCGGACTTACCTGGGGCTTCCTCCAGCTCGCCCCCCCCCCCCACCAGGGCCCGGCTAAGGGCCGTTTTGGGGGGCAGGAGGAGTCGCAGTGCACGGGAAGAGAGCATTGGCCACCACATTGGCCGGGGGGGGGGGAGGCTATACTCACCACCCCCTCCCTCACATCGGGCTCTCCCCTCAGCGCTCCCCCCTCCAGCAGCGGCGGGCAAGGACTCTGACATACCTCCCTGCGTTCCACCACTGGAGGTCCCTCTCTTTAAAGTCAATCCGAGATGAACTTTTACTCAGTGCATAATTATCTTCCTTTCCTATTGTTTATAGAGCATTCCTCAAGCCAAATACTTTTTGGTTTTAATACTTTAATTCCCTATAAACTAAACAAGCCACACCCACAGGTTTTCAGAGAGCCAAGGCACTTTCCGACAGTAAAAAGTGCTCATGGGAGCTCAGTCTGGGCAGGAGGAGGGGGAGGTATTACTAGCCAGAGATTTCAGAGGCAGAGGGGAGGAGGGAGGAGGATTAGGTTTTTTTGCTCAAGATGCAGATAAGCTTGCCTCTGTGTAATGTTTACAAACAACATGGCTGCTGTCATTGTATCACAGGAAGAAATAATCATATTCTATTAAAGCTGTTTGCAGCTAGATTTGCTCTGTAAACTATCTAAACTTTAGATAAGATATATAGACAAGTTACTTCTTATAGTTAGTTTTTCATCTCGGATCTGCCGCTACTTCCTGTTTATCCAGCGTGAGGCAATTAGAGAGCCCGGACCTCAGCGGGGGAAAGTATGGAGGTATGTCTGTATCCCTGCCCACCACTGCTGCACTGACTAATGCTGGAGGGGGGAGCGCTGAAGGGAGAGCCGGAGGTGAGGGAGGAGGGGAGTGCCCACCCCTCCCTGCCGATGTGGGGGCCAATGCTGCTCATTTGCGGTTTAGTCTTTTGAGAACTGCGCATGCACAGGACTCTTACAGCGACTGGTGTGATGACGTGCAGGATGCGTACACGCACAACTGCAGCCAAAGTCGCCGGATTACTGGGGACGTCAGCGGGAGGAAGCCCCAGGTAAGGCCAGATTTCCTTTTTTGGCACTGCTCACGATCCCTTTAAAGAGGAACTCCCGTGAAAATAATGTAATAAAAAGTGCTTCATTTTTACAATAATTATGTAACAGTTGTTTACAACTGCCAAAAAAGCAAGTAGCATCTCCTTCCACTGACATCACCTGCTAGCAGTAAAAAATGTGTCAGTGTTTGCCCATTGTAAAATCTTTCCTCTCCTTGATTTACATTCTAACATTTATCACACGGTGACATTTTTACTGCTAGCAGGTGATGTCAGCGGAAGGAGCTGCTGCTTGCTTTTTTGGCAGTTGTAAACAACTGTTATTTCCCACAATGCAACAAGGCTCCCACAGTGTGATGTCAGCACGATGGTCATGACATCACACTGTGGGAGGGGGTTTCACCACAATATCAGCCATACGGAGCCCCCTGATGCAGAGCCGGGGCAAGGTCCCTCCAGCACCCAAGGCTGAGACACCAAAATTCGCCCCTCCATCCCTCCCATCCCAGCCGTCACACACTGATTGCTATTAGAATAAGAGGCGCCCCAGAGCCCCCAACCCACACACACACACACACACCTTAATCTCTAACTTGCAGTCACTGCCATGTATCCCCTTTTCTTATTTCTCTCTGCTTCAAGTACAATAGGGGAATGATAGCTGAGTGAGCTGTGCGCCCCTTCCTATGCTGCGCCCTGAGGCTGAAGCCTGTCTCGTCTCTTCCTCGGCCCTGATGATCTGTTAGTGAAAAGGAAAAGATTTCTCATGGGAAAAGGGGTATCAGCTACTGATTGGGATGAAGTTCAATTCTTGGTTACGGTTTCTCTTTAAGGCTCATACACACGTCCAACAAAGTGCATGACCAACACCACAGCAAATTGTTGACAGGACTTGAATTTTCTGCGCACCAACCAACTAAATGACCAACTAATTTACAAAATGTGCGTGCAAGCAAAAACGATGAACTGCTTTACATGGGCCCATTTAAAACAAGTACGTTGTTCAATTGACGTTGTGCACACGTGGCCAACTGCACGATATTAGCCCAACAGTTGTGTGAGTCGATTCACTGAATGGATTGGTCAAACCACCTGTTATCAGTCATGCGTCACCAGTACACATGCCTGATTGTTGTCCAACCCACCACAATCAAACGACAAATCAGGCGGCTTGGTTGAGCGTGTGTATGGACCTTTACATGCTATTCAGTCTACAAAGAGTCGCAAGTTACCGTTCTGCTCCTCCAGGGTACTCTTCGCAAAAATAAGTAAATTAGTTGGTCAGTAAAAAATATCACATGGAAAAATGTCCATCAAAAGCATGTTAAGCTTCTCTCTCACCTAGTGCAGGTAAAGGCTGCAGATATCTGTTGGCTGATTTCAGTAATGAATATGCCCAGCACATTCTGAGCTTGGGTTCAATGAACTTTAATAAGCTAAGCTGACATTATTAGTCCCAGCAGTGACAGCTGCCCACAAGCACTTTCTACTTCCTCCTGTATTCTGACCCCACTTCTCACTTACACCCATAACAATGACGTCCAGGATAAAGCTCTCTGTCTGAGGGATATGCTGGTGTCTAAATAGGCAATAGGTCTGGCTCGCATGCGGAGAAATGCTATGTATCCCGTTGTGACTGCTGTAACACCATACTCTGGCCTACCAAAACACAGACTGGTACCTCTCTAGTTCCTATTGAACTCTGCTGCCCACCTCATCCACCTCTCCTCCCGCTCCTCTGATGCAGCCCCTCTCTGCCAATCCCTACTGACCTCTGCTGCCTACCTAATCCAACTCTCCTCCAGCTCATCTGTTGCCTTCTCTCTCTGCCAATCCCTACTGACCTCTGCTGCCTGCCTTATCCTCCTGCTCCTCTGATTCAGCCCCTCTCTGCCAATCCCTACCTCTGCTACCTGTTTCATCCATCTCTCCTCCCACTCCTCTCAGGCTGTGCATCTCTGATAATCTCACCTTTTGCTACCTATTACCGAAAGGATCCAGTTATAACTCCTCACCCTATCATACAAAGCTGTACATAAGTTATCACCTCCTTACATTCCCTCAATCTCCAGTAACCATCCCACCCGGCATCTTCAATCCTCCCACGAAACCCTCTTGTCCTCTAGCTTGGTCACCTCCTCTCACTCCCGCAATCAGAACTTCTCACAAGCATCACCTCTGCTTTAGAACACTCCCCCAAAGCCTGTGCATCATGCTCTCAGCCTGGAAAACCTTCAAATGTACATAGAATACACCAGTGGCGTAGCTAGAAATTATGGGGCCCCATAGCAAAATTTTCATGGGGTCCTCAGGACTAGGTACTATTGAGCAATGCCACCTGCCCCTACCCTACGGATATGAGTTGATTTGGCAATTCACATTCCCATGCCATGTACACTGTGTATAGTCCTTGGGCAGTGGTGTAGCAATAGGGGGTGCAGAGGTAGTGACCATATCAGGGCCCTTGGGCCAGAGGGCCCTCCCTCAAGCACAATATTAGCTCTCTATTGGTCCTGTGCTGGTAATAATCACTTCTATAGATACTGTGAATAGTAGTAATCATTAATAAACTTTTCCCCATTACCCCCTTGTACCTCTGCCATTAAGAAATCCTTGGCAGGTTTATGTGCGTCTTATCAGTTGTTATGAATAGAGTGCTTGGGGGCCCCATGTAAAACTTGCACCGAGGCCCATGGCTCCTTAGCTACGCCACTGTCCTTGGGCTAAGAGACAAAGAGTCAGACGGTGGAAAAACAAGGAAAGTTAATAGTGAACACATCAAGTACGGAGAACTTAACCTCGTACATCAGCTTTTGTGAGGACTCCTGTGTACCAACCAAATCCTATAAAGTCTTCCCGAACAACAAGCCATGGTTCTCCAATAAGCTACAGCAACTTCGGAAGCTCAAGGAAGCTGCACATACGTCAGGCAACCTTGAGGAATATAGGAGAGTGAGGAACAACCTTAATCGTGAATTGAAGATTGCCAAACGAGAGTTCGCTGAGAGGATGGGACAAAATCTCAGTTCAAAAGACTCACGAGTCATATGGAAAGGTCTTAAAGCGGAATATAACCCTGCATTTCAACTTTGCTCTAAAACATTATTTACAGCATATTATATGCAACCAGCATTTATTTTTTACTAGACCAGCATTCGAAGGGTTACACACAGAGCTTTAAAGTTCCTGTAGAGAAATGCAGACGCATCCGAAGTTCAGATAGATACATTTTTTTACATAAATGTATCTAAGTGTGGAATGTGACTCACTCTCTCTGACTGTGCAGGAGCTTCAGGACAGCCAGAGTGTGTAACATTCACCACTTGTTACATTCTGTTTAGTTAAATGTATCTATCTGAACTTCGGATGTGTCTGCATATCTATCCACGGAACTTTAAAACTCTGTGTGTAACCCTTCGAATGCTGGTCTAGTAAAAAAAAAAAAAAAATGCTGGTTGCATATAATATGCTGTAAATAATGTTTTAGAGCAAAGTTGAAATGCAGGGTTATATTCCGCTTTAAAGTTGCGACCAATTACAAGCCTCCCCTTCTAACACACTCCACCTAGCATCGAACTCGCTGAAGAACTCACTTCCCCTCTGGCACAAGCGGACCTCGCCTCGAGTCTAAGTTCACCCCCCTGGCTGTGAGCGAATCCGACGTCATGCGTCACCTGTCAACAATAAACTCCAGGAAAGCCTCTGGTCCGGAAAACGTGTCCCCTGCCTGCCTGAAGTCCTGTTCTAGGCAACTTGCCCCTATTCTCACCACCATATACAACAAGTCACTTCAGATGGGCAAGGTTCCTGCCGGCCTTAAGAGGTCCACCATCATTCCGGTCCCCAAAAAGCAAGGTGTCACTGACCTCAATAACTTCAGGCCTGTGGCACTAACATCCGTTATCATGAAGACCCTCTAAAGGGTGGTCCTGTCCTTTCTGAAGTCCTCCATCACGCCTCTTCTTGACCCATTCCAATTTGCGTACAGAGAAAACAGGTCAACCGATGATGCCATCAATATCTGCCTGGAGCTCATCAGCAACCCCCTGGATAGGCCAGACTTGTATGCCAGAATCCTCCTCCTGGACTTTAGTTCGGCCTTTAACACCATCTGTCCACGCAGACTGGTGTCCATTCCAGCCTACGCCTTTGGATCACGGACTTCCTATCCCTCAGGTTACAATCTGTCAAGCTGGGTGACATTTCCTCCCAACCACGGTTCACGAACATGGGGGCTCCACAAGGCTGCGTCCTGTCTCCAATACTGTTCTCCCTGTACACTAACAACTGCAGATCCACAGCGGACTCTGTCAAGGTTATCAAATTTGCAGATGACACCACTATCGTTGGCCTTATCACCAATAACGATGAGAGTGCCCATCGTCAGCAGGTAGACAGAATCTGTCACTGGTGCAGGGAGAACAGGCTGGTCCTTAACGCAGCAAAAACTGTGGAGATGATTATCGATTTCAGGAAGCATGCCCCCTCACCACCACCAATCCACATTGACGGCACTGAAGTGGCGATAGTTCCCTGTGTCCGCCTCCAGGGCACCACCATCTCAAATGACCTGAGATGGAAGGCTTACACCAGCTCCACCGTGGCAAAGGCCCAGAAAAGGCTCTTCTTCCTCCGACAGCTGAAAAAGTTTGGCATGCCCCATCAGGTCCTCACAAGATTCTACTCGGCCACCACATAATCTATCCTCTGCTCTTCCATCCTGGTCTGGTACTCTGGTTCCTCCGCCAGTGACAGACAAAAAGTCCAGAGGGTCATTAGATCAGCAGAGAGAATCATCGGGAAACCCCTCCCTCCACTTGACCTACTCTACAACTCGAGACTACGCACTAGGGCGCTGAATATAGCCATGGACCCCTCTTGCCGGACTGCGCTGAATTACCGGGACTCATAGCAGAAGATCCAGGTAGTGGAGGCGGACAGCGAGGGACTGATTAGCCTGAAGGGGGCTGGAGGAAGCCCCAGGTATGAATACAACTTTTATTTTCATCCATCTCAGGTACCCTTTAGTCACCAAACCAAATTTTAACAACATATCAAATTATTTGATTTCATGAGCAAAAGGAGTGCATACGTTTGCATAAAGCAGCATCAATGCAGAATTATTTCCATCTCATTGACCATCTCTATTAGTGACACGGCTACACATCAGGCTTTATTCTTACAGCATAGATGTTATTTAGTATATATAAAAGATTCATGTGCACACATCATATGTACTGTACAGTCACAATCAGATATGTATATCGGACTTTAAAAATACAGTACGGGGACTGCTTTATTGAAGCAGCACAAGTATTTTTGATTGGTTTATTTCATTTTTGTGGGCTAAGCACAGCTATAACTGTATATATAATTTATGATGACCATTATCTGAGAAATAGAACATTTTATCATATATTCTATTTTAATTACAATTTAAATTCATTAGGATTCGGAGCCGGTGCATTTTTCCCCGACTCAGACTCCAGGTACCCAAATATTGCTCAGACTCCTCCACTCTGTCCTGGTCAGGAGCCAATGAAAGCGGCTCCTGACCGTCTCACATGACTCTGCCATCATAGAGACGCCAGAGTGGATGTCCTAAGGACTACGGAATACCAACGAATTGCCGCATACACCCGGCGTCACCGTCGCACGCCGGGTGTATGCGGCAATTCGTCGGTATTCCGTAGTCCGGTACACACATCCAATTTTGATAGGCCAATGATGGCCACATTTTACCACTTCCATGTAGTATGAGAGTTTACCTACACCAGTGATGGCTAACCTTAGCACTCCAGCTGTGGTGGAACTACAAGTCCCATGAGGCATTGCAATACTCTGACAGCTCTAAGCATAACTCAGGGAGGCAGAGGCATGACAGGATTTGTAGTTTTGTCACAGCTGGAGAGTCAAGGTTAGCTATCACTGACATATGCCATATATTCATAGTAATCAAAATCTGCTGGCTCTCACACTACATGAAGACCAATAGACTTCCGTTTACGTTCCCTGCTAGGTCTAAAGCCTTGTACACACTTTCAATTATGTTTGGCCAATCTCTAACCAATTTACCACATCCATGCAGTATGAGAGCTTACCTATACAATCTGCTCATTGTATTCAAAATCTGTTGACTCTCATACTGCATGGAGGTGGTAAAATAGGACACTGATTGGCCAATCATAACTGAAAGTGTGTACCAGGCTTTATGCTGGGAATACACAATACATTTTCCGCGTTCGATTCCGCATTCGATTCTGTTCCGCTCAATTTTTCATAGAAGATAATGGAAAAAAGATAAGAAAAATGAGCGGAGGATAAGAGAATCGAGCGGGAATCGCATGGCTAATAGATCGAATGCGGAATCGAACGCGGAAAACGTATTGTGTATTCCCAGCATTATTCTACCAAGGACAATTGAAGTGAGAAGAATATGGAGGCTGCCATGTTTATTTCCTTTCAAACAATACCAGTTGCCTGGCTGTCTTGCTAGTCTATTTGGCTGCAGTAGTGTCTGAATAACAACAGAAACAATCATGCAGCTAATCTTGTCAGATCTGACAATAATGTCAGAAACACCTGTTCTGCTGCATACTTGTTCAGGGGCTATGGCTAAAAGTATTAGTAGCAGAGTATCAGCAGGACAGCCAGGCAACTGGTATTGCTTAAAAGAAAATAAATATGGCCTCATGTTCACTTTTAAGTAAACCAGAGCTGACGACATATGAAAAATCGATAATTCCTGGGGGTTCCTCCAGTCCCATAAGCACGTGCGAGTCCTTCACTGTCCTCCCACAGCCTGCCGTTCAGCCGCAATCAGCCCTGGTAACTTCCTCAGTCGCGTCAGTCCGTGTCTCCTGTGCAGAAATGGGAGGTCCACGCATGCGCAGAAGACCCAGACTGGACCCGACTGACACAGTTACCGGGGCTGATCACGTCTGAACGGCAGAATGCAGAAAAACAGCAAGGGACTCACACGTGCTTATGGGGCTGGAGGAACCCCCGGGTAAGTATCAATTTTCCATAAGTCGTTAGCTCTGGTTTACTTTAAAGGAATACTGTAGGGGGTCGGGGGAAAATAAGTTGAACTTACCCGGGGCTTCTAATGGTCCCCACAGACCACCGATGCTCTGGCCCCGCCTCCAGTTCACTTCTGGAATTTCAGACTTTAAAGTCTGAAAACCACTGCCCCTGCATTGCCATGTCCTCGCTCCCGCTGATGTCACCAGGAACATACTGCGCAGGCCCAGTATGGTCTGTGCCTGTGCAGTACGCTCCTGGTGACATCAGCGGGAGCGAGGACAAGGCAACGTAGGCACAGTGGTTTTCAGACTTTAATGTCTGAAATTTCAGAAGTAAACCGGAGGGCATTGGTGAGTGGCTGCGCAGGCACAGGATGTCTGTGGGGGACCAATAGAATCCCCGGGTAAGTTCGACTCCTTTTCCCCTCGACCCCCCTACAGTATTAAGTGAGCAAACTGGAGAATACTTTATGCCATCAATGCTGCAAGTTTGCTTCAAGGCTTGTGGCCATTATGTTCACAAGTTGTGAGGCCTATAACGCCTTCCTACATATACATGCAGGTCCCTATAGATCAGGGGTGTCAAACTCAAAATACAAAGTGGGTCGAAATTGAAAAATTGGGACCAAGTCGTGGGCCAACATCTGTCCATTGGACACCTCCCTCCCTTATAAAGTTCCCTGGTTTTTAATAGCCCCTCCTTAAAGAAAACCTGAACTGAAAATTAAAAGTCAAAATAAACATACACAAGTCATACTTAACTCCCGTGTAGCCTACTACTCAATCTCTTTCTTCTTTCCCACGTCCTGTTTGTCCACTGTGATCAAGGGAATTCTCCGTCCTCCATTTTGAAAATGGCCATTACCCCATGATAGCTTTCTGGTCAGCGCACTTTTAAACTGTAACATCGCCAACTTGAGCCATAGGGAAACATGGACATTACTTGGCACAGCAGTTGTCCTCTCAGCTATAACTGACAGCAACTGATAAATAACTGACAGCAACTGATATATTTCAGTTCTGACAAAATGTTGTCAGAACTGCAAGGGATCATTGTCAGAAGAAAATGGTGAGCTTCTGAGAGGAACTGAGGGCAAGGTAACTATGTAATGTTCATTTGAAGTTACCTCATGTGTTTATTTTAAATAATTTTACTCAGTACAGGTTCCCTTTAATTATACAGTCCTTTAGTGTGTAATGGCCCTCCTCCCTCCCCTATACAGTTTCCTGGTGTCTAACCTCCTTTCTCCCTTACAGTTCCATGGGGTTTAGAGGTCATCCCTCCCCTATACAGTTCTCTGATGTCTAGTGCTCTCCCCCTCCCTCCTCCATATGGCTTACTTGGTAATCTAGGTCTTCACCTTCAATGTAGCTTCCCTGGTGGTCTAGAGTGGGCCAAACACAATGCAAAGTGGGAAAACTACTTGGGGCAAAATTTGATGGCTCTAAGGGCCAGATTTGGCTCGCAGGGCGGAGTTTGACATGCATGCTATAGATGCAGGAAATGTAAAGGTATAGTAAAACCATTGCAAATATTTTATACACAAGTAGCAGCTTAAAGTATCTCACAAGAGAACACCTCTCACATTTCTATAAATATTGTAGAATCACAAGCAAAGGAAAATGGGACTAGACTAGAGCGTCACAGGTGGCCACTGGAATCCTCCTCCACGATAAAGCTGGTGGAAGTTGGAGACCTGACGCTCCTCCACCTTCAGTTTGAGGGTGAGCCACATGCTGAATAGGTCTGGAGACATGTTTGGCCAGTCCAGTGCCTTTACCCTCAGTGTCTTTAGGAAGGCTGTGGTCATCTTGGAGGTGTGGCGACCTTTATAAATTACTGTTACAGTGCGAGTGTCGCTGGATATATGAGCTTAAAGCTACGGTCCCACCAGGATTGAATGATGAACTTAAATCTTCTCCTTTTCTGTGATCTCTTTCTCAATGTGGGGCCACTGTGTGGGGTTGCTGTCCTTTCTTGGACATGTCCTAGCCTGTATTTTTTGGACAGGGGAGGGGTTATTGCCCTCCGCCCAGGGTGGTCCCCCCGCCCTTGTCCGGAATCAGGAATGCCCAAAAACATTTTCCTAAACATGCACATTAAGTTGCATGGCTGGAAAATATTTTGATTTGTATAGAATATAATTTCTATTATTAACTGAGAGAATTAATTATTTGTAATTACCTATTCATACTTTTGGATAATAATAATGTGTATTTCTGTCAATCTTTCAGCGGAATCCCCTTTTAGCCCGGTAGTGTTGCTCCGCCGCCCGGGGGCGCTGCCTTACGTATTTCCAGCAAGCCCAGGCAGCTTGGAACACAGAAGCCACACCCTATGTTGAACGTGGCTGATGCACTTCCGGGTGAGACACCTTTTTAGGCGTTGGGGATGTCCACAATCTCGCTGGCATCAATCTCACGGTCTGAGGTCCTGAGGAGCCAGATCATCCGGCGAAACCAGTCGACTATCAGCTGCCTCAGCCCTTCACTACCCAGCCTGCCTTCTACCTCAGTGGTGACCTCCGCAGCCTCCCTTCTTTACAAACACCCAAGAACTGGCACATGGACTCATGCCAATAGATGACATCATCTCTACAAGAGTGGTAGCTATACCAACTTCTTCATGCTACATGTTGCTTGAACTCAGTATATTTTTTATTGCATATCCTTGCTGACTTCCACACAAGAAGTATTGTTGCTATTTATTTGGATCCCATGTTTATCTGGATGTTGCGAATGGACATCTGTGGTCCTCACAGATTGATCTCTGATTACTGGCAGCAGTATCTTTCTAGTCTGCATCAGAACTAGTGGGAACTGAATCTTTTGCTCAGCATGGACATTGCACTTTGATGATTTAGAGTGGATTCCAAGTGAACTGTTTTAAGATAATTGTGTCATTGGTACTACAAGGAGCTACTGTATACGGTATACTCAAGTATAAGTCTAGAAATTTAAGTCTGATTCACTTCATAAAAGTATAGGGGTCGACTTATACACGAGTCATGGGCAACACTGAGCACACTGAGTAATGTGTGCACTAATAGTGACATGCCCATTTGTAGCAATTTATCCAGTGGTAATTGACACTTTCTTAATAAAGACAATATCAAGAAAACACAGGTCTGAAAGTCCTGGCCACAACAATTAACAAGCAAAGGGGCGGTGGGAGGGGAGTACTGGGCTGCATAAAAGGGAAAGAATAATTGCTGCACTTGGGGGCTGGAGGGGGTATTGGCTGCACTTAAGGGACATGAGAGGTTAATGGCTGCAATACGTTACGCAGTGCAGTCATTAACCCCTTCTGAGCCCCAAGTGCAGCCATTAACATTGCTGGGTAGACCTCAGTGGCGGCGCCAGGGGGGTGCTGAAGCACCCCCTAAAATTCTCCAAGCACCCCTAAAGCAGACAAAAAAGGAGGATCCGCAAACCAGACCAGGTAGAAGTATAAAAAGGTTGTAGTTTATTAGAAAAATCCACGGACATGGCAATAAAATCACACCCCTAAAGCAATCCCCAGCGTGAACTGACTTTCGGCGTCTAATAGACGCTGTGTCAGTTCACCGGCAGCAGCAGCCCCGGCAGAGCAGGGCTACGGTAAAATGGCGTCCCAAGCCCTGCTCTGGAGGCTTTGAGTCTGCAGTACTTCGGGCGCCAATTTCCCATAGCCCTGCTCTCAGCGCGGGGGTTTCAGTTGCTGGCTGCAGATGTAGGATCGTGGGAGCTGCGCACCGGACAGAGGCCGGGACAGGAGGTCTGCTGCAGGTGAGTAAATGTTTTTTTTAATTTTATTTATATTAGCAGGTGTATTTGCTGGTCAGGTCTGCCACATGATTGCACGTATTTTCTGGTCAAATCTGCCACATGATTGAACTATTTTCTGGTCAAATCTGCCACATGATTGCACGTATTTTCTGGTCAGGTCTGCCACATGATTGCACGTATTTTCTGGTCAAATCTGCCACATGATTAAACGTATTTTCTGGTCAAATCTGATGACATGATTGCACATATTTTCTAGTCAATCTGCCGACATGATTGAACTATTTTCTGGTCAAATCTGCTGCATGATTGAACGTGTTTTCTGGTCAAATCTGCCACATGATTGGACGTGTATTTTGGTCAAATCTGCCGACATGATTGAACGTATTTTCTGGGCAAATCTGCTCACATTATGTGTATTTTCTTGAGAAAACCTGCACAATTATGTGAATTTTTTGGGGAAAAGGTCACCAAAACTTGGGCCCACTGTCTTTGCGTTGCACTTTTAAATTACAGTTAGCCCCGCCCTCATCCGGTCATGGCCACGCCCATTTCTTTGCCGCTTCACACGACACACGTTATGGCCACACCCATTTTTTTGCCGCGGCCATCAGCTACCCCGGAAATTGGTCCAGCACCTGCATAGCACCCCCCAAAATCCTGGAGCCACCACTAGTAGACTTATACTTGAGTGAATAAAAATTCCTGCTTAAGAGGATTGAATATTGGAGTCGACTTATATATGAGGTCAACTTGTATTCGAGTATATACGGTATATAGAGCCATGTTGCTTATGATCTACACTTTTTGAGGATTGTGCCTCTTAGAATTAAACTACTTGTTTATAATTCCTAAGGATATCTTGCATTTCATATTGAGGATAGACTATACCATACTGGCTGTGGATGTTTAGGTGCTGGGCTGTCAATCAGACCGTTCTACCTCTTTTTTCTGCCTATAGAGATAATTGTATTTTAAAAGGTTTTTAGAAGATTTAAATAAATGTTTTCTAATTTTTCTAATACATGACTCATTGAGTGTTTTGGTTTGCAGATGGGCTCTGTTTTTCCTGTGTAGTTTTTTCTTTTTTACCCAAACTACTCTGGGCCATGTCTAATATGTAATGTTAAATATATTGAAACTCTGACATAGTGGTGTGTTGGATGGGACACATATGCTTTTTTATCTTGGAGGTGTGTTTGTGGTGGCCATCCTGTTGTAATGCTGCCCTGCGGCCCAGATTCTGAATGAAGGCGATCATGCTCTGCTTTAGTATGTCGCAGACAGTACATGTTGGCATTCATGGTTCCCTCAATGACCTGTAGCTCTCCCACCACGGTGGTTGACTGTAGGCAAGACACACTTGCCTTTTAACTCCTCTCACACAGCCATTAATGTCTAAAGTGCTGACAACAAAAGTGAGTACACCCCTATGTGAAGAATGTCAAAGTTCTGCCCAAAGTGCCATTATTTTGTGTGCCCACTATTATTCTCTGGCACTTTGTCCGGGAATGGGGATCCATTTGTGGACAAAGTGGTTAGGGGCTAAGGCATGCTTCAGTGGATTCCTGACTGCTGCGTGTAATACCACTTTGTTGAGACTATCCAAAGCATTAAGGAACACCACAAAACATTTGGATGATCACCACTGATTAACGGAAATTTCGGGTCAGGGAAACAGACTTCCAGGCAGTGGCATAGCTAGAGATCATGTGGTCCCATAGAAAAAAATGTATTATGGCCCTCAGATGGAGGCACTCTTAAAGCAATGCCACCTGCCCCTACCCTATGGATGTGAGTTAATTGGGCAATTGACATTGCCATGCAATCAACACTGCACATAGTTCATGGGCACTGAGACAAAGTCAGAGGGTGGAGGAACACAAGAAAGTTAATGGTGGATACATTTAGTACCACCTGGGCCCCCATTTGCTCCAGGGCCTAATAGCAGCTATGGCTTCTATGGCTATTGCTACGCCCCTGCTGCCTGGCAATCAATTTGAGACACATGCCCTAGCTGCACAAGTCTAGCAGCCCCTCTACTTGATGTCTAATTTAATCGAGCCCTATGCATACCCCTCCTAATTTTCTCACTTAATGCCAACTACTATCACCCCCTGGTCGATGCCAAATCCCAAACTATCTTACCCCATGCTTAACCCTAACTATCCTTGTTTAAAGAGTGAGAAAAAGTATGTACTGGTAAGGTATAATTGATAGAGTAATGATATTAATTTAATACTCACAAACCAGGGTTACCAAGTAGGCAACCACTGTCAAAGCAGGTGGGGAGATTGTCCTGACCCCACTCAGGATTAAAAAGTCGCTCTCTGTAGTTGAAGAAGGAAGGGTACAACCCTCCACCAAGGGTGGACTTGATGTAGATAATAGGATAACAGAGGCGCCAATAGGATAAAAAACACTAAAAGAACTTAAAAACTCATCTTGGTAATAGAGGAGGCAGTGGTGGACTCACCCCCTCCAAGCAGAACACACGACTGTGGATTTTCAGTCAAAACAATTTTATTGGATACTCCAAATAAAGTGCAACGCGTTTCACGGGATACAAACCCGCTTCATCAGGCAATAACAGATAGGAGTAAACAGCATCTGCCAGTATCATCAACACTGAGGCGCTCAGTGTTGATGATACTGGCAGATGCTGTTTACTCCTATCTGTTATTGCCTGATGAAGCGGGTTTGTATCCCGTGAAACGCGTTGCACTTTATTTGGAGTATCCAATAAAATTGTTTTGACTGAAAATCCACAGTCGTGTGTTCTGCTTGGAGGGGGTGAGTCCACCACTGCCTCCTCTATTACCAAGATGGGTTTTTAAGTTCTTTTAGTGTTTTTTATCCTATTGGCGCCTCTGTTATCCTATTATCCTTGTTTAAAGGGACACTGTAGGGGGGGTCGGGGGAAAAGGAGTTGAACTTACCCGGGGCTTCTAATGGTCCCCCGCAGACATCCTGTGCCCGCGCAGCCACTCACCGATGCTCCGGCCCCACCTGTGTCCTCGATCCCGCTGATGTCACCAGGAGCATACCGTGCAGGCCCAGTATGGTCTGTGTCTGTGCAGTACGCTCCTGGTGACATCAGCGGGATTGAGAACATGGCAACGCAGGCACAGTGGTTTCAGACTTTAAAGTCTGAAATTCCAGAAGTGAACCGGAGGCGGGGCCAGAGCATCAGTGAGTGGCTGCGCGGGCACAGGATGTCTGCGGGGGACCATTAGAAGCCACGGGTAAGTTCAACTTATTTTCCCCCGACCCCCCTACAGTATCCCTTTAAAATCAAACCTCAATGCACAAGAGAGCCCATTCTAATGCTGAATACACACGGTGCGTTCCCGCACTCAATTTCCCGTTCAATTCCCGTCGATTCGTTTATTTCCAACATGTCCGATTTTCATTCTAATGGATCGTTAGGTCGATTCGCATGTAAAGTATGCCAAATCGACCTAACGATCCATCGAAATGAAAATCGGACATGTTGGAAATAAACGAATCGACGGGAATCGAGCGGGAAATTCGAGTGCGGGAATGCACCGTGTGTATTCAGCATAAAGGTGACCATACTTGTCAATTTATTTTTGTTGATATCTGGCTGGTTAGAAATCAATCGTGATTTGTATCCAAAATTGATTGATTCGGTCGATCACACATCTGGCAGCAGATCTGGAGCGCATTGCTAGCGGTGTTCAATTTTGGGATAATTGACGCAGCAGTGGAGCTATTCTCACCTGTCTGCCAGCCCTTTCTGCCGTGCCTTCTCTCTGTCTTTTCACTTTCGGGAAAACTGTGTGTCATATGACGAACACTAGAGGCCAAAATTGAGGCCAAAAACACTAGAGGGCTCTAGTGGCCACATAAAGCATGCACGATGGTGCCTGTAGTGTTTGGTCTGTAGTTATTTGTCACATGACACACAGCTCCCCAGGAGTGAAGAGACAGTGGAGCGAAAATGCACACCAGAGCAAAGGGGAGTGTAAGCGCCGCTGTCCCTACACTTTACACGGACTGGGAAGGCGGGGGGGGGTTCAGAGTACAGGGTGTGGAGGGATTTGATCAGATCGGGGACATAACTAGAGGGAAGCAGCCCCTGCAGGGGGTTCCAGAGCTGTGGGGGGCCCCAACTACTTTGCTTACCCCTTCCCTTCCTCCGATACCGGTGTCCATGATTCTTCAGATCAGGTGTGTCCTGATGGCCACACATATTTTATGACCCTTGTGAGATGGGCCCCCAGGCTGTAACGGGTACCAAGTGGAGGCAAGGCCAGTGTTGTGAACGTTGCCCCCCCATACCCCCCACCCAACAAAGTCTTCCTGTGGGCTTAATGAATTGTAGTTACACCCCTGGATCGTATGGCTCTCATCAGATAATGATTGGAGAGGAATCTATCTGTTGGCCACATTGACCAGTGTATGGTCACCTTAACAGAACCTATGTTGATGATTGACTGTAATGAACAGCGGAGATGCCGCCGCGTGGTCTGGTGACAGGGCGGCTATCTCCGCGTTCAGACCGGTGGTTTCCGCGCAGCAACACGCGTCTGGCTTGGCTGGACCTTCTAGTGCATACAGATGGAGAGCTACGTGTGTGCGTGCCAGGCGACAGGACATTTATACCAGCAGAAGGGGAATCAGCTGATCAGGCCGATCAGCTGATCCCAGCTGGACTCTGGATTGGCTGAGTGGCTCGGGCGGAGCTGCACAGCACTGCAAGTATATATAGATCTTGCTTGTCAGTTGCTGGTTGTCTGCCGTTGCGAATACTAACGTGTGAGAACTCAGACCTCAGTCAGATCCTACAGTGTGTTAGAACCAGGTGGACCTGGGAATTCACACTTAGCCAGATTACGCTATTGTTATACTTTAGACCAGTTCCAGGGTGTTGTGACCAAGGACCTCACACCCAAGCTTAGGATTACTGTGTCATTACTGTGTTATACTTTACGGACCTCACACCCAAGCTTAGGATACTGTGTTATTCTTTAGACTAGTTCCTGGGTGTCGAGACCAAGATCCTCACACCCCAGACTAGGATTGTGAATTATATCTGTTATGACCATTTGCTCGGGTGTTGCCGACCTGGCCTGCCCGACCCTTCTGGCTGTCACTCATCCCTTGAGTGTTCAGTCTGTCTGTACTACCCGTGACACTATTCCACCAAGTGTCAGTTAGCTGCAAGGACCTCTTGCTAATCAGAGTCCTTCCTGCAGTACAGCCAGTGGCCTCTCTCCCATTGGAGCCCCCTGGTTGCAGTACAGTCTGATTTCCAGTTACCAGGGAATCACTGGCTGCCAGATTATCTCTATCTCCTCTCTCAAGGAGATAGTCGCTGCACAGTCCAGGGCCACCTGCCCCTCAGGTGGTTCCTGGCCGAGCTGCCCGTATCTCCCGCCTCTCGGGAGATAGCCTACAGTTACACTTAACACTTATACTTTATTAGGTGTCCAGAGGTTAGCCATACTTGTATTATTGGTGATTCTGCAGATCATCCATAATCAAGTATACAGCTGTATTGTTGATGATTCTGCAGATCATCAATAATCAGATTCTCTCTGTGTGCTGACACCAATCGTTACATTGACTCTGTAACTTAAACCGTGAATGCAATGCCAAAATACCACAGAGGACAAATATGCTAAAACCGGGTCATGTGTGGCAGGCTGTAAAAAGACACAGCCCCTCTGACATGTCACAGCAATAATCAGACTTTGCACGCAGCGGCTCGGAGAATAACAGAGGTGTTTTGCGAGTGACAGAGTCATTTGCAAACTTTAACAGTGCGTGTTGGGACGTGGCAGGAGGAAAAACAGTTTACCTTAGCAATTACAAAGAGTCAGTGAAACCAGTGTGATTGCAGTACGGGAGGGAGCAGCAGGCGGGCGGCATGGTACTGCCAGTTACGAGATGTGTTTACACACTCCACCTCGGGCCATAAACTGCGGTGTGACAACTTCGGCTAATTGCAGGCCACTGACACGCCGGCTTTAAGGAAACACAGCCTACAACTGTCCTGACGTGAGCCCTGCATGGCACAGGCAGCTCCGAGAGCTGCGCACAGCCCAGGGCTCTTTAAATGTAACCGGTGACAGTGACAAATGACTACTAGGTTGGCTTGTTTATGGCTGTGTCATGTGACAGGCCTGCATTGCTTGGCTACGGGCTTCTTATAGCAAAACAAGATTTCCTTTTCTTCAACTTTATTCCAGATAACTGGAAATCCTGCCTCAAGAGGACAGCGTGGAGAATAACATCTTGTCAGGTTTTCATTGCGGACTGTGTCCCTGCTGGGGAGGTTTCTCCCCACTTCCTGCTCTGCTGACTGTGAGGACTATGGGCCAAATTCACTTGTCATAGGTGGAGATGGGTGGGATACTTATTATTGGTGATAGAGGGGGTATGGTGGCTACAGTTCTTACAGTATCTCACAAGAGTACACCTCTCACACTTCTTTATTATTATTAAGTATTTAAATAGTGCTGACATACTACGCAGCACTGTAAAGAATGTATTGTCTTGTCACTAACTGTCCCTCACAAGGGCTCACAATCGAATCCCTACCATAGTCATATGTCTTTGTATCATGTAGTGTATGTATCATAGTCTAGGGCCAATTTAGGGGGAAGCCGATTAACTTATCTGTATGTTTTTAGGATGTGGGAGGAAACCATAGTGCCCAGAGGAAACCCGCACAGGAAGAAAATGCAAACTCCTTGCAAATGTTGACCTGGCTGGGATTTGAACCGGGGACCCAGCGTTGCAAGGCAAGAGTGCTAACCACTACGCCACCGTGTTGCCTACTTGTAAATATGTTATTATATCTTTTCATGGGACATCACTGAAGATATGACACGTTGATTGAGGTCGGTTTTACATCTGACCAATGCATTGAGGTGCTACGCTCCCATCACATCGCAAAAAACTTACTTCATATGACCTTGCAGCAGAGTGCGCCGACAGGGTCATATGCATAGCACCTCCCACACGCCCTTTCCTCCCCTCACCCAGTGACATACTCCCTCTGCTGGACAGGAAGAACGTCACTGGGATTCCAGAGTTTCCCCTTCATATTAACGCCATTCCGAGCATGCGTGCAGCGTCTCCTTCACCAACAAATTTAAAATCCCTGCGTCGCCCATTGACTTACATGTATTCTGCTGCTGCACCACCGTGGAAGCCTGGCGGTAACGCGCTGTTTACCTTGCGGCAGGTCGGCAGCTGATTGGGAAATTCCAGTGCAATGCGGTGTGTTACGCCACATTGCTTTGCATGGTCGTTGCATTACACTGCGGCAGAACAGGGAAGCGCAATGCCCACTTGCAAGGCAAGTGTAAAAAGGGCCACAATATAAAGGACAATATATAACAGTGTTAATTTAATAGCACAAATGGAGACGGCACACAAATGACTTCAGTAAAGAACTGTATTGGATAGCATGCAGAGGCACACATACGACGTGTTTCGGGCGGAGCCCTTCCTCCTCCCAAAACACGTCGTATGTGTGCCTCTGCATGCTATCCAATACAGTTCTTTACTGAAGCCATTTGTGTGTCGTCTCCATTTGTGCTATTGTATTGTGGTTGTGCAGGAGTGGTGTACCTGCAGGAGGTGAGCACCGGCACGGAGGTCTAGCTATAGGCCTAGAAGGTGTGTGACGGGTGAATATTGAAAGATTAACAGTGTCAATTTGCTGTCCCATCAAAATAACACAATACACAGCCATAAATATCTAAACCGCTGGCAACAAAAGTGAGAACACCCCTAAGTACACAATGTCACAATTCTGCTTAAAGTGTGACTATTTTGTGTGCCCGCCATTATTTTCCAGCACTGCCGTAACTCTATATGACATGGAGGTCACTAGAACTTCAGCGGTTGCCACTGGAATCCTCTTCCACTCCTCCATGATGAAGCTGGTTGATGTTGGAGACCTTACGCTCCTCCAACTTCCAACTGAGGAGGTCCCACAGATATTTGCAAACATTTTATAAAAAGACTGAAAACAGAAAAAAGGGTGATATAACATCACAGGTCCACAAGCCGTTCTTGCAAAACATCTTTCAATGACCCACTAACTCCAGTTATTATCTAAGCAAAAGAGCTTATCTGAGCTCCCCGACTTCAGAGAGCTCTGTCTTCTGAATCTTATTATTTCAAGTGTCTGTCACTGTATTTTGTTTTTTTCTGCAGAGTAAAGTTCAAAAGTTCACTAGCCTGCTCTGTGAAATCATTTAGAATGCTGAGTGTAGTGTGTAAATTGCAAATATTAGAGAATGATGCAATGTTATAAAAAAAAAAAATGTACTGTAACTGAAACTAAAAATATGAAACTATTTCTTTGCTACTAATGTTCTATTAATTATCCGTACTACACATACAATTCATTATATCATTTTTTTTTTTTTGCTTCAGCATCACTTTAAAGGGAAGATCCACGCGGAATTGTTTAAAAAAATAAAAATACTAATCCACTTACCTGAGGCTTCCTCCAGCCCGTGGCAGACAGGACGTGCCCTCGACGCCGTTCCGGAGGTTCCCGGTCTTCTCCGGTGGCTCACCCGACCTAGCCAGGCCGGCATCCTGGTCGGGCTCTTGTGCGCTCCAACGTGCGTCTCACGCAGTGGCGCTGACGTCATCGGACCTGCGCAGAACTACTGCGCTTGCGCAGTACAGCCTGGAGGACGTCCGATGATGTCAGCGCGACCGAGTGAGACGCACGTTGGAGCGCACAAGAGCCCGACCTGGAAGCCGGCCTGGCCAGGTCGGGTGAGCCACCGGAGAAGACCAGGAGCCTCCGGAGCGGCGTCGAGGGCACGTCCTGCCTGCCACGGGCTGGAGGAAGCCCCAGGTAAGTGGATTAGTATTGTTATTTCTCCGTGAACCCTCCCTGTAAAAGGTGGCAAAAACAAATGCATGTCGAAAACTTTTACAGGATAAAAATAAATAAGATATAGTTTAATCAAAGTCCTAGTTTCCTTCCTTTTCACATGATTTTCATATTTAATGCAGCCTTTCCAGAGAAATTCCCTTTGGAAGAGTCAGTCATAAGACCCAGACTTCTGCACAAAGTGTAGAATTGCCAGCAGAATGGGAGTTTCTTCCTCTGCACAGAGCTATCACCTGACCCCTCCCACCCCATCCTCTTTTGCCTCTGGGTGAGCAGGGTCAGCTCTGTGTCAATAGGAAGACTGGCTGGTGCCCTATCCCATCTCCGTCCTCTAAATACTTCCTGTTGGGGATGATGCGATAGGGGGCGGAGTCTGGACTGCTCACACAATGCTATTCAGTCTAGCCAAGCAGTTAGTCACATTATCACAAGACGTCACCATAGCAAACCCAGCCGGCCGGGTCAAGAGCCAGAAATAGAGCTTTAAATCATGTATATGTTACGGCCAGAACCCGAAGTGTGGCCACTTCGCGTTCTGGCCAGCCACTTCGGGTTCTGGCTGGCCAATGTGCGAAGTGGCCACAGCGCAGTGGCCAATGTTAGAAATGTAATGTTTACGCCGTCTCGCTGCGGCCAAATTGATGACAACTTGCTTAATGTAATGAAATATAGCCGGCGGCAATGTAATAGATGAAGCTGCCGGCTTTCGCACTGCCTCTCTCCTCTCCCCCCCTTCCTCTCTCCTCTCCCCGCCTCCCATACAATATACGTAGCAGCCGGGGACATGCAGTCGGAGAGTCGTTCGTCGCAGCAGGGCAGCAGAGCGGGGAGGCTGCAGACATTGCTTCTGCCAGCACCCGCTCTGCAGGAACGGCAGGACTCCCCTGCCGCGACGAACGACTCTCGGGACACGCATGTCCCCGCCGGCTGCTACTTATTGTATGGGAGCCGGGGGGGGGGGGGGGGGGGGTGATAGAGGAGAGAGGCAGTGCGAAAGCTGGCGGCTTCATCTATTACATTGCCGCCGGCTATATTTCATTAAATTAAGCAAGTTGTCATCAATTTGGCCGATGCGGCCACTTCGCACATTGGCCGGCCAGAACCCGAAGTGGCCGGCCAGAACTAGAAGTGGCCACACTTCGGGTTCTGGCCGTAACATATACAGCAATTTAAAAATAGTTTTCATTTTTTATCAGTTCCCCGGATTAAAGCATAAGATAAGTGTTCAGAGACTGGCTACTGTGGGTTATTGCACTTTACACACAACTCTCTGCCTTACTGATGTATTTCTACAGCATGGAATATAATATCAGGACCAGGATGAGAGGTGTGTGTAATCATGTGACTCCTGAATCCACCAATCTTCCGATTTTAATCCAGAATCCCCTTTTCTAATTTAGTGTAGGTCCCTCTTGTGTCACTAAAACAGTTTTGGTTCATTGAGGCATGACTTCTACAAGACCTCTAAAGGTCTATCATGTTTCTTTTTTTTGTTCAGTCACTATCCAGTCATGTCTGACTCTTTGCAACCATATGGAGAACAGCACTCTAGGCCTCTATCCTCTACTGACTCTCCAAGCTCATGTTCGTTGCCTCTCAAAGCTTGTCCAGGAGGGCAGGGAACGTTGCCAACCCTTTTCAGGACTAGTTAGAGGCCTCCCATGCCGGTATTACTTCATGTCCCCTGGAACCTCCCTACCCTATGCCTGATCAAACCACTCCCTCCTGAAAACATAACCCCTTGAGCCCCCCCCCCCCCCCCCCCCGCCAAGAGACCCCAACCATCCACCTCAAGACTGCTAACCCACATCATGCCCTCCCCACCTCTGTGTATGCCTAGCTTGTTTAATAAAGACACAGGTGCACTTGCGTTGATGATTTTCATTGCATCAACATGCCCTGTGTTTTTGCCCCTACTTAAAGGCATTAAGACGCATGAGTTCTTTTTTTTATTTTATATGGAAGCAGACATGTTGTTAACATCCAGTGCTTTCAAATGGGATTATATGCCATTGGCAGTCATGTGACACAGGGGAGAGATCAGATTACAATTTGTGATTAGACACAAATGAGGGGGAATTAAACAGGCTAAACTCTCTAAATACAAACAGGGTGCATTTCTCTATGTTTTACTTCTGTCATGTGCAAGAGTTTACGTCCACTTCATGGGTTGGGGTACCTGGTATGTATGGCCACTCAGTCATGCTCTGAATGGTGTAAACACTGTTAAAAAAGTGTTTCTGATATTGCGTGGAACACAATAGTGCATTATAAGTGCATTATTGATCCCTGGACAATAAAGAGGTGATTAAATGGCCTTATATCAGCAATGTACTTATCCTTTAACACTGACAGAGACATGACTGGGAGTATGATAAGGGAGGGGGGAAGTTCAAATGTACAAGGAAATTACAATGTTCAAACATCATGTGTACGCAGGTACTTATGGAATCAGCTACTATGTAAACAGTGACTCTGCACTGTTCTGATAGGCTGAATAGCCATCTATGCCACATTCTATGTTTATTCATATTCAAGGGTGCCATCTACTGGCTGACTGCTAGCATTGCTCTAAAACAAAATAAATGTAACACTGAAGTAAACTTTTATTCTGCATTATTAAAATATTACATTGAGGGATAAACTTTATTGGCTGTACTCTAAAAGATTATTGTCTCTCTGCTGTAAAAGATAAGCAACAGCATAAAAACCTTAAAAGAAAATCATTTATTTGCTGATTCAAATCCTGCAATAAATCTGCAGCGTGTCTACTTCCATTCATGGGAGCAGACATATTGTTAACATCCTGTGTTTTAACAATTAGCTGCTCTGTGGCAGCCAGCTGAGAGATCAAATTACAGTTGTGATTAGTCAAAGATTAGGGGGATTAGACAGACTAAACTCTCTAAATATATACAGGGGGCATTTCTGTTTTCCTTCTGTCCTGCCCTGTGCAAGAGTTCAGGTCTACTTTAACCCCTTGCCGACCGCCCACAACCGATGGGTGGCGGCAAAGTGGACGCCGAAAGGACCGCAATACGCCCATGGGCGTTGCGTCCTTTCGGCATGGTGGGAGAACGATCGCGTCACTGGTGAAGCGCGTTTTTCCCGGGAAACTGGCTCCACCCACCCGCGACGACAACCCGCCGGCCGTTCGGAAGCGCCGGCGGGTTGTTAACCCCACGATCGCCGCTACAAGTGTATAATACACTTTGTAATGTATACAAAGTGTATTATACAGGCTGCCTCCTGCCCTGGTGGTCCCAGTGTACGCGGAACCACCAGGGCAGGCTGCAGCCACCCTAGTCTGCACCCAAGCACACTGATTTCCCCCCCTCACCCCCTGATCGCCCACAGCACCCCTCAGACCCCCCCTGCCCACCCCCCAGACCACTGTTTGCACCCAATCACCCCCCTAATCACCCATCAATCACTCCCTGTCACTATCTGTCAACGCTATTTTTTTTTATGCCCTAAACTGCCCCCTGCTCCCTCCTGATCACCCACCCACCCCTCAGATTCTCCCCAGACCCCATTTTAGAAAGAAGACAACCCAAGGTATTCTGTTAGGGGTAAAAAAAAAATCTTCTATGAACTCACCATACTCCTAACAAAACACCTTGTGGTGTTGTCTTTCTAAAATGGGGTCACTTGTGGGGTTCCTAAACTGCCCTGGCATTTTAGGGGCCCTAAATCGTGAGGCGTAGTCTTGAAACCAAATGTCTCAAAACGACCTGTGAAATCCTAAAGGTACTCATTGGACTTTGGGCCCCTTAGCGCAGTTAGGGTGCAAAAAAGTGCCACACGTGGTATCACTGTACTCAGGAGAAGTAGTATAATGTGTTTTGGGGTGTATTTTTACACATACCCATGCTGGGTGGGAGAAATCTCTCTGTAAATGAACAATTGTGTGTAAAAAAAATCAAAACATTGTCATTTACAGAGATATTTCTCCCACCCAGCATGGGTATGTGTAAAAATACACCCCAAAACACATTACACTACTTCTCCTGAGTACGGCAATACCACATGTGTGGCACTTTTTTGCAGCCTAACTGCGCTAAGGGGGCCAAAGTCCAATGAGCACCTTTAGGCTTTATAGGGGTGCTTACAATTTAGCACCCCCCCAAAATGCCAGGACAGTAAACACACCCCACAAATGACCTCATTTTGGAAAGTAGACACTTCAAGGTATTCAGAGAGGGGCATAGTGAGTCCGTGGCAGTTTTAATTTTTTTTGTCACAAGTTAGCAGAAATGGAAACTTTTTTTTTTCTTTTTTTTTTTTTTTGTCTCAAAGTGTCATTTTCCGCTAAGGCCCGGTTCACACTTGCGGTGGCCCTCCGGAATCGCCGTGCCGGAGCCGCACCGCCTGCAGAACGGACGGAACGGACGCACGGCATAGCAATTAAAGCCTATGCGTCCGTTCACATGGGTCCGTTCTGCAGAACCGGAGCCGGACCGGAGCCGGACCGGATCCGGACTCCGTTCCAACATGCGCTATTTTTTCCTCCGGCTCCTCCGGCAGCCGTATCCGGGGCGGAGCCGGACTGCACCATCCGGCCAATACACACCAATGGGAACCGGAGGCCGCACAACACACTGGCTGAGAAATCCGGATGTTCTACCCCACTTCCTATGCGGATTATTGCGGCGATATTGGATGGGGACACATGGGGAAGCATTTTGGAGTGGAGCAGCACAGCTGGATCCGGATCCGGAGATGTTGGCAGCATGTCGCAGGTGGAGGTGAGTGCTAAGCAGCAGAGGGCCTGATTCCACAGGTCCCCCTTCTGCTGACCTCCCAGACCCCAACTTTTTTTTTGTTTTTTTAGGTACTTTTGCCAAACGGATCCGGATTGCATCCTGATGACCACCTGATGCAACCTGACCGGATCCGGATCGGATCCGGATCAGAACCGTACGGTTCCGATCCGGATCCGGTCCGGATCCGGTCAGGTTATCCGGTCCGTTTGGCACACAACCGCTAATGTGAACCGGGCCTAACTTGTGACAAAAAATAAAATTTTCTATGAACTCACCATGCCTCTCAGTGAATACTTTTGGGATGTCTTCTTTCCAAAATGGGGTCATTTGGGTGGTATTTATACTATCCTGGAATTTTAGCACCTCATGAAACATGACAGGTGGTCAGAAAAGTCAGAGATGCTTCAAAATGGGAAAATTCACTTTTTGCACCATAGTTTGTAAACGCTATAACTTTTACCCAAACCAATAAATATACACTGAATGTTTTTTTTTGTTTTTTTTATCAAAGACATGTAGCACAATAAATTTGGACAAAAATGTATACAGAAATTTTACTTTATTTGACAAATTTTATCACAGAAAGTTAAAAAAAAATCATTTTTTTTGACAAAATTCATGTCTTTTTTGATGAATATAATAAAAAGTAAAACTCGCAGCAGCAATCAAATAGCACCAAAAGAAAGCTGTATTAGTGACAAGAAAAGGAGGGAAAATTCATTTAGATGGTAAGTTGTATGACCGAGCAATAAACCGTGAAAGCTGCAGTGGTCTGAATGGAAAAAAAGGCTCTGGTAGAAAGACTGTGGTCCTCAAGTGGTTAAGGTCTTCCACAGCGAACTCCGTTTTCACGTATTTTCAAGTGCATGTTTCGCCTTGATTTTCGCTGTACAATCGGAAGGTGTGACTGCATTTCCCCAAAGTGGAAAAAAAAAGTGGAAAGTTTTTTTTGAAATGTGAGATCGCATAGCCAATTGCATAGCACTGCATTTGCTATGTGAGTTTCATGTGCTTCAATTTAATTAACGGCTAGTTCACACTGGGCGCTTTAGTAGCATTTTGCTGATCGCCGGCGATCAGCAAAAAGCTGTTTTTTCACTGTACGGGAAAGTGATTTAGGAGTGATTGAGTTTTGTGATTCTATAACAGTGAAATGCAATGCAATCGCTCCAAAAAGGCTGCATGCACCATCAGCAAATTGGTAATCACTGGCGATAACTACAATGTGAACACTACCATTGACTTGCATCAGCAGCAACATTTTGCTGATCGCCAGTGATCAGCAAAACGCTGAAAAATCACCCAGTGTGATCTAGCCCTAACCCTAAAGCAAATACAGGCAAACTGCAGCACGCTCTACCTTTGCGATTGGGCCCCAAAAAAAACGAATTGCACCACTCTGTGCAAGGCTACGTATTATGTTACTCACAGGGCCCTTGCGAACGGAAAAACGCATGCACTTTGAAAAGTTTATCGAAGCGCATGCAGTGTGGAAAGCCCTAAGGCCCACTCCAACCAGTGAATGGTTTACCTGGGTCATGTGCAATGTCAGTGAGCAAGGACTCCGTGAATACACCACCTGTCAGCTGCTCTCTTGCAACGCTGGGCTCTAGTTAGTGCTTGGCATCGGTGGTAGACAGGTGCCCCCCCCCCATGGAGTCACATCTGAGTGTGGCTACAGCCGTGCTCAGATGCAACATGCGCGGTTCTTTGCTACAGGGTAAGGGCCTGTACACACTGAAAAACGCAAGCAAAATCGCAAGCGCATGCGTTTTTAAAGTGCCTGTAGTTTTAAAAACGCATGCGCTTTTGCCTGCGTTTTTTGTGCGTTTGCGTTTTTCTTGTAATTGCTGATTGGCTAAAGAATCCTTTGTTTTTTTTTTAGTTTACATTTCAACAGGAATCAGGAGATTGCAGAGTCTTCTGGGATACTGACTTCTGAAAAACGCAGGCAAAAACGCAAGCGCACGTTTTTAATGCGTTTTTCATGCGCTGCGTTTAAAAAAGCGCAGCAGGCACTGCGATTGCGTTTTTCTAAAAACGCATCGCACCAGTGTGTACAAGTCATCACGATTTTCATTCTTTTTCAAAAGACCTTGCGTTTTTAAAAACGCAACGCAAGCGCAGCAGTGTGTACAGGCCCTAACACCACTGCATGTAAGGGCTGACACGCACGGTGCTACAACTGTTGCCATTCAGCTGCATTTTAACAGCACTTGTGGGCGACAGCCAGGACGCTGAACCACTCAGCGAGTGCACAATTCAGCTTACTGTCTAAAAGAAGGCTTAGTGTGGTGCGCAGCAGTCAGACTTTCCCACCTGACTAACATGTATACAATTAAACAAATTAGAATTATAAACTGAACAGGCAAGAATACGGAGATTATAGCTAATTATATACCAATCTCCTTGCTGAATGCAGACTTCAAGGTCTATGCAAAACTCTTAGCCAATAGGCTTATGAAGGTCTCACCAAACCTCCTAGCTGCTGACCAAGTTGGGTTTACAACTGGCAGACCAGACGGGACCAGACGAATTATAAATATAATTAAACATATAGAACTCTCTGGAAGGCCTTCTCTGCTTCTCTCCTTAGATGCAGAGAAGGCCTTCGACAGATTCCATTGGGGATTTCTGGAAAAAACACTGAAAACATTTGGACTGCAGGGTAACATCTTAAGAGCAATACTTTCCCTCTACTCTCTCCCAACAGTAGCAGAAAAATTAAGGTCCAACCCCAAAATCCAAGGAATTGATATAAGTGGCACACCACATTCCATAAGCTTATTTGCGGACAATGTCATCCTTTCTCTAGCAGACCCCCTTAATTCTTTAGACCAAACTATCAAAATACTAGACGAGTTCTCGACAGTTTCACTATACAAACTAAATCATACCAAATCTAACCTCATGGGCATTAACATACCTGCCTCTATCAAGGAGAAAATTGTCCGCAAATACCCTTTCCCTTGGGCTCCACAATCTCTTCAATTTTTAGGAATCCAGCTTCTTTCTACTCCCACAAATATTATACGTGTTTCACACCATCCATATCCCCCTGAAGACGTCTTTCTTGACTGATGCCAATAAAATTATTAACCAATATATAGATGGCAAGGCAAAAACCCAGAATAGTCTATAATATCATGACTCTCCCTAAAAACTGGGGCGGCATGGGGCTTCCATGCCTAAAATCATTATTTAGCTGCAAACTTAGAACCAATAAAATATTGGTGGTCCCTACCTACAGACAAAACCTGGCGGCCCACCCGAGAGACTTTCTTTTGGTCATAGCCTTAGGGTACAAACCCAAAACATTCCCTTACCCCACATATTAGATGCAATTACAGGGAACCTTAACTGAGAGGGATATGGATGTTTCCTTTTAAACAATACCAGCTGCATGTCAGTCCTGCTGATCTCTTTGGCAGCAGTAGTAGCTGAATCACACACCTAAAACAAGCATGCAGCTAATCCAATCTGACTTCAGTCAGAGCACCTGATCTGCATGCTTGTTGAGGGGCTGTGGCTAAAAGTATTAGAGACACAGGATCAGCAGGAGAGTCAGGCAACTGTTATTGCAGTGGTTTGCAAAAGTATTCAACCCTTTTGAAGTTTTCCACATTTTGTCATATTACTACCACAAACATGAATCAATTTCATTGGAATTCCACGTGATAGACCAATACAACGTGGTGAGAAGTGGAACGAAAATTATACATGATTCCAAACATTTTTTTTTTTTACAAATAAATAACTGCAAAGTGGTGTGTGCGTAATTATTCAGCCCCCTTTGGTCTGAGTGCAGTCAGTTGCCCATAGACATTTCCTGATGAGTGCTAATGACTAAATAAAGTGCACCTGTGTGTAATCTAGAGTCAGTACAAATACAGCTGCTCTGTGACGGCCTCAGAGGTTGTCTAAGAGAATATTGGGAGCAACAACACCATGAAGTTCACAGAACACACCACAGGTCAGGGATAAAGTTATTGAGAAATGTAAAACAGGATAAGGCTACAAAAAGATTTCCAAAGCCTTGAACATCCCACGGAGCACTGTTCAAGCGATCATTCAGAAATGGAAGGAGTACCAAGACAAGACAAACCTACCAAGACAAGGCCGTCCACCTAAACTCACAGGCCGAACAAGAAGAGCTCTGATCAGAAATGCAGTCAAGAGGCCCATGGTGACTCTGGACGAGCTTCCGAGATCTACAGCTCAGGTGGGGGAATCTGTCCATAGGACAACTATTAGTCGTGCACTGCACAAAGTTGGCCTTTATGGAAGAGTGGCAAGAAGAAACAGAAAAGCATAAGAAGTCCTGTTTGCAGTTTGCCACAAGCCGTGTGGGGGACACAGCAAACATGTGGAAGAAGGTGCTCTGGTCAAATGAGACCAAAATAGAACTTTTTGGCCAAAATGCAAAACGCTATGTGTGGCAGAAAACTAACACTGCACATCACTCTGAACACACCATCCCCACTGTCAAATATGGTGGTGGCAGCATCATGCACGGGGGGTGCTTCTCTTCAGCAGGGACAGGGAAGCTGGTCAGAGTTGATGGGAAGATGGATGGAGCCAAATACAGGGCAATCTTGGAAGAAAATGTCTTGGAGTATGCAAAAGATTTGAGACTGGGGCGGAGGTTCACCTTCCAGCAGGACAACGACCCTAAACATAAAGTCAGGGCAACAATGGAATGGTTTAAAGGGGAACTGAAGAGAGAGGTATATGGAGGCTATCATGTTTATTTCCTTTTAGACAATACCAGTTGCCTGGCAGCCCTGCTGATCCTCTGCCTCTAATACTATTAGCCATAGCCCCTGAACAAGCATGCAGCAGATCAGGTGTTTCAGTGGTTCAGACTTATAAGTCTGATCTGACAAGACTAGCTGCATGCTTGTTTCTGGTTTTAATCAGATACTACTGCAGATAAATAGACCAGCAGGGCTGCCAGGCAACTGGTATTGATTAAAAGGAAACAAACATGACAGCCTCCATATACCTCTCTCTTCAGTTCCCCTTTAAAACAAAACATATCCATGTGTTAGAATGGCCCAGTCAAAGTCCAGATCTAAATCCAATCGAGAATCTGCGGCAAGATCTGAAAACTGTTGTCCACAAACGCTGTCCATCTAATCTGACTGAGCTGGAGCTGTTTTGCAAAGAAGAATGGGCAAGGATTTCAGTCTCTAGATGTGCAAAGCTGGTAGAGACATACACTAAAAGACTGGCAGCTGTAATTGCAGCAAAAGGTGGTTCTACAAATTATTGACTCAGGGGGCTCAATAATTACGAACACACACTACTTTTTTTTAAAAATGTATGGAATCATGTATGATTTTCGTTCCACCTCTCACGTGTACACCACTTTGTATTGGTCTTTCAAGTGGAATTCCAATAAAATTGATTCATGTTTGTGGCAGTAATATGACAAAATGTGAAAAACTTCAAGGGGGCCGAATACTTTTGCAAACCACTGTATTTTAAAAGGAAAAATCCATATCCTTCTCAGTTTAGGTTCCATTTAAGGCATGGGAACACTATATTAAACACCCAACCAACAAAATTTCAATCTCTCAAGTTAAAATCTCACTCACTACCCTTACAATTATATTAATGACATTATTAGGAACAAAAGGTTCCTCTCCTCTGCTAACCTACAAGCCAAGTTCACCCTACCCGATAATCAAATATTCTCGCAGTGGTCCTCAAACTACGGCCCAGATGTGGCCCACTGCACCTTTAAATATCGGTGGCTTGCATGTAGAATAGCAGTGCTAGAACCACCCGTCTAAATACTGTAGAAACCAGCAAGTAGTCATTCCCTGGCTTCCAATCCAATTCTGCCTCAGGTGACACTGCTGTCCAACTGGACGGCAGGTTGTCACTTGGGAATGCTTCACTGTCTGGTGCACAAAGACGTTCTTTGGGTGCTGCATAACTGAATGGCTGCTGCTGGGAGGTCTCCTCCGGGCATGATTGCGGAGAATCAATACCTTGATTCAATGCAATATTTTTCATCATTGTTTTATGTATGTTTCGGCAGTCTGAAGTATGTTGACCCGGTCCTTCCCCGAAAAAGTTTGGGGATCCCTGCTATAGAGTCACCCACACCATGAAGGAAACAATCTCCAAATTCCCTACCTTACCAGATTCCCTACTGACCTACCTCAATTGTAAATTGCCTATCAAAGGAGTGATCTCCTTGAGGTATAACCTACTTCTTCCCTATCATCAAAAAACATTGTCCAAATATATTAAAACCTGGTCAGTCGACTTAGGTATGGCTCTCGATGTTCAGCAAACCCCACAAGGAACCCGCACTCTTCTCAAATTATTTCGCTCAAATTGTCACTGGGAACTACACCAAAAGATACTAACCAAGTGGTACCTGACCCCTAGACGCCTTGCTTCCTTCTCATCAGCCAGTTCACCTGTTTGCTGGAAATGTAATCAATCCATCGGCACTCTACTCCATATGCTCTGGGAATGCCCAGTTGTAGCGAGATTATGGACTAAAGTCCAAAACTTTTTACAAAGTATAGTACCTCATACCTTTACTCTTACTCCTGCCCTTGATCTACTCCTTTCTGGCATCAATAATATTCAACCACACTTACATTCCATAACCTGCCATATTTTAATGTCCGCCTTACAACTTATTACGTATAATTGGAAGTCCTCGAATGATCTCCATTTTACTCAAGTTCTATCCAATACCAAATCTAATCTTATACTTGAATATAATATTGGAAGCAGGTCAATGGATATATGTAATCACTTTGCTTTACCGAAAACCCTGGCCGAAGCAGTAGTAGACACTATTGAAGACCTCTCATAACCCCATAACCGTTTCTCTGGAATTATACCGTCAATTGTTAACCACTTCTCACCATGCCTTCCTTCCATGACAGGACATACCCTCCCACATCATCTCCTGGGATCAAGTTAAGTTATGTTAAACCCAGTTCAGAGCTTGTTGTTCTAATCTTTTTGTTAATGTGCACCGTGGAGTAGCATTGTTAATCGTTTCAATGAGTCGACCTATATATTCCGAAGCGAATAATGTAAAACAATAAGCACTTTTATTCATTATATTATTTTTACTATAACTTGCCTTGCCCTTTCCCAATATATGCCACAAACCTACCCTAACCCTCATTTCATCTCTTAGCTTCTCTCTAGTCCCTCAACCCATTTCCTGAACGTAACTCCTTCATAACACTCCCAAACCTTCACAACAACCGTGACCTCACACCTAAACTGACAAAAAAAACCTTAAATGATCCCTAACACTACCCTACTGACCAACTTAAAACCTCTATTAACTTAAAACCTTCGAACAAACCTGTGAGCAGAGGGCGATAAGATTTATATACTTACCTGAGTAGTGGGAGGAGTCTGGATGGTCCAGAGAAGAAGGGATAAGATTTAGATACTTACCTGAGTAGTGGGAGGAGTTTGGATGGTCCAGAGAAGAAGGTATAAGATTTAGATACTTACCTGAGTAGTGGGAACCTTCTTGATGGTTGTGAGAAAACGCGGAAAAGCCGCCGCCTGTGCCAAGAGCAAGGCGGCTGACTCCGCGTCCAACGCGGCGGTTTGCACGCATAGACATGCGTCTGGTAGTATGGTGGAATGCGGAAAAGCCGCCGCATGTCCTGACAGCAAAGCGGCTGTTTCCGCGTCCAACACGGCGGTTTGCATGCAGCAGCGTGCGCTTGGTGTGGCTGGGTCTGTTAGTGCACATAGGCAGATGGAGAGCTACGCGCACGCGGGCCTGAACTCAGGACCTTTATACCAGCAGGGGAAGTGCTGAGAAGCATATTCAACAAGCCCTTCTCAAATGTGTTTAGAAGGTCGTAGCGCAGGAACGATGAGCTGTTGGAGGATAAGGGAAGCCCCTGGAGCAGGCTTCCCCCCTAATGAAGTAAGTATCTAAATCTTATTGCCCTCTGCTCTTGACCACCCAGACTCCTCCCACTACTGAGGTAAGTACCTAAATCTTATCGCCCTCTGCTCTGGACCACCCAGACTCCTCCCGCTACTGAGGTACATACGGACCACCCAGACTCCTCCCACTACTGAGGTAAGCACCTAAATCTTATTGCCCTCTGCTCTTGACCACCCAGACTCCTCCCACTACTGAGGTAAGTACCTAAATCTTATCGCCCTCTGCTCTGGACCACCCAGACTCCTCCCGCTACTGAGGTACATACGGACCACCCAGACTCCTCCCACTACTGAGGTAAGCACCTAAATCTTATCGCCCTCTGCTCTAGACCACTCAGACTCCTCCCACTACTGAGATATGTGGCTAATTTAACCTTAAAAATCTGTTCCAAGTACACTGCAAACATAAATTCCACTCATTAAAACTTTTCAATACATGTATCAGGGCTGTTCAAATGCTTTTGTAATTTATTGTTGATAAGTACCTTTCCATTAATTGCCATGATGCATTTCAGTAGTACAAAAGTCATTATGACACTTTATATTATTAAAAAAAATGCCTTTTTAATTCTATTTGCCTTTCTATTTCAGCTTGCTGTGAGCTGTGGATATCTTAAAGTGCCTCTACACTGCTATAGCAATGTAAAATCTGTAGTTTGTAGTGCTCTGAACACCGGCAGCCCAGCTGGAAGCAGAATGCATTGCAGCTCCAGAGTAGCCTCAGATATGAAAACCAACACATTTTATGCTGGGTACACGCTATTAAGGTTAACAGAAATTGATCAGAAAATGCTCGGAAATCGATTGGAAAGCAAATCGGACATGTTGGAAATAATCGATCTGACAGTAAATCGGCCAGAAAATCTCATCGTGTGTACCCAGCATTATACTTGCTTTTCTGGCAGGAAGGCTGAGCTGTACCTGTGACTGTCCTCTGCAGATACAACCAAGATTACAAACGGGCGTAGCAATAGGGGTTGCAGAGGTAGCGACCGCATCGGGCCCTGGGGCCTGAGGGGCCCCATAGGGCCCTCCCTCAACTACACAGTATTAGCTCTCTATTGGTCCTGTGCTCATAATAATCACTTCTATAGATACTTTAAATTGTGGTAATCATTAACAAACTGTTTACCATCCCCTTCTTGCACCTCTAACACTGTAGGTGTTATTGGCAGGTTTTGGTGCACCGTATCAATTGTTATGTATAGAGTGCTTGGGGCCCCATTGTAAACTTTGCATCGGGGCCCACAGCTCCTTAGCTACGCCACTGGTTACAAATTTCAAGTAATAGGGTTTGGAACCACTAGGACGATTTTGCCAGCGCTTTGGATCGCCAACAATCACCAGCGATTCCAAAAAAACCCCCTATGTATCTAAATGGTGGGGAATTCACTAGTGTGATTGTGATTAGGGCTAATCGCAATCGCAGGACATGCAGCATTTCCAGCACGTTTGCGCTCAACGCTATGTATGGAAATTCTGCAAAATCATTTTGAATAGCAATTTTGCAGCAATTTTGGGGGAGTTGGAAATTTTAAATAAAGTTATTTATACTAACTGAGTGTCCCGATGTCCATCTTCTATCTGTAGCACCGCACCCTAGCAGAAGAGGTCCCGGGTGCTTCTCTGATTGGTCCTAGGGAAGCACCTATGACCTCTTCCTTTAGGGGGGCTATGGATCAAAGCCGGACATCAGGACACCTGGTAAGAATAAAGTTTATTTAAAGACGAACTATGGCGAAACATTTTAAAATTTAAATTTATGCGCACATAGACAAATAAGAAGTAAGTTTTTTTCAAATTAAAATGAATTATAAATTATTTTTCTCCTATATTGCTGTCAATTACAGTAGGTAGTAGAAATCTAACAGAAGTGATAGGTTTTGGACTAGTCCATCTCTTCATAGGTGATTCTCAGCAAGGCTTTTATTCTTTATAAAGATATTCCCTACAAAGGATTTAAACAAAGATGCTGTCCAGCCTCCCTGCTCCCTACACAGTTTTTTGGCAGTTGGACAGAGCAACTGCCATTCACTAAGTGCTTTTGAAAATAAATAAATCCCTCGAGAATCCCCTATGAAAAGATGGACTAGTCCAAAACCTGT
The DNA here is from genome assembly GCF_040937935.1 of Hyperolius riggenbachi. Classification (NCBI taxonomy): domain Eukaryota; kingdom Metazoa; phylum Chordata; class Amphibia; order Anura; family Hyperoliidae; genus Hyperolius; species Hyperolius riggenbachi. The sequence continues at coordinate 161,408,320 of NC_090657.1, read as the reverse complement.
CACTTCTGTCAGATTTCTACTACCTAATGTAAGTGACAGCAACATAAGAGAAAAGCAATTAATGGCTCATTTTACTCTGGGAAAAACGTACATCTTGTTTGTATATGTTTGCACATATTTTAAATTTTACAATTTTTCGCCATAGTGCGCCTTTAAAAAAAAAATGAAACCCTCCCCTTACTGTACAGCTCTTCTAGCTGTACCAAAATGCGAGCGCAATCACACTAGCGCTGCACACAGTGATAGTGTGATTTAAAAGCACTGCAACGATTCCTAGTGGGATCCAGCACTAACAGAAATGTACCACCCTCCCCCTAACGATGTGACTGCGTAGTCTGGAGTCCTCCTTTAAGAAATAACACTGTTAAAGGTACAGGGTGGCTAACACCTTTTCGGAGCAGCAACAAGCTTTCAGCGCCTGATCTGTAAATCTCAGGAATAATCACAAAGCATGGGACCGCGCATCTGGACTACAAACATCCCCTCAGCCCAGAGGATTTCCACACATCTCAGAGTTCCCATTCTCCTGTTCAAAGACCACTTCCATTAGATTTACAGCTGTTCTAAAGCCGCAGAATCTGAGAGAATCTACCAATTATGTCACAGAGAGAGCCTGGGAGCCAGAAACATCTCTCCCAATGAGGAGGGCCACATATCTTCCCGCTACATCAAAGGGGAGGCAGACGAGAGGTGGGGATGAGGTCCATCAGGCAGACTTCTGGAGAATAATGTCCTCACAGACACCGGCTTTCTATAAACTCCACCTGCCTTTCATTAGGCTTTTAAAACCCATTAAATTGCAAAAAGAAAAAAAAAACAACACAAAACGGTCCCAGTTTGTTTGGCTTGTAGCAGAAGATTTGGAATTAGCCAAGACTTCGGGCTTCAAGATAATCTTTGCAGCCCAACTACTGGATAGCCTTATACTACCTGAGTTTCCCACACATGTATACAGGGACATGCAGGGAGGAAAGGAGAGTGTTGGCTTCTATGGGTCTCTGTAGTCCTCATACAGACAGTCCATCCACCTGAAAACAATATTGAATCACGTCAGCCACCAGGCAAAGCAGGAAGTTTTGAAGCAGGAAGACACATGAGGAAATAATAGTTTGAAAAAGACCTACGTTAAAACTTTTCAAAGTATCGTGGCTGCTCAAATGTTTTTGCAGTTTATTGTCATTAAAAATTACCTTTCCAATTCAGTCTGCATCCAGGTATGCATTTTCAAAAATATCGGTCTGCATTCAGGTATGCATTTTCAAAAATAAGTCCAAGAGCCATTATTTTTCTACACAGTGTTGCACTAGTATTCTCTACACATAGCCCAGTGCAGCTTTCCTTTTCTTGTATGAGTTATTGGCTTGGCTGTACAGATCAGGAACAACTGTTGCAGCAGTGGCTGGATGGTGTAATGGTTAAGGGCTCTGCCTCTGACGCAGGCGACCAGGGTATGAATCTCGGCTCTGCCTGTTCAGTAAGCCAGCACCTATTCAGTAGGAGACCTTAGGCAAGTCTCCCTTACACTGCTACTGCCTATAGAGCGTGTCCTAGTGGCTGCAGCTCTGGCGCTTTGAGTCCGCCAGGAGAAAAGCGCGATATAAATGTTATTTGTCTTGTCTATTTTCCTCACCTGCATAAAATGAGCTCAGTACAGGGGAAGCAGAAAACTTAAAAAGAGCCCGAGGTAGGCTAAAAAAAAAAAAAAAGTAGGCTACCTGATCCGCAGGGTTTAGCAAAAAACGCGGCTCCCGTGGGCCACAATGGCCCACTTTCACTTGCGTGGCCCCTGGGTCACGGTACTGCACTGAGAGACTCTTATAGCGTGCAGGGAGGCGGGGATCATCAGGAGGCGCGCCCAGCGGGAGAGAGCTGCCCAATGGCAGCTCAGGAAACCCTGTAGGAACGCCTCTGGCGGGGATTTTAAACAGGGAATTCCTCTCCCCTGTTTACCTCCGAGTTAGCAACAAATCTGGTCTCTAAACTCGGCAGGCTATAGCCTGGCGGGGGAGTTGTAGAGAGCGGCGGTTGGGGGACACAGAGCCATGTCATTAGGCAGAGAACATGGCTCTGTGTCTAATCTGCCCCCCCCCCCCCCCCCCCCGAAGATCCACCTCGGGTTAACTTTAAAGCTTTGAGTGGGGGAAGGGGCAATTAGGGTTAGGCATGGGGGAGTGGTTAAGGTTAGGCATCAGTGGAGGGAGGGGTCAGTGTAAGAATATAGTTATGTTTAGCTTTAGTAGAATAATGGTATTTCTTACTAATATTTTATTATCATAATTTGTACTGTGAGTAGAATATTGTTACAATTTTCGGCATTCTATTATTGGCCTTTCCAGGTGCCCCTTTTTGATGTACACCACATCAGTAAATAACAGTTTGAAAAAGACCTTTATATTGTGTCAAAATCACTTGTGGAACCTTTCAGGCAGGTTTCACACTAGTCTCAATTGTACGCAGATCACTGGAAACCTCATGCATGTCTATTGGCCAATCACATCTGTTCATTTTCTGTTTTAAAATCTTTGTTTCATCTGCGGCACAAAAATGCATGCGGCTAGCATTCACTGTATCTCAATGGAAACGCATATTTACTGTTTTTTGAATGCACCTTTTGCAAGTGTTATGTAAATTATGCCTGATAATGTGTTTTTAAAATGGAAAGTAAACCACCTATTGGCCCAAACACTGCAAGCAAGATCCTGGCGATTCACCTGCACTAATCAAGCAGAACGATGTTGTGTCTCCCTGCTCTGACACTAAACATTTATTCTGCGTTGATCAAGCTCATGTGAACTTTAGCCGATTCTTTTACGATTGACCAATATTTTCCATCCTGCTCGAGTTTGTCTATTCTGGCAGATATTGGCCAATTTCTATCAATCAAACAGAATGAAACACAATCAACAGTGGCTTAACTAAGGAGCTTGGGGCCCCAGTGCGGGTCTACATGAGAGCCCAAAGCATACCACTTGATATGGAGCCCCCAAACCTTCCAAGGACAGCTGCAATGTCAGGTGTAATCAGGGTAAGGAAACAGTTTGTTAACCCTCCTGGTGGTTTGCTAAAAAATCGCCACGGGGCAGCAAATCTTTTTTTTTTTTTTTTCATGTAGCGAGACAAAGTCTCGCTACATGATAGCCGCTGCTCAGCGGCATCCCCCCCCAGCCCCTCCGATCGCCGCCGGCGATCGGCGATCAGGAGATCCCGTTCAAAGAACGGGATTTCCTGGAGGGCTTCCCCCGTCGCCATGGCGACGGGACGGGATGACGTCACCGACGTCGTGACGTCAAAGGGGATTCCTATCCACCCCATAGAGCTGCCTGGCACTGATTGGCCAGGCAGCGCACGGGGTCTGGGGAGGGGGGGGGGGGCGGCTGCGGCGCGACGGATCGGCGGGTAGCGGCGGCGATCGGGCACTGCACGCAGCTAGCAAAGTGCTAGCTGCGTGCAGCAAAAAAAAAATTATGCAAATCGGCCCAGCGGGGCCTGAGCGGTGCCTTCCGGCGGCATAGCCCGAGCTCAGCTCGGGCTTACCGCCAGGAAGGTTAACCCCCCTGGCGGTAAGCCCGACCTGTGTTCGGGCTCCGCTTTGTGTGCTGAAAGCGGTGAGCCCGAACACAGGTCGGGCTGGCTAAATACATGCTGCGCAGTGTCTCTCTGGGTCCCGCGCGCTGATCGCGCTGCACAGCGGGACCCAGGCTTCTCCCTCCCGGCCGCCGGAGTCCCCATTACCTGGCTGATCTTCCGGGGACCCGGCGGCCTATCAGTGGCATGGAGCGGCGTACATGCGTGACGTTGTGCGGCAGCGTGGGATCATGGGGGAAGGAGGGAGGGAGTCAGGGAAAAAAAAAAAAACAATAAATGACTGTGATTGGACACAGGGGGTAGGGAGGGAGAAGTAACACAGAGTCAAATATAATAAACAATGTGATTGGCCACAGGGGGAGGGAGAGGAAAAAAAATAAAAATGACACAAATTATCTGATTGGCCACATGGGTAGGGAGGCAGAAATGAAAACAAAAAAAAATGACAAGTGATCTGATTGGCCACAAGTAGCATTGAATTGAATACAAGTTAGTTTGTATTCAATTCAATGTTGCCATTTGCTCTCTGGAGACCGTGGCTGCTGGCTGTTTGATCTGTGAGTTGCTGATTGATTGATTACTGATTATTGGATACCCGTTACTGATTTTTGCCTGGATTTTTGACTATTCTCTTTGCCTTCTCCCTGCACTGATTTTGCCTGGACTTTGATTGATTTACTGTGTACCGATTTTTGCCTGGATTTTGACAACTCTCTGCCTGCCGTTTTCTGCCTGTAGTTTGCTATGGCGTCCGCTTCAAGAAGGCAGCTCGCTGCGGAATCGCTGGTGGAGTTGGAGGACAGCGATTTGCAGTCACTGGCGGACTCAAGCGACAGTGACGCACCTGGGGACCTCTCATCCGACCCAGGTAGCGACAGCGAGAGTGATTCCATCACCACGGATGTTAGCGATGTCCGGGTCTGGTGCCCCGTTGACCTTTCTCAGGCACCGCCACCGCCCCCCCGTTTTCCTTTTACTGGGGAGCCTGGCCTGAAGAAAGTGTGTGAGCACAACCCCCTGGCCTACCTGCAGCTCTTCTTTGATGAGGCCGTTATTGAGAAGATTGTGGAGGAGACTAATCGTTATGCCTCCCAACAACTGGCTGCTCCACGACGCCCCTTCTCAAGAAGCAGGACCTGGGAGCCGGTCACCAAAGAAGATATTTGGCTATTTTTGGGACTTATCATTCTGCAGGGGGTGGTGGGGAAGCCCCTGCAGAAGTGGTATTGGACCACCAACAAAATGATAGCGACCCCGTTCTTTGGTACGGTGATGAGCGAGTACCGGTTTTCGCTCATCATGAAATTTCTCCATTTCGCCAATAACGACACCTTTGAGGAGTCCACTCACCCTGCTCCCAAACTGAAAAAAATCTGGGAAGTGTACGAGATGGTGGTGGAGAACTTCAGGACCACGTATGTTCCAGAGCGGGATATATCCGTGGATGAGAGCCTGATGGCTTACAAGGGGAGGCTGAGCTGGCTGCAATTTATAGCTTCTAAGCGGGCCCGCTTTGGAATCAAATCTTATATGTTGTGTGAGTCTTCAACCGGGTACATCTGGAATACAGTTTTGTACACCGGAAAGGGAACAAAGTTCAATCCCCGGTTCAGCGACTACGGAGTGGCGACAAGTTCCGTTTTATCACTTGCTGAGCCGTTACTGGACAAGGGATATTGTGTCACCACGGACAATTTTTATTCTTCCCCGGAACTCTTTGAGATCCTCATAAAGCGTCGCACTGATGCCTACGGCACAGTTAGGCCGAACAGGCGGGAGATGCCTACATCTTTTGGGAAGCAGAAATTGAAACCAGGGGACATAGCTGCTTGGCAGAAAGGAAAGATGCTGGCTCTCCGCTGGCGGGATAAAAAAGACGTTTGTCTCCTTTCCACAGTCCACGACACCTCCACTGTTCCCACCAAAACGAGAGCAGGAAAGGAAATACAGAAGCCGCAGGTTGTGGTGGACTACAACCAAACAATGGGTGGAGTGGACAGAGCGGACCAAGCAGTGACATTTTATCCCGCAGTCCGCAAGCAGCAGAAGAAATACTATAAAAAGATATTCCGACATCTTCTGGAGCAGTCTCTGTGGAATTCTTATATACTCTACAAGCAGCGCAGTGAAAGGCCAATTACTCACGCGGACTACATATGGAGGATGTGCGAGTGTATCTGTTTGCGGTACCAGACTGCCACAGATGCCAGAACTGGGCGACGTGCCTCCTATGTCGTTAACCCGGAGCGACTCACTGGCCGGCACTTCCCGGAGCACATACCTCCCACCGCCAAAAAAAACACACCAACCAGGACATGTGTGGTGTGCTGCTCGAAGACCGATGAGAGGGGCAAAAAAGTCAGGAAGGAGTCGCGCATCTACTGCCCTGACTGCAATGTTGGACTCTGTGCTGCTCCCTGCTTTAAAACTTATCATACACGGGAGGTGTACTAAGTATACATGTACATAATGTGTATAATTATCTTCTTGCTGCCTTATTTGTACAGTTTTCCTATTTTTTCAGTTTATTGATAAATTTTATTATTTCAGCAAATTTGTGTTCCAGTCTTTTATTTATATGCAGAATGTCTACCAGGCCTCTATTCTGATATATTTTGGTGAGTTAAGACTTAAGAATTGGAGGTCTAAAATTCTTGAAAAAAAAATGTACCGCTTTTGACTCCTAATTCCAGACAGAAATGAACCGCCAGGGAGGTTAAAGGACCACTACTGCAAAAAAAAAAGTAGGCAGTTAAAGAGACTCTGTAACACAAAAAAAGTTCCCCTGGGGTGTACTCACCTCGGGAGGGGGAAGCCTCAGAGTCCCAATGAGGCTTCCCCCTCCCCTGTAGCTGAAGGCAGTCCAGCGCTGGCTCCCCTGAAGTGTCCCACAATCCTGGCTTGACAAGCCTGATAAGGCTTGGTATATTTACCTTCCCTGGCTCCACTAGGGGCACACTGTTGCGGCTCTCCGCACGGAGATAGGCGGAAATAGCTGATCTCCGTCGGGTCCGCTCTACTACGCAGGCGCAGGAGACTTGCGCCTGCGCAGTAGAGCAGCCCGACAGCGATCGGCTATTTCCGCCTAATGCGCCTGCGCTGGAGCCGGAAAGGTAAATATTTACATCCTCACTGTTCGGAGGGGCACAACAAGACCGCCGTGGGACACAGGAGGACGGGGGAAGCCTCGATAGGATCCGAAAGCTTCCCCAACCCGAGGTGAATACTCCCCAGGGAAACTTTTTTTAGTTACAGGTTTTCTTTAAAATCTGACAGAACCAACAGGTTATGGGCCAGTACATCTCCTCATGGGGGATTCTCAGGGTTTTCTTTGCTTTCAACAGCATTTCCTGAACAGCAGTTTAACTGCCAAAATAGTTAGATACCAGCCAACCTCCCTGCTCACTATTTCGTCAGTTAGACTTTGCAACTGCTGTTCAAAACAAACAAACAAAAAATCTGAGAATCCCCCATGAGGAGATGGACTGGCCCAAATCGGTTCTGTCACATTTTAACTGCCTACTTCTTTCACAACAGTGGTCTTTTAAGGATTACCACTATGCAATGCACATATAGAGATGTTCATTACCTGCATAGAGGACCCCTAGTGTGCCCCTCTGGTCCAGAGGCCATGGTGCAGATGCAACCCCTGCATCTTCAACTGCTGCAACACTGACAATTGATTCTCCAGCGATCGAATAAAATATTCGAATTGAACAGGACATCAAGTAACATATGAGCACCTGTAATTTCACACACACACAACCCAGGCAGACGGCTGATCCATGCAGATTCCATAGGAATTGGTCAGGGCTGCCGGGGACGTGTTGGGAGGAATGTGATGGAAATGCATTTCAGGACGTGGTATGTTAGTTGCCAGCTGACTTTCAGGGGCTGTAAATGCAGATAAGGGTGTCGGAGAGTCCCGGTGACTCCAGTGCCTGGCAGACATGTGTTCCATACACCCCTCTCTCCTGTGCACCATGTCTGCTTTTATCAGGGCGCAGGACGTCTGGAGCCAGAGCCTGGCCTGGTGATGACAGACAGACTGTGAGAATCCCTCTGCAGGTATGGCCCCTCTCTCCTCTAAGCATGCTCAGATAATGGCTGATGTCACAGAGGGGCTGTGGAATGTCCTCGCTGGTGGAGGGGTGAGGTCTGGGGACCTCTGTCAGTCACAACTCACAGAACCTCATCAGTCAGGCCACTCCGTCACCTGTGACACGCGGGCTCCGCAGGATTCCATTCTGAACTCTAATCACACATACCATACTCAAACACCATACAATTGTTTTTTAGGTTTTTTTTATTTTTTTCAATTAAAAAATCACAATCAATTTTTCTGATTGATTGTAACGTGCAAAAAAATCTGACCAATGTACCACACACGGTTGTTCAATTTTTGCCCAAATATGAAAAAGAAATGAAACTCAGAAAAATGTCTTGGATCTATAAATGAAGAAACTGACAATCTACCCTACACCTTTCAAGATTTATAAAAATTGATCAGAAAATCAGCCAACCCAATCATCTTTTATGAAAAAAAAAATTAAAAAGTAAAATGGGAGATTTCTTGCTCAAATAATAATAATAATAAAAAAAGCGTACAATTTTCCTGCTCAACCAATGATTTTTATCGAATTACAGTAAGGCCTGCAACCCACTAGGAGCAATTTCTAATCGCTAGTGATTTGAAAAAGCTCTTGCTAATGCAAGGCTATAGGGGATTTTTATAAAAGCACATCCCTCTAGTGGGATCACACCCATAGCATTACATTACATTAGCAAGAGCTTTCAAAGCACAAAACCCTCAGAAAAGCGCTCATAGTGGGTTTCTGGCCTAAAATTAGATCACAAGTATATACCCCTTTGTCTCCTTACCTAATGTCTCCAACCCACAACCTTCTAGATCAGGGCTGGGCAACCTGCGGCCCTTTCAGTTGTTTCACACGGCCTGCTGATGGCCACCAGATTTGACCAACAGATAGATTCCTCTCTGATCGAAATCTAATCAGAGAGGGACATATTACTGACACACACTACAAAGAGATTTTTAATAGACTTTACCTAGAAATCTATAAAAAATCTATAGAACCACCACTGCAGGGCCGACTGTCAGGCCCACCAGGTCTTCCCCATCTAGTGCTCCCCCTGTGCCCACTCCCAAGGATTGCCAAGGAAGCACACTCGTCTGTCGGCGTGCTCCTACCATGTACTCTCTCTATCCCCGCTGGCAGGCTGCACCCCTGCGAGGTCACGGGATACAGGTGCCCCAGCGGTAAAGAAGAGAGGACACAGGAGGAGTCCGCTGGCAGATAGGTGAGTGCTCGTGCTCCGCTGTCAGCTCTTTGCATGGGCCCCGGGGGGAAGCACTATTTACACGTTAGGTCAGGCGATCCTCCACAAATCTACTGCAGCACACTCGACTGACCACTTTCAAACAATTACTTTCTGTCTAGAGCGATCAATCGTTTTGATTAATTTCTCCTAGAAATTGACACAGGCCACAAAAGTCGGCTTCAGATGATTTGATCCCAGTCTCTTATAGTTTTGCTGAAACTTTTCCCATCAGGTCCGCCGTGTGCGGAGGGGATGGCGTCACTGCAATGGGAGGCGGACAAAGGAGGACCTGGATCATCGGCAAGGAGGGGCAAGCTAGATGGGATGTCCTAGGACTCTGCATCCTATCAGGTTAGCAGCATGTAAGTTCCCCATCAGGTCCGTGATTTCAGGACTATTATGATTGGTGCAAATATGTTTGAAATTTATTGGCTGCTGCCACCCATGATTAGTATAAATACCTAGCATGTTTGTTGTATCATTGTAATTCCCAGCTAAGCTTGACAAAGAGGCGTGCAGCCTTGAAACGTTGCATCTGTTTGCTGGAATATATTTATGCTTTAATGCAATAAAAGAGCAGAAGAAATACCGTAGATGGTGTCGGCTTTCTCCTTCTTGTCTACCCACCTCCATAGTAACAGAACATGGTGCAGCCTTTCTAGTCCCTGTTGGGTGACAGTTATTGCATGCGTGTACCCAGCTTAAGGCAAGTTTTGTGCAGAAGCCAATTAGCTTACCAGCATGTTTTTTGGGATGAAGGCAACCAACATAAACATATGGTGGGAGGCATACTTATTCCATGCAGACAGTCATGGGTACTGCTTGGCCCAGGAAAATCAAGCAGCCGCTTGGGACCTCACCCACAACAGGGACCTCCCAAGCTGCCAGAACTGCCCTGGCTGTGACTTGTTTGTATGTCCATCCCTGCCTCCACACCACTCACACACAGACCTCAGATCAGTGGCAACATGAATGATAGGGGTGAGCGGTGCAGTGACCATGGAGTACACAGTGACGGCACTGTGACTGACAGCAGTATGGGGCCAGTAAAAAGCCACGTAGCTCTCATCCATTATCGAATGACACGTCAGCCGTTGCCATTGCAACACGCCTCTAAGAGGGAGGAGGCAGAGAGAAGTGAGCAGTAAGGAGAGGAGAGCTTTCTTCCAATCAGCACCTTTCTGTGTACAGATGCTGGACGTGGACACAAGTAATGTATACATTTATCAGTTAAAAAAAAAAGCAAAAAAACTAAAACGGAAAGAATGTTACACTTACTTCTCTTGTTACACTACACTTCTCTTATACCAAGCAATAGCTGCAAGAGTTTTCAACTGGCAGTTCCAACACCCTTTAACCACTTCAGGACCAAACACATTTTCACATATCAGCTCTGCTCTCATTCATTCGCCAATAACTTTATTACTACTAATCACACCTAAATGATCTATATATTGTTTTTCCAAGACAAATCAGGCTTTTAGGGTGTGATAATTTTGTTTAGCAATTACCTTATTTTCATTGCATTTTAAAGGGAAACAAGGGTGCAAAAAATGAAAAACGCACTATTTCTCCATTTACATCCATTATAGCTTTACAATAAACAGCGCTAACTATAAGTTAATCCCACAAATTGTATTTGCTTATTCACCCTGGTTATAACAACGTTTAGATTATGTTCCTACCACAATGTATGGTGACAATATTGTATTTGGAAATAAAGGTGTCTTTTTTCTGTTTTTCCTTTTTGCTTTCTCATTGTACACTATTGATGATTATAAGATCTTATATGCAAAAGTAATAGTAATATACCCACATGGCATACATATTTAAAAAGCCAAATTCCTAAGGTAATAATATATGTTGTTTCTTTCATATTCTGTCACTTTGTTTTCATTTTACAAGTCTTTTATTTTGCTACAGAATATGCAAAAATGTATTTGCCTTTGATTCAGTTTATGACTAAAAAGAATACACAAGGCATGAGGCTCTACCCTAAAATAGTCTAAACTCTATTCTACTACTTATCACGGTTAAAATGTTACTACATATATGTCTCTTTTAGTTTTGCTAAAACTTTCCCAAATGTGATCATAATTTTGAAAATGACTTTTTTATGTTGGATTGAGTTTGTTCATACCTATTATTTATACAATGTGTGTCCAAGCTTTAAAGTGACTCCGAGCTCACCCAAAAAAAGAAAGTTCTACTCACCAGGGGCTTTCTCCAGCCCAGTGCTGGTCGGGAGGTCCCACGCCGGCGTCCTGGCTCCTCTCCTTCTCCCCGCTCCGGAATGGCTGACAGGCCGCAGCCCGGGCGACACTCGGGAGAGTGTCGGGCTGCTCCTTCCGCGTATGACGCGGCTGACGTCACACGCCGGCCGCCTCGCGTCATCACGGCGGCCGGCGTGAAAGTACTGCGCATGCGTGCTTTAATCGCGCATGCGCAGTACTTTCACGCCGGCCGGCGTGTGACGTCAGCCGCGTCATACGCGGAAGGAGCAGCCCGACACTCTCCCGAGTGTCGCCCGGGCTGCGGCCTGTCAGCCATTCCGGAGCGGGGAGAAGAAGAGGAGCCAGGACGCCGGCGTGGGACCTCCCGACCAGCACTGGGCTGGAGAAAGCCCCTGGTGAGTACAACTTTCTTTTTTTAGGTGAGCTCGGAGTCCCTTTAAGACCCACCAAAATGTATTCTACAACTCGTCATGGTTAAAATGATACCACAAGTGCCACATTTAGTAACAAACTGGTGGTGCACTCTCCACAACCACACTGAACATTTATAAACGTCCAGTTGTCATTAAGTGGTTAGGCTGAAGTTTGTGTGAACGCTTTTTATTAGGTTAGTATTAGGCTAGTAAGGGGGGTATTTGTTGGAATGGTAATAATGCTAGGCTTATGAAAAGGGCACAAGTCAGGATTACATTAGAGTGGCTTCTACAGATAATACTGTACATATAAAATCTGCTAAAGGGATTATACAGCCAAGAAAGCTACTTGTCCAAGAAGTGACAGTGAGCACAAATAGAGTACCACACCGAGTAAGGCTCCGCTCAAAGGAATGCTCGAACGTCATGTAGAATTGCGATTTCTCGCTTGCCGCACATTGTGCACTGCGGGCTTCGAGAATGCACAGGAGTTTGTCAGGCCCGTTTGTCCCCCCCTCCCCCCCAGACACCACCCCACAGCCTTCGAGAGATGATAATGTAAATGTATTTGTTCACTATCCATGAAGCATGAATTAATAAATGGTGGAATCGAGAGGATCATTCTTCAATTCACAATTACTATGTTTGTTCATCTCTCAAAGCACGCTATACACATTTGCTGGCCCCATTGCCATCTACCTCCTTCACATTCAATTAGACCCTGTAGAGCTATTAGCTCTGTGGCACTAGTCGCTGCAATATTGGCCATAGTGCCTACTGATCTTTGCACACATCTAATGGATTATCCTTGGCATTGCATTTTACCTGTGTTTTACTTATCTGCATTTGTAAATCCATGCTTAAAATGTAGTGCAAGACAATGGAAATGCAGAAAAATCATGCAAGATTTTCAAGTTTATTGGATTCTCATGTAAATTAACTTCATCGTTAAGCACGGAAAAATCCCAATCCCAAAAAAAACAAATAAAAACTCACAAAACTATGAAATCACACACACAAAAAAACAAACAAAAAAAAAACCAAGATGCAGAATTGGCTGTGTGGAAAATGGATTGTTGAATTTGCATGATAAGTGTGAACACTGCCTAGTCGGAGCTTCTCTATGCTTGAACTGCGCTAACACTACTACAATCCTCTGTCTGAAAAAAGCAAAAACAAGCAGAGCAGTGCCACCTGCTGGAGTCTTTTATACTCACAACAAATGCCAAGCACAATTCTGCCTTCTGAAAAAGGGGGAAAAAGTACTTGCCTCAATAGAGGAAATAATCCAGAGGCTTCCCCTTTCCCCTGCTGTTCCAGCGGATCTGAAAATGATTATCGCTATTTAACGTTAAAGCCTTATCGTTCTTTAGCGTTAAAGCCTTATCGTTCTTTAGCGTTAACACACAGAACCCTCTCTGTACCTATCCCTAACTCCTAAACCCCCCTGGTGGTGCCTAACCCTAACAACCCCCCTGGTGGTGCCTAACCCTAACAACCCCCCTGGTGGTTCCTAACCCTAAGACCCCCCTGGTGGTGCCTAACCCTAACCACCCCCTGGTGGTGCCTAACCCTAAGACCTCCCTGGTGGTGCCTAACCCTAAATCTCCCCTGGTGGTGCCTAATCCTAACCTTGACAGTGTTACATTAAATGCATTCACTACAAAATGAGACACGAGCTGCAGAACGCAAATGGAGGAAATCCCGCCACAACAATGATTTCCTGGGATACAAGACCAAGTTGCAGACGTACCATACTGCCCTCGCTGATAGTAAACAGATATACTTCACTCACTTGATCGCTACCCAAGCCTCCAACCCACGTCGTCTTTTTGCCACCTTCAATGCCTTACTTAACCCCACACCTCCCCCCCCAACCTCCACCCTCTCAGCCACTGACCTATCAAACTACTTTATCAACAAAATTACAACAATCCGGAGGGATATTTCTCTCCTCCACTCTATCGCCCCCGCCTCCCCACCACATCCGACTCCTGCCTCTTTCTCCTCCCTTACCTCCTTCAATCCTGTCACGGTGGAGGAAGTCAACCAGCTGTTGGCAACTTCACCTGCCACTTCCTGCCCCCTAGATCCGGTCCCATCTGATTCTCTGCGCCCACATTTTTCTGATCTGGCCCCTGTCCTCACCCATCTGTTCAACCTCTCCTTCTCCACCGGCATCTTCCCCTCCATATTCAAACAGGCCACTGTGCTTCCCCTGCTAAAGAAATCTTCACTTGACCCTGCTCTGCCATCCAACTACCGCCCAATCTCTCTCCTCCCTTTTGCCTCAAAAATTCTTGAACGCCTGGCCCAACAACGCCTGACCAACTTCCTTAACTCCAACTCCCTTCTCGATCCCCTGCAGTCTGGTTTTCGCACAGCCCATTCTACAGAAACAGCCCTCACCAAAGTGGTAAACGACCTTGCCCTTGCCAAAGCCGAAGGTAAATACTCCATCCTGCTCCTCCTGGACCTCTCCTCGGCATTTGACACTGTCGACCACTCCCTCCTCCTCCACTCCCTGCAGCTAATGGGCATTCAGGACCTAGCCTTAGCCTGGATCTCCTCCTACCTCTCCAACCGCTCCTTCACAACATTTTTCAATGGCTCCTCATCCGCTCCTACACCCCTCTCAGTTGGTGTTCCTCAAGGTTCCGTCCTAGGACCACTCCTGTTCTCACTCTATACTGCCTCAATTGGTAAAATCATCTCCTCCATGGGTTTCAATTATCACCTGTATGCCGACGACACCCAGATATATCTCCACACCCCAGATATCTCCTCCTCTACCATGGACAAAGTCTCTGCCTGCCTCACATCCATTTCCTCCTGGATGGCTGCCAGGTACCTGAAGCTTAATTTGGACAAGACTGAGCTTCTAATATTCCCACCCCGCACAGCTGCACCCCTCCCAGATCTGCACGTCACTATTGAAAATACTACTATCCACCCTACCTCCCAAGCCCGCTGTCTAGGCGTTACTCTGGACTCTGAACTTTCCTTTACAGCCCACATCCAAGGTATTGTCAGATCCTGCAACTTCCACCTCCGCAACATCTCCAAGATCCGCTCCTACCTGTCACTTGACACCACTAAACTCCTTATCCATGCCCTTGTCATCTCCCGCCTAGACTACTGCAATTCTCTTTTATCTGGCCTCCCCTCTAACCGTACTGACCCACTTAAATTGGTAATGAATGCGGCAGCCAGACTGATACATTCTTCTCACCGCAGTGCCTCTACAACTCCGCTCTGTAAAGCACTACACTGGCTCCCCATCAGCTTTAGGATCAATTTCAAAATCCTGTGCTTGGCCTACAAATCAGTGCACAAGACCTGCCCGACCTACATCTCTGATCTGGTCCACAGGCACATACCAGCCCGCCCCCTCCGATCCTCCAATGACCTGCGCCTAGTCGCACCACGCATAACTCAGTCACACGCACGATTGCAGGACTTCACCAGGGCTGCCCCTACTCTCTGGAACTCTCTCCCACCAGCCGTCAGACTCGCCCCCACCTTTAATACCTTCAAACAAGCTCTCAAGACTCACCTCTTCACGCTCGCATACCCCCCTACACCAGTATCATAATATGTTCTGTTAGACCCCCTCTCAAAAGACGCACCTATTGTCTCCACCCCACCCTTTAGATTGTAAGCCTCTGGCAGGGCCATCCTCCCTAATGTATCCATCTTGATTATGCAATCTTACTCACAACCACCCTTCTTGTAGACTCGAACAGTCTCTATCTTGACCTATGACACTGTATTGTTATCAAATCATTTGCATGATCTTGTTTTGTTGTGAGTTTCCGTATGTTCTACCTGTATGTTAACCCATTTATCTATTGTGCAGCGCTGCGTAATATGTTGGCGCTTTATAAATACAATAAATAATAATAATAATAATAATAATAATTCACCGTTTTGCAGTTAAAGGGACTTCGAGCAGTGCAGAAACTATGGAAAGATGCATATCATTTCGAAGCTCTCTTTCTCCTCTTTCCAATGATATATAAACCGCCGCGCTACGCCTTTTAGTTTTTGCTATTTTCGCGAAAATAGCGAAAACTAAAAGGCGTAGGGTGGCGGTTTATATATCACTGAAAAGAGGAGAAAGAGAGCTTAAAAATGATATGCATCTTTCCATAGTTTCTGCACTTTTTGGAGTCCAGCATTGTATTACACAGGACTCGGCAGCTCCAGTGTTGGCAGCTCCATTCCCCAGTGTCGGCAGCTCCATTCAGCACAATGCAATGAAATATAAGGATCCCAGGGGGATATAAGTACAAACATCATGCTGGTAGGTGTGAGGATGTAATTAATTAGTTGTGGAGATGCTTAAAGGCATACCCACAGGCACTGCTCGGAGTCCCTTTAAATAACTTCTGTAGTTTGGCTTATGTAGGTTAGCTATTGATAAATAACATTACTGTGCGCAATAACGTCTGCTGTTTGGCATATGAACGGCGCAATTGATAAATAACGTTACTATGTGCCGTTTTTCTTCTTTTTTCCCTGTGCGCCATTATGCAGTACTAACGATAAATAGCGATAAGCGTATCTTTTTAATGCGGCGCCATTTTTATGCATAGGCGCTGTGCGCCATTATTCACTGATCCGGTTCCAGCGCCCCCTGAATTTCATTGTCAAGGGCTTGTTAAATTTCATGAAAGGAAAAGTTAGATAATTACCTTGGTAGTTCTCCAGAGGCTTTTCGGGTCCACGCTGCGCGGATGTGAGCCGACCTGAACAGTGCAACTCTGCATGTTACCTTACAGGAGCCAGGCTTCGAGCTTTCAGAGGGTCCCGGCGTGAAATGGGGTAAAAAAATGTTTACTTACCTGAGACTTCTTCCAGCCCACTGTAGTCTTTAAGGTCCCTCTGTTGTTCCGCGCTCACCCCAAAAAAAGATCGAGATTGGCTGAGTTGTAACAACACGACACGTTCCGTCCGACACTTTGATCACCTTTGGCACTACGCTGCACAATAATGTAATTACGCTGGTATGCGTGCAATGGAGAGTGGATGGCTGGGTTGCCTTCTCACTCTAGTGCAAGGAGGTAAAGACCCTACCAGCACCCAGTGATGACCCACATCCCCCCTCCACCCCAGCACAGCGGGGAAAAGAATAAGTGCTTTGGGAGGTGGGCAAAAACACTAACTGGTTTGGAAAGAGTTAAAGGGAATGTCCAAGCAATGACCAGCAGGGCTGCCAGGCAACTGGCCTTGTTTACAAGGAAATAAATACGGCAGCCTCCATATACTTCTTGCTTCAGGTTCCCTTTAAAGGGAAGGTTCAAGCAAAATAAAAAAATGAGTTTCACTTACCTGGAGCTTCTACCAGCCCCATGCAGCCATCCTGTGCCCTCGTAGTCACTCACTGCTGCTCCAGTCCCCCGCTGGCAGCTTGCCGACCTGGTCGGTGGGACGCATTGCGTACATTTTTACGCATTCCCGCTAGTGCAGGAACATTAACACATACATTTTTACGCGTTACTGGTTCAATGCGTAAATTTTTACGCATTGAACCAGTAATGCGTAAAAATGTATGTGTTAATGTTCCTGGACTAGCGGGAATGCGTGAAAATGTACGCAATGCGTCCCACCGACCAGGTCGGCAAGCTGCCAGCGGGGGACTGGAGCAGCAGTGAGTGACTACGAGGGCACAGGATGGCTGCATGGGGCTGGTAGAAGCTCCAGGTAAGTGAAACTCATTTTTTTATTTTGCTTGAACCTTCCCTTTAAAGGGAACCTGAAGCAAGAAGTATATGGAGGCTGCCGTATTTATTTCCTTGTAAACAAGGCCAGTTGCCTGGCAGCCCTGCTGGTCTATTTGGCATCAGTAGTGTCTGATTAACACCAGAAACAAGCATGCAGCTAATCTTGTCAGATCTGACAATAATGTTAGAAACATCTGATCTGCTGCATGCTTGTTCAGGGGCTATGGATGAAAGTTTTAGAGACAGAGGATCAGCAGAGCTGACAGGCAACTGGCATTGCTTAAAAGGAAATAAATATGGCAGCCTCCATAACTCTCATTTCAGGTTCCCTTTAACCTTCCTATGCCGCGCAGGAGGATATCTCTGCCCCTGGTGGGGCGATTTGCCTCATTCAAAGTGCTGTGCGCGCAGCTAGCACTTTGCTAGCCGCGTGCACAGCTTGATCGCCGCCGCTCTGCGGCGATCGCCCGCACGCAGCGGCTGAAGAGGGCCCCCGCCAGAGCCCTGCGTTGCCCGGACCAATGAGTTCCAGGCAGCGCTATGGGCAGGATCGGAGGCGTCTGACGTCAGGACGTCGGCTGACGCCATTCCGATCGTCGCCATGGCGACAGGATAAGCCAAACAGGGGAACGCGTTATATACGCGTTCCCCTGTTTGCTATTGATGCCGGCGACGATCGCACTAGAGGGACACATGCGCCCTCTAGTGGTGTTTCATGTAGCTACCACTCTGGTAGCTTAACATGAAACAAACAAACAAAATTAAAAAAAAATGGATTTCTGCCTATGTGGCAGAAAAATTTAACCGCCAGGAGGGTTAAGTAGCAATTGTGAAGAGTAAGTTAAAAGCAGGAACCATTAGCAACCGCTTTTTTCGTATCAAAGCAGGCATACACTATCAGATGCAGTAAATCACTAATACCTGCCTCATATCAATTGTTGTCCAGTGTCCCACATACTGCAGCACATGACTATGGAGCCTTGTTGCCATGCAGGGTTGCCACCTATTCCTTTAAATACCGAAACATCTAACTTACACAGGTTCTAGGGCTACTCACACATAGTCAGTGACTAAACTGCATCTAACTAGCCCCAAGGCATGTATAATTCACATGTGCCGGTATTTAAAGGGACAAGGTGGCAACCCTGCGCAGCACTGAATTTACACAGCGACAGTAACTATATATAAGCGTACAAAATTCTCGCCTCATCATCTTCCTCCAGCTGCCACCATGAAAATCAGCTCACCCAAGAGCTTACAATCGATGTGCTGCGGCGTGAACCTGCGCTGACTCAGCTGTGAGAATTGTGTGGCTGGCTGTTTCCCGTGGGCGGAGCTAGTCGTGCTGATCAATGGAAGGATGCATTGTAAAATCAATGGTCTGTATAATCAGGGCAAGCCAAGGGTAAAGGCGCAAGGCAGGAGAGACTTGCAAGGTTTCTGGAAAGCAGAGCAGGCTTCCGGGCTGGCTGCACACGCAGCACAATCTGCACTCTCTGAGGCCAACAGGCAGCAGACATGAAATCTGCAAGCGCAGAGGTTAACCCCAGTCTGCTGCACAACAGTCTGCAGAGAGAGAGAAAGAGGGAAAATAGAAACTGATGGCTCCTTGCATAATGACCACACATAATTCTCCTGCACTCACTGGTGCACAATACCCTGCCAAATATAAACACTGCTCTCTACAGTATCCTGGCTATCTGGCAAAGGAAGACACCTAGTTCCTAGAAAGCAGAGGAGTCAGTGGTCCACACTAGGTCCGGAAACGTATCCGTGGCTGCGTTTTTCAAACCTGATGAAAAACGGAGTCCCGGATACTAATGTTCAAAATAGCCGCCAGCCTCACCCTAGTAAAAAACGGATCCGTCTGCGTTTGTGGGGACCCGTTTTCAAAACCTGAACGGAAGGTCCGGATCTGCTGCATTTTCACGCAATGGATCAGGACCACGGATACACACAGGGGTAGTGAAAAGCAATGAGAAAACGCATCTCCAGCTCCACAGGCAAAAAACTGATGTGAAAACGGATAGCCTGAGCTTTATGATTGGCCAAAAAAATCCTCCCACTCCTTCCTAATGATGGAGACGTTTTCTGTCAGGGAAAAACTGAACTGACACTGATGCAAAACTGATGCACTTTCATCAGTTTGCAATACGGTGGTACTTCCCCTAATCTTCCCCTGATCCGGACTGCAGTGTCCGTCCTGCAACTGTGTCTAGTGTGGACCTAGCCTTATGGTTCATACACACTTGAGATAAAAGTCTTTGGAAAAGGCAAGATCACAGAACAATTTTACCCCCTTCCATGTAGTATGAGAGCCATACTCTACACAGTCTTTTCTATGGAGCTGCACTCCCCATCAGATAAAATCTTTGCAAGATGCTGCACACAAAGATGCCCGTACACACTCAAAAGATCATTATCTGCAAAAGATCTGTTCCTGCAAAAGATCCATTCCTGCAAAATGCATTCATAGTCTATGATATCTGCAGATCCTTATACACACTTGGTTTAACAGACAATTATCTGCAGATCATCTGCAGATCAGATCCACCAGGATGGATTTTCAGATCTGCAGATGATTGCCAGATATGCAGATGAAGTCTGTTAAAAAAGGTGTGTATGATGATCTGCAGATCTCATAGACTATGAATGCATTTTGCAGGAATGGATCTTTTGCAGGAACAGATCTTTTGCAGATAATGATCTTTTGTGTCTGTACAGCATCTTTGTGTGCAGCATCTTGCCAAGATTTTATCTGATGGGGAGTTCAGCTCCATAGAATAGACTGTGTAGAGTATGGCTCTCATACTACATGGAATGGGATAAAATTGGTCTGTGATCTTGCCTTTTCCAAAGACTTTTATCTCAAGTGTGTATGAAGCATTAGAGGGAACCTAAATTGAGGCTTCCATATTTCTTTCTTTTTAAAGTGACACTGAAGCAAAAAAGCAAAACAAAAGAAAGCGTATGATACAATAAATTGTATGTGTAGTACGGATAATTAATAGAACATCAGTAGCAAAGAAAAGAGTATCCTATTTTTATTTTGAGCTATATAGCTTTTTTTTTAATAACATTGCATCATTCTCTAATATTTGCAGTTTACAAACTACACTCTGCATTTTAAACTGTGAAATAAAGCAGAGCTAATGACCCTTTGAACTTAAAATCTTATTTGAAGTTGTCTTTCACTGTTTTTATTACAGCTCTTTCACACCAAGGTGGTATTGTTACTGCACCCGACTGCCGTGCAATGAAAGCCTATGGAGACTTTCATATTGGGACAGTTTCACAGTATCCACAACGCAGGTCAAGAACTACGTTAACGGTGCAGCGCTGAGTTGAGTTGCGGGGATCTGCTTTGGCCCGGAAGTCATGTTAGTCTATGGCGACACGTGCATTTGTAAAAATTAACCGACACAATGTCGCGGCATGCATGTGTGGAAGTGTGTTTTAACTATCATCTGTATGCAGATGACACCCAAATCTGTCTCCACACCCCTGACATATCCACCACTACCATGGACAAGGTCTCCTCCTGCCTATCTGCCATCTCCTCCTGGATGTCCGCTAGGTTCCTGAAACTAAATCTAGACAAAACGGAATTTATGATCTTCCCACCCCGGCCACCCATGAACCTCCCAGATGTGCAGGTCACTGTTAACCACACTACCATTCGCCCTACTTCTCAAGCCCGCTGTCTGGGTGTCACCCTGGACTCCGCACTCTCCTTCACTCCCCACATCCAAAACCTCGCACTCTCCTTCACTCCCAACATCCAAAACCTCACAAAGTCCTGCAACTTCCACCTTCGTAACATCTGTAAGATTCGCCCTTTCCTGACCTCTGCCACCACCAAACTCCTCATCCATGCACTCATAATTTCCCGCCTCGACTACTGCAATGCCCTTCAGTCTGGTCTCCCTATGACCCGAATAGCCCCACTGCAGTCCATGATGAATGCGGCAGCCAGAATTATCCACTCCTCCCATCGCTCCACCAGGGCGGCTCCCCTCTGTGAATCTCTCCACTGGCTTCCTATCCAGTCGAGAATCAGATTCAAGATATTCTGTCTGACCTACAAATCCATCCACAAAACCTGTCCAACCTACATTTCTGATTTTACTCAGAGATACACACCAAGCCGCTCACTCCGCTCCTCCAATGAACTTTGCCTGACTGTCCCCCGCATCACCCAGTCCCAAGCAGGCCTCCAAGGCTTCTCAAGAGCCGCTCCAACACTATGGAACTCCCTACCTCTACCCATTAGGGCAGCCCCCTCCTTTAACACCTTCAAGAAGGCCCTCCAAACTCACCTTTTCACTCTGGCCTACCACCCCTCACAATTGCTCTAAACCCACAGCTGAACTCTGGTCCCCTACCTCTCGTGTCCCTACCTCTCCCTGTATGTCACCCCTAAATATTGTCTGTAACCTAAATTAATGTCCAGCGCTGCGTAATATGTTGGCGCTTTATAAATACAATAAATAGTAGTAGTAGTAATAATAATAATAATAATAATAATTAACACTCCCGTATACCCGAAGCAGGAAGTGACAGCAAGTGCGCACTTCCTGCTTGGCCGGTGGCAAGACAGGGAAGACTGTGCAATAGTGCGGTGTACCCTGAGACCTGTTTTTGACAGGCTGACGCGGTGCGTCGGGCGCAACGCGCAGCATCGCTGATGCTGGTTTCTGGTGTCAAACCAAGTGCTTCAGAAAACAGCATTGCTCTCTGACTAAGGCCTCCTTTCCACGAACTGCTGAGCTGTGTGCTCGGCAAGCAGTTACCAGGCAGAAGTAAGCAGTTATCGTGAAGCAACAAGCAGTTACCAGGCAGCAGTGAGCAGTTGAGAGAGTTTGAGAGGCATTTCACTGCCTGTCAGTGGTCCGTGGAAAAGAGGCCTAAATTAGTCAGAGAGCTCAGAGAAGCTCTTTTGCATAAACAGGAGAAGTTTCTTAACTCTTTCTGTACTGGAAATAATATGAGACTCATAACTGTGCTACTAATGTTCTATTTCTTCGCTGTACTACACATACAATTCATTGTATCATAAGTTTATTTTCACTTCCGATTACCTTTAAAGCAATATCAGTTGTCTGGCAGCTCTGCTGATGTATTTGGCTGCAGTAGTGTCTGAATCACACCAGAAACAAGCATGCAGATAATCTTGTCAGATCTGACAATAATGTCAGAAACATCTGATCAGCTGCATGCTTGTTCAGGGTTTATGGCTGAAAGTATTCGAGGCAGAGGATCAGCAAGACTGCTAGGCAATATGCATTGTCTAGAAGGAAATATATATGACTGCCTCCATATACCTCTCGCTTTATGTTCTCTTTAGAGGACCTGTGGTGACAATATAGTACAATGTAAAAAAGTATTCAGGATATCCACTTTTTCGGTACATTTCCTGGTTATAGCATCAGAAACACTTCCTATATTGCTGTATATTGGTAAGCAGCCCTGCCCTCCAAGTGATGTTTTGCCTAGGCTGATTAGCTATGTGGAATTCTCTTCCCCAAAGCATTCTGGGAGACCAGGCATTATTTCCACTGGCTTCGGAATCCTCAGAAACAAACATTCCACAGTGGTGCATCTGCCAGCAGAAAAAAATGCCACCACCCGTGACAAATGTCAGCATATAAATCAGGGAGAAGAGAGGTTTTCTGATGCGGAAACTTAATGTAATCCTGAATAATTGAATGGGTGGATATCCTGAATAATTTACTGCATTCCACTATATGTCACTAAAGTGTCTCTTTAAAGTGTCTGAAGCAAAACTACTAAATAAATAAATAAGATGTGCGAGAGAACGTGCTCTTGCATGCACAGTACAGTTAGTGTGTGAGAGAGCGTGCTCTTGCATGCACAGTACAGTTAGTGTGCGAGAGAGTGTGCTCTTGCATGCACAGTACAGTTAGTGTGCGAGAGAGTGTGCTCTAGCGTGCACAGTACAGTTAGTGTGCGAGAGAACGAGCTCTTGCGTGCACAGTACAGTTAGTGTGCGAGAGAGCGTGTTCGTGCATGCACAGTACAGTTAGTGTGCGAGAGAACGAGCTCTTGCATGCACAGTACAGTTAGTGTGCGAGTGAGCGAGTTCTTGCATGCACAGTACAGTTAGTGTGCAAGAGAGCGTGCTCTTGCATGCACAGTACAGTTAGTGTGCGAGAGAGTGTGCTCTTGCATGCACAGTACAGTTAGTGTGCGAGAGAGTGTGCTCTTGCATGCACAGTAGTTAGTGTGCAAGAAAGCGTGCTCTTGCATGCACAGTACAGTTAGTGTGCGAGAGAGTGTGCTCTAGCATGCACAGTACAGTTAGTGTGCGAGAGAACGAGCTCTTGCATGCACAGTACAGTTAGTATGCGAGAGAGCGTGCTCTTGCATGCACAGTATAGTTAGTGTGCGAGAGAGTGTGCTCTTGCATGCACAGTATAGTTAGTGTGCGAGAAAGCGTGCTCTTGCATGCACAGTACAGTTAGTGTGTGAGAGAACGAGCTCTTGCGTGCACAGTACAGTTAGTGTGCGAGAGAGCGTGCTCTTGCATGCACAGTACAGTACGTGTGCAAGAGAGCGTGCTCTTGCATGCACAGTACAGTTAGTGTGCGAGAGACTGTGCTCTTGCATGCACAGCACAGTTAATTTGCGAGAGAGCTGCTCTTGCATGCACATTACGTGTGCGAGAGAGCGTGCTCTTGCATGCACAGCAAAGTTAGTGTGCGAGAGAGCGTGCTCTTGCATGCACAGCACAGTTAGTGTGCGGGAGAGCGTGCTCTTGCATGCACAGTACAGTTAGTGTGCGAGAGAGCGAGCTCTTGCATGCACAGTACAGTTAGTGTGCGAGAGAGCGAGCTCTTGCATGCAAAGTACAGTTAGTGTGCGAGAGACCGTGCTCGTGCGTGCACAGTACAGTTAGTGTGCGAGAGAGTGAGCTCTTGCATGCACAGTACAGTTAGTGTGCGAGAGAGCGAGCTCTTGCATGCAAAGTACAGTTAGTGTGCGGGAGAGCGTGCTCTTGCATGCACAGTACAGTTAGTGTGCGAGAGAGCGTGCTCTTGCATGCACAGTACAGTTAGTGTGCGAGAGAGTGTGCTCTTGCATGCACAGTACAGTTAGTGTGCGAGAGAGTGTGCTCTAGCGTGCACAGTACAGTTAGTGTGCGAGAGAACGAGCTCTTGCGTGCACAGTACAGTTAGTGTGCGAGAGAGCGTGTTCGTGCATGCACAGTACAGTTAGTGTGCGAGTGAGCGAGTTCTTGCATGCACAGTACAGTTAGTGTGCGAGAGAGCGTGCTCTTGCATGCACAGTAGAGTTAGTGTGCGAGAGAGTGTGCTCTTGCATGCACAGTACAGTTAGTGTGCGAGAGAGTGTGCTCTTGCATGCACAGTAGTTAGTGTGCGAGAAAGCGTGCTCTTGCATGCACAGTACAGTTAGTGTGCGAGAGAGTGTGCTCTAGCGTGCACAGTACAGTTAGTGTGCGAGAGAACGAGCTCTTGCATGCACAGTACAGTTAGTATGCGAGAGAGCGTGCTCTTGCGTGCGCAGTATAGTTAGTGTGCGAGAGAGCGTGCTCTTGCATGCACAGTATAGTTAGTGTGTGAGAGAACGAGCTCTTGCGTGCACAGTACAGTTAGTGTGCGAGAGAGCGTGCTCTTGCATGCACAGTACAGTACGTGTGCAAGAGAGCGTGCTCTTGCATGCACAGTACAGTTAGTGTGCGAGAGACTGTGCTCTTGCATGCACAGCACAGTTAATTTGCGAGAGAGCGTGCTCTTGCATGCACATTACGTGTGGGAGAGAGCGTGCTCTTGCATGCACAGCAAAGTTAGTGTGCGAGAGAGCGTGCTCTTGCATGCACAGCACAGTTAGTGTGCGGGAGAGCGTGCTCTTGCATGCACAGTACAGTTAGTGTGTGAGAGAGCGAGCTCTTGCATGCACAGTACAGTTAGTGTGCGAGAGAGTGTGCTCGTGCATGCACAGTAGTTAGTGTGCATGAGAGCGTGTTCGTGCATGCACAGTACAGTTAGTGTGCGAGTGAGCGAGCTCTTGCATGCACAGTACAGTTAGTGTGCGACTAAGCGAGCTCTTGCATGCACAGTACAGTTAGTGTGCGAGAGACCGTGCTCGTGCGTGCACAGTACAGTTAGTGTGCCAGAGAGTGAGCTCTTGCATGCACAGTACAGTTAGTGTGCGAGAGAGAGAGCTCTTGCATGCACAGTACAGTTAGTGTGCGAGAGAGTGTGCTCGTGCATGCACAGTAGTTAGTGTGCATGAGAGCGTGCTCTTGCATGCACAGTACAGTTAGTGTGCGAGTGAGCGAGCTCTTGCATGCACAGTACAGTTAGTGTGCGACTAAGCGAGCTCTTGCATGCACAGTACAGTTAGTGTGCGAGAGAGCGTGTTCGTGCATGCACAGTACAGTTAGTGTGCGAGTGAGCGAGTTCTCTGCATGCACAGTACAGTTAGTGTGCGAGAGAACGAGCTCTTGCGGGCACAGTACAGTTAGTGTGCGAGAGAGCGTGCTCTTGCATGCACAGTACAGTTAGTGTGCGAGAGAGCGTGCTCTTGCATGCACAGTACAGTACGTGTGCAAGAGAGCGTGCTCTTGCATGCACAGTACAGTTAGTGTGCGAGAGACTGTGCTCTTGCATGCACAGCACAGTTAATGTGCGAGAGAGCGTGCTCTTGCATGCACATTACGTGTGCGAGAGAGCGTGCTCTTGCATGCACAGCACAGTTAGTGTGCGAGAGAGCGTGCTCTTGCATGCACAGCACAGTTAGTGTGCGAGAGAGCGTACTCTTGCATGCACAGCACAGTTAGTGTGCGAGAGAGCGAGCTCTTGCATGCACAGTACAGTTAGTGTGCGAGAGAGCGAGCTCTTGCATGCAAAGTACTGTTAGTGTGCGAGAGACCGTGCTTGTGCGTGCACAGTACAGTTAGTGTGCCAGAGAGTGAGCTCTTGCATGCACAGTACAGTTAGTGTGCGAGAGAGAGAACTCTTGCATGCACAGTACAGTTAGTGTGCGAGAGAGTGTGCTCGTGCATGCACAGTAGTTAGTGTGCATGAGAGCGTGCTCTTGCATGCACAGTACAGTTAGTGTGCGAGTGAGCGAGCTCTTGCATGCACAGTACAGTTAGTGTGCGACTAAGCAAGCTCTTGCATGCACAGTACAGTTAGTGTGCATGAGAGCGTGTTCGTGCATGCACAGTACAGTTAGTGTGCGAGTGAGCGTGCTCGTGCGTGCACAGTAAAGAGCCGCCCCTCTTTGGGAGCACTCAACCTC
The DNA here is from genome assembly GCF_040937935.1 of Hyperolius riggenbachi. Taxonomy (NCBI): domain Eukaryota; kingdom Metazoa; phylum Chordata; class Amphibia; order Anura; family Hyperoliidae; genus Hyperolius; species Hyperolius riggenbachi. The sequence goes on along the minus strand of NC_090657.1, from coordinate 161,381,734 downwards.
CCAAAGCCTCTCGCAGCAGAAGGGAGCAGTCTCCGACCAGCAGTGGAACACGGAAACCAGGACAGGAAGGCTCTATAGGACCCAGAGCCTTCCTTCTCTTTAGGTGAGTATCTGATTTTTATTTTTGTAAGTTCGCTTCAGGCTCCCTTTAAGAGCTAGGAAGCATGCAGACCCACGCTGCAGGGATGTAAAGGAATTGGTATTCCACACTGAGACAGGTAGAGATGGAAGACATAACAAACCACATCCAAAATAGTAACAACCACAAACCCATTAAGGCTTTGTCACACCTCAGTACTTTCTATAGCAGCTTATCACTGCCCTCCATATGTGGCAACAGTGGATGCTGAGGAGAGCAGTACTACCAGCATGGAGAGAGTCCAGGGGCCTGGGGGATGCTAGTTTCCACCAAATCTTACAAAAAAAGCCAAGTGATCATCAGCGGTAGGTAAAAACTGCTATCTTGCCTAGGACACATTTCATCTGTTTCTGATAGCTGTATCTTTGTAGGGATACAGTAGAAAGAAGTGCAAACTCCCCTCCACCTTGGTTACTATAGCAGTGCTGGAACTAGGTGACTTGACCCAGAAAAGCAAAGGAAACAATGGTTCCGCACATATGATTAAGGACCTGTGTGTCCGAAACATGTCAGCTACCTGGCTGTTTGGCTTTTACCTGGTTCAATACAAAGAGTTGCACTGTGGCTATAGACAATGTAGGGATACACACGAGAGAGTGTGTGTGTGTGCATGCGTGCTTGTGTGCGCACACACAGGGGTAGCAGAGAAGGTAAAAGGTGGCCATTCAATATGTTGAATGATTTTGCCATTTTCTTCTCTGAAAACCATAATTCATCTATAGCACAGGGCTCCTACATCCAGCCTCTACGGTACCTCTGTGTACAGCATACCTGGAAAAATGATTTTTGTGTGTTTGTGTTTTATTACTGTTCTCTTCTTTTTTTTTTCAACTTCTTCATTGGCTGTTGTCTTTTACTGCTGTTCTGTTACCATAGCAATGCGTGCATTAACCCAGTAACCCCTGTGGCACTAACGGGTTGACGGATGGTGCTCTCCCAACATTAGTACCGGCAAAATTGTGGTGCAATGACAATGCACAGCAAAATTTCTAATGCATGGCCTTAGTGACTGGTTTCCCTGTTAGTCTTAGGGCCAGTTCAGATAGCTACCATGTGGAAAAGAGTTTGGCATCGGTTTGCGTTGTTCCATCGTTGAGTCGAGTTTTTACCCATAGCAGGAGACAGAACCACTGACAATGGACACAACACTCAGCGTCTGAGACAATGGAATCCACCGCAACTTTTACACGACACAACTGTTGTCACCGTCATTTAGGAAATGCTTCCGTTCATTTAGACGTCTTCATTGGCCGCTGAAAACATTGGCCTCAATTCACTAAGCTTATCTCCTGTCTTTAATAACGTTTCTAAAGTTGTCACCATGTTGATGAGGCATGTAGTATTCAGGAAACATTTTACCGCAGGCAAACTTAAAGAGACTCCGTAACAAAAATTGCATCCTGTTTTTTATCATCATACAAGTTCCAAAAGCTATTCTAATGTGTTCTGGCTTACTGCAGCACTTTCTGCTATCACAGTCTCTGTAATAAATCAATGTATCTCTCTCTTGTCAGACTTGTCAGGCCTGTGTCTGGAAGGCTGCCAAGTTCTTCAGTGTTGTGGTTCTGTGATGCATCTCCCCCATCCAGGGTTCTCTATGCACACTGCCTGTGTATTATTTAGATTAGAGCAGCTTCTCTCTTCTCTTTTACAAGCTGAATAAATCCTTCTCTGAGCTGGCTGGGCTTTCACATACTGAGGAATTACATACAGGCAGAGATGTCTGCACTCTGCAGGAAGAAACAGCCTGACACTTCAGTGGAAGATAGCTGCAGGGGGGAAGAAACACACAAATGATCTCTTGAGATTTAAAAGGAAGGCTGTATACAGCCTGCTTGTGTACGGATGTATTTTCTATGTGTGGACATACTGTACATCAACCTACTTCCTGTTTTGGTGGCCATTTTGTTTGTTTATAAACAAACTTTTAAAAACAGTTTTTAACCAACCACTTTTAATGCGGCGAGGAGCGGCGAAATTGTGTCAGAGGGTAATAGGAGATGTCCCCTAACGCACTGGTATGTTTACTTTTGTGCGATTTTAACAATACAGATTCTCTTTAAAGTTAACTTTTCTGTCTTTAAGTTGACTCTTCAATCCTTAACCACTTGCCGACCGCCCACAGCCGATGGGCAGCGGCAAAGTGGACGCCGAAAGGACCACAATACGCCCAAGGGCGTTGTGTTCTTTCGGCATGCCGGGCAACTGGCTCCGCCCATTCGTGACGACAACCCGCCGGCCGTTCGGAAGCGCCGGCGGGTTGTTAACCCCACGATCGTCGCTACAAAGTGTATAATACACTTTGTAATGTATACAAAGTGTATTATTCAGGCTGCCTCCTGCCCTGGTGGTCCCAGTGTCCGAGGGACCACCAGGGCAGGCTGCAGCCACCCTAGTTTGCACCCAAGTACACTGATCTCCCCCCCCGCCCCCTGATCGCCCACAGCACCCCTCAGACTCCCCCCCCTGCCCACCTCCCAGACCACTGTTTACACCCAATCACTCCCCTAATCATCCATCAATCATTCCCTGTCATTATCTGTTAACGCTATTTTTTTATTAGGTCCCTAACTGCACCCTGGGGACTCCTGATCACCCCCCCACCACTCTACGCAGAACCCCCCCCCCCAGACCCCCTCCCCCTGTGTACTGTATGCATCTATCCCCCCGATCACCTGTCAATCACCCATCAATCACCCCCTGTCACTGCCACCCATCAATCAGCCCCTAACCTGCCCCTTGCGGGCAATCCGATCACCCACCCACACCATCAGATTGCCCGCAGATCCGACGTCAGATCACCTCCCAAGTGCATTGTTTACATCTGTTCTCTACCCTATACACCCACTAATTACCCATCAATCACCCATCAATCACCCCCTATCACCACCTGTCACTGTTACCCATCAGATTAGACCCTAATCTGCCCCTTGCGGGCATCCAATCAACCGCCCACACGCTCAGATTGCCCTCAGACCCCCCCTTATCAATTCGCCAGTGCATTATTTATATCTGTTCTTCCCTGTAATAACCCACTGATCACCTGTCAATCACCAGCATGGGTATATGTAAAAATACACCACAAAACACATTATACTACTTCTTCTGAGCACGGCAGTACCACATGTGTGGCACTTTTTTGCACCCTAAGTGCGCTAAGGGGCCCAAAGTCCAGTGAGTACCTTTAGGATTTCACAGGTCATTTTGCGACATTTGGTTTCAAGACTACTCCTCTCGGTTTAGGGCCCCTAAAATGCCAGGGCAGTATCGGAACCCCACAAATGACCCCATTTTAGAAAGAAGACACCCAAAGGTATTCCGTTAGGAGTATGGCGAGTTCATAGAAGATTTTTTTTTGTCACAAGTTAGCGGAAAATGACACTTTGTGAAAAAAAAAACAATTAAAATCAATTTCCGCTTACTTGTGACAAAAAATAAAATCTTCTATGAACTCACCATACTCCTAACTGAATACCTTGGGGTGTCTTCTTTCTAAAATGGGGTTATTTGTGGGGTTCCTATACTGCCCTGGCATTTTAGGGGCCCTAAACCGTGAGGAGTAGTCTTGAAACCAAATGTCGCAAAATGACCTGTGAAATCCTAAAGGTACTCACTGGACTTTGGGCCCCTTAGCGCAGTTAGGATGCAAAAAAGTGCCACACATGTGGTATCGCCGTACTCAGGAGAAGTAGTATAATGTGTTTTGGGGTATATTTTTACACATACCCATGCTGAGTGGGAGAAATATCTCTGTAAATGGACAATAGTGTATAAAAAAAAAATCAAAAAATTGTCATTTACAGAGATATTGCTCCCACCCAGCATGGGTATGTGTAAAAATACACCCCAAAACACATTTTACTACTTCTCCTGAGTACGGCAATACTACATGTGTGGCTCTTTTTTGCAGCCTAACTGCGCTAAGGGGCCCAAAGTCCAATGAGCACCTTTAGGCTTTACAGGGGTGCTTCCAATTTAGCACCCCCTAAAATGCCAGGGCAGTAAACACACCCCACAAATGACCCCATTTTGGAAAGTAGACACTTCAAGGTATTCAGAGAGGAGCATGGTGAGTCCGTGGCAGATTTCATTTTTTTGGTCGCAAGTTAGAAGAAATGGAAACTTTTTTTTTTTCTGTCACAAAGTGTCATTTTCCGCTAACTTGTGACAAAAAATAAAATCTTCTATGAACTCACCATGCCTCTCAGTGAATACTTTGGGATGTCTTCTTTCCAAAATGGGGTCATTTGTGGGGTATTTATACTATCCTGGAATTTTAGCACCTCATGAAACATGACAGGTGGTCAGAAAAGTCAGAGATGCTTCAAAATGGGAAAATTCACTTTTGGCACCATAGTTTGTAAACACTATAACTTTTACCCAAACCAATAAATATACACTGAATGGATTTTTTTTTTATCAAAGACATGAAGCAGAATAAATTTGGACAAAAATGTATACAGAAATGTTACTTTATTTGAAAAATGTCTGCACAGAAAGTAAAAAAAAAAAAATCATTTTTTTTTGACAAAATTCATGTCTTTTTTGATGAATATAATAAAAACTAAAACTCGCAGCAGCAATCAAATAGCACCAAAAGAAAGCTGTATTAGTGACAAGAAAAGGAGGTAAAATTCATTTAGGTGGTAGGTTGTATGACTAAGCAATAAACCGTGAAAGCTGCAGTGGTCTGAATGGAGAAAAAGGCTCTGGTCCTTAAAGGGAAGGTTCAGGGAGGGGATTAAAAAAATAAAAATACATTTCCACTTACCTGGGGCTTCCTCCAGCCCGTGGCAGGCAGGAGGTGCCCTCGCCGCCGCTCCGCAGGCTCCCGGTGGTCTCCGGTGCCCGACCCGACCTGGCCAGGCTGGCTGCCAGGTCGGGCTCTTCTGCGCTCCATTTCCTGGCACTTCTGCGTCCCACGCCGGCACGCTGACGTCATCGGACGTCCGCCGGGCTGTACTGCGCATGCGCAGAACTACTGCGCCTGCGCAGTACAGCCCGGCGGACGTCCGATGACGTCAGCGCGCCGGCGTGGGACGCAGAAGTGCCAGGAAATGGAGCGCAGAAAAGCCCGACCTGGCAGCCGGGTCGGGCACCGGAGACCACCGGGAGCTTGCGGAGCGGCGGCGAGGGCACCTCCTGCCTGCCACGGGCTGGAGGAAGCCCCAGGTAAGTGGAAATTTATTTTTATTTTTTTAATCCCCTCCCTGAACCTTCCCTTTAAGGGGTAGAAAGACTGTGGTCCTCAAGTGGTTAAAATAACTCCAGAATTCTAAAGTTAAAGGAATACTGTAAGGGGGGTTGGGGGAAAATGAGTTGAACTTACCCGGGGATTCTATTGGTCCCCCACAGACATCCTGTGCCCGCGCAACTACTCACCGATACTCTGGCCCCGCCTCCGGTTTACTTCTGAAATTTCAGACATTAAAGTCTGAAAACCACTGCGCCTGCGTTGCCTTGCCCTCGCTTCCGCTGATGTCACCAGGAGTGTACTGCGCAGGCACAGACCATACTGGGCCTGCACAATACGCTCCTGGTGACATCAGCGGGAGCGAGGACATGGCAACGCAGGGGCAGTGGTTTTCAGACTTTAATGTCTGAAATTTCAGAAGTAAACCGGAGGCGGGGCCAGAGTATCGGTGAGTGGCTGCGCCAACACAGGATGTCTGCGGGGGACCATTAGAAGCCCCGGGTAAGTTCAACTCATTTTCCCCAAACCCCCCTACAGTATTCCTTTAAAGACAGGCTGTTAATTAACTGCGTGTGAAAATAACTACAGAGGAGGTAACTTAACTACAGAGGAGGTAACTTAACTACAGATGAGGTAACGTAAGGAATGAAAAGATAAGATAACTCTCTCACTGTGAGGAGGTAAGTTTTCTCTTGCCTTATTATCTCCAGCATGATCTTAGTGAATTGAGGCCATTGTCTTTATTACCAGTCCTAATGCTGAATACACACGGTGCGTTCCCACACTCGATTTCCCGCTCGATTCCCGTAGATTCGTTCATTTCCAACATGTCTGATTTTCATTTCGATGGATCGTTAGGTCGATTCGCATGTAAAGTATGCCAAATCGACCTAACGATCCATCGAAATGAAAATCGGACATGTTGGAAATAAACGAATCGACGGGAATCGAGTGCGGGAACGCACTGTGCGTATTCAGCATAAAGTTAATTTTCATTTGGTGGCTTTCCACGGTTGTAGGCCCCACAATGACCTGTGCTGGGACGTCCGTATGCCTGAAACACTGTATAAGTTTATTACTTTCCTTCTCAAAGTGTAAGTGTGTGAGGTGTGTGACAGTTACCTTTTCACTTTCAGGAACTATCCAACTGGGATACCCATCTTTATGGGTCTAGTATGATGGCTGGTCCAGTGATGTAACAAGTTTGTTGCAGTGGGTTTACTATATGGGTATATAGCAGTTTCAGTAGTTGGGGAATTGTACTCACGTCCGGTGATGTCTGAAGATCTGATCTCTCTGGGTGTCTGATTTGAAGAACATTCCCTTTTTGGTGATATTTAAGGCAAATCTGTGATGAGAATTTTTTAAAACATTACTTACAAGAATATATAATGCTGTGGAAGTCAGTGCTATGCAAATACTACAAAATAATACTTACCTCAGCAGTGGGAGCCTCTGGATGCTCCGTGCCTCCACCATCCTCTATGTCTTTGCAGCTGAGCTCCTGTCTGTGTACGAGTACAACCTTACTGCGCAATGCCCAGCAGCACAAAGCCAGTTGTGCACAGAGGAAAATGCTGTGTATGAGCAGCTTCCTCCAACTCGGTATGCATGGGTTGTACTTGTGCAGTATGATTGCCCTCATACACAGACAGGAGAGAGGCCACGGAAGCCTAAATGACAAGCCCTTTTCAAATATGCCCAGAAGAACCAAACACTGCATCGCTGAGCCACAAGGCAATCTACTAGGTATGTCATTTATATTTCATTTCTCGCTTTATGTTCACTTTAATACTTCCACAAGGCTTTAAATAAAAGAAAAGGTCTGAGGCCATACCATAGTATCCCGATATCATCTATGAAGTCCCCCAAGAACACTACGTGTGGGGTCAATTATTATTTAGTATTCATATAGCGCCGACATCTTACGCAGCGCTGTACAGAGAATATAGTCTTGTCACTAACTGTCCCTCAGAGGAGCTCACAATCTAATCCCTACCATAGTCCTATGTCTATGTATGTGTCGTGCAGTGTATGTATCACAGTCTAGGGCCAATTTTAGGGGGAAGCCAATTATCTTATCTGTATGTTTTTGGTATGTTGGAGGAAACCCGAGTGCCCAGATGAAACCCACACAGACACAGGGAGAACATACAAACTCCTTGAAGATGTTGACATGGCTGGGATCCGAACCGGGGACCCAGCAATGCAAGGCAAGAGCGCTAACCACTACGCCACCATGCTGCCCGACAGGCCCCTCCTAAATATTGCAGTGTCCTCTCTCCAGCTCAGGAACAGATTGGCATGAGAAGATTAGCTGCCAGTCTTTGGGCAGGGCCCTCCTCCTTTTGTGTCCTACCTGATCATGCACCTCCATTACTGTGAACCCATGCTATTTATTTATTTATTGTATTTATAAAGCGCCAACATATTACGCAGCGCTGTACATTAATTTAGGTTACGGACAATATGTAGGGGTGACATACAGCAATATGACAATACAGGAATACAAGAAAACCAGATCACACACCATAGTATGAGTACAAGGCAATGCTTAGTCAGTCACTGGATGGAGCATGGAGATTAGGCAAGTTAGGTTCACTCAGATGCATAGCATGGGTTCACAGTAATGGAGGTGCAAGATCAGGTAGGACACAAAAGGAGGAGGACCCTGCCCAAAGGCTTACAATCTAGAGGGAGAGGTAAGGTCACGAATGGTAGGGGACCAGAGTTCAGCTGTGGGTTTAAAGCACTTGTGAGGGGTAGTAGGCCAGAGTGAAAAGGTGAGTTTTGAGGGCTTTCTTGAAGATGTTGAAGGAGGGGGCTGCCCTAATGGGTGGAGGTAGGGAGTTCCATAGTGTTGGAGCAGCTCTTGAGAAGTCCTGGAGGCGTTCATGGGACTGGGTGATGCGGGGGGCGGTTAGGCGAAGTTCATTGGATGAGCGGAGTGAGCGGCTAGGTGTGTACCTCTGAGTAAGATCGGAAATGTAGGTGTAACGATCGGTGGGCGCAGAGAGTATCTGATTACCGGTGATCTGCAGTATCACCGAAAATACAGATATATACCAGATTATAAGTGAACTGCAGTCTCACCGATAATCCGATATACAAACTAACCTCTGATCACCCGAGTAGAGTGTAGTGTTTGGTGTAACTGTAACACTAAGAGGACAAGGCCTCAATGCAGTAAGGAGTACTGCACAGATTTCTTCCGCAGACCTGAGCTCTCCAAGACGGGAGGAGTCAGACTGACAGTAGGAAGGGATATCTGAAAGTGACCCTCAGGAGGAAGGATCGCTAACAGAGCGAGGAACCGCCTCTAACGGTAAGGTCGGTTCTCGAGGTCGGACAAGCCAGGTCGTACACACACGGACAGATAAAGTACAGGATCAGGAGGCAAAGGCAGAGTCAAAGTACAGGCAGGGTTCAGCAACGGGGTATCAGAAATATCGGGGTACAAAATCAGGAGGCAGAAGCAGAGTCAAGGAACGAGCCGGGGTTCGGCAACAGAGTATCAGAAATATCGAGGTACAAGATCAGAGTTCAGGAGGATAGTCAAGGCAGGCAGGAAGTCATAACAGATAATCACAATCAAACTAGTACTTTAGCTATCAACAGAATCTATCTTAGTGTAGGATTACAGCTCCAGCTGGTCCCGGCACACTAACGGATCTGACTACGGATCTGGGTGCTCCCACATATGTGATCGCACGCCAGACAAAGAGCAAGTGAACAACCAGCAGTATATATACTCTAGGACCTTTCCAGGACCTCCCTAATTGCTGGTCCAATGAGAGCAGTGGAATTTGTCAGCTGACCCAGCTGGTCAGCCGACACCCTTCTAACTGCTATTTAAACTCTGCCTCTGTGCTCGCGCGCGTGTAAGTCTGAATCTTGGTGGACTATCAGTCCCAGCCACACCAGTACTGTTTTGCAATGTATCTAATGCGGGGGTCGCCTCTGATGTGGATTCCGCCGTTACCAATGCGGATTCCGCCGCACTGCCCATGCGGCATGCGGCGTTTTTTCCGCGTTGTGACGCCATGCTGGACGCGGAAACAGCCGCCTCACCTCGAGAGACGGCGGCTTTTCCGCGTTTCCTTACAGTACCCCCCCCCCCCCGAGGAGTGGACTCCGGACAACTCCCACCAGGTTTCTCGGGGTGTAAGGCATGAAACTCCCTTTTTAATTCGTCTGCATGCATGCGCGTCCCCGGTACCCATTGCCTCTCCTCAATGCCGTACCCTTTCCAGTGCACGAGGTATTGTACCGAGTTTTGTACAGAGCGTGAATCTAGAATCTTCTCCACCTCATATTCGTGTTGGGCATCTACCAAGACAGGAGGGGGAGGAGTGGGACCCACCTGGACTGCTGGCTTAAGAAGGGACACGTGGAAAGACCTCACCCCCCGCATGCTAGAGGGAAGATCAACGGTGTAAGTAACATCATTGACTTTCCTGACAACCGGGAATGGACCCACAAACCTGGGACCAAGCTTATTCGAAGGTTGTCTTAGGGTCAAGTGACGTGTGGACACCCAGACCAAGTCTCCTGGTCGGAACTTCCACTCCAGCGACCGTCTTTTGTCAGCTTGACCCTTCTGACTCAAAAAGGCCTTCTCCAGGTTACTTCTAACCGTCCCCCAAAGGTCCTTCAATGACTTTTGCCAGGCCTCCAGGGCTGGGAAAGGAGTGGAGGCTATCGGTAATGGGGAAAATTTGGGTGATCTCCCCGTCACCACCTGAAAGGGAGAGAATCCGGAGGACGAGTTTTTTAAATTATTCTGGGCAAATTCTGCGAAGGGCAGAAATCTGACCCAATCGTCCTGCGCCTCTGCCACATAACACCTTAAAAATTGCTCTAAAGACTGATTTATTCTCTCAGTCTGGCCGTTGGTCTGTGGGTGATAGCCCGATGAAAAAGACAGCTTTATGCCCATGAGGTGGCAAAAAGCTTTCCAAAACCGTGAGACGAATTGGACTCCCCTGTCTGAAACTATGTCTTCGGGAATGCCATGTAAACGGAAGACATGAGTGATAAACAACTCGGCCAATTCCTGAGCCGAGGGGAGTCCTTTCAAAGGCACAAAGTGGGCCATCTTACTAAAGCGGTCGACTATCACCCAAATGACCGCCATACCTTCAGACCTGGGAAGCTCGCCCACAAAATCCATGGACAGGTGGGTCCACGGCTCATTCGGGGTGGGCAAAGGCTGCAACGTACCGACAGGTGCCAGCCGGGAGGGTTTACTCTTGGCACATATCAAACACTCTTTTACGTATTCCTTACAATCCGCTGCCAAGGAAGGCCACCAGGCGCATCTGGCTATCAGATCCTGTGTTCTGGATGCCCCAGGATGCCCTGCGTTCTTATGTGCATGAAACATCTCAAGAACCTGCAGGCGAAAAGGCAGAGGAACGAACAGGACCCCTGCGGGCCTCCCTTCCGGAATGTCTTGCTGAAAGGGAGCCAATGTCTCCCTCCAATCCTCCCAAGTTTCAGTGGCTGCCAGTATTAATTTCTGGGGAATAATGGTCTCTGGAATGGAGGGCTGTGCTGTCTCTGACTCAAAACATCTGGATAGAGCATCCGCCTTAACATTCTTGCTCCCTGGGGTGTACGTAATAATGAAACTAAACCTGGAGAAGAACAACGACCATCGAGCCTGGCGAGGGCTCAACCTCTTAGCCCCCTCGATGTACTCTAGGTTTTTGTGATCGGTGTAAACCGTGATGGTATGCTCAGCTCCCTCTAACCAGTGTCGCCATTCCTCGAAAGCCAATTTGATGGCCAAGAGCTCCCTGTTGCCAATATCGTAATTCCTCTCTGCAGGGGAGAACCTGCGAGAGAAATACGCACACGGGTGCATTTTACCCTGCAAGCCTGACCGCTGTGACAGCACAGCCCCCACCCCAACCTCCGAGGCATCCACCTCCACAATGAACGGGAAAGAGGCATCCACATGTCTGAGGATGGGTGCTGAACAGAATAGGCCCTTCAGGGTGGCAAAAGCATGTAAAGCCTCAGGAGACCAGTGAGTGGTATCTGCCCCCTTCTTAGTGAGGCAGGTAAGGGGAGCAATGACAGTGGAGTACCCCTTTATAAACCGACTATAGTAGTTGGCGAAGCCAAGAAAGCGCTGAAGGGATTTCAACCCAACCGGCTGTGGCCACTCCAGAACAGCGGAGACCTTGGCAGGATCCATAGACAGGCCTGTGGTGGAAATTATGTACCCCAAGAACGCAACAGATGTTACTTCGAAGATGCACTTCTCAAGCTTTGCGTATAACGAGTTCTGCCTTAACTGATTTAACACAAACCTCACATGGTTTCTATGTTCAGTGAGGTTGTTGGAGAAGATAAGAATATCATCAAGATAAACTAGTACAAATTTCCCCAACACCTCCCGGAATACCTCGTTAATGAGTTCCTGAAAAACGGCCGGAGCATTACATAACCCGAAGGGCATCACCAGGTACTCATAATGCCCGTCTGGTGTATTAAAGGCCGTCTTCCACTCATCGCCCCTTCTTATACGTATCAGATTGTACGCGCCCCGCAAATCTAGCTTAGAAAAAATCTTAGCGTCAGTAACCTGAGTGAACAAATCATCTATCAGTGGCAACGGATAGCGATTCTTTATAGTAATCTTGTTGAGACCGCGATAATCGATGCAGGGTCGCAGGCCTCCGTCTTTCTTTTTGACAAAAAAGAACCCTGCTCCAGCAGGTGACCGGGACGGGCGAATGAAACCCTTGGCCAAATTTTCACGGATGTACTCCTGCATGGCCAATTTTTCGGGCCCTGATAGATTGTACAAGTGACCCCGGGGGGGAACACAACCTGAACGGAGATCAATGGGACAATCGAAAGGACGATGTGGGGGCAATTTATCAGCTGCCTTGGGACAGAACACATCGGAAAATTCAGAATACTGATCTGGTACCCCTTCCACCTGAAATCTGGTTTGCCCCAAGGTCAACTTCCCCAAACACCGCTGAAAACAATGAGGTGACCAAGTGGTTAACTGACCCGTGGCCCAGTCTATTTGAGGTGAATGAAGTTGCAACCACGGCATGCCTAGGATAATAGTTGAGGTAGACATGTGCAGTACAAAAAACGATAATTGTTCCCCATGCAGTACCCCTATGGTGACCTTCACCTCCGGGGTCTGCGACAGAGCACGATTCCGTTGTAGAGGGGAATCGTCTACTGCCGTGACCTGAATGGGGGGTGTCACAGGAGTGAGCGGAATACCCAACTCCTGAGCAAACTTAAAGTTCATAAAATTGGCCGCTGAGCCTGAGTCAATGAAAGCCTCAGTGGCCACAGATTTCTTCCATGTAACTGTACAAGGGAGAAGCAATTTCTTTTCTTTAAGGGGTGCAAGTGGCGTGCCTAGGGTGTCACCCCCCACTACTCCTAGGCAAATTCGTTTCCCGACTTGTTCGGGCAGTTGATCCATCATTCTCCGCCTTCGCTCCACCTGGGTCAATTTCGAACAACCAATCTGCATTGGTTCGGGTGGAGGCAAGGCCGGAGGAGATGAGACAGATGGAGATGGCGTTACTAAGGGTGCAGCGGAGGGTGCCACATATGATGTTACCCTGGCACGGTGACTGCCCCGAATCTGCCTCTGATGGCGTAATCGACGGTCGACTCGAATGGCCGATGTGATGGCCTCATCGACTGTCCTGGGCTCGGGCAAGGTTAGCATTAAATCGGAGACCTCCTCCGACAACCCAGACAAGAAGTAATCCATGAGGGCAAAATTATCAAATCTGGCCGTGACTGACCATCTGCGAAATTCTGCCGCGTAATCCTCGACTGAACCCCTGTCTTGCCGCAAAAGTTTGAGCTTCCGCTCAGAGGTTGCCGCAAGGTCAGGGTCGTCGTAAATTACGGCCATGGCCTTAAAGAATTCCTCTACCGAGGTCAGAGCAGTATCGGTAGGAGGCAGGTTGTATGCCCATGACTGGGAGTCACCAGTCAGCAAAGTTTTAATAAAGGTGACCCGTTGGGTCTCAGTCCCCGAGGATCGGGGTCTCAACTCGAAGTACGATAACACTCTACTCTGAAAATTCCGGAAGTCAGACTTGTGGCCGGAAAATTTATCTGGTACGGGCATACGTATGTCAGCACTAGGAGGGGATCGCACTGAATCAACTGACGTCTGGAGGGTTCGCACAGAGCCTGATAGGACATCAATCATAGTCTTGTGGCTACCCAGCACTTGGTTGATGTTTTCCACCGAAGTGGCAAGTGCGCCCAGACGGTCAGTGTGTGCGTCCATTTGCATTTTTTGGGTCTGGCGTTCTGTAACGATCGGTGGGCGCAGAGAGTATCTGATTACCGGTGATCTGCAGTATCACCGAAAATACAGATATATACCAGATTATAAGTGAACTGCAGTCTCACCGATAATCCGATATACAAACTAACCTCTGATCACTCGAGTAGAGTGTAGTGTTTGGTGTAACTGTAACACTAAGAGGACAAGGCCTCAATGCAGTAAGGAGTACTGCACAGATTCCTTCCGCAGACCTGAGCTCTCCAAGACGGGAGGAGTCAGACTGACAGTAGGAAGGGATATCTGAAAGTGACCCTCAGGAGGAAGGATCGCTAACAGAGCGAGGAACCGCCTCTAACGGTAAGGTCGGTTCTCGAGGTCGGACAAGCCAGGTCGTACACACACGGACAGATAAAGTACAGGATCAGGAGGCAAAGGCAGAGTCAAAGTACAGGCAGGGTTCAGCAACGGGGTTTTAGAAATATTGGGGTACAAAATCAGGAGGCAGAAGCAGAGTCAAGGAACGAGCCGGGGTTCGGCAACAGAGTATCAGAAATATCGAGGTACAAGATCAGAGTTCAGGAGGATAGTCAAGGCAGGCAGGAAGTCATAACAGATAATCACAATCAAACTAGTACTTTAGCTATCAACAGAATCTATCTTAGTGTAGGATTACAGCTCCAGCTGGTCCCGGCACACTAACGGATCTGACTACGGATCTGGGTGCTCCCACATATGTGATCGCACGCCAGACAAAGAGCAAGTGAACAACCAGCAGTATATATACTCTAGGACCTTTCCAGGACCTCCCTAATTGCTGGTCCAATGAGAGCAGTGGAATTTGTCAGCTGACCCAGCTGGTCAGCCGACACCCTTCTAACTGCTATTTAAACTCTGCCTCTGTGCTCGCGCGCGTGTAAGTCTGAATCTTGGTGGACTATCAGTCCCAGCCACACCAGTACTGTTTTGCAATGTATCTAATGCGGGGGTCGCCTCTGATGTGGATTCCGCCGTTACCAATGCGGATTCCGCCGCACTGCCCATGCGGCGTTTTTTCCGCGTTGTGACGCCATGCTGGACGCGGAAACAGCCGCCTCACCTCGAGAGACGGCGGCTTTTCCGCGTTTCCTTACAGTAGGTTGGACAGGTTTTGTGGACAGATTTGTAGGTCAGACACAGTATCTTGCTTCTGATTCTGCTATGTACTTGAGTGAGCCAGTGACTGACTAAGCATTACCTTATGCTCATACTGTGCTGTGTGATCTGGTTTTCTTGTATTCCTGTATTGTCATATTGCTGTATGTCACCCCTAAATATTGTCTGTAACCTAAATTATTGTTCAGCGCTGCGTAATATGTTGGCGCTTTATAAATACAACAAATAATAATAATAATAGCTGTCTTCATCACACTGTCCTGAGTTTAACTGCTTCCCTTAATGTGCAATTTTCACATTTCACACTCCTTTCATTCATTCAGCAATAAATGTATCACTACTTAGAGGTGGCTGGATAGTGTAATGGTTAAGGGCTCTGCCTCTGACACACTCGAACCTGGGTTAAAATCTTGGCTCTGCCTGTTCAGTAAGCCAGCACCTATTCAATAGGAGACCTTGGGGAAGTCTTCCTATCACTGCTACTGCCTATAGAGTGCCTCCTAGTGGCTGCAGCTCTGGTGCTTTGACCAGGAGCCAGGAGAAAAGCACGATATAAATTTATCACACCTAAATGATCTACTTATTGTTTTTTTGCGGGACAAACTAGGCTTTCTTTAGGTGGTACTTTTTGCTAAGAATTATTTTATTTTGTATGCATTTTAAAGAGAATAAAAAGAAAAAAGAATTGAAAAAAAGTAAATTATTTCTAAGTTTTAAGCTGTTTGAAGTTTAAAAAACAAAACCCACCCATCGTATTTGACCATTTGTACTGGTTATTACAACATATTACAACATTTAAATGATGTCCATAGTACAATGTATGCGGCAGTGTTCCCCAACCCTGTCCTCAAGGCCCACTGACAGTGCATGTTTTGTGGAAATCCACAGAGGTAGTTAATCATCTGTGCTGAGACACTAATTAATTACCTCACCTGTGTATGTGGTTTTATGCAAAACATGTACTGTTGGTGGGTCTTGAGGATAGGGTTGGGGAACTCTGAATTGTATGGTAACTATATTTCCTTTGGAAATAAAGGTGTATTTTTTGTTTTTTTCAATATACTCTATTAAAGAACAAGCAACACCCATGCTAACCTAGAAATAAAAAACACATGTATAAGTAGATAAATACTACTTCTACTTACATAACAGATGTATTGTGCTATCCACGTAATGATTCCTGTGAATTTTATAAAGGAACAGCAGAAAATGCTATTCTAGGCAGTGGCCATCTTGCCAAGCTAATGCTGACATATCCTCCCTGACTCTTGTTTTCTCCCTCCCTCCCTTCTCTTGCTCATTGTGTATTCATTAGCTGCCCTCCTCCCAGAGTCTTCAGACACTCCCACTGAGGTGTATACTAACAAATGCACTGTGTTTTTTTTTTATTTACACATCCAATCACTGAGTCACCTCAGCCTTGGTTGTAAACACAAGTAATCAGAGGGTGTTTCTGATAAGCAGCAAGGCAAGGAAATAAATGGAAGAGGAGGAATATATTATAGATAAAAAGAACTCCCAGCATTCAACTGTTTGGCACTAGGGCAAGTGCTCCTAAAGTATGTGATAACTACAAACCATAACATCAGAAAAGGTTTTGCAAGTTTTGAATGCAGGATTAGCATCTTTATCACTTAATACACTCAGACCAGTTGCTGTTGAAACTTGATTTTTATGGTGACAATACCGCTTTAAAGCGGAATATAACTCAGAATTTCTTCTTTGCTCTAAGGCTGGTTTCACAGTGGGACGTTACAGGCGCACGTTAGAGCAGC
The DNA here is from genome assembly GCF_040937935.1 of Hyperolius riggenbachi. NCBI lineage: Eukaryota > Metazoa > Chordata > Amphibia > Anura > Hyperoliidae > Hyperolius > Hyperolius riggenbachi. Next base: position 161,365,181 of record NC_090657.1, on the reverse strand, counting down.
CTGTAACGCAGCTCACCGCACAACAATAAAAAATCAATGGGCTGTTCACAGTGCCCACGTTGCGTTACTCAGTAACGCTGCGCAATAACAGAAAGTACTGCATGCAGTACTTTATAAGCGGCAGAGCCGCGTTAGACTGCTTGCACATGCGCTGTAATGTTGGGGAGGAGCGGAGAGCGGCCAGGCACATGGCTAATTAATATTCACTGCACTCAGTGACGTGCAGTGTTTACTTCCTGGAGCTGCCGCTCTGTGCGGCGATTGGCCGGGCAGGACCACGTGATGCCGCATGCGTCCAAGAGTGCGCATCACGGCATCATGGACGCCAGAGTGAGCTGCACAACGTGGCTCACTCTGACGTCCACATTAGAGAGCACCAGGCGTTGCGTTAGGGGCACGTTATGTGACCATAACGTCCCCTAAAACGCAACGTCTTGGTGTGAAAACAGCCTAAAAGATTATTTACAGCATATAATATACTAACAAAATGTTTTTTTTTTTTTTTGTAAAACAGCATTCAAAGGGTTACATCACAGGGCTGACTCTTTCTTCTGCAGGGGGAACCCGCATCCCAACTGCTTATAATCTTATCTTGTGTACACATTCTTCACTTGATACATTTATGTAAACATTCTCTGGCTGTGCAGGACTTCAGCTGATGAGTGCTGAAGTGAAAAACAGATCAGAAATAACTGCTGGTAGCATTTACAACAGAATGACAACAGTTTTAAATAAAATGCACCAGCAGCTTTCAAAGTAAATTAACTCTACTTTGGGAAGTTATAATGTCTAAATGAATATTAATACTTGTGCACAAAAGCAAATATGATAATTGTATGGGTTATAAAAAGTAGGAAAACACATTTTTGTTGAAAATTTTGTCACAAAGTTTTAAACCGCTTAAATAATTACAAGCCCTTATTTGCTAAAATAACAGTACTATGACATACATATTAAAAAAGCTGAGCCCCTACTACTACTAACACACACGTACACACACACACACCTACACACACATACACATACTACACACACACACACTCTCTCTCTCTCTCTCTCTCTCTTTAGGTATTAAAAAAATGCCTGTGTGGCGAAAGTTACAGATGTCCATCAAGTATTTTTCCAATAACGTAACTTTGACATTACATATATTTCCAAGGCCTAACATTTTCTTCATACTAGACCGACATGTAATCTATGGGGGAGGAGAGGGGACCTCAACAACACACCAAGGAGGAAAAAGGACCCCGAGGACACGTTATTCATTTCAAAGCTTTCCCACGACATTATTCCTATTTAAAATGAACATGAGGTGAGAGGGATACAGAGGCTGCCATATTTATTTCCTTAACCATTTAACGACCGCCCAGGACCGCTCAACGCCAATTGGCGTGAAGTCCAACGCAGGAGATCGCGTGCGCCGATGCATGCGCATCTAAGCTTGAATGACGGCGCTCCGCTCCATCATCAGTCTCCCAGCGGCTGTCGCCGCTAGGAGACCGTTAGACGGCAAAACTGTGTATTTACACTGTACAGCACTGCGATCATACAGCTGTCCCCCTGCGAGACAGGAGAGTAATCGGCTGTCAGAGGTTAACGCCTACGACAGCCGACTGCAGTGATTGGCTGGCGGGGGGAGGGAGGGCAGGATTTCTACAAAAAGAAAACAATTGTGAGATTTATTAAAAAAAATAAACATAAATAAATAAGAAATCTCTGTTGGTGGGCAGAAAAGGGGGGGGGGGGCACTTGTGTGCTGAGTTGTACGGCCCTGCAGCAAGTCCTTAAAGAGAACCCGAGGTGGGTTCTAAGAATGCTATTAGCACACAGAGGCTGGGTCTGCACATACTGCCCAGCCTCTGTTGCAATACTGCTCCCCCCTGTGCTCTGCTTGCCCCCCATAAATCAAACACCGAGCTGTCGACACACAGCTAGTCGCAGCCGGCTGTTTACCTCTGCATCTGTCAGTCTCTGCTGCTCCCCCGCCTCCTCCATAGCTCCGGTCCGCGCCCGCATCCCTTCCCTCCAATCAGCGGGGAGTGAAGGGACGCGGACGGGGACCGGAGCTATGGAGGAGGCGGGGGAGCAGCAGAGACTGACAGATGCAGAGGTAATCAGCCGGCTGTGACACGCTGTGTGTCGACAGCTCAGCGTTTGATTTATGGGGGGAAAGCAGAGCGCGGGGAGGCCCAGGGGGGAGCAGTATAGCAACAGAGGCTGGGCAGTATATGCAGACCCAGCTTCTGTGTGCTGATAGCATTCTTAGAACCCACCTTGGGTTCTCTTTAAAACTGCAGTGGCCTAATTTGTGAAAAATAGCCTGGTCGCTAGGGGGGGGAGGGGGGGGGGTAAAGCCTGTGGTCCTTAAGAGGTTAAACAATACCAGTTGCCTGGGAGCCCTGCTGATCTATTTGGCTGCAGTGGTGTCTGAATCACACCAGAAAAGAGCATGCAGTTAATCTTGTCAGATCTGACAATAATGTCAGAAATAGCTGATCTGCAGCATGCTTGTTCAGGGTCTGTGGCTAAAAGGATCAGAGGATCAGCAGGACAGCCAGGCAACTGGTATTACTTGAAAGCAAATTGATATGGCCGCTTCCATATCACTCTCACCTAAGGTTTTTTTTTTATAACATATACTTACATAAGCAAAAGCAAAACCAATTCAACATAATTCCCCGCACCCACCTCTCTTTACACTCACCACAGCTTGATATATGTCTTATTTTCAAATGTTAATACGAAGGAAAATTAACCAGGATAGAAAGGACCAGTGTGATTCAAATTATAAAACAACTTATCTTCTCAGGAAATTTTCATAGTATACGTCAGAGCCGGATTTACCATATGGCACAATAGGCACGTGCCTACAGGCGCCTGATGATGGAAAGGCTGCTCACTCCCCTCCCTGAGTGCCTCCTTCCCTATACAGAGTCCTGATGAGCGTGTAAATGAGAGGTTACTTACCCAGCTCTCTGCATTCCACTGATGAGATCTCTAAGGATAACCTCTAACTACCCATTAATTAGGGTACTTCTGGCAACCTAATACTGAGGGGCACCTGTAGCTACCTATTGACAGGCAGGCAAAGTAAGGTAGAAGTGACAGCTGGGCCAACCAGCACACTTGTGGTACGGTTCAGTGGGAGTTTGTAGGCTCATGGAGGGTGAGGTGTAGGGTGCCAGGACATCTGTGCCTATAGGCTCCGTTGAGGTAAATCCGAACCTGGTATGCGTGACTAGGGGCGTTCTGGGTGTGTGGTTAGGGGTGTGGCTTAAGTGTCCCTATTTCTGATCTCAAAAAGTTGTGAGGCATGGTTATTTGGTGCATTTCCCACCGACGTCTTGTGGTATTTTTTATTAAAACCTTTACTTTCATGGGTGGGTCATACAGAGGAAGGCAGGAATTTACTAACTTAATTCAGACATACACTGACGGGGCACCAGTGCTCAACCAAAGACCATCAAGGGTTTATGGGAGGAGACTGTAAGACCCTCAGTTACACCTAGCAATAAATTATCAGGAGATGGGGTTATAGGTTCAAGGTGCTCCGAGTCTGAGCTGCTTGAGTTACAGACACTGAAGAAGCAGGTAAGACTGCAAAATGTATCATCCTGAGTTCAGGTCCACTTTAAGCATGTAATATGTGAAGGATTTGTATGCAGTGAATTTTTCCCACCTCTACAGATGTCAGGCCACACATTATAAAACATACAATGCACTTGTAAAATGATTGCACTGCTGAGTTTAACTATACATTAGTCTTAAAAGAGGGACAGCAAGGAGTGACAAAGGCATTAGGGTCAATCTCGTCCCTACAGTGGAGGGACGGCTGGGTTGTGTGCACAGCGATCACGCATCACAGAAGTGCGCGCGGCTACGGGTAAACCAGCAGGTGTAACTCTTTCTCTATTGGTCTGCACATGAGGACATTTGCTGAGTGGCCAGATCATGGAGAATAATGGAAGGAGGAGAGGGATTCATCAGCAGAACTGCAGGGAAAGCACAAGCAAGATTTGTAGCCTCTACGCACTGATAGCTTTTTCCAATTCCTTGTTCTAAGACCTCACTGGAGCTGTAAATTATGGCTGCTACCTGCTCAAGGTGCAGCTTTGTGTACAAATAAAACAGCTGCATTCTGGTAAGAGGCCAGACGCTGCCATTACAATAGATGTGACTGTGTACGGCGAGGATACCGCCTCGCTATACAAGAGAATTACATGGTCTGCCTGAGCGCTACATGATTCTACTAAAGAGAGACTCTACCCAAATATAGCAGCAAGGGAAAAAAATCAATGCACTGCAAAGTGAGAAGTTAAAAAAATAAAAAACAGATCAAGAAACAATTGATATGCGTTGTGATATTAAATTGTGTTGTTTGATCCTCCGTGAGCCTGCAGGTCAGCATCTTCTCTACAGGGAGAAATGAAAAAAAAAAAAACCCTGACAGCTCTATAAACACACCCACTAACAATGTAATAGGTGGAAAGGTATGTGTATATATATGTATATATATATATATATATATAATATATATATATATATATTCACACATACATATATATATACTCACACATACATACATACATATATATATACTCACACATACATACATACATATACACAGTGCATCTGGAAAGTTTTTGCAGAACGTTACTTTTTCCAAATTTTGGTATGTTACAGCCTTATTCCAAAATGGATTTAACCCCCCTGGCGGTATGACTCCCGCGGCTGCGCGGCCGCTTGGGGGGGGGGGGGGGTGGGGGGTTCACCTTTTTTTTTTTAGCATGTAGCTAGCCTAGCGCTAGCTACATGCTTCCCCCCTCCCTGCGGCTGCTATACTACAGTGTCACCAGTCACACTTGAGAGAGAGAAGGTTGAAGGTTCAGCAGTGATGGCCCAGTTCTTCATGAAAAAAACCAACGGTGGTGGCTGACGCTGCCGAGGATCGCGATTGCTGACATCTGGCAGTGCTGGGCCAGGTGTTCCAGGTCAAAAGGTGCAGTACTGTTATTTCTGTGGTGGACACCGACTCCTGTGCAGCAATCAGCAGGGCTGATCAAGATAAACTTACTGTCCAGATTAGAGGACGCGGGGGGGGAGGGGGGGGGGGTTTCACCTTAGCTACATGCTTCCCCCCTCCCTGCGGCGTCCCCCCGTGTGCCCCGATCGCCGCTTGCCCATAAGGAAATCCCGTTCTGAACGGGATTTCCTTGAGGGCTTCCCCCGTCGCCATGGCGACAAACAAAGTGACGTCACCGACGTCATGGATGTCGTGACGTCACAGGGAGTCCCGATCCACCCCATAGCGCAGCCTGGCTCCGATTGGCCAGGCTGCGCATGGGGTATGCGGGGGGGGGGGCCTGTATCCGCGGCGGGTAGCGGCGCATCGGCGGCGGCGATCAGACCAAACACACAGCTAGCAAAGTGATAGCTGCGTGTTTGAAAAAAAAAATTATGTAAATCGGCCCAGCAGGGCCTGAGCGGCACCCTACGGCGGCTTACCCCGTGTCACACACGGGGTTACCGCCAAGGAGGTTAATTCATGGTTTCCTTTACAATTCTACACACATTCCATTATGTCAACGAGAAAAAAAATTACTTAAGGTTTTGGCACATTTATTAAAAATAAAACAATTGAGGAAGCACATGTACATGAGTATTCACAGCCTTTTCCATGAAGCTCAAAATTGAGCTCAGGTGCATTCTGTTTCCCCTGATCATCTTCGAGATGTTTCTTCTGCTTAACTGGAATCCACCTGTGGTAAATTCAGTTGATTGGACTTGATTTGGAAAGGCACACACTTTTCTATATAAGGTTCCACAGTGACAGTTCATGTCAGAGTACAAAACCAAGCATTTAGTCAAAGCAATTGCCTGTAGAACCTGAGGTAGGATTGTCTTGAGGCAGGGAAGGTTACAGAAAAACTTCTTCTGAAGGTCCTAGAGCTGGCTGGCCATCTAAACTGAGCGATCGGGGGGAAAGGGCCTTGGTAAGGGAGGTGACCATGGACCTGATGGTCACCCTGTCAGAGCTCCAGAAAGGTCCTCTGTGGAGAGAGAGAGGAGAACCTTCCAGAAGGACAAACATCTCTGCAGCAATCCACCAGTCAGGCCAGTATGGTAGAGTGGCCAGACAGAAACCCCTCTTTAGTAAAAGGCACATGGCAGCCAACCTGGAGTTTGCAAAAAGGCACCTGAAGGACTCTCAGACCATGAGAAACAAAAATACTTTGTTCTGATGAGACAAATATTTGATCTCTTTGGTGTGAATGCCAGGCATCACATTTGGAGGAAACCAGGCACCGCTCATCTCCAGGTCAATACCATATCTACAGTAAAGCATAGTGGTGGCAGCATGATGCTGTGGGGATCTCTTTTAGCGGCAATAACCGGGAGACTAATCAGGATAAAGGAAAAGATGACTGCAGCAATGCACAGAGGCATCTTGGATGAAAATCTGATCCTGAGTGCTCTTGAACTCATACTAGGTGATGGTTCATCTTTTGGCAGGACCGCAACCTTAAGCACACAGCCAAGAAATCAATAGAGTGACTTCAGGACAACGCTGTGAATTTCCTGGAGTGGTCCAGCGAGAGCCCAGACTTGAACATCTCTTGAGATCTTAAAATGGCTGTGCACCAACGCTTCCAATCCAACCTGATAGAGCTTGAGAGGTGTTGGAAATCGGAATGGGCGAAACTGGCTAGGTGTGGATAGGTGTGCCAAAGCTTGTGGCATCATATTCAAAAATCCTTGAGGCTGTAATTGCTGCCAAAGGTGCATCAACAAAGTATTGAGCAAAGGCTGTGAATACTAATGTACATGCAATTTCTCTTATTTTTTTTATTAAATTTGTCAAAACCTCAAATAAACTTTTTCATATCTTCTTATGGGGTGTTGTAGGTACAATTTTGAGGAAACAATGAATTAAATCCATTTTGGAATAAGACTGTAACATAACAAAATGTAGAAAATCTGAATCAGAATAAATTATTTTGCCAAGTACAAAGGATTTGTACCCGGAATTGGTTTTGGCTCATACAGGATCTGGAGGAAGGTGTGGGGTTGGATGGTGAGAGTAGGAGAGGAAAATATCTGAAAACCAGGAGCCAAGGCTGCTATACTACAGTGCCACCAGTCACACTTGAGAGAGAGGAGGGTGAAGGTTCAGCAGTGATGGCCCAAGTTCTTCATGAAAGAAACCAACGGTGGTGGCTGACGCTGCCGAGGATCGCGATTGCTGACATCTGGCAGTGCTGGGCCAGGTGTTCCAGGTCAAAAGGTGCAGTACTGTTATTTCTGTGGTGGACACCGACTCCTGTGCAGCAATCAGCAGGGCTGATCAAGATAAACTTACTGTCCAGATTAGAGTCAGGCATTATGAAGGAACTGAACCAAAGGTGTCCCTGCTGTGGTGGAGCAGCAGCAGCAGCAGCCAATGGATGGATTGATGGGATGTATGGATTGAAAGAGCCTGCATCCAGTGAGGCCAAAGGTATCCTGAATGATCTGTGCGGTGTCTTCTGACCTCAGTGGAGCCCCAACCTCCTGGGTAGCAGTGGTGGATTCCACAAGGCCTGTACCTGCACAAAAAACTGACTCAGGCAGAGGCAAGGTGGAAAAAACAACAGGTCCTGAACAGCCCACAAACCGCACCAACGTACCAGGCTACACCAGACCACACTGCACACCTTCAGGGGGAAAACAAGGTGCATTGGTAGGTAAGAAAAACAAGAAAAGGCCAAAATCCTGTGGCCATGTCTGCCAATTAAGGCGCCATCTTACTGAACGGCAGTTTAACAGAAAAAGCGATGCACTGAGAGGATTTGCCAGCAGAGCATAATCTGCCCGCTGGGACACTGAGAAGATGCAACCAGCTAGAATTAAAGGGACTCCGAGCTCAAGTAAAAAAAGAAAGTTGTACTCACCCGGGGCTTTTTCCAGCCCAGTGCTGGTCGGGAGGTCCCACGACGGCGTCATGGCTCCTCTCCTAGTCCCCACTCCGGAATGGCTGACCGGCCGCAGCCCGGGCGACACTCTGCTGAGTGTCGGGCTGTTCCTTCCGCGTATGACGCGGCTGACGTCACACGCCGGCCGCCTCGCGTCATTGCGGCGGCCGGCGTGGCAATACGGCGCATGCGCGCTTTAATCGCGCATGCGCAGTACTTTCACGCCGGCCGCCGTGATGACGCGAGGCAGCCGGCGTGTGACGTCAGCCGCGTCATACGCGGAAGGAACAGCCCGACACTCAGCAGAGTGTCGCCCGGGCTGCGGCCGGTCAGCCATTCCGGAGTGGGGACTAGGAGAGGAGCCAGGACGCCGTCATGGGACCTCCCGACCAGCACTGGGCTGGAAAAAGCCCCGGGTGAGTACAACTTTCTTTTTTTACTTGAGCTCGGAGTCCCTTTAAAGGGATCCTAAAGCCAAGTAAAGAAAAAGAGTTTTACTTACCTGGGGCTTATACCAGCTCCCTGCAGCCATCCTGTCCCTGCGCCGGTCCTTAAAGAGAACCTGAACTGAAAATAAAAAGTCAAAATAAACGTACACAGGTCATACTTACCTCCCATGTAATCTGGTCATCAATCTCTTTCTCCTTACCTGCATCCTGTTTGTCCAATGTGATCGATGGAATTCTCTGTCCTCCATTTTGAAAATGGCCATTACCCCATAACAGCTTCCTGGTCAGCACACTGTTAAACTGTTACATTGCCCACTTGAGCCATAGGGAAACATGGACATTACCTTGCACATTCAGTTGTAACTGACAGCAGCTTATATATAACTGACAGCAACTGGTTTATAACTGACAGCAACTGGTATATTTCAGTTCTGACAAAATCTTGTCAGAACTGGAAGGGATCACTGTAAGAAGAAAATGGTGAGATTGTGATAGGAACTGCTGGCGAGTTAAGTATGTAATATTCATTTGCAGCTACTTTATTTTAAATAATTTTACCCAGCTCAGGTTTCCTTTAAAGAGACACTGAAGTCTCTTTTTACCTGATTTTATGCTTAAGTCCTCTTCAGCATTCAATTCTAAGTGGATTCACAACATTCCCACAGCAGAACAAGTGATTATATAGCAGAGAAATAGACCTGCAAAGTTTGAATTTTCATGTCACAGATTTAGCTGCCCGGGGGAGGCAGAGCATTGCGCTGTAGCTCTGCCTCCTCTCCAGTCAATCTCTGCGTCTCCCCGCCCCTCTCAGTGAAAGAAGACTGAGAGGGGTGGGGAGAGGCGAAGATTGACTGGAGAGGAGTCAGAGCTACTGCGTACAGCTCTGCCTCTTCCAGGAAGAAAGGAATCTGCGAGCCCAGAACTTTACTGGGCTGTTTCTCTGCTGGAATGCGGCAAATCCACTTAGAATAAAGCTGGAGAGGATTTAAGCATAAAATCAGGCACAACCCTGTTTGCATTCCCATCTGCAAGAGTGTCTTGCGCAGGTGCAGTATGAGGCTTTCTCTAGGAGACTCATGGCACTAGCTGGGACAGGTGAGTCGCTCCACTGCCGAATTCTCTACAGGGGCCCGGCAATCACTATACACTAAAGAGGAGACCTAGAGGGGATCTGAAGTCAGCTTGGAAGCCCTGGTCAATTGTCCAGTTTCCCCCTATGGAAGGGCCAGCCTTGCCTGGCAGGGCATGTGAGTACGAACACTACGGGCTTGTTCACTGCTCAACATTCATTGACCCAGTAAACCACATTTAGGATTTGTTAAAAAAAAAAAAAGAAAAAGTCCTTTTATCTAGCTCCATAATACACAGTGCTTTCAACAGCAAAAATGCTGTATCTAAAATGTTTCAAAGCATACGATAATCAAGGAAAAACACTTATTCACAGAGCAGTGGCAAGAACTGCTATGTCTCTAATTTTACACATCTAGGAGTCCACCTTTAACAGATAAACTTATGTTTTGCAGGGTGGCGTATGTGTGCCCTAAGTAAGCCAGAGCCTTGGTGTATAGTCAGGGAACTTACCACTAAACCCCCATACCATGTACCAGCAGATATGCAGCAGTGAGGGTCCACACAAATCCTCAAGAGTGTCAGGATGTAGCGTTGGGGAAGCTGGCAGCTTGGGATGTGTGTTGGCAGACAATTTCCCCCGCAATTAATATCATTAGATAATCTTCTTCTCTCCACATGCTGCTTTCACTGCTCCTCATCTGCAGGATATCTGCATTATAGTCTGATGACAGCAGATAATTCACACGTAGACGCAGTGTGCTGTATAGTTCCCTGCTACCATCCATAGTGCTACATGGCGGCTGCTGCATACAAAGTGAGGAGGAACAAGGAAAGTTCACAGCATCCCATTCAAATTCCTTTACTGACACTAAGGTGGGTTCAAGAAAATAAAACTATTAAAGGACACTTATAAGAATACCGAGGTGACATGATGAAATAGACATGTATATGCACAGTGCCAAGAACATTAGTTACTTTTGTGTTCCTTTTCTTTTTTTTTTCTTACTCTGCCTGAAAGAGTTAAACATAAGGTATGCAAGCAACAGTTTCTGTCCAGTCAGGACCTGGTCAGACTAAAGCATGACTCTCACTGACAAGGAATTACGGCCTTAAAACACCTTCCTGGCAGAAAATGGCTACTGGGAGCGGGAAAAGAATAGGGCCAAAGTTCATAGTTTTTAGCTCTGGCATACCACAATGAATGTATCATTGAGCAGAGACTATGAAACTGTAAAAACATAAAAAGTTGATTTAAATATAACATAAATCTGTGGGATATCTTAAAAAGTAATTTTTAGTAGAAGGAGGATAGATACAATTGTTTATCTCAACAGTTGATTTTCACCTCGGTATTCCTTTAAAAAGATTTGAGGGTAAAAAATAATTCATTTCAGCCTCCAAACATAATATTATAAAGGCCTCGTTATGCAGGTAATTCGTCAATCCAACCTCCACTCTACATTGCCCCTGATGTTCATTGTTGAATCCTAAGGAGTGTGCACAGATGGTTTGAGTCATAGCACGTCACTGAAATTGTCCCTCTGTTGATGCTAGCTACATACTGGACACGACTGATGTTCATTGGTCATGGACCTGCACCAGATCGTGGCCACCGCCATTCATAGGGAAAGGAGAAAAAGGCCAAAGTAACAAGGAACTGTAGTGAAAATAACATAATGAAAAAAAATTGCTTGTGTTTATTGCATGTGTTAGGTACACACCTAGCCGCTCATTCCGCTCTTCCAATGAACTTCGCTTAACCGCTCCCCGCATTACCCAGTCCCATGCACGCCTCCAGGACTTCTCAAGAGCTGCTCCAACACTATGGAACTCCCTAACTCCACCCATTAGGGCAGCCCCCTCCTTCAACATCTTCAAGAAAGCCCTCAAAACTCACCTTTTCACTCTGGCCTACTACCCCTCACAATTGCTCTAAACCCACAGCTGAACTCTGGTCCCCTACCGTTCGTGTCCTTACCTCTCCCTCTAGATTGTAAGCCTTTGGGCAGGGTCCTCCTTCTTTTGTGTCCTACCTGATCATGCACCTCCATTACTGTGAACCCATGCTATGCATCTGAGTGAACCTAACTTGCCTAATCTCCATGCGCCGTCCAGTGACTGACTAAGCATTACCTGGTACTCATACTATGGTGTGTGATCTGGTTTTCTTGTATCCTGTATTGTCATATTGCTGTTTGTCACCCCTACATATTGTCTGTAACCTAAATTAATGTTCAGCGCTGCGTAATAAATAATAGATTATTTAGTGAGTGTTTGTCCATTGTAAAAAAAAAAAAAAATCTCACCCCAATTCATATTCTTAAATTAATCACCGATGACGACATCTTTAGTCTTGTCAGGTGCATCTCTGTGAAATGTTTACTTAAAGAGTTCCACAACCAGTACAAAATATATCTGGTTTCTCAAAATGCTCTCGGATAAAAAATTCCACATAGCTAAACAGCCTAGGCTAAACATCACTGGCTACATACCAATATTCAGCAATATATAGAAATATAGGAAAATGAACGTAACAGTGGGTATCTTGAATAATTTAGTGCATTCTACAATACTATATGTCACTACAGTGTCATGTTAACTTTTTATGCACAATTCATTAAAAAATGCTCTAGTAGATGCTCACTAAAGTACTCTGCAGGATTGAAGAGCCCAGTCACACTGGGGTGATTTGCAGGCATTTTCTGCCGATTCCCGATTTGCTGGCGATAGCTGATGCTTTGAAAAGCGCTAGTGTAAGCATACGGTGGTAGTCTCACTGCAGTGATCGCTGGTGATTCGCGGATAACGTAAATGCGGTGCATCCATTTTTCGCGATTTTTGAAAGAAAGCTAATGAAATATTTTTTTTAAAAAGTTCTGTGAAAATTACCAAAAAATTGTGAAAAAATCCCTGTCGCAAAAACGGTAGCGATTTTGCTAGCATTTTGAGATCCGCAGTTTGATCGAGGCCTACGAGTTTAATACCACCGGCAGCCTCATTTAGAATTTTTTGCAGATGGCGGTACCGATATCTAACCTAGAGCCACAGACAGTAAAGAAATGTTCTTGTAAAAGTAACAACAATCCCATTGTGAGCCTATAACCTCTGGCCATGAAAGGGTTAAACCCACACTACTGCCACTCTCTGCAAGCTAAGATTTGCCAGTGGTGTGCATGTGTCTGTCAGCCAGCAGAGGGTGGTGTTGAGCAGTAGAAACCCTCGGCGTGGTGTCATTGGCTGGCAGCTCAATGATCTTTAGAGAATTAGAATAGAGTTGGTTGGAGAGTCATTGAGTCCATTGGAGCGGTGATATGTCATTAAACCTCACAGAGGACCTGGCATCAGCACTTCACTGTTCTATGCATTGAAGGCTAATGAATATACTGCAGCCGGGACAGTTCCTGCATCCGTATTGCTGGATCTCCCCCGCTCATTCCATCGTCCTTCAGCTGACAAGAAAGATCCTCAGATATTCTTCCTCTTACAATCCTTGAGGTTGTTCGTAATCAGAGGAATGAGACTTTCTGTAGTCCACAAATTATATCAATTTTATATCTAATTACTAAAACATCCCTTTGCTTTCTGCAGTCTTATCATTACTGATGCACTGTTAGTTTTGCATCATCTAAGCAAAGGGCAGTGCTTCTGTACGATTTTTATTTATGTCTGTTTCCCAACTGGGCAGACTTTCCTTACATTTCTTGTCCTTCTAACGCAGTGGTCCTCAAACTAAGGCCCGCGGGCCGAATGTGGCCCCCTAAGGCTTTTTTACTGGCCCCCTACACACAAAATGTATTATAGATGCAGTCAACTACATATTTAAATATTGGTGGTCTGCATGTAGAATGAAGCCAGAAAGCAGTAATTTTGCTGGTTTCCAATTAAATTCCACATCAAGTGACACGGCTGTCCAATTGGACTGCAGGTAGTCACCTGGGTATGCTTCACTGGTGCACAAAGACTTCTACATCATTTTATGTATACTCCGGCCCCCCAGCAGTCGGAAGTATGTTGACCCGGCCCTCAACCCAAAACGTTTGGGGACCCCTGTTCTAACGGATAATGCTGCCATAAAAAGTGAGGTTCACTGTAAAATGCTGGGCGGCACAGTGGGGTAGTGGATAGCAATCTTGCCTTAATAACAATATGGGTAATGTGCTGCAGGAGATGTCACTGCTATATAAATACATAATAATAATACGGTAGGACATTAGACTATTACTATGGTAGGATTAGATTGTGAGCTCCTCTGAGGACAGTCAGTGACATAACAATGCACTTTGTAACCTGCTGCAGAAGATGTCAGTGCGATATAAATACATATTAATAATATGGTAGGACATTAGACTATGACTATGGTAAGATTAGATTGTGAGCTCCTCTGAGGACAGTCAGTGGCATGACTATGTACACTGTAATGTGCTGCAGAATATGTCAGTGCTATATAAATACATAATAATAATATGGTAGGACATTAGACTATGACTATGGTAGGATTAGATTGTAAACTCCTCTGAGGACAGTCAGTGACATGACTATGTACCATGTAAAGTGCTGCAGAAGATGTCAGTTCTATATAAATACATAATAATAATATGGTAGGACATTAGACTATAACTATGGCAGGATTAGATTGTGAGCCCCTCTGAGGACAGTCAGTGACATGACTATGCACTCTGTAAAGTGCTGCAGAAGATGTCAGTGCTGTATAATTACATAATAATAATATGGTATGACAGACTAGGACTATGGTAGGGATTACAAAGGGGAGAAGAGGCGCCCAATGGTAGATAAAACAGTGTTGAAAATAGCTAAAATAATAAATGGAGAGGTGGCTTACCTTAATAACGATGCATCATACACATATGAAGTTAAATTATGCACGGGCTGTGCATAATTAAACTTCATATGTATTGCAATTGTGCGTCCTGCAAAACAGATTGCTTTAATACATGTTTTGCACTTAAAACTGCTAAATTTTCAAAATTGCATTAAATCTGCATGTGCCCCATAACTGCTATCATCTCATTGGTCATCTGCAGTTAGGTCCCAATACCCCCTGTGTTAGGAGTGCAATCGTATACACTGTCCCTGCCCATACACTGTACCATACATCAGCTAATGCCTTCAGCCCAACTGCACTAGGTCACATGATCAACTTTTAAAAACAGGAATTATTGCTACAGAAGTCTTGACTAAATGGTAACCTTTGTGAACTTTGCTTCTAGGGGTGCCGCTTTGGTGCTCAGTCACTGTGTTCTTCCACCTGGGACCTTTTTTCATAGTTTGGGTAACATTCGGAAAAATAGCAGCAGGCAGTGCAGGGGACTGTACTACTTCCTGCACTAGATGTAGCACCCCTCCCCCTTCCTGTCCCGTGGGCAATGTGTCTCCACGCTCTCTACACACAGCCTTAAGTGAGTGAATGTGCAGAACAGCAGGGTAAGTAGAGAGAATGATTGCTGTGCTGCAGCTGGGACATTAGCAGGGAGAGGTGGCCGGGTGTATTTAGTGCTTCAGTCGCCTGTTATTAGTAGCCATGTGCACTGGTTGCTGTACCAGAGTTCCCTAGACTACTGATTATTTATCCTGATCAGAGTAATTAATAATGCAGGGCAGTCTGCTGTTGCAGAAGACTGACATCTTCTGCAGCACTCTACACAGAGTACAAAGTTTCATAACGGTTAGCTCCGTCTACATCCTGATAACTCATTTTACCCCAAAATCCCCCAGTATTTGCAGAAACCTGCTCGGCACCCCAACCCGTCAACCCTCACATCAAAAAAAAAAAATTGGTTGTTTTTGGGAGGTGTCTGTAAATAAATAGCACCGGGTGTCAAATTTCCTAGGTACACCACTGTTTCCAAGTCATCAAGGTACCTTTATACCTATGCTTGATGTCAGGCTGTATACATCACTGCTCTGGAAAGTAATGCCTTGGAGCAGGTCAGTAACTCCTCATCTCAGCCAGATCTGCACAAGTTACTGGATGAAATGTCATGATGCTCTCAGGGTAGAGAGATTTCTCCTGGTATACAGAGGAAGCCTCACCTTCTGTGATAGAGTTTAATTACATGTCTTGTCCATGACTGATGGAGAGACAGCGCAGGAGACTGATAAGGAGGCTGGCTCAGCATGTGAAGTGTGAAACATGCTCTACTCTTCTGTGAAGAAGTATGAACTCATAGTTACTGCCCCTGTCCAAATCAGTCTACCTCCCGTTAGTAATGATGAATTAATCTCCACTGACCAAATGAATGAAGGGATTAAACATAAAGCCAATCAAAATCTGAAACTGTGGGTTTATTGGCCAGTGGATGACTGCTTGATCACTGGATGCTGGGTTAGACTGCCTCGGTTTCTTTCTCTACTTTAGTTGAAGAGCAGAATACTCAAGCAGCTCGGGGTGCCCCCAAACCACTAAGAAATTATAGGGGACTAAAACGTTGAAAAGCCCTCCTACTAAAAAGCCAAAGTTCTGTGTAATTTGCCTTCTTAGAACGGAAGGTTTTTACGATAATTCAGATTTAAGTGAGCCACTATGGATACCCACAATGCAATGCTACAGAATATGCAAATTATCTCTTTATGCCCCTGAAGCCAGGTTTACAAAACCGCTTCAAGTTGGAGGAATTTTGCTGCAATGAGAACAGTTTTCCCATCAAAGAAATCCCTCACTACCTGCAGTCACACTGGTTATTCTGGTAACAAGGTGCGGAGAACATGGTAGTGATTATCTAATCTATCCGACAGACAAAGAAAGGAAGCCTCATGGTCCTAGAAGAAGTTGTAGATTTAAACATGGCAATTCCAGCGCTAGTGGAATATTGGTAAAATTACTGATATTCCACTACTTCATTCTGATAGTAAAATATTATGAAAAAAGAGACATACTATTTGGCCACAAGATGTCCCAGCTGAGCAAATCCTGTTAGCGTATAAGTATGCTACATAACAATGTGTTGCTATATTGTAACTATGGAAGTGATGCAGGCTTAAATGGAAGCCTGCGATCACGGTGACCTGTGGGGAGATCAATGAATGGGAAGTTTGTTTTTGTTTCCATTCATAAATCTAACGATCGGCGTCGGAAAGCGGCGGAAGGAAGCGCGGCGGTTCTATTTAAGAATAAACACTGTTCTTGAACAAAAACAGTGTTTATTCTCGGCGGACGAGAACAGATTGTCCCGTGCAGCCAATCTTTCCTGCTCCCGGCAACATCGTGATCGCGGGCGATTGCCCGCAAAGCTGCAGGGACGTGACTAGCGTGTCCCTGCGGCTGTAGCAGCTGCAGCTGCGGACATGAAGCTCAGAGATGCCTGAATCATTGCATCTTCCGGAGTAACACGTCCACAAATTACTTCTTATTCACGTACTTATAGTACACAAATAGGAAATAATGCACAAGGACATATTGTGGCCAAATAGTAAGATGACACCTAAATACATTTATTTTAATAAAAATACCCACACATACATTTAAAATTAACTCCTTCCCTCCCACTCTCTCCCATAGTACCCCCAAAAAAATGTTGCATAAAAAAAATGACAATTAAAAAAAAATACATGAATAGTAACATTAGGGACTGAACCTTTTTTAATATGTATGTCAAGAGGGTATATTACTGTTAATTCTTAAATTATGGGCTTGTAATTGGTGATGGATGCAAAACTGGAAATAAAAATGCATCTATTTCCAAATAAAATACTGGCATGATACATTGTACTAGGGAAATATTTTTAAACTTTGCAATAAGCGGTACAAATGGGCAAATAAAATGTGTGGCTTTTATCCACAGTAGAACATTTTATTTTAAAACTATAATGGCCGAAAACTGAAAATAATGATTTTTTCCCATTTTTTTCCCTATTATTCCCATTAAAATGCATTTAGAATAAAATAATTCTAAGCATAATGTACCACCCAAAGAAAGCTTAATTGGTGGCAAAAAAACAAGATATAGATCATTTTGTTGTGATTAAGCTATTGGGGAATGAAAGGGAGGAGCACTGAAAGGTGAAAATTGCTCTGGTCTACTCCTAAAGGGGAAAAACCCATCAGTGATGACGTGGTTAATAGCTGCAGTCAATGGCTATAAACCAGTAATTTGGGCAGGTGCCCAATAAAATAGAGGACGCTGGGACCGTCTGCTATGCAAACTGCTTCTACAAGTAGCACCCCAATTAACTGCTTCAGGAAGAAAAACCCTAATAATTTCAATCATTACAGAAAAAAAAAGTAGTAATCTCTCTTTTTTTTAATCGTATGGGCAATTGATAAGGGGTCTTATAAAGGTCCTATACCCTAGGGTGCTAGGATTGCTCCTCTGAACTTTCCCTTACTGGAGTGATTGGATAACAACATAGAATCCTCTCCCCACTTCTCAGCACCTAACTTACCCTTTGGTTACTGCCCTTGCAATGCATTGTGGGAAGGACTTGCAAAGCGAATGGGTGCTGGTAAAAACAACAAAGACAACCTATATGCATGCTGATTGTCTTTCTGCTAATTACCAGCCACTATGCCTTGTGAAAGAAGGAGGTATAGCTTGGGAAAAGATCCTTGTTGAAAATGGCAGCCGCTATGCTGACTGCGGCTACAAATAGCGGGCGCTATTTTCAACAAGGATGTGTCTTGCTCCTTTTCAACTGCTCCGCCCTTAAAACTCAGTCACTTGACAAGCAACTGATGCAAAGACTCTCAAATATGTACTAGGCCTCCCCATCAGTATGCTAAGTGTATCTCCTTTACAAAACATAGCGCACAATTCTCACTGACTGAAGCAAACAGCTAAGTTATCTTGTACTCCTATCTGGTGTCTACGGGTACGTCAAGAGTTACTGTAACACTGTAATCCTACACTATTGTGTCTAAAAGCGTAAAGGAGGAGGAAACCAAAGTTATGACTTTTATTACTCTGCCTGAACAACAATTTGATTACAAACTGGCTTGTTTTCCCCTAATTTCACTGCAGAGCTGACGGAAGCAGATTCCCGTATATGACGTGAGAACAAATGAAGCATTAAAGTGCTGACGGGAGAAGACAGAGAAAACGATCAGGACACCTGGTGGCTTGGTAACCGGAGAGGAGAAGTGTGAGCTCATCAGTACAACTGTCACTGGTAATCACTGAGAGTGAACGGGACGAGCATGAACACTCAGTAATAGGATGGACTACAATTCCTGCTGCAAAAGTGAAATGTAACCTGTTTCCTATATACAGCTGATGCCAAAATGATTAGCCTCCCCTCACATTAGAAGACACTCTTGATTTCTCCATGAAAATTACCCAACATATCCACTAAGTATAATTAAGATATTTTATTAATACACCGAGTTGAAACTAGTAAGGGTAAAAACTAGGAAGGGTAAAATTATAAGCACCCATGCCATTAATAGTCTAGATCTCTTAGTGTAGTTCTGTACTAGGTTGGCACAGGTCTCCTGATGGATTTTGACCATTTCTTCCATTGCAAACTGTTCTAGCTGGTCCTAATTAGACATTCACTTTGAGCACCCACCACAGATTCTCAATAGGATTGAGGTCTGGACTCTGTGCAGTCCACTCCATGATTTTGATATCCATGAGGAACTGTTGGAGTAATTTTGATGTATGCTTTGGGTCTTGTTGTGAAACCCTGAGACATCCTAAACGTAGGCTACGAGTAGATTTCTGCATATTCTCCCTCAAAATGTCAACATAATTTTACTTTTTCATGATGTCATGCACTGTACAAGGCTCCCTGTGCCTGAGGCTGCAAAAACAGCCCCACAGCATGATGCTCCCACCGACATGTATAACTGTGGGAACTGTGTTTTTAGGACTGAAGGCCTCTCCTTTTCTTCTCCAAACATAAGCTACACCCATGTGCCCAAACAGTTCCAGTTTAGTCTCATCAGACCAAAGCATAGACTTCCACAACTCATCTTTACTTTTCAAATGTTCACTAGCAAACCTAAGTTGTGCTGTGTCCACAGCTCAAAATAACTTTGTCAATTTGTATTGGTCAATTTTGTCAATTTTTATTGGTCAGAGTACAAGGTGCATAACATTTACAGTACCGTATATACTCAAAAACAAGTCGACCTCGTGTATAAGTCAACTCCAATACTCTCTGGAATTTTTTATTGACTCAAGTATAAGTCTACCCAGCAACGTTAATGGCTGCACTTGGGGACCAGGAGGACTTAATGACTCCACTGCCTTAAGTATTGCAGCTATTAACTCCTCCAGTCCCTTAAGTGCACCAATTCCTCCTCCAGGGCTCCAAGAGCAGCAATTATTTACTCCCCTCCTGCAGCTCAGTGTCCCCCCCCCCCCCCTTCCTTGTAAATTGCTGTGACTAGGACTTTCACACCTGTGTTTTCTTGGTATTTCCTCTTCATCAAAGTGTCACTTACCACTGGGTAAATTGCTGCAAATTACTTAGTGTGCTCAGTGCTGCCCGTGTCTCGTGTATAAGTGGACCCCTATACTTTTATGAAGTGAATCAGACCTAAATTTCTAAACTTACACTCAACTTTATACAGTACATGAAATATGAATGCTTGGAGAAAATATTTGCATCGTATTGATCATCCCTACTCATGAGAGTTTCCTGGCTTAGCCAAAGGTCCTTGCATTACATTTTAAGCTAACCACTATTTTATAGTAAAGAAGAAAAGAAAAGAAATTATGGTATAACGGACAATAGGCCCTTATTCAATTCACTTTTTCTCCAAAGTTTTCTCCTACTAGCTAACATTCATCTTCTGTTTAAAATAACTTTTCATCTCTATGCAATTGAAAACGTATCAAGAAGTAGAAATCAATTAACCCTTTGCACACTCACATGCAAATGTTCAAACAAATGCATTCACAGATTCACTCATCCAGGCACAACTGTTATCCCTACAGCTAAATTAAAAGCCGGGGTTTTAGTTCACAGAAGAATGCATTCTTATGCTTAGTCACCTATACTGCGCAGAAGTACCCAGGTAAACATAGGTGTCCTAACTCTGGCCCTGTAACATGCATAGTGCAGACATGCAAACACATTCATTGCATCAAACCTATCAATGGATTAGGAGCACACATCCTAACTTCCTCTCCTGGGAAAGAAAGTGCATCTTACCAATCGCACAAGGGAGCTAACGTTATGTGTCCATGTGCACCATGCACATACACCAGCATAAGCTGTGTGCATGCTGACAAACACATACAGGGGAAGGAGGGAGTGCACTAAATTAGACCCTAGCCACAGGGGTCAATGATAAGAATAAACATACATATATCCAGGCACATCGCCTCTAGTTAGGACATTAAATACATTTTTAGGGAAAGGGAGGTGCTGAAGGGGGTGTGGCTAGAAACAGCAAAAATCAATTAACCCTTCGCACACTCACATGCAAATGTTCAAACAAATGCATTCACAGATTTACTCATCCAGGCACAACTGTTATCCCTACAGCTAAATTAAAAGCCAGGGTTTTAGTTCACAGAAGAATGCATTCTTATGCTTAATCACCTATACTGCGCAGAAGTACCCAGGTAAACATAGGTGTCCTAACTCTGGCCCTGTAACATGCATAGTGCAGACATGCAAACACATTCATTGCATCAAACCTATCAATAGATTAGGAGCACACATCCTAACTTCCTCTCCTGGGAAAGACAGTGCATCTTACCAATCGCACAAGGGAGCTAACTTTATGTGTCCATGTGCACCATGCGCATACACCAGCATAAGCTGTCTGCATGCTGACAAACATACAGGGGAAGGGGGGAGTGCACCGAATTAGACCCTAGCCACAGGGGTCAATGATAAGAATAAACATACATATATCCAGGCACATCGCCTCTAGTTAGGACATTAAATAAATTTTTAGGGAAAGGGAGGTGCTGAAGGGGGTGTGGCTAGAAACAGCAAAAATCAATTAACCCTAACATTTTTTTTTTAAATAAACACATGACATAGCTGCAAATTAATATTACATACTAACCTCACTGTCCACTCCTCTCAGAAGCTCACCATTTTCTTCTTACAGTGATCCCTTCCAGTTCAGACAATATTTTGTCAGAACTGAACTATGCCAGTTGCTGTCAATTATATATCAGTAGCTATCAGTTACAACTGAATGTGCAAGGTAATGTCCATGTTTCCCTATGGCTCAAGTGGGCAATTTTACAGTTTAACAGTGCACTGACCAGGAAGCTGTTACGGAGTAATGACCATTTTTAAAATGGAGGACGGAGAATTCCATTGATCACAGTGGACAAATGGGACGCAGGAGAGGAGAAAGAGATTGAGGAGTAGACTACACAGGAGGGAAGTATGGCCTGTGTATGGTTATTTTGACTTTTTATTTTCAGTTCAGGTTCTCTTTAATGATCCCTTTAACTCTTTATTTCAATCAAATACAGCATGGAATTATCCATTCTTACAGCCTAGAATTATTGGAATTATGATTAATGCTCCTGCAAGAGTTTTCTGAATTCTGGTCTGCCATGCCAAGTCATTGCAGGGAAGCAGAGTATTGTATATTTTATAACATGAGGTATTAGTTGTAATAGTAATATTTGTAACCATGTCAGGCAACAATCAGACATCAATAGATTTCTCTACACCCACACCAGTGGTTGAGGCTGGTATGGATACCTGTGCTTCATTTGTAAGGTTCTCCTCTGACATGCAACTTATATTGCAGTGTGTACAATATACAGCCACCGGCAAACTGAATGCAAGTTGTATGCAGCTTTAAATTCCAACAATCCAAAGCAGTAGGAAGAGAATATGATTAGGTCAGTTGTAAACTGCATACAGTTTGCATTCACACACAGTAATTATTTGACATCTTTACTGGTGATGCACAAGCAGGATTTATTTCAAATCTCAAAGAAAGGCGGATACAAGCTAAGGTGTGCAAAAACATACCTCAAATGCTGAAGAGAGTTCTTGACTTCTTATCCTCAATTTTGACATATCACCATATTATGTAGGTAGAAAAAAAACAAAGTCTTGTAAAAGTAATAGCTTTTAATGGCAGCACGGTGGCATAGTGGTTAGCTCTCTCGCCTTGCAGCGCTGGGTCCCTGGTTCGAATCCCAGCCAGGGCACTATCTGCAAAGAGTTTGTATGTCCTCTCCGTGTCTGCGTGGGTTTCCTCCGGGTACTCCGGTTTCCTCCCACATTCCAAAAACATACGGATAAGTTAATTGGCTCCCCCTAAAAATTGGCCCTAGACTACAGTACTTACACTTCATAATATAGACATATGGCAATGGTAGGGATTAGATTGTGAGCTCCTTTGAGGGACAGTTAGGGACAAGACAATATATATATACACTGTACAGCGCTGCGTAATATGTCGGCGCTATAAAAATACTAAATAATAATAATAATAATGGCTATCTGATAAAGGTACATTTTGCAAGCTTTATGGGCTCTAGTCCCCTTCTTCAGACATATTTCCAGATATTAAGTGAAGTAAGTAAAACACTGACGCAGGTACCGTATTTTTCGGAATATAAGATGCTCTGGAATATAAGACGCACCTAGGTTTAGAGGGCAAATGATACGGAAAAAAATGTATACAGTATATACTAAACCTGGTGCGTCCATGTTCCAGGAGCATCTTGTACATGTTCTCCACCATTGTCCCCCTGTGTCCACTATGTGTCCCTTCCTGTCCTCCTGTGTGTGTCATCCCTTCCTGCCACTCTGCGTGGTCCTCCTGCCCCATGTGTCCCCTGCTGTCCTGTGTGTGTCCTCCAGCCCCCCTGTGTGGTCCTTCAGCCCCCTTGTGTCCCCTCCTGTCCTGTGTGTGTGTCCACTAGCCCCCCTGTGTGGTCCTCCAGTCCCCTTGTGTCCACTGCTGTTCCCCTGTGTGTGTGTCTGTGTCCCCTCCTGCCCCCCACCCCTTGTGTGTGGTTCTGTGTCCCCTTCATCCCCCCCCCACCATGGTCCTCCAGTCCCTGTGTCCCCTCCTGTCCTCCCGTGTGTGTCTGTGCCCTCTCCTGTGCCTGCCCATGTCCTTTCCTTCCCCCCATGTGGTCCTCCACTCCAGTCCCCATCCTGTCCTTCCTGTTGCCTTGTCCCCTCCAGTAGGGGAGCCGTCACTAGGGGAAGCCTGATGTCTGCAGATCACCACCGCTGGGTAGGTGATCTGCTCTGCAGCTAACTTTTCTTTTACAGGTGTAGCTTCGACATGCTGGAGGCGGAGGACCACACAGTGCTGAGACATGCTGGGAGCAGGCGGACCACACAGGGGGACAAGGCAGGGAGTCCCCGACTATGCGGCGGATCGGCTGTTCGTATTGGCGGGCGTTCTGAAGTTGGGGATTTCCTGCCTTTGGAATATAAGACGCAGGAACTTTTTCTCCACATTTTTGGGGGAGAAAAAGTACACCTTATATTCTGAAAAGTACGGTAAATATTAAATATGTAGGTGACAGTTGTGCTGGTTACTGTTTAGCAGTTAGATGTTAGTTGATCATCAGGCTGGAGCCAGTGAGCTCATGCAAGCATACTTGAAATACAGCAAATTTCTGAAAATCATGAAGCCAAGTCAATCATGTTACTTAAGGTTTCATGAATCCCATTCCACAATTTAAGCCTTCTGTGAATATCTTGAACGTTTTAATAAATTTGGATACTTACGTATTATCCTGTCTGGAAAGTTTGGAAACTTTTTGTTAAAGTTCTGTTTGATCCCCTAGCCAGATCTAACCATTTTTGGAGAGCTGAAAGTCCCAGCTTTCCTTTGCACCATTTGGGTGCTTACGCATTTTCCCATCTAGAAAGTTTGGCAGCTTTTTGTTAAAGTTCTGTTTGATCCCCTAGCCAGAGTTAACCATTTTTGGAAAGCTGAAAGTCCCGGCTTTCCTTTGCACTGGTCCCGAGTCAATGCGATGTCCCATTCCCAAGTTAGGGAGGGTTTGGGGGTCGGGTGTCCCCTGCACTTTGCTGCAGACGGCACAGTGGAATTGAGTCTTCTGCGCATGCCAGTAAGACAGAGAGGAGAAGAGAGTGCATAGCTGCGCTGCTCCTTCATCTGTAATGAGAGACCCAGGGCACCTGACATACGTTTTGAAAACAGATCTATGCTGCGAAGGAAAAAGACCCAATGGGTGTGCTGCTTATCATCATGTCGGGTATGTCCCGTACTTCTGTAATTGCACTTTCTGCAGCCAGGTTCAGGGGACACACCTCCTTCAAAACCCCATAACTTGGAAACTGAGCATCACACCGACTCTGGTCCCGGTGCAACAGAAAGCCGGGACTTTCAGCTTTCCAAAAATGGTCAGATCTTCCTGAAACAGAAAACAGAACTTTAACAAAAAGCTGCCAAACTTTCCAAACGGGATAATACATAAGTACCTAAATTTGTTCTCAGAAATTTTTCTTGATAGTTCATTTTTGAAGTTACCCTTAAAGAAAACCTGTACTGAAAATAAAAGTCAAAATAAGCATACACAAGTCATACTTACCTTCCATGTAGTCTACTCCTCAGTGTCTTTCTCCTGTCCCGCGTCCTATTTGTTCACTATGATCAAGGGAATTTTCCGTCCTCCATTTTGAAAATAGCCATTACCCATAACAGCTTTCTGGTCAGCACACAGTTAAACTGTAACATCGCCCACTTGAGCCATAGGGAAACATGGACATTACCTGGTACATCCGTTTTCCTCTCAGCTATAACTGACAGCAACTGATATTTTACTGATAGCAACTGATATATTTCAGATCTGACAAAATATTGTCAGAACTGGATGGGATTATTGTCAGAAGAAAATGGTGAGCTTCTGAGAGGAACTGATGGCAAGATAACTCTGTAATGTTCATTTGAAGTTACCTCATGTGTTTATTTTAAATATTTTTACTCAGTACAGGTTCTCTTTAAGAACAAGTACTTTTAGATCTTGCATGCTGTGCCCTGGTTCACAGAAGTGTTGGCCCACTGGTGTGTCCATTTTACCCTCATTAATTTTAAAGCGGTGATGGTTCATTCTTGTGCACAGTTTTTGTCCTGTTTCTCCTATATAGATTCCTCGAGGAGCATTTCATGCAGAGTATCATGTATACAACATTGGATGACTCACAGGAAAATTGTATTTGATGATATTTCTGTGAGTTTGGTATTTGTATTTGGCTTGTGCACAAGATATAAGGGCAGTTCTCGCACCTTTTGTTATTGCAGGATAATGTGCCTGGAGTTTCTGGAGTAGATAATGCACTTCTGATAATCATTTGTCTCAAATTGGGAGGTTGTCTGAAAGCAAGCAGTGGTAAATCAGGAAAAACATCCTTCAGGCGTTTGTCTTTATGGAGTATTGGTTGTAGGGCTTTCAATATCTTCTAAAGCGTCTTTAATTTTGGGTTGTAGGAGACAACTATTGGGACTCTGTTGTTTTCAGTCTTTGGTGTGTACTTCAGTAGTTCCTCTCTAGAATTTAAAGTTGCTGTGTGTGTTTGACCATCAACGATTTGTGGATGATATCCCTGATCTATGATTACATTATGTAGTGGCATAAGTTGTCTGTCTCTGTCTTCTGAATTAGAACATATTCGGTTATACCTCAGAGCTTGGGTGTAAACAATAGATTTTTTGGTGTGTTCCAGGTAAAAACTATTCCACTTGAGGTAAATAGGCCAGTCAGTTGGTTTACGGTAGATGGATGTTTGTAAAAATCTATCTTGTATATAAATTGTAATATCCAGGAAACTGACATGGGAGGATGAAAAGTTGAGAGTTAACTTGATGTTCTGGTGGTGCTCTGAGAAGTTTTTGTGAAATCTGAATAATTCTTCCTGTGATGCCGTCCAGATGAATAGGATATTGTCTATAAATTTGAAGTAAGCCCATGGTTTAATTTCACAAGTTGAATGGAAGTTTTCCTCCAATCTGGCCATAAATAAATTTGCATACTGGGGTTGACATTCTACTTCCCATAGCACTGCCCATTGTCTGTAGATATATATCATTCCCAAATGAAAAATAGTTATGAGTTTGTATATACTTGATAAGATGTAGTGTGGGCTCTGTTGGAAGATCATTCAGCTGAAGGAAATGTTGGCAAGCTGCAATACCATCCTCATGTGGGATGTTAGTATAAAGGAATTCAACATCCATCGTAGCCAGGATATCCCCCTCTGGGATCGGACCCATGACAGTCAATTTGTTAAGAAGGTCAGTGGTGTCCTGGATGTAGCTGGCTGTATTCTTTACCATGGGTTTAAGAATGTTTTCTACCCAGCCAGATATATTTTCTGTTAGCGTCCCCAAACCAGAGATGATAGATCGACCTGGGTTTTCTTCTTTGTGTATTTTTGGTGTAGATGTAGAAGGTGCCAATTTTAGGATTTTCTGGTATTAATGTACAGTAGGTATGTTAGATGATTTAGACATATCACCATGAACAGATCTGCGTCTAGAAACACAAACATTCGCCTCCAACCCAATATGAAAAGTGAAAAAACAAATACATTTTTTTTTTTACAAAGACAGAAATTCTCCTCTGGCAATTAATAAAATATGCCAGGGCTGTGATACAGAACGCAATGCCATAAAATAGCCTGTCACTTTTCTTTGAATGGTTTTGAAAAAAAGACCAGAGACTGCTGGTTTAAAAAAATGGCGCTTACCAACGTCACGCCGCACTGGCCCGCCGCTACCGCCATTCACACCAATGTCCTATCACTGCAGCCCCCTTGCTCTGCCATTCCTATGACGGCAGAGCTACCGTAAACGGTCAGGAGCCAATTTCCTTGTAACCTGACCCGTTCATCAATGTCAGTCAATGTGATTGGCTCACAGCGATCATGGGGTCAGGAGCCAATGAAATCAGCTCCTGACCGGCTCAGGGAGCTCTGCAGTCATACCATCTAATGACAGCTGAAATGTAAGTACAGAAGCCAGTTTCATTAGCTCCTAACCCCGTGATTGCCAATCACAGTGATCACAAGGTGAGAATTGTAAAGAAAATGGATTGTACACAGATGGGAGCATGACACCAAGAAAATATTCAACTAGGCTTGTCAAATATTTTCAGAGGGACCTAGTGCTAGATTAGTGAGGTCAAGGAGAATGGGTAAAGCCTCTGGGGTATCCAGAGCCTGCCATCTGCTGAGGTAAGTATTCAATTTTGTTTCTTTTTACGCCTCAGGTACCCTTTAAGAGGGATGTGCAGTTTAGTATTACGGTGGTTAAAACCAAGCTAAATGTTTTTAAACAGGCTATATAGAAGCAGTGACTTTGTGCAGCTCCGGAAAGGCATTGAACGGGTTACACAGCATATACTGAGCTGTTAATCATCCTGTGTAGCAGCCAGTTCTGGACGCATAGATTTGGGCTGTATCTCTGTTTGACATATCGTTCCCAGCATTTTGTTTTACACTGCAGCAAAGTGATGCCATCCAAGTCTAAAGCTGAAGTCATATCACACTGGTGCTGCCAAATGCTGTAACCGTGTTCCTTTCTTTCTGAAGGACTTTGGCACAAGTTACAGAAAACACCCAGGACTATGCGTCTTGTACAAGGGAATGTAAGAAACCTGGCACCTCTCTGCAGTCAAGTCACAGTCACCTGTGTGTGCTCAACAGAATCCAGAGGGACAAGTAAATCCCCACAGTATTCAATCACAACAGAAACACAGGCAGATCCAGGACAGCTTCTCCACACCCCTCGGGAAAAATCCCTGCTCCACTCAGAAGTGAAAATGTATCCTTGAGTAGTTGTTGCTCTACACATTAGGACACCTGAAGTGAGAGGTATATGGAGGCTGCCATATTTATTTCCTTTTAAGCAATACCAGTTACCTGCCTATCCTGCTGATCCTCTGCCTCTAATACTTTTAGCTGCAGACCCTGAACAAGCATACAGCAGCTCAGGTGTTTCTGACATTATTGTTAGATCCGACAAGATTAGCTGCATGCTTGTTTCTGGTGTGATTCAGACAATACTGCAGCCAATAGATTAGCAAGGCTTCCAGGCAACTGGTACAGTATTGTTTAAAAGGAAAAAAATTTGGAAGCCTCAATATGCTTCTCACTTTAGTTGTCCTTGAAACGCTGGCCGTACATAGGTCATTTTTTTTTTTTTTTACTATAAGTAATTTCTAAGATTTTTATTTTATTTATCTCTTTACTCTACCTCAATTAACCTGATAGAGCACTTAGCAACCCACAACTCCCTACATACTACTCCACAAGGGTCTTCAGCTTCAGAGTCACGTGACCAAAGACGCAATCTACAAAGTACTCAGAGATAACTTCGTCTCTGTTGACCCTTCCCACAGCCACCTGCACCGAATCCCAAGAACCTCTGTGTTGCTCTAACATTGCGGTACCCACTGGTGTACTGAAGGAGAGGAGCGTAGTTATACAGTAGCAAGAAAAAGTATGTGAACCCTTTGGGATTATATGGATATATTGGTCATAAAATGTAATCTGATCTTCATCTAAGTCTCAACAATAGACAATTACAGTCTGCTTAAACTAATACCACACAAATAAATGTTTCCATGTTTTTATTGAACACTCCATGTTAGCATTCACAGTGCAGGTGGAAAAGTATGTGAACTCCTAGACTAATGACAATTCCAAGAGCTAATTGGAGTGAGGTGTCAGCCAGCTGGAGTCCAATCAATGAGATGAGATTGGAGGTGTTGGTTACAGCTGCCCTGCCCTATACCCCCCCCCCCCCCCCAAGTTTTGGGTATGCTTTTCCCAAGAAGCATAGCCTGATGTGAATGATGCCTCGGACAACAGAGTTCTCAGAAGACCTATGATTAAGAATTGTTGACTTGCATAAAGCTGGGAAGGGTTATAAAGCTATCTCCAAAAGCCTTGCAGTTCATCAGTCCATGAAAGACAAATAGGCCCATATGCAATTTACTTTTTCACGTTCGTTTTTTCCTAGGCAATATTTTAATATTTTAAATCCTTGTCAGTAAAATGCCTTTTGAGCTACCAGTAAGCAAGAAAGTAATCAAAATAATTTTCATAGTACTTTCTCATCTACTTTTTGGTACTTTTTCAATTGCAAAGTGCTGAAAAGTTATTTTAAAAAGATGATGAAAAATCATTTCCTAGTTGAAAACTCAGGAGAAAAGGTTAATTGCATATGGGTCATTGTCTATAAATGGAGAAAGTTCAGCACTGCTGCTACTCTTCCTAGGAGTGGTCGTCCTGTAAAGATTACTACAAGAGCACAGTGCAGAATGCTGAAGAAGAATCCTAGAGTATCAGCTAAAGACTTACAAAAGTCTCTGGTGTACGCTAACATCCATGTCAGTGAATCTACATATGACTGCATTTTTGATGATACTGCAGATCACCAATAATCACATTCTCTCTGCGTGCTGACACCAATCGTTACAGAACGGCAGACCCAACCCAAATGGACGCACTCCGCAGCCATCTCGATGCATTCACCACTACGGTGGAAAATCGCACCCGAGTGCTGGACAGTCACCAGACTCAAATCAACGCTTTGTCTGGGACTGTACAAGTTTATCAGACGGCTGTGGATACCGTGCGATCTCCTCCTAGCACAGACGTATGTCTGTACCTGAAAGGTTTTCTGGCCACAGATCTGACTTTCGAAACTTTAAAAACCGAGTGTTGTCATACTTTGAGTTGAGACCTAGTACTTCAGGAACTGTAGCTCAGAGAATTACGTTTATCAAGACACTATTGTCAGGAGATTCCCAGACTTGGGCATATAGTCTTCAGCCAGGTGATGGCGCGTTAGTGTCAGTTGAGGCGTTCTTTGAAGCTATGGCCATAATTTACGATGATCCGGATATTTCCTTGACCGCAGAGCGGAAGCTCAAGACATTGCGGCAGGGCAGAGATCCGGTCGAAAATTACGCACCTGAGTTCATAAAATGGGCAGTTTCAGCTAGATGGGACTCATTTGCATTATTAGACTGTTTTTTATCAGGGCTGTCAGACGCGGTCTCAGAGTTGATGTTGAGCCATCCTGAGCCCAAATCCCTCGATGAGGCTATTTCATTGGCCATCAGAATCGATCGTCGTGTACGATACCAAAGACAGACTCGGGGTAGGAACAATATGCGATACTTGACCTTTGCAGCGTCTCCTTCTGTTCCACCTCCACCTGCTTTGCCTCCACCGGAACCAATGCAAATTGGTCGGGTCAAGATTGTCGCGGGTGGAGCGAAGACGCAGGGAAACAGAGCAGCTCTGTCTGTACTGTGCAGAGGGGGGTCATAAAGTGCAGAATTGTCCCAAGAAGTCGGGAAACGCTGCCGCCTAGGTGTAGTCGGAGGTAATACCCTAGGCGCGCAGTCATTACCTCTAGATGATAAATGTTTCCTTCTCCCTTGCACTATATCCTGGCAGGATAAGACTGAGACTACTGAGGCCTTCATAGATTCTGGCTCAGCAGCTAATTTTATGGATTATGAATTTGCTAAGAAATTGGGGATTCCGATCTCCCCACTAAAACAACAGATTCGGGTCACTGCGGTGGACGATTCCCCTCTGCAGAGTAATCACCCTCTTTCCCAGACCCCAGACTTGGGGGTCACACTAGGGGTGTTGCATAAAGAAAGTTTATCGTTTTTTGTGTTACGAATGGCAACCTCCACGATCATTCTTGGCATGCCATGGTTACAAATACACTCGCCTCAGATCAATTGGGCTACGGGTCAGCTAACGAGCTGGTCTGCCCATTGCTATCATCATTGTCTAGCGAAAGTAACCTTTGGTACTGTGAGAGATCGCGGAAAAGCCGCCGCAAGTGCTACTGAGCAAGCGGCTGATTCCGCGTCCAGTGCGGCGGTTCGCACGCGGAAGCGTGTGTCTGGCGGCAGAGCGGGACGCGGAAAAGCCGCCGCATGCAACAACAGTCAGGCGGCTGATTCCGCGTCCAGCGCGGCGGTTTGCACGCAGCAGCGTGCAGCTAGTGTGGCTGAGCCTGTTAGTTCACACAGGTTTAGAGCTACGCACGCGCGCGTCAGAAGTCAGGACCTTTATGCCAGCAGGAGATGTGTCAGCTGATCAGGATGATCAGCTGATTCCTGCTGGACTCCTGATTGGCTGAGTGGTTCGGGCGGGGCGGCAGAGTCCTGCAACTATATATACAACTTGCTTGTCAGTTGCTGGTTGTCTGCCGTTGCGATCACTACGTGGAAGCACTCAGACCTATAGTCAGATCCTACAGTGTGTTAGAACCAGGTGGACCTGGGAATTCACACTTAGCCAGTTTACTAGTACTGTTTATCTGTGTATTTATTCAGACTAGTTCCAGGGTGCTGAGACCAAGGACCTCGCACTCAGACTAGGCATTGTTTGATATCTGTTATGACTTATTGCTTTTCTGACTACTCCTCTGTCTTCTGATTCGGTACCTCGCATATCTGATATACCGTTGCCAGACCCTGCTTGCCTTGGATACCGAATCAGCCTTCTGTGTTTGTACTTTATCTGTCAGTGTGTTACCAACCAGGCGTGCCCGACCTCGAGAGCTATCTCTCCCCTTAAGAGATAGTCTCCAGACCAGATAGTTTCCACCTTCGGGTGTCACTCACTCCCTGGTCCTTCCTACCTCCAGCCTGACTCCTCCCCTTGGAGAGCCTCAGGCTGCTGAAAGGTTCCTGTGCCTTCCCGAGCAGTAGTCCAGCACGGCTGGTGCATTGCTCAAAGTATTACTGTTACACCAAACACTTACATACCTATAGGTGTCCAGAGGTTAGCAATATATCTGTATTATCGGTGATGCTGCAGATCATCAATAATCAGGTATATATCTGCATTTTTGGTGATACTGCAGATCACCAATAATCAGATTCTCTCTGCGTGCTGACACCAATCGTTACACGTAAAAAGCTAAACTAGAATGAAGTTCATGGGAGGATACCATAGAGGAAGCCACTGCTATCCCACCCCCCCCCAAAAAAAAAAAACATTGCTGCACGTTTAAAGTTTGCAAAAGAGCACCTGATGTTCCACAGCAGTACTGGCAAAATATTCTTTGGATGAAACCAAAGCTGAGTTGTTGGAAGTTGGAAGAAATACAAAACACAATGGGCCTGATTCAGAAAAGGGTGCTAAGTGTTAGCACGCCAGTGAAAAGCCACTTTGCAGGTGCTAACATGCTTTGCACGTGCTAAGTAGTTAGCACATGCAAACTACTTAGCACCGTAGTTAGCACATGTAAACTACTTACCACCCTAGTTTTTTTTTTTTTTAAATCAGTGTTTATTCAACAAAGAAAAGGAATATATGACAGAATATGCAGTGTAGCAGTGCGCCTCCTAACTTTTCCAACAGTAGCTTCAGCATTAATTATCACTGTGGAAGATGAGAGGTATTGTGAACAATAATATAATGATTGTCACATAATATATAGAGCTCAGATTGAATTTAAATTTCCAAATA
This sequence comes from Hyperolius riggenbachi, assembly GCF_040937935.1. Classification (NCBI taxonomy): domain Eukaryota; kingdom Metazoa; phylum Chordata; class Amphibia; order Anura; family Hyperoliidae; genus Hyperolius; species Hyperolius riggenbachi. Next base: position 161,332,321 of record NC_090657.1, on the reverse strand, counting down.
TTCTATCTTTTACAAGATCATAATTAGCAAGACCAGGGGTATCTAACCATGGAGCTTAGCACCCTAGTTAGCGCGGTGCTAAGTAGTAGTTTGCATGTCCTAACTACGGTGCTAAGTAGTTTGCATGTGCTAACTACGGTGCTAAGTTTGCATGTGCTAACAACGGTGCTAAGTAGTTTGTATGTGCTAACTACTTAGCACCCTAGTTAGCACGCCCAAAGCCTTTAGGCGTGCTAACTGGGTTAGCACCGTTTACTGAATCGAGCCCTATGCGTGCACAAAAAGAGGCACAGCACACCAACATCAAAACCTCATCCAAACTGTGAAATATGGTGGTGGGGGCATCATGGTTTGGGGCTGCTTTGATGCATCAGGGCCTGGATGGATTGCTGTCATTGAAGGAAAAATGAATTTCCAAATGTATCAAGACATTTTGCAGGAGAACTTAAGGCCATCTGTCCACCAGCTGAAGCTTAGCAGAAGATGGGTGTTGCAACAGGACAACGACCCAAAGCATAGAAGTAAATCAACAGAAGAAAATACATCTTCTGGAGTGGCCCAGTTAGAGTCCTGACGTCAACCTGATTGAGATACTGTGGCATGACCTCAAGAAAGCGATTTACACCAGACATCCCAAGAATATTGCTTAACTGAAACAGATCTGTAAAGAGGAATGGTCAAGAATTTCTCCTGACCGTTTGCACACATCTGATCTGCAACTACAGGAAACGTTTGATAGCACCGCCTTTGACATGGGGGACCAGGGTTCAAATCCTGGCAAGGGTCAGTACCTATCCAGCAAGGAGTTCAAGGCACTAACACCCTAACACTGCAGGGTGGCCTCGAGTCCGTCCCTGTGGCTGCAACTCTTGAGTGCTTTGAGTCCGACAGGAGAAAAGCGCTATACAAATGTTCAGATTATTATTATTATTATTGTTGTTGCCAAAGGAGGTTCAACCAGTTATTCAATCCAAGGGTTCACATACGTTTTCCACCTGAACTGTGAATGTTTACATGGTGCGTTCAATAAAAACATGGAAACATTGAATTATTTGTGTGGTATTAAAGGGATACTGTAGGGGGGTCAGGGGAAAATGAGCTGAACTGACCCGGGGCTTCTAACGGTCCCCCGCAGACATCCTGTGTTGGCGCAGCCACTCACCGATGCTCCGGCCCCGCCTCCAGTTTACTTCTGGAATTTCTGACTTTAAAGTCAGAAAACCACTGCGCCTGCACGCCCGTGTCCTCGCTCCTGCTGATGTCACCAAGAGTGTACTGCGCAGACACAGACCATACTGGGCCTGCGCTGTGCGCTCTTGATGACATCAGCGGGATCGAGGACACGGCAACGCAGGCGCAGTGGTTTTCAGACTTTAAAGTCTGAAATTCCAGAAGTGAACCGGAGGTGGGGGAGCATCGGTGAGTGGCTGCGCCAACACAGGATGTCTGCGGGTGACCATTAGAAGCCCCGGGTAAGTTCAACTCATTTTCCCCTGACCCCCTACAGTATTCCTTTAAGACTGTGATTGTCTATTGTTGTGATTTAGATGAAGATCAGATCACATTTTATGACCAATTTGTGCAGAAATGTATATTCCAAAGGGTTTACATACTTGTTATTGCTACCGTAGCAGCCATGCCTAGCCTCCTGGTAGTGATGAAGGGGGAGGGTTTGTGGGCCAGTTGGGCCTTGTTCACATCTAAAATCAAAATCGCTGACGCCAGCGTTGCAATTTTTTTTGCGCAATTATTTTTAGTGCGTACCTGCGCATGGCGAATTTTTTTTTAAAGTGCTTTTCTAAGCGCTTTTGCAGAGCGGTTTGTTTTTTCACTTCCTGTTGCAAGTCAGGAAGTGAACTCTTTGACCCGGAAAAGAATAAATATAATGTATTTATTCTTAAAAGTGCTGGGGAAATCGCTATACAAAGTGCTTTTTCAAGCGTTTTGCGATTTCCTTATACCTATTGAGGCAAATCGCCCCAAAAATGGTACAGGCAGTGCTTTGGTGAGCAGATCGGAATCAAACCACTCAGATGTGAACTCTCTCATAGGGAATCATTGCACAACTGGTTTTAGGGCGATTTTCAAAATCGTTGGCGCTTAAAAAATCTCGAAAGTGCTCTTAATGTGAACAAGCTCTTAGGGTTAGAATTTAGTGGCTATTTCCCGTGACTAATTTAAACTGCGCCTATTTTACATGTACACCCTGATAAGGCTTTCAAACACCAATCTATGCTGCTTACAAAGGATGAGAAAATATTCTCCTTACAAGCTAATTCAAGCTGGCTCAAAGTGGAAGCGATGCCAGAAAATCCCCAAATGAAGGTCACTAGCTGCCAATCCTTTGGCCTGCAGTTAGGGCTCGTTCACATCAATCATACAGGCTGGCTGTGCGATTGGGGCGTTGCGTCTTCGCTTCTGTGTGCTGCGCTGTTCATCCCATTTACTGTCAGCACATGCAGCAGTGTAATAGCGCAGCGCACTGCTGTGCAGCACAGTGCACATGATATAAATGGCATAAGTACTGTCTATACACTTCTGCCGTTCTTGCACGTCGCGCACCATATGCGCATGTGATTGAGTTAGAGCATACCTAACTGACACAAGACATGATAAGACAATCATGGGGATATAAAGCACTAAACCTATTTGGCCTGTAATATTTGCTGTTCAGATTTTTTTGCAGCATGGAGAAAGCGGGAGGAGGCACAGTGAGAGATCGCTCTGCTGCCAACACCTGAATGAGCACAGATGGCGGAGATCTGGGCTGCCCAGCAGGGGACGGCTCAACAGATTTTCATCGTTTTTGTTTAACGTCAATGCGATCTTTCGGCAACTTTGCGTTGCAATCCTAATGCTGCCTAACATAGGGCCCAATCACTATTTTTCTCCTAGGTTATATTTTACACACATCTTATATAATATAACTGTATCTGTCCTTCAAGCTTGGCACTCAAGACCAATCAGTATTCATCAATGCCTGTCTAGTGGAATTACAAAATTGGATGAACACCAGCTGGTTGAGACTAAACTCTGACAAAACAGAGGTGTTGGTGGTAGGCAGGCCACACATGATGGCTCAAGTCTAAAACTCTCCCCACTTCAAACTAGCAATTGGAGGAGGTACCGTACAGTATGAAGACTCTGTGCGAAACCTTGGGGTGATCCTGTATGGAAAGCTAACACTCAGACAGCACGCATATCAGCTGTTGTCAAGTCTTCCTTCTTCCATCTGAGAAATATAGCGAAAATCAAGCACCTTATCCCAGCTGAAGACCTACCTGCCCTGGTTCATGCATTTGTTTCCTCCCGGCTGGACTACTGCAATGCCCTGTTCGTCAGATCCCCAGATAAGGTTCTGTGCCCCTTACAACTAGTACAGAATGCAGCAGCCAGACTCCTAGGCAATGCCCCCGCAGCTCACACATCTCCCCAGTACTGCAATGCTCCCCTCAGCTCACACATCTCCCCAGTACTGCAATGCTCCCCGCAGCTCACACATCTCCCCAGTACTGCAATGCTCCCCGCAGCTCACACATCTCCCCAGTACTGCAATGCTCCCCGCAGCTCACACATCTCCCCAGTACTGCAATGCTCCCCGCAGCTCACATCTCCCCAGCACTGCAAACTCTTCACTGGTTGCCAGTAAAATGGAGAATCCATTTTAAGATCTGCTTGCTGACATTCAAGGCTCTAAACCATATGGGACCCAAATACATAGGGGATCTTTTGGAACGCCACCACGCACCCTCCGCTCTGCCAATAAGATGAATCTAGCTATTCCCAGGATACACTTAACATTTGGTACTCGGCCTGTTCCTATGCAGCCCCTACAGTGTAGGGGACTCAAAGTGCTGTGACCTGCATAATGCAGTCTCAAAGGCTCGGGAAAAGAGGTGCGTTTTTAGCCTTTTCTTAAAGCTGTCCAGAGAAGGAGCCTCTCGCACTGACTGTGGAAGCGAGTTCCATAGTGTAGGGCCTACACTATGGAACTCGCTTCCACAGTCAGTGCGAGAGGCTCCTTCTCTGGACAGCTTTAAGAAAAGGCTAAAAACGCACCTCTTTTCCCGAGCCTTTGAGACTGCATTATGCAGGTCACAGCACTTTGAGTCCCCAGGGAGAAAAGTGCTATAAAAATATTGTTATTGTTATAAAAAACCCAGTTCCTGTGTCCTCCTGTAACCATGCGTCTGTTGTGCCTGCAGGCAGACTTTGGACAGCGGTGGGGGAGAGACACAGGCGTGCGTGTGGGGCGTGGGCATGCACGCATTTCAGGGGAGGGGTTGCGGCCGTGGCCTAGTGCTCATTTTTTTAACGGGCAGGCTTTTTTACTAGTTATAAATAAAATGTCTTTTAATCCACCAGCAAGGAGGGAGTGAGAAGGTAACTGAATTGCTGAGGAGGAGATAAAAAGTTGTGAATTACTTTATTTTCTTTTAATTTGCAATAACAATATCTATCTATCTATCTATCTATCTATCTATCTATCTATCTATCTATCTATCTATCTATCTATCTACCTACTGTATGCCACTACAGGACCTCTGTTTTTCTACTAAAAGACATGATGACAGCCTATTGCTATTGTACATGTTTTCAAGCAGACCACTTGCAGCAGTTTTTTCTGGGCACTGGCCGTAGCCCGGTGTAGGGTGCGATTATGTGCTATCCATCACTAGGGAAACCCACGGACCAGGAATTTTGGATTTCTATTGTAAAAAAAAATGAACTTTTTTTTAGATGCATATTTTAAATATTTGATCTAGATAAAAAATAACACAAAAAGAAGCGTGCACTTGGGTGTGAGTGGTAGAGATGAAGGACGCAGGACAGAGAGTGGGAACCGCACAGACTGCTGGTTCTCCCTCTGTAGAGGTTATTGTGCAGAGTTGATAGAAAGTTCCCCTGCACTCCCTCACCAGTCCTGTGAGATTCCTCTGCTGGAAGAGGTCCAGGGAAAATGATTTATCTCACTGCAGAAATCCCAGCAGGCGGCTGCTCTCACTTCTCCCTGTTCTTTTCAGAAGGGATGTGAGGGCAGCACATGAGAAGGATGGGCTGTGGAGATGCAGAGGAACCCCCCCACCAACCCACACACTGCACTGCAGCTCTGAGTGTGTGCTGTGAGGAGCACGTGGCAGATGCTCGCTATGCCTGTACTGTCTCTCTCTGTACAAGTGGCATGGCAGGTTTGCGGTTACCGCGGTGACCTTACACTAAGCTTCTGGTAATGGTCTCACGTCTGGAGTATACATCTCTTCCCCATTCTTGTGAGGGAATCTTCCAGGGCTCCATGTCTTCCAGCACCTCAGCAGCTTTGTGATGGAAGGTCCATAAGAGTGCCTTCACACTCATCCCTTCATTTTGGGCTATTTTGCAAATTTTTTCGTATTTGTGATTCTTGCATTTTTTTTTTTTTTTGCATCCAATTCACTTTTGTCAGCATTTTTGATGCAAGTTTTCGTATTCTGATTTTTCCATGCATATCAATGAGGTTCACTTACATGTATTTTTATATACAGTAACTTTATATTTGGAATGTGAAAATGTCCATTTCCATTGACTTGCATCGAAAAGCATACATGCAGGACTTTTTTACTGCAAAAATGTGGATGCAAAAATTCAATCAAAGGACAACAGACCTGAGAGGGATGTGGAGGCTGCCATATTTATTTCCTTTTAAACAATGCACATTGCCTGGCTGTCCTGCTGATCCTGTGTCTCTAATACTTTTAGCCATAGATCCTGAACAAACGTGTTTCAGATGTGTGATTCAGACACTACTACAGCCAAAGACATCAGTATAGCCAGGCAACTGGTATTGTTTAAAAGGAAATAAATAAGGCAGCCTCCATATGCCGCTCGCTTCAGGTGTCCTTTAAAGGGGCCTTAGTCTATGGACTGTAATATCCGCTGTGGCTGGGACTTATGTCAAGCATTTTACATAGGCTTTCATCAGAAATGGATTAAGGTGAAATGAGGCCCTAGGTAAGGTAGCAGTTTTTGCCCACCGCTGATGATCGCCTGGCTTTTTTTAATAGAGTTTGATGGGGCTAACATCCACCAGGCCCCTAGACTCTCTCCAGGCCCTAGGTAACTGCCCAGGCTTGCCTTGTAGACAATCCGGCTTTTATAAAATATCGGTCTTTAGTGGCGTTGGTGGTGGAATTCGGCACCATGTGGTTAGGAACCTGAACAGATTTAATGCATTCAGCACCATTTCAGCACCGGACAGCAGGACGTGGCGTGTTCCATGTAACTGCCATACTTCCTCCTTTCCAAGCTGTCCTGGTGCTGCAATGAGCTGAATGTGGGTTCAGAACTACATGGTGACAGATTCATACACCAACACTAGTCTTAGCAGTTCACACTTGTGCTTATGTTATACGCATGCGGTCTTCCACATGCACCATTCTGCGTTTGCCATTCTTGTGGTCTTGTTCATTTACACCGTCGTGCATGTATTTGCGATTCCTTGTAGCCGAGACACTAATTAACCCACCTGTGCATAGGTGAGGCTGTCTGCAAAACACGCACCTCTGGGGAGTCACCAGGACAGGTTTAAGAAACACTGGGCTAGGTTCACAGTGGTGAGTTGCATTACGCAGGTGTTATAATGAGTGTGAACAGCAATGGAGACTGGACCTAAGACTATAATGCAAAGCCTGCATGCAGCGAGTTAGAATAACGCGATCCATTACAGCGCAGTACTGTGAATAGCCCCATAGAACTGTATGGGCAGTCAGGTGACATGCAGGATTATTCTGCAACGCAACTGATGCAGTGTCAGTAAGCCCTAAAACATAACATACTGCACAATATTGTATCTGCAGATGTGGCATAACTATTTTTAATAGCAGTTTATTCCAGCAGACAAAAGGTTAACACAAATGAGATCAGCTTCCGTGTGTTGTGCCTGTAGTACACGAGTGTTCTTCCGCTTGTTTGCATGCATAATTGGCGACGAACATCATCCATACATACTACACCTCAGTCGATAGGCACCCTAGTGAGGGTATCATCCATACATATGCAGAAAGGGATGGCAATTTATCCACAGTCTGCATGACTTTGTTTGTTGGCTCATTTGTTACACCTAATACAATTAAAGGACCACTAGCCCCCCAAAAATGTAATATTTAAAATACATTCATAAAATATCTACATTTGTCTCAAAGAGAGATGCATTATAAATTACTTTTTCCCACATTGCTGTCACTTACAATAGGTTGTAGAAATCTGACAGGTTTTGGACTACGCCATTTGCTTAGGGGGGATTCTTAAGAGTTTTATTTATTTTCAAAAGCACTGGCTGAATGACAGTTGCTCAGTCCTACTGCCAAGTATTGTGCAAAGGAGCAGAGAGGCCATCCGGCGACTTTGTCTCGAACGGGGCAAATCGCCGGAAAGCTGCCGCACACAAGACTTGGGGAGTTAGATGAAAACCGACCCTGGAGGTTATTAGAACTTTCCTTGAAAAGAAGATCAGAGGAAACGTTGTCACCATATAGACTCTTCAATGTAACTGGTATTTATGAAAATCAGATTTTTTTTAATGATACTGTATTTGTTTTTTTTTAGATTGTGTTTTTGTACTGTATTGTATGCATGTACAACAATACAAACAACTCAAGTTACAAAGTTTCATACATTGAGGCTAGGTTCACAGTGGTCAGTTGCATAACTCACTCATTAAAATGTGTGTGAACTGCAATGAAGATTGGACATAGACTTTAATACAAAGCCTGCATGCAGCGAGTTAGAATAATGTGATTCGTTACTGTGAATAGGCCCATAGAATTGTATGGGCAGTGAGTTAACATGCAGAATTATTCTGCATCGCAACTGACCACTGTGAACAGGGCCTCAAAGTTGTCTCCAAGTGCAAAATATTCTATACTGTTTTTATTATTACATATTTTTGTTGTTACACACTACTGTATCGTATAATTACATTTCACATACAGTATATGGGAACATTTTGCCTGGTGTTCTTCCTAAGTGCAGGAAGTAAACCTGAGATTATACCTTTGTTGGAAAGATTTTTCTTTTGCTTTTTTTCTTTAACCTTAAACTTTAAATATTGGCTGCATCTATACCTGGTTTCAGTTCCACAGGCACTGCAATGCTGTACTGAGAACAATTAACTATTCACACCCCTTACTGTCCGTTAACCAGGCTTGCTATCTGATGTTCCTGTGATATTCTATAGAAAATTTACCTGAAGGGAGGCTTTGGGTCATGAGAGATAACTGGAACACTTGGAGGAAACCCACACAGGAAAATCATACAAACTCCATGCAGATTAATCCTGGCTAGTTATCAAAGACTGAAGGTCCATACACACCTTAGACGACAGTTATTCGAGATGAACGATGGAAGAGACATGAGCGGCGTGTTGCTCCCGATAACTCACGTACACACCTGCAGATGAATTGTCAGATAATTTGCGTACGCAGCTGGAAAAGGTACTTCTCCTCCTCTTCATGCAGCCACATATCGCAATTGCTTAACGTATGATCTACCGATTCCTGTACACACTCTTGATGATCAACGGTAGTCAGCTGAACGATCTGCCGAGAAATGTTGTTTGTTGTTGTCTTTTTCAGCAGCTCGCTTGCATTTTCTTTAACGATAATTGGTCGATCAGTCGTTCGGTTGAACGACTTCCATCTGACATGTGTAGAAAGCTACAGGCTAGGTTCACAGTAGGCACTGCGTTCCCTGGAAGTGCAGGAACGCAATGCTATAGGAATGCGGCACTGCATGTTATCGGCGTGTTGCCTTGCATACAGTGAAGCATGCTATCAATGAAAAGTATGCTTCACCGTCATATTTTGTGGGCAGGTTTTGTGGTAACACACTGCATACAGTATGCTGGGATGCTGAATGCCGTCATACTGTGAACGTAAGCAGTGCACTGCAGTGCTGCAAGCTGTGTTATAATGCGGTCATTATGCAGCACTGCGACGCACCACTGCAAACGTAGCCTAAGTCTTTAAGACTCTAGTGCAGCAATATGAGTGGCTGGCCACTTAAAGGAATAATTAAGTCAAATAAAAAATAATAATTTAACTTACCTGGGCTTCTTGCAGCCCCCTGGAGTCGTCCTGTGCACACGGCGTCCACTTGATCACCTCCGACCAGCAGCGGCGACCCCTGCAAAGCTAGCCTGCGACTGGCAACTACTGCATACGCAGCCGAGTTGCGTGCACCCTGATCACGCTCCCACGGCCCGGAGCGGTCTGCGCATGCACAATAACAATTTTCACATACTGCCCATGCGCAGAGCACTCCAGGCCAAGGTAGCATGATCAGGTGGCCCACGGCTCGGGGGCTGCACATGCAGAATACGCCGGCGGTGGGCCAGCTTCGCGGGGGTCGCCGCTGCTGGCCGGAGCGGATCAGGAGGACGCCGTGGGCACAGGACAACTCCAGGGGGCTACTGCTGTAGGTTGATTTAAAGTGACATTTTTTCAAATGTACAAAGTTATTTAGCTTTAAGGTAATATTAGTATTAAAAAGTGGCTTGTCTAGATCTCATACGCACTATATACATCTTTTATATTTGATGCCAGAGGAGACGAGGTAATTCCGAGAGGCTGATAAGAGCGAGGTGGGCGGGAATGGGAAAGTGGGGCTCCTGAAATGGTTAAGTTGTACACGTTACATTGCTGCAATCCTCAGAACAAAGAGAAGCTGGGATCTCCATTGTGCTGAAAGCAGACTTTAGACATCAAGTGTCACATCAGCATTATCATTACGCACACACAGGAAATGTGCTTAAACAAATAGCCTTGCAGTGCGAGCTGCTGCTCTTTTCTTTCGCTCTGTATAAGCGGAGTGTCCACAGACATAGGAACGGGAAAATAAAGGGGGGCAGGGGGTGTTTGTGGCCATGCCGTAGCTAGTCACCCGTGTGAGAATTAATACACAAACAGCATTCTACATGCCACTGCTGTGACAACTACTGGTATGTACACAGCAGCGGGAGGTCCTGTGAAATGCTGCAGCCCGGACCCCCTCGCATGTCATCTCTACAAACAATCCTCACGGGCTCACTACAGCAACCTTTATATATTCATGCATTCAGGAAATAATTATTCTAGATTTTTAAAGGACACCCAAAGTGTGAGGGGTATGGAGGCTGCCATATTTATTTCATTTTAAACAATGCACATTGCCTGACTGCCCTGCTGATCCTCTGTTTCTAATACATTTAGCCATAGACTCTGAACAAGCATGCAGATCAGGCGCTCTCTCTGAAGTCTGACTGGGGTCTGAATGAGGTAGGGTGGGGAGGGTGGAATCTAACTGAGGCAGGGTGGGGTCTGACAGAGGTAGGGTGGAGTCTGAGGGAGGGTGGGGTCTGACAGAGGGAGGGTGGGGTCTGAGGGAGGGTGGAGTCTGACTGAGGGAGAGTGGAGTCTGAGGGAGGGTTGGGTCTGACTGAGAGAGGGTGGGGTCTGACTGAGGGAGGGTGGAGTCTGAGGGAGGGTGGAGTCTGACTGAGGGAGAGTGGAGTCTGAGGGAGGGTGGGGTCTGACAGAGGGAGGGTGGAGTCTGAGGGAGGATGGGGTCTGACTGAGGGAGAGTGGAGTCTGAGGGAGGGTGGGGTCTGACTGAGGGAGGGTGGGGTCTGATAGAGTAGGAGGGAAAGGAAGTTCACAGTCCCAGGACAAGATGGACATTACTACACAAAATATTTTTGTATTGGAAAAACTACATTTTTTTATTTTTCATGAAAAAATATGTATTAAAAATCTGAAATAAGCATCTACAAAACATATTCATTAAAAAGGCCACTAAACTTGGAGAATTAAAGCGTACCTGAACTGACATGTGACATGATATAATAAATATGGGTACATGCAGTACCAGCCCTAGTAGGAACTTGCCTGTTTCTTAAAATGTATTTATTTGCATTGGAGTTAATAAACCAGTGTTTCATGTATGCAAATGAGAAACTCACATGCAGCCAGGGCTCTCCTGAAAAGTAAACACAAACACTTGTCTGCATGCACACAGACTCTTGATAAGGATCTCCCCTGTCAGCTGAATGAAACAGACTCTTCCTCCCACTGTCATGGCTGCTGTGCACACTTCAGATTAGAACTGTAGTTCTCATGTCTTATTTACTCAAGACGTGTACATTCCCTATCCCAGCTAGTATGTCAAAGTTCCACCTCCAGACCAATATCTCTGACCAACTCCTGCCAGACTGATCAATTACTCCCAACGTAGTGAGTCCACAACTCCCCTCTTCAAAGCTCTCTACTCACTCAGGATCAACTTCAAAATTATGTGCTTGGCCTACAAAGTAGTGCACAGGACCTGCCCGACCTACATCTCATATCTTATCCACAGCCACATACCGGCCCGCCCCCTCCGATTCTCCAACAAACTGTGCCTGTTCGCAACGCGCACATCTCAATCTCAGCCACAATTGCAAGATTTCACTGGGGCTGCCCTCACCCTCTGGAATTCACTGCCAACCAGCCATCAGACTCGCCCCCACCTTTAACACCTTTGAATGAGCACCTAAGGCCCTTCCATTGCTGCTTGCCTCTTCCCCTGCATCAGTACTATAATACGTTCTGCTGGGCACCCTCTCAACAGATGCACCTATTGTGTCTCTAGCCTACCCTTTAGATTGTAAGCCTCTGGCAGCCCCCCCTTACTGTTTTCAGCTTAATCATGCACCCTCATTGTCAGGCAACCCTCTCAAGGACTAAAACGGACTCTCTCTACTTTTACCAAAGAGACTGAACTAATTAGATATTTGCATGATTTTGTATTATGTTGTGAATTTATTGTATGTTCTACCATGTATGTTAACCCGTGTATCTATTGTGCAGTGCTGCGTAATATGTTGGTGCTTTATAAATACAATAAATAATTATAATATGAGCAGAGGCATTTTATTTTAAAGTTGTTTGTCATAAAGAGGAATTCATAGGTAATAAAACCAAAGTGGAACAATGCTAGCGTATTGGTTGGAACCATATTTGGCGGGCGAGGGGTGGGTAGAGTGTCGGGGGGTGCAGGAGTTCAATCTATGACAACTTCTAAAAAACAAAGAGGTGTCCAGCTGGAGCTTTGATGGGTAACTGCATGGCAATTGTCACTGGACTATGAAAATAATGTGTTTTCCCTTTAGGGGTTGGAACGCTATCAGAATTGCATTATGGGCCCACTATATGAGCTCCTCCTCCTCTCCAGCAATTCTTTCTGATTGGCGGTTACCAGGTAATGCAGGTATTAGAATAATGACAGGTTTTCTCAAATGTTCATCCTAAATAAGGTAAGCTGAATTAACATACTATATTTTTTTAAATAAGAGGGTGAAAATGGCAAGCGCTTGATTGTGGGAAAGGAAAGCTGCTGTGTAAAAGATTGCAGGATGTGCACTGCCTAATAGACTTAACGTCTATTCATGACAAATTCTCAGTAGAGTAAGCATAATTTGGAGTGCAAACATTTCATCAATTGATCTCCCTCCCCCCATCCTGAGTCTAGAAGCTGCTGACGGTGTGTCAGGAAAAAGACCAATACAGCTAAATAATGCATTCACCCCAGACCCATCCAAGCTGCCTCCTCGCTGCACACATGGCGGAACAGAAAGGCGAGTGTGACCCCGTGTGACTAAACACAGGGCACCAGCATCACCCCAAATGACACCACCACTTCCAGGAAAACCGCTATTCAATTTACTGCTTTCATTTATACGGCACCGATGCGTCCAGCAGCACTTTACATAAGACATAAACATTCACAGCAGTTCATGAACCAGAAGACGTCACAATTTAAAGAGACCCTGTAGTGACATTTAGTAGAATGGAGAAAATGATCCACCAATTCACTAATCCACTAACAATCCACCAATTTTCTTTTCTAATGGCATTCCAATGAAAATGCAAGCCTAAACCAGTACTGTTTTACAAATCAAGACAATTCAGACTATTGTATGTATTGAGCACTGTACATATTTATCAGCTGTGTTTGTTGGCTGAACTTAGGGAAGGAAGTGTGTAACTGTACCGGCACGACTGTATCAACTGGTAAGAGCTATTCTGGTACACACCTGGTAAGAGCTATTCTGGTACACACGTTGTCATTATGCATTGCAATGGCCAGCAGTGCTGAGATCGGTCTTTTTCCATGGAGGGCACATGTCATGGTAAACACTGCAGTTTGAGTACTTCAATCAGATGCACAGCTTGTAACAGAATAACCTCACCTATGCTGGCTGGGTCATTGACTTCCCACATTTAGTCTCTGTAATGAGGGTTGATGCAAGATTGGAGAGCATCTGGATGCATGAAACCAGATGGTATAAAGAGGAGCAGATGTGTGCCCAGAGTGGGCACCAGACTCCTGTAGTTGAGGACATTCCAAAGGTGAATATGCTGAGGGAAAGGTGTGGCACATTCTTCTGTCTATTAGGGACAGGAGGGTTTAAAAATACAAAGCTCAATGGTGTAGGGATCTCCACAGCAGCCATAGTAGACGGCCATATGGGTGGGCCTCGCAGAGACCCGTGACTCCCCCGACCCCCAGTGCAGAGTATCGGCAGCTGGTGTGCATAGCCAAGTAGACAATTACTCAATACAAAGTGCGCTCCCTCACTCCTGGTACACTCCCAAATTTCAGGCAAAATATATACAAAAGATTGTAACAAAAATAAATATATAAAAAAAACGTATATGTGGCTCAGTTCATCATTTTACGTGTCCATGGATCGCAGAATCAGTCACCAAGCATGTAGTGTGTAATCCAATTTCTGTCAAAATAATCCTGCGCTCACATGTATCTCCTCCACTCCGTGTTTGTATCATTCATAAGAAAAAAAGGGGGAGAAACAAAGACATAGGCTATCATTCATGAACAGGCTGTCAGTAAACAGAATCAGTGCGGGAAAACACCGCTGGCGGATTTTTAGACTTCTGGGTGGGCATTCATGAAGATGTATCCATGTGCGGAAGCAGTGCGGAGATTCCCCGAACTAAGCTGGCGGTAGGCTTGCGGAGACACGGAAGCTGCCTAGTTGATACATTTCTCCGTGTTCCGCTCTGCTGCAGCTGCCTGGGAGGTCTGTGTGTCTGCATTCACTTACATTGGTATCGCCACATCAGAGGCAACGGTACTTCCCGACCTCACACCGCTTGCGGTGTTCTTTCTGAATGAACATTTTGCTACATTTGTACCGATTTATCACTCTGCTCGGTAGTGTCATTTTTCCATGCGGAAAGAGGCTTTATGAATGCTGACTTTGCCGAGTGGTCGGTAAAGTCAGCTGTTTTAAGCATTTCCGCATGCGGAAATGCTTTATGAATGATAGCCAATGCGTGATACTGTTTCAATAGCCTATCACTTATTATATAAACCAAAAACCTTAATCCACCAACATTCAGTTGATATATGTTCCCACCATGTGCTACCGCTGCCGAGCCACAGACAGCAGGAAAAACTTTATGCAGTAAGCACGCACTCAAAAATGTCCAAACAGTGAAGTAGACACCCTCACAGTGATTGAACCACAGATAGAGTCTCACAGGTCCTCACCATCTAAAGTAGCTGCCCAGACACAGACAGCAATAAAGGCCCACGAGTTCAGTTCACCTCCTCCTGTGTACAAGTTGTAACACCACCACCACTAGCCTCTCACCTTCTTGGTTGCTGCCCAGATTATAAGACAGCAGCCACACTTTAGCTATATCCCCAACACTTTCCACAGCGTTTCTTCAGCGGTACAGACAGATCTCCCAGCTTAAAAGGCTTGTTAGACCTAATGACTGAAGGAGCTTGACATAGTGTAAAACTGTATCATTTATTAAAAAATTAAGTACCTGATGAGTACGGAGGTACGAAACGCGTTGGGCGGAGCTTAGAGGCGTGGGCGAGTCAACATGCTGGATCTGTCTTGCTGATATGCGCATTTTTTACTGGGAAGATGTGAGTGCACTACTTTTAATTTTTTAATAAATGATACAGTTTTACACTATGTCAAGCTCCTTCAGTCATTAGGTCTAACAAGCCTTTTAAGCTGGGAGATCTGTCTGTACCGCTGAAGAAACGCTGTGGAAAGTGTTGGGGATATAGCTAAAGTGTGGCTGCTGTCTTATAATCTGGGCAGCAACCAAGAAGGTGAGAGGCTAGTGGTGGTGGTGTTACAACTTGTACACAGGAGGAGGTGAACTGAACTCGTGGGCCTTTATTGCTGTCTGTGTCTGGGCAGCTACTTTAGATGGTGAGGACCTGTGAGACTCTATCTGTGGTTCAATCACTGTGAGGGTGTCTACTTCACTGTTTGGACATTTTTGAGTGCGTGCTTACTGCATAAAGTTTTTCCTGCTGTCTGTGGCTCGGCAGCGGTAGCACATGGTGGGAACATATATCAACTGAATGTTGGTGGATTAAGGTTTTTGGTTTATATAATAAGTGATAGGCTATTGAAACAGTATCACGCTATGTCTTTGTTTCTCCCCCTTTTTTTCTTATGAATGATACAAACACGGAGTGGAGGAGATACATGTGAGCGCAGGATTATTTTGACAGAAATTGCATAGCCAAGTAACTCAGCTCTCGGCTCCATAGACAATCTATCCTGTCCAAGTGTCCCTGTCTCCATGACTACAGCACCCTCTAGAGGTCACTCTAATCATAGAGACAGGGATGCCTGGACGGTAAGTGAGTTACTTATCTATGCACACCTGCTGCCATTGCTCTGCACTTTGGGGAAGGGGGGAATGGATCCTTCTGCCCACCGGCATGTGGGACCTTCTGACTACCTATACTGATAACTGAGGGGACTAGTTCTGGCTACTTATATAGGAGTAATATCCCACTACCTATACTGGGGGGTGGGGGGTGGAGATATATAGTATGTCTGTGAGTGGAGGCTGTTGAAGCACTAACTCCAGCTGCAGTCCACTACTTGTGAATCTCCCACTAATTCTTGAATGAGCTGTGCGTCAAAATCCTCTCTAGATTGTGGTTTTCCCTGTTTGCGCACCTTCTTCTGCCACATTTTTCCTTCCACTCAGCCTTCCAATACGTTTGGACACAGCACTCAGCCAGCTTCTTCAGCAATGATCTTTTCTGGCTTATCCTCCTTGCGGAGGATGTCAATGACTGTCTTCTGGTCAAATGTCAAGTCAGCAGTCTTTCACACAATTGTTGTGCCTTCTGAACCAGACGTGAGAGATCATTTAGGCTGGATTCACAGTGGTCAGTTGCATAACTCACACGTTATAATGACTGTGAACTAGAAAAGCCTGCATGCAGCGAGTTAGAATAACGCGACCTGTTACTGTGAACATTCCCATAGACTTGTATGGGCAGTGAGTTAGCATGCAGAATTATTCAGCAATGCAACTGAGCACTGTGAACAGGGGCTTAAAGGCTCAGGACACCCATGCATGTGTTTGGGGTTAATTACTGTGTGGAAAGAGCCACCCTTGACCTTATTCAATTCACTTTTTTACCTAAGTTTTCTCTGGAATTAACAAAAGTACTTTAACCATTACAGCGCCCGCGGGGATTTTTCACCTTATGCATCAGAGCAATTTTCACCTTCCATTCATTCACCAATCACTTTATCACTAATTATCGCAATGAATTGATCTCTATTTTGTTTTTTCCGCCACCAATTAGGCTTTCTTTGGGTGGTACATTTTGCTAAGAATAATTTTTTTATAAATGCATTTTAACAGGAATATTAAGGAAATAATAATAAAAAAAAATATTTCTCAGTTTTCAGCCGTTATAGCTTTAAAACAATACATGCTACCGTAATTAAAACCCATGTATTTTATTTGCCCATTTCTCCTGGTTATTACACCATTTAAATGATGTCCCTATCACAATGTATGACGCCAATATTTTATTTGGAAATAAAGTTGCATTTTTTCAGATTTGCATCCATCACTACAAGCTTATAATTAAAAAAAAATGTTTGAAATATACTCTCTTCACATACATATATGTAAAGTTCAGACCCTTAGGTAACAATTAATGGGTGTTGTTTTTTTTCGTAATTTTTTATTTTCTCATTAAACATTTTATTTGGGTAATTTTTGGTGTGGGAGGTAAACAGTTAATTTCAAATGTAATAATATAGGTTTATTTCATTAAAAAGTGAATGTAGATGTAGTATTACTATTTGGCCACAAGCTGGCCACGGTGAGCACTAGGAGGACGGGGGAACTTTATTATTATTTTTTTTTTTTAAAGACGGCAGTTTCTGAAAAGAAGCCGTCGGACTTTGTAGTGGGCACTTAGATCGATGAATGGGAATTATACTCCAATTCATTGATTCTTGGGCTAATGGAGGGCACCACGTGCACGCACGGGAGCGCGCACCTGCACAGCAGCAGCTGTCTGGACGTGAGCTTCACGTCCAGGCGGCATAAATGGTTAAAGTAGATTAAAAAGTCCTGTAAAAATTATTACGAGTATTTTGTTGCTTGCTGGTGGCTTAAAGGGCATTTTATTGAAGAGCTGTGAAAATATCACGTAGGAAAAAACTTAAGAAAAAGAGGAACTCCAGTGAAAATAATGTAATAAAAAGTGCTTCATTTTTACAATAATTATGTATAAATTATTTAGTCTGTGTTTGCCCATTGTAAAATATTTCCTCTCCCTGATTTACATTCTGGCATTTATCACATGGTGACATTTTTACTGCTGGCAGGTGATGTCAGTGGAGGAGATGCTGCTTTCTTTTTTGGCATTTGGAAACAGCTGTAAACAGCTATTTCCCACAATGCAGTGAGGTTCACAGACAGGAAACTGTCAGGACACTGTGGGAGGGGTTTCACCACAATATCAGCCATACAGAGCCCGCTGATGATCCGTTTGAGAAAAGGAAAAGATTTCTCATGGGAAAGGGGGTATCAACTACTGATTGGGATGAAGTTCAATTTTTGGTTATTGTTTCTCTTTAAGAAAAAAAAAGGCAGCAATTCACTAAGCATTACCGCATTTGGTAATGCAGATGTAAGGATCCCTCCTGTAGCGCGTTCTGTCCGTTGCAGTGGAGCTGCAAACGGACAGCTCTGGCTTATCTGCTTGCATTCGGTTGTGCATTCGCAATAAGTCT
Organism: Hyperolius riggenbachi; assembly: GCF_040937935.1. Classification (NCBI taxonomy): domain Eukaryota; kingdom Metazoa; phylum Chordata; class Amphibia; order Anura; family Hyperoliidae; genus Hyperolius; species Hyperolius riggenbachi. Next base: position 161,314,218 of record NC_090657.1, on the reverse strand, counting down.
CATTGTTATTTGCAAATGCTCTGCAGTTCTGGGCAGCTCAGGATGCTGTCGTCATTCCACCAATTGCTTGTTGCAGCTGAGCTGCGGCTAGATAGCCCTGGATTTCCTGCATGCATGTTGTTACATAATACTGCATGTATTTCTTATGGGAGTCCTTTGCATTCACAGCCAGCTAGCAAATGGTAATCAAGCCAGCTCAGGATTGAATGATTACCATTCAGCTGTGTGGGAATTTGCATACCTGCATCCATTGGCTGATGCCAGTATAAAAGTCTGCCTCCCATTTCATACCCCGCCCGACATAGCGTTCAGCTTCAGTTGTCGTTGGGTCTATACCGTAAAAGTTGTTATTGTAAATGTATATCGCCTTGCTCTGTATTGTCATGTCTGCTTGACATTTGCTGACCTGTGGGGGTCAGTGAAGTCCTTCTGATCCTGATGGTTTGGATTCTGCCAGCACCACGTTGATGACTGGTAGTATTCCTTCTAGCCTTGTCTTGAGGACGAACCATTAGTTCGGTTGCCATTAGTTCGGTCCTACCTGTTAGTCTTGTCTATCTCAGTGTGAATGTTGCCATCAATGAAACAGCGACTAGTTTGGCTGAGCATTCTGTCTGTCTGTCTGTCTTGTTAATTATCATTACTTGTGCTTTAGCTAGTGAGTTATTTGAGAGCTTCATTTCATATATTGCGCATCAGCACAATATATATGTACTCTAGTCAGACAGTATTGTATTATTGTAATATTGTATTGTGTACCGACCTTTTCCTGCCTCTCGACTACGAATCTGCCTAATCCTTCCAATACGACTGACATCTGAATTAACATGTATGACCCAAGCCTGTTACCGACTACTTCTGTTGTGTATTGTATCACATAGCATCTAGCCTGATAGGCGGCCCAGAGCTGCAGTTGCTCTGGGCAATCTTGCTCCCTTGTTCATTACTCCTGTGTCCATCTAGAGCCTCTTCCATTATCCAGCTCTTAGCCTTGTTGCGCTGGGTGGTCAGAAAGTATGACCCCCCCCAGCATTACAGCAGAACAGCTGATTTTACTGATCACCTTGACCAATGCCAATACACTAAACCTATCAAAGCATTAAAAAGTAAAATTACTCACTAGTGAGGTAAATTTCAAACTTCTACTAGCGCAAGTCTGAAGTCCAGTGCACAAGCACACCAAGCACCAAATGTAAAAAGCAGGCATGTAAAGAGCAGCTCCAGCAAGTCTCCAGGACAAGGATGTGACAATACTGTAAAAGAAGGAGCGCTCTATAGTGCATTAAAAGCTATTTTTTTTTTTTGCAATAAAAGAGTAAAACTCACCGAATGGTGATACGGACAAGCGTGTCCATTTGCCATTTTTATCTGCCCATTTGTCCCTGATGAGTCACGATTGATGAAACATGTGAGACGGAGCCTAATGCGGAAGAGACCAGAGCGCACACGAGGGTGAATGCAGCGAGCACCCAGAGCTGGGAGCGGATTAACACTGACCGAGCGCTGCAGTTAGGTGCCATCCATTGCAAAGGGAGTTCAGCCTGCCATCCGGTCAACAGAACGGGGTGGAGCCTGTGGAAAACTCTATACTATAATAACACTCATGGAATTTGTAAGTGCAATATGATTTTATTATTTTAATTTATATGGTATCACACTATATGAGGTCTTTTTAATGAATAGTGTCTGAATATAAGAAACAAGAACAGCCAGAGGGTGAGGGACAGCCTGGGAACGGTCCCAATGCTGCTTTTGACCCGCCAGTGGGTCTTCCAAAATGGTGAGTTTACTCACGTGGGGTGTGGTGGTGGTTGTCATTTGTATGAAGAGGAATCTGGAATTACAACTGGGATTATCCTTCAAATTAATTGCATGTTGTTTCACTGATCTGCAGTGGGGAGTGGTTGAATATATATGAACTGCTGGACTGTACTTTACATGGGTATCAGCCGCTGAGACTCACTCTACTGTTCAGTTTTCTTGCCATTTGTATGTTATGCTGCTATAGAATGCAATCTGCCTTGATTGGTGCACACTGATAGAGTTGTGAACTGCTGCTTATTTTTGTATGCATTTTTGGATAAGTTGTGCATTCTCACACACTATATGCTGTGAGCGCTATCCTCTCAGTTTTTGCTATTGTATTTATATAAGGGGAGAGTGAACCAGCAAGAGTGTGTTGTTTTTGTTTTATATTAATTTATTTGCATTTATTTACATTGATTGCCCAGCGCACAGGTGTGCTTTCTTATCATTTTTCTAATTTTCTGAGGTATTGAATTTGGGGTTTTCACTATAAGCCACAATCTGCAAAAATGAAAAAAAAAAAGTAAAAAAAAAAACACTTGATATACTGTATATATCTAATATATCACTCTGTGTGTAATGAATCCATATAATGCAAGACTTACAATTTTTGTTTTTGTTTTATTCTAATCCCATAGAGATGAATTTAATTATGTTGCCTTGAAGCATAGCTAGAGAAGCAAAGCTTGGTCACTAATATTTTACCAAAGGTAAACCACCGTATTAACAAGATGGGTTGGCGCTCAGGATAGTGACACTCTGCATTAGGCACATCCATAGACCTGAGGAAGCGGCTGTAGCCGAGAAACGCGTTGTCATTTGTGCCCCAATAAAAGCTAAGAAGTATCTATTACTACCTTGCGTGTGATTTTCACTGTTATAAGGTAGGAACAAGAGAACCCTTTCTATTATTACTCTATTATTACCATAATACCTACCACTGATATAAGTTTACGGGCGCCTCCTACTCTTCTTGAATCTTTGCCACCCCAGTATAGGGGAGTGCACACTTGGAAGTTATTCCAAGTGGCCAACTTTTTACCTGGAGCTGCGACCTATATTACTATCAGAAGCAAGGCCGAGTGAGGACGGTACTTCCTCACATGCGAGAAAGGTGGTTGCTTTCTATAGCAACCCAATTTTGTGAGTATATTACTGTTTTACGCACATATTCTGGTGTCTCATTGATAATACACCAGATCGGGCTCCCGGTCTCTGTGTCTTTTTTGTTTTTTCACAAGAATCAGCTTACAATTTTTGTTTTTGTTTTATTCTAATCCCATAGAGATGAATTTAATTATGTTGCCTTGAAGCATAGCTAGAGAAGCAAAGCCTGGTCACTAATATTTTACCAATGGTAAACCACCGTATTAACAAGATTTCAAGGACAACCATCGCAAAAATTGAAAAGTATAAAATACATGCACATAAAATGTACATTTCTCCTAGATTAACCAGTTCACCACTGAGGGGTTTTTCACCTTATGGGCCAGAGCAATTTTCACCTTTCATCGATCCTCCCTCTCAATTGCCAATAAATGTATCACTACTTATCACAACAAAACAATCTATATCTTGTTTTTTTTGTCACCAATTAGGCTTTCTTTGGGTGGTACGTTTTGCTAAAATGTATTTTCTTTCTAAATGTATTTTAATGTGAATAATTAGAAAAAAAATGAAAAAAATCATTATTTCTCAGTTTTTGCCCACTATATTTTCAAAATAAAATGTGCTGCTGTGAATAAAACTCACGTATTGTATTTGCCCATTTGTCCCTGTTATTACAACGTTTAAATTATGTCCCTAGTACAATGTATGGCTCCAATATTTTATTTGGAAATAAAGGTGTATTTTTTTTCAGTTTTGTGCCCATTATTAATTACGGTACAAGCCTGTACTTGCAAAAATAATAGTAATATAGCCCCATGACATACAGTACATATTAAAAAAAAAAGTTGAGTCCCTAAGGTAACTATTTTTTTTAAATGTTATTTTATTTTTTTTATATGCAAATGTTTTATTTTGGTCACTATGGGAGAGGGGGAGGTAAGGTGTTAATTTTAATGGTATACGTATGTATTTTTATTAAAAGGAAATGTATGTAGGTGTAATTTTACTATTTGGCCACAAGATGTCCCTACACGTTATCTTCCTGTGCATACTGTTAATACAATAACAGGAGGTAACGAATGTATGTGTTACTTTCATTTGATCGATGACTACGGAATCTCATTGATGCCGGCAGTCATTGATCACAGGAACTTAGACTGGTGAATGGGAACTGTGTTCTCATTCACTAATCTGTGTACTATTGGGCAGCGACGTGAACATGCGCGTAGCGGCGAGATAAGTATATCTATGCCCCTGGAGCTAAGATGAAGTCTCCGGGGGCATAGATATACTGTATGATTTCCATTAACTTGTTAAAATGCACTATAAATTTTTTTTTTCCTATGTTGCTGTCACTTACAGTAGCTAGTGGAAATTTGGCAGATCTGAAAGGTTTTGAACTAGTCCATCGCCTTGTGGTATTTTTTTCCCTTGCTGGACTTTCTTCATTTACAAAAGCTAACTACTAAATGGCTGTTGCTCAGTCCAACTGCCAAAATTGGGATTATATATCCAAGATGTGGATAGAAAGTTCTTTTGGTAATAGTCCAAAGATAAGCCCAGGTCCAACTGGGCTAGCAGATGGATCCAGGATGGATGGATTAGCATTGAAGGACATTGACAGCCTGTGTGTCTTGACTTTTAACCTCCTCTCTCCTGGGTTGGAGATTGTAATAAGTGATGGGCAGACTCTGCCAACTGATACAGTTCAACCCCTCTCATTAGAAATCAGTTTGCAGTATGAAGAAATAGCATAACTTCCTGACGGTAAATCTGCCAGTGAACATGACACCTAATTATGACTTATCATGATCTCTCAAATGTATACTTGTCAAAACACTGTGTAGTTATGTTTCATAACAGAGAAAACCAGACTCTGTAGCAGAAGGTGCTATTGCATCAATTGTTTGTTTGGGACGTTCGCATTTTAACCAGGGGCAATCCTACCGGTTTTCGTAGTTAACATAAATGAAAATATATCATGTTAATAGAGAAAAGTTATTTATTACTAGCTGAACTAAAGGACAGTTACGGCCCATACACACGGGCTACAACTGTCGCCACAAACACGTGGCATGCACATTTTGCGGCGACAGGTCCTCTGTGTGTATGAGGCACGCTCCACGAACTGTCGTTACTCAGAACTGTCGCCAGGCGATTGACTTGGCCAATCGCCGGCAACAGCTGTCGCAGCAACTGTCGCTAGTCCACCACGCGTACTGCGTGTGTATGTGCGGACTAGCGACAGCTACCCACAGCTAGAAGGGAGCTTCCGGTGGGGGGGATGAAACTTTCGGTGACAGCTTCCGCCGCGTCTCTGCCTGTTGGGCAGAGGCGTGTAGACAGCTGTCGCTGAGGCAGAGCTGTCGCCAAGCTGTTGAGCACACGTCTCCTGTGTGCTAGCCACAGGAACGACGGTGCCCCATGTGTATGAGCCTTTAGATCTGATCTTCCTGGGGACAGGAGAGGGGGATGTTGCTTTGACAGTAAATGTTTTATGATAGGGTTCTCGGTTCTTGACTTTCTTATCTCAGTTCCCTGAAAATCGGATCTTGGAATTTAGATCTGGCAAGCCAAGATTAGCTAATGGGTTTATTGACCCCCCCAAACCCCTGAAAGAAAAAAAAAAAAGACTCTGGTCCTTATAGGACACCTGAAGTAGGAGGTATATGGAGGCTTCCATATCCTGGCGGCCCTGCTGATCCTCTGTCTTCAATACTTTAGCCTTAGAACCTTAAAAAGGGAATGTCAAATGGCATGACATGATGAGGTAGGCATTTGGAAGTACAGTGCCAAGCACACAAATAAATATACTGTGTTTTTCTTTTTTCTTTTCCTGAAAGTATTAATATTCAGGTATGGTGCTGACAATTTTCCTCCAGTGGGGACCCAGTGGGACTATAGCCTTCTTTACTGATAAGGAATTACAGCTTTCCTGGCAGAGAAGGGAGCTTCTGAGAGTAGGGGATAGATAAAAAGGTCAATAGTTGATATATTTTAGCACTCAGATATAAGGGACAAACTGTTTCATTGAGCTGAGACAAAAC